>NW_026294710.1:15922293-16522293 GCF_026119805.1 Tympanuchus pallidicinctus
CTTTTCAGTTTGGCTGGCAAAAAGCTCCTTTCCATAGATAAAAATTCAATAACATTTTCCTGTGGATGTGCCACAATTATCACTCATTTAAAAACAGTCTCACTAATAGAGTGTTTTATCATGCTGGGCAGTCTCTGCATTCTTCATTATTTAGTGTTTGCTAAGCTGATGGATCTTCCATAGCTCTTCCCTTATCTACAGTGCTACAGAATTGGATTTTATATTTTCTGAACCAGTCAGATATGACAAAGTAATTTTCTTTTTCTCTTGTCTTTTGAGGGAATACAAACTTCTTTTTTAACAATAACCATTTAAGGATTAAAGTTGCTGGAAGTGGATAAATTAATTGAGGAAGTCATGTACGTTTTGAATGAGTTATACATGAAAATGGAAGCAGGGTTTCCTCCCCACTTCTTCTGCTTCTCAGCCTTGCCATGGGCAGATACAAAAAGCACTAATCCTCTTGTCAGAGGTTCAACTTTCAGAAGTCCTCTGGATATTTTACAAAGAATTAATTATTGCGCATGATGAAGAAAACGGGGCCATCTTTCCATCTCTAAGATGGTTGCGTGCTACGTGTAGGTAGGAAGATGAAAGATTAGCCATTAGCTGAGTGAGTTGCAACTATCCTTTTGACTTCTTCACTGAGCTCTCATAAAACATAAAACTAGTTTTGTTAGCTGATAAAAGTGTTAGAAAAATCTTTGTTTTAATACTGATGGCTTCTCTTATTTTTAAGTATATTCTCTGATGAACTGATCTGCCTGTTTTATTTATTTATTTATTTTAAAACCAGATTGCCTTTCTCTCTCCATGGCTTGTTGGAAGTTGTTGCCCTTGTATTGGCATATGCTTATGGAGAAGTTGCCCTTGTATTGGCTTATGCTTATAAAGAAGTAGATACTCTTGCATCAAAGAGTTGTCAACTCAAGGTTGTTCATTATATCATGTTCTGTTTCTGGGTATGTTTTCCGTTTCTGATCCTTAATGAGGAATATTTTTAATACAATTTTAGTACCTTAACAGTTTTGTCAGGACTCTAGAAGTAGTCCCAAGAAAGACATCTCTCCTATCACATCCTTGTCCACAGATGGAAATTCTCTTTAGTAACGGATTGTGGAACTCCATGTTCAGAGTAGGGAGGTCCATCAAGGAGCACCACAGGAAGAAAAGCTTGATGAGGAGAACGCTGAAATCAAGGTAGAAATAGAAAAAAGAAAAGCAAAAGCCTGAATGCTTTTATTGTATGGTGCTTGTTGCTTTTTGTGGCATCCAAGGTCCTAGATTTATACTGTTAAGTGAGAATCTTGCTATATATGAGAATCACACACATACATGTACGTTTATCCGTTTTCTTAGCAGAAAGCAAAAGTATGAGGGACTCAAAACATACTGTTTTAAAACCAAATCTAAGCCAATGATTGCTTTGTTGTCAAAGCTCTTGATGTTCAATGCTTTGACCTTCCTATCTGGAAGGGAAGAACCCAGTGTTAGGCAAGAAACATGGAAAACCTAAGGACAATTTGCATTAGGCATGGAGCTAATTACTGCATTTGATTAATACAAGTGCATGTCATTTTAATGATAAATATGAAAATATCACAGTCTCTTGTCAAATTGAGCATTTGGACACCCTTCTAACTGGAAGGATATGGATCTATGGTTCTCCCTCCCCATTTTACAGATTATGGTTAGGTTGGCAAGGACGGAGTTTGGTACTTTTGAAGTACCTAAAAAGACCTTCAGCCTCGTCACTTCTTTATTCCCAGTTCTTTAAAAGCCAGTTGTTTCCTTCCATTCAGGGGTGCTTTCACCCCAAAATCGCAGGGCAATATAGAGAAGACACCATTGCCATTTCTTCTGTGGATGGGCAGCACTTCACCCTCCAGACATGCAGCAGTTCTGGTGAGCTACCACTTCATCCAAAAGCAAGAAGGGGAGGAAAAATGGCTTATAGAACAGCTTTTTGCCAAATACTGCAGGTTTCTGTCATTGGCTTGCTCTTAGCAATGATAATACCAAGCATTTGCATTGCCTTTTCCAGCCGTAGATCCTGAAATACTTTGAAACTGTTAGTGAAGGCCATTATAGAATCAAGACTATCCTGGACCACTTTGCACCTGTGGGTCAGCCTCCCCATTGCCTGGCTCTGTGGGTCTCCTCATAGTGAAATAGGCTTTGATGGCTAATAGAAAGCATCCCACAACACTTGAGAAAGTGATGCCTTTGGAAATGGATGGCGGAGCGCTTTTATACCACTCTGCCAGAGTAAAAGAGCTGTAATTTATAGTCACTTTAAGGCCCCTTTCCACTGACAGAGTGGTGTAAAGGGGTCTCGGCACAAATGAAAATCAGGGCCGACGCGGTGGTAAAATTGATGTCTTTCATTTTGCAGTCAGACCACACCACAGTGGTGAACCCGGGCAGGTCTTTGTGTTTAACCCTGGTGTTTCTAATGAACTGAATTCAGCTCTTAAATGTGGCTGTATTTCTCTCCAGTTGGAGCTTATTTTTTTTCTGTCACCGAGCTTGTAAGGCATCTTGCCGTATTGATTGCTCACGGGGAACTTTTTTGTAGAGATCTATTAATAGAGAGGCTTATTTAAAAGCCAGATTAAAGATGATCTGCACATACCTGACCCCACGCAGGAGAATTGAATGCTGCTGCGTTATTATTTCAAAGAAACTGCATTGCTAAAACAGAAAAAGCCACAAATTTCTTCCAAATGTAAAACATCTGCCATTAACTTTAAAAGATAAATCATGCGTGCTTGTATCATTTGATGAATTCCAGTTGCTGCAGTATAACTTAGTCTAAATGACAGCTTTCCCATTTCGCTTCTTAAGCGGTCTCATTTTCCAATTCCATTTTTTCCTGTTCCTCTACCTGGACAGTCAGTGCAGCTCTGAAGGTACTGAAAAGGGGATCAGTTCCCCTTCTCAGTTGCTCTGGACCTCCATAAAATAACTTGGTTTTTTTCCATCTCAGCTGTGCTGAAGGTGGAGAAGGAGATGATGGATGAAGGGAGATGTCAGCATCCTGGTGGGATCTCTCCCCATCTCTGCCATCCAGCCTGTTTGATCAAGTTAACTTATTTTGTGCATATGAGGTGTTTTACACACAAGTTCACTCTGCCCATACCATGAGCCGATCTCAAGTTCCATGAATATGGCTAATCCTGAAAATGTCAAGTCCTTCTTCGGGGCTGAGCGTGTTAGCATTGCTGGGCACAGCTGGTTCAGACTGGTGTTAGTTGGAGATATTTGGTTTGAAGGAAGGTCTGAGGAAGCTGATAGGAATAGATCTTTTTGGCCATAACATCTACATATCTAGTCAGTCACAGAGCTGATCCTGGTCCTTGTCTGATGTCTTTTGAATGTTGCAGTGATGACCAGTGCCATTTTCCCACTACTGCAAATCCCATCATTGACTATAACATATCTGGGGCTGGTATTTAGTTAAGAGACAAGTCTTGAGTCATGGGTTTCCCTAGCTGGGACCATGAGCAAGAACACGAAAGCTTTACCATCCTGAAGCACAGCAGAATGAAGATCTGTTAAGTCCAAACCAAACCATATCTGATCACCAAATTAATCACAATTTGTAGCTTTAGTAGGAGCTACGAATGTGCCTAAACTTATGGAAAGATGCTTTAAACAGACTGGAAACTCTTAGATAGTATTTAGAGCTTAGGTTCAGCATCCACAGTTACTCTCTACTGAGTGGTAAAAGGTGATTGGAGGGAACAGTGTCAGAGTACAGAGGCCTTTCAGAAGATGTCCAGAGAGGAAATATTATATGTCTGGCAATATCCTGACATTCTACATATGTAAGCCTTGTATTGATTACTCTAAGAGCCATCAGCAATGCTCAGAAATGTGTTTTCTCTTAGAGAGCCTTGGGCTTCAATGCATTGAATTAGAATATCAAAATGGGATTTTTTTTTCCTCTCCAAGTGCCAATTCAGCAGAATTGTCTTGGATCCAAAAGCAGAACTGTGTTTGTTGTTGTATCAATGACTCCAAGAGCCATCAGCAATGCTCAGAGATGTGTTTTCACTTAGAGCCTCAAGCTTCAATGGATTGACTTAACAAATGAAAGTGGGATTTATTTTTTTTCCCTCTGAGTGTCAATTCAGCAGAATTGTCTTGGATCCAAAAGCAAAGTTGTGCCTCCTAACACCACCTGAAGCTGAACAAGAGCTGAGCAGAGCAGTGCAGGTAGGAGACAAGAGTCCAGCTGGTACTATCTTAGTGGAGCTGGCTTCTGGAGGAACAAAGCCAATGAAAGTTTGTTTGGGACAGCAAAGTGGTAAGTTTAACCTTCCAAACCAGTAGGGAACTGGTGGCCTCATGAAGACAAAACAGCTGTTTTTGTAAGGCCTGAGCATTAAGAAATTATTTTGGTTTGGTTTATGATTTTGACTATAAATTTTCATAGTTCAGATATGGGTCTGCTTTGCTAGGGAATAAAATGACACAGTCGTCAGCCAGCTAAGAGCTCTTGGTTTGTTGACAAAGTCATTTCCCAGTGCCTTTCAGTGCCTTTGAATGTCTGCAGAGAAGCTGTCTATATGGATTAGTGGTTACTCCTTTCTCCAGCCTCCGTGCTTTACATCAAATATTTAATGGTTAGAAAATGAGACGTTGTTTTTCTGACCTCGATGCTCAACATTCACTGTTCTTTATCTCAGACAATAAGCACACCACCAGGATGCAGTCCCAGTATTGATCTGGTGCCTTGGGTCAGCACTTAGCTTACCCTCATGATTACACTAATTACTCTTCTTCCAGCATTCTTTCCTCCCACCCACCAGCCTTAAACGCAGGGGATTGTCATGTAAATAAGTGACCCAATTAGCAGTGCTTTCAAACCATTTTAAAATGAGGATCCCTCATGAGTAATACCAGGAAATCAGGGTTTTTGTGGAAATAACTCCGAAGAGCCTGCTGTCCACACCAGTTGGTTGATGCATTAGGTTGTGTTTATCTCTTCCAAAGCGAATGACTCGTGGGCGACAAAGGTTAACAGCAGTAAATCCACCTGTTCCTCCTTGATGAGTTAAGAGATGACAGCTTCCAATAGGGCTGGGGCAAAATCATTTCCAAAATTAGGTGGATGGACTAGAAAGCGGCGTAGTCAACCGTTGACATCACCAGTGAGTTGTTCTGCACAGTAGCTACAGAGGGCATGTAATAGGATTGCTCTGATCTAACCTCTGGCTTTACTCACATGGGTCTTGCAGAATATAACTCTTAAATAACCAGGAATGGTGGAGAAGTCAGACTATGAGGGTCAGGCCGGATGTGGCTCTGAGCACCTGATCAAGCTGTTCCTTCAGTAATAAGTTGTTTTGCAAAGCAAGGGTAGAAGCGAAAAATAGAACCATAAAATCGTTTGAGTGGGAAGGGACACTAAAAGGCCACTTAGTCAACTCTTCTGCAGTGAACAGGGACACCTACATCTCAGTCAGGTTGCTCAGTGCCTGCTCCAGGCTGACCTTGAACATCTCCATGGATGGGGCATCCACTGCCTCTCTGGGCAACCTGTGCCAGTGCCATCTTGATCCCTCTGTTCTTATTTCAGGGCTTAATTATGGTTCGTTTTAAGTGTCCTAACAGAAATCACTGATTTTTCTTCTCTAGTTCTGATATAGCCCTATGTGCAGGTTGATAACTCTTCATTGGTTGTTTTTTATTACTAACCCAGGTGGCCATCACCCATCTGTCTTATTCTTTCAGTTGTCACAGAAATCAAACATTTTGGTTTATGAAAGGCATATCCTAATAATGGTCTGGGGTGAAGCACACGTTAAGTCAGTGCATAAATGCCTGAAGTTCCCCCCTGCTTCGCTTCACATGTTCCTGCAAATGTTTCTGCAGTTTTCACAATGCTTGGCTTTTCTGCCCATGCTCACCACTGAGTTGATAGCTGAGCTGCCATGGTAGGAGTCAGACACTGCTGAAATGTTGTTAATTTGGTGATATGTACATTATGTGTATTCTGAGTGCTGCAAAGCATTCTTTATTAACATTTGAGAGGAAATCATCAGCTCTGAGGACCTTTTGCTAAGCAGCTGATCTTGAAGTTTTGTGTTTTGATTCCACTCATTCATTCACAGCTTTGGACAGTTTTTAAAAGGTCTCCCATTTGAAGCCTGTGGCAGTGCTCTTGCTGACTTTAATTAGGAAAGAAATTCGTTTTCAGGTAAATTTGTGGCTCCATTGTACCTTGACACAAGTTTCTAAATCAAGTTTGCTTCTCTCATAATAGAGTTTGCCCCAAAAGAGGGGGAGAGGAAGGAGAAAGTTCTGTTATAAGGTACTGAAAACAGAAAAATTTCACATAGTTTTTATATCTGAATAGTTCTGGAACAGCAATCCCTGACCTGTTGAAGGAGATCTCTACATATTCAGAGTCTTCAGATGAGATAGCTCTCTTGCTTTAAGCTGCATTTACACAATCATGCTTCCTTAAGGGGAAAAACAAAACAAAACAAAACAAAAAACCACACACCCTTTTTAGATATTTTAAATGAAAAGTCTTTTTTCCCTTCCCTTCCCTTCCCTTCCCTTCCCTTCCCTTCCCTTCCCTTCCCTTCCCTTCCCTTCCCTTCCCTTCCCTTCCCTTCCCTTCCCTTCCCTTCCCTTCCCTTCCCTTCCCTTCCCTTCCCTTCCCTTCCCTTCCCTTCCCTTCCCTTCCCTTCCCTTCCCTTCCCTTCCCTACCACCTAATTCCTAAGCCCTTTCCAGACTTGAATGCCACATATTTCAAGAAAAGTGTTCAGCAACCAGACCTTTCCAGGAGGTTATTGTACAGTGGAGGTAGACCCTCCCACCACAATTTTTGTCCTGCCCCCCTAGCTCAGGGGACATGGACTTTTTTCCATGATAATCCCTTTCTTGAAGCCGCGTGTTTGCAGAAACTAATGGAAAACAAACCAGTTTTAGAGGAGTTATTGCCTTTTTTAAAGTGCTAATTTCCTCATTGAAATTTATGTCTGCCAGCAGAGGCAGAGAGGAGCTCTGCAGACAGCTCTAACGAGACAATTCATTAACTAGCGAGTGTACACACACCATAAAAAACATTAATTCGTAAAATGAAAAACTAATAGAGTGTTTAGCCTGTTCTTTATCACCAGTGACAGTCTGTGCTCTCCTCATCATTAGTGTTTACTGAACTGATGGGGGCTGCAGCCCAGCTTGCTTATCAGCACTCATCGTAAATGAGGACACAGTGCTTTTTTTCCATCACAGTTACTTTGTCCCATCTCCTGCACTTGAATTTTACCATGGCTTGTAGGACAGAGGCATGGAAGGATACTCTCAAGTTTTGTCTTTTTTTTTTTCAGATTTTGCATTTAAGTTCTGTTTCCTTCTCCATTCTTGAGAAGATTGGCAAGAGAAAATCCCCTCCTTAAGGATCTTCCAGTATAGAGTCATAGAATCTTTAAGGTTGGAAAAGACAACTGAGATCATCCAGTTGAACCATAATACGTATGATTCTTTGCATATGATCACAGTTGCCTCTGCTAAAGAACCGGATTCATTCATAGCAAAACTCTAACTATGTAAAAGTCATACTATAGAATCATAATATATCCCAAGTTGGAAGGGACCAACAAGAATCGTTGAGTCCAAGTCCTGCCTTCACCTTGAAGTGTTGACATAGCTTTTCCACTTCAACATCGATGAGCAATTTTCTGACGGTCACAGTAAATGGTGAGCCAGGCTAGTTCTGAGTACTTAGAAAATTCCACCCTCACATCTGTTGTTTGAAAGGTCCTCACCTATTAAAGCTTGTCCTTTCTTGGTATTTGCTTTGCTTTAACAAGAATCCCTGTTCTTCCCAGTGTTTCGCTATCAATCGATACTTTCAGCTGCATACTCATCCCACCTGCATGTAGTAGAGATGTTCTCAGTATCAGAACTTTTCTCACCTCAAGGTTACTTGTTTTTTAGAAGAGAAGAGTTGGATCCAGTGTAGGAGAGACTCAGTGGTGTATCTTATGTAGGTGCAGGCTGTCCTCACTTCTGCTCACTGGCTCATCTGTAAGCTCAAGAGTTGGGCACAAGATTTAATCCTGCCCAACATTGGTTCCTGGTGGTTTGCAAGAAAAAGGTAAATGTTACACTGAGGGACATGGTCTCAATCAGTCACAGTCACGGGTTGACGGACTGGATGATCTGAGTGGTCTTTCCAACCTGAGTGATTGTATGATTCTACTTAAAACTTACACAGAACACAATTTATGTCAGAAGGAATAATGCATCAATAACTACGTAAATATCTTCAGTAGTTATCCATATCTGAGAGGCCCAGAGGTTCAGACACGCTTGAGAAGTAAGGGAAAGGATGTCAAAGCCAAAATCTGTTTTTTTACAGATAAATCGACAGGTTCCTGTACCTTTGAAATAAATCTCATGAGCTTGGGAAAAAAAATCAAAATCCAGTTCCAGATTTTATGTCTCATTCCATTACTTTCCTGCAGAGCTGCAGCTCTGAGATCCCCAAACAGTCGCGTTTAGAGGCAGGCAGTGAGTGATGTATGCCTTAGAGCTACAAATAATACTCCTGAAGCCAGAAACCAGTCCAAGTGGCCATATGGGTTGCATATAGTTGTTGTTTTCCATTATTTCTCGAGCACCACAGGTGTGCAGAGCACTTTGCAAAAGGATGAAAAGAGAAGACCCTTGCTCCTTGGGGAGCTTATACTCTAAATTAGATTGAGACAGCATCTCAAGAGCAATAGGAAATCAGATTAGAAGGAAAGATGTGTAACCACAAAGAGAAAAGTGGCTTGAGAGCAGGGTCCTGGTAGTTATTCCCACAGAAAGAAAAACATTTGAGTTGACTTGCTTTGTCTGGTTCTCTGTAGTTACTTAAGGCTTTTCATCTCCAGCAAATCTCCTGCTGCCAGGGTAGAATGCAGCCATCTCCATGCAGCTGTGCAGAGGTGATATCCCAGTGATTTCCACTACTTTTGGATGGCTGAAGGCATTTTAGTCTGGAAAAGAGGAGGCCCAGGGGAGACTTTATTGCTCCCTACAACTGCCTGAAAGGATGTTGTAGCAAGGTGGAAGTCAGTCTCTTCTCCCAGATGACAGCGATGGGGTGAGAGAGAATGGCCTCAAGATGCACCAGGGGAGGTTCATGTTGGATATTAGGAAAAGCTTTTCAGAAAAAGTAGTGAAGCATTGAAACAGGCTGCTCAGGGAGGTGGTGGAGTCACTGTCCTGGAGGCGTTCAAAAGAAGGGCAGATGTGGCAGTGAGTCTAGAGGGTGAATCTACACCATGTCCAAGCTCTACAGTGATCACAGACGTGGGCTGATGGTTGGACTAGATGGTCGTAATGGTCTTTCCACCTTTATTGACTCTGTGATTCAAAAGGCTGCAAGAACAGGAGATGAGGAGACCTTAGATCCTGCTTTTATTGATACAAAAAAACACCCCAGGTTTTACCCACTGCAAACCGAAGCATGGAGAGAGAAAGTGGTATGCCAAGAGCTCCAAAAAGTCACCAGCAGAGATAGGGGTTAACCCCAAGTCTCCAAAGGCATGGTCCAGCACTGAACCAATAGCAATTTCCTTTTGCATGTGTGTACTAATGATTATTTTGGGATTTCCTTTTCCAGAGAGGAAGGGAGTAAGAAATTAAAGATCGAAAAGGTGCAAGCTGATCCCTAATATTACTTCTGGGACACAGTAAGGGTTTCAGAACATGTCTCTGAGTTTTTCTTCCAACAGAGTTGTAAAATTTTTCTGTGAACCTTTCCTTTTCCCTCTGCAAGGCAGTGGCATAATAGTGCTATATGTAAAGTGTGAACATGTTGCAGGTTTATTTCTCAGGCTCAGGTTGCACCGGAGCCAAAGCAGAGGCAAGTAACCTTAGATTGATTTTTCTCCTTGCACTCTTAAATCATTCAAATCTGTTAACAGTCTCTCTGCTCAAGCAGGACGCACTATTGTAGACCTTGATTGGATACAGAGGTTTGTTTATGGGCAATGCTGCAGGTTTTGTTTAATATTCCAGAGGTCTGGTAATTTACATCCATTGATTTACAAGGCACAATCTGTCAAGAGACACCAGCGTCCCATTGAATTGCAAAATGATTGAAATCATGGGTGACAACTAGCGTGTTAAGTTTATTTTTCTCATGTTTGCTGGAATGAAATGTTCCCTCTCCTCAGAGTGAGATATCTTGGCTGTGCTTGCAGCGAGCTAAAAGAAATTCCAAACAAAGCTGTAATTGTTATCCAGCAGCACAGGAAGACGACTCAGGACAACTGAAATTCATCTGTTGAGGCTGCAGGATGATAAGGGACTAAGGAGCAAGTTGTTGGCTGCTGCTTACCCAACCGTTTTGTGTTTTTTATTGGCTAGAAGGGCTCATTGTTTGACTTGGTGTAAACAGGCCAAGGTACTTATAAAGGAGGAGGAGAAGAAGATGTGTATGACTGTGGATCTGTGGTGTTGCTTTTCCAGCATTTCAGTTTGAGATGCCTCCCTCTGCCCTTTAAGTGGAAAGCTGAGAGTGTTCTGGTGGCTTGAATGACTATGGGGGATCACCCATCACTTGGTGTCTGCCCAAAGAACTGCCCGTCTCCAAAACAAAAGTTCCAAAATATGCTTTTGTTCAATACCCCTTTAGGCTGTGATTATCTTACTCCTTCTGCGGGTTCACGTCTCCTGAACAAGGCTTTAAGAAATAGGATTTTCTCCTTGGTTGACTCAGCACTGAGACAATCCATTCTGGATGCCTGAGGAAGAAGAAAGGACAAGTGGAGGGCTCTGGAAGTCTTTTGATCTCAAAAAGTGACAGTATACTTCAGGGCCTTCATATCACTTGAGAAGTGGATGTACCTTCCTAAGCCAGCACTCGGTCTTCCTTCCCAACCTGGGGACACAGAACACAAACAGAAGAATTCCCCACCCTGGGGACATGGAATACCTGGAACTCCCCACCTTGTGGACATGGAACACCCACAACTTCTCACCCTGGGGACACAGAACACCCAGGAGAACTTCCCACCTTGGGGATGCACAACACCCAGAACTTCCCACCCTGGGGACATGGAAGACCCAATAGAACTTTCCACCTTGGGGATATAAAACACCCAGAACTTCCCACCTTTAGGACATGGAACACCAAGAACTTCCCACCCTGGAACATGGAAGACCCAGAAGAACTTCCCCACTTCAGGACATGGAACACCCATAGCTTTTCACCCTGGGGATGTGGAACACCCAGAAACTTCCCACCCTGGGAACATGGGATACTCAGAAGAACTTCCCACCTTCTGGATGTGGAACACTCAGAAGTTCTCACTCCGGGGACAGTGAACACTCAGAGGAATTTAAGCACTCAGGCTTTAAATAAAGCACAGATTGCCCCCGTCTTTCTCCTGCTCTTATCTCCACTGACAAATACAATTACCACTTCACTTAAATTGCTGTAAATGAATTATAGAGAGCAGAAAAATGTGCATAATATTTCTCCGCTGCAGAAATTAGCTGACTCTTGCATTTCAGGTGATGGATCCATCCATCTCCACTGCTGGAGCGAGTTGGCGCAATCAAACCTGAGACTGCAGCAACATTCCTGTGCTGTAACAGCAAGTCCATCTCCAGGAGCAGCACCAATAGAAACTTGTCAGTATTTAGAGTTATATGACTAAAAATGGATTTTTTTCCCCCATTCTGCAGACCTGAATCTGCATGATCCAAAAGCCCCGCCACCCTCTAGGGAAACAAATGTCGTAGCTGAAAGGTTTGTTAAAATTAAACTTCATCCATATTGCTGTGATTGGAGGAGCTGCTGAAGGAGGCTGCTTCCTGGATCTGTATTTAACATGGCCTTTTCCTTGCATGGTTTTCTCTGTAGTCATTCACAGTAAAATAAGATGCACAGTTTGGTGCTTTGCTGTGTGCAGTCTTTTCCTTTTGCTTTGTCACACTCCTTTAGTTGTACAAATCTGTCTTATACGTATAGCACTGTTTCAGACAAAATACATTGGGACTTTTGACTCCTCATTTTGTCTTTGCTTTTCAGACTGGATCTGAAGTTGTATTGAATTTTACAAGCAAATCCAAAGCTCCACGTAGGTTCTTCTTTCAAAGAAAGTCTCTGGCTGTACAAAGAGTGGCAAGAGACATTTATCTGATCAGTCTCCATCACAATTAAAGTTTGTTGTCAACAGTTCCTTAGCAATGTACAAATCCTTTCTGTACTGCGCTGCGTTGGTGTCTGGCTGAGTGTTTGTCATGTACTAAACATTAGGGAAGGCAAGAGAAGACAAGAAAACAAGCCAATTCTTAGCACCAGCACATAGCACACCTTCATTATTCAGGTTGACCACGGAACAAATATGAGCTGAAAATGTGAAACAACCATAAAAAGAAAGCAGATATCGAAGCAAAAGAGCAAAAAAGAATATTCCCTGGAGAGATGGGAAAGCTCTGGTCCCATTGTGGCAGCAATGAGAGCTGAAATACAGCACACAGCTCTGGTTAGCTGTGCTCAAAAACGTAATTGAGCCTGGAAGGGGTGCAGAGTTGCTCCTAGGATGAAGAGGGGATGGAAATTCCCACTCCTCAATGAGTTTCTTGTACTGCAGCAGGAGATAAATACCAATGATGGAAACCTCCATCAGGCAAAGAATAATGATGGCATATGAAGAACTAAATATAAAACATCAGTGAATAAGCGTAGGCTGGAAATTAGATCCTAACCTCTAAAATCAGTGTTGGAGAAGTGAGGCTTTGAAGGAGTAGTTCAGGGAAGTAAGGAGGGTAGAAAGCTGAATGACTTCAGTATGGCATACTATTATCTACCCAAGGCTGTGGGATGTGATGGACTTGATGGCCCAAGACATCCCTTCCCATCACACTGTTTAATTCAGATGCAAGGTGCCTAAACAGGTCTGCATAATTTCAAACACTGCTACTCACCCTATGCACGAAGTCATTGCTAAAGTGCTGCTTGAATGAGAGCTAGAACTCAGATATTTGGAATTTGCTTCCTCTAATTAGGGCAGAATATTTGATAACTGTGTTTTGAAGAGCTCTTGGTGTGAGTGATACAGACGAAATTAAATGAGTTAGACCCACAGGATGATATATACAGGACAGCGATCTCACAACTATGGCCATGGCCAGTACCCACAACTCTTCTTTTCTGAGTTTGTTGCCCATGAAGCAGAAATAGTAGTTTTTTGCTGGCTCGCAGTGGGATGGTAAGAAATAAATGATGAAAACGTCTCTGCTCTCCATGATTTCTGCAGATTGGGTTCACTTGTGATTACATAAGGAAGTCTATCGTGACCAAAAAGGGTCAACTTTCTTACTGGTGCCATGGCCCCAGAGCAGCTCCTCCCTCACTCCAAGCAAAGCAAGATAAACATTCCTGGATTTTGCAGAAACACTTTTCACAGAGCAGTATCTTCCCAAGCAGATGTATTCTGGTGGTTGATGAAACCCATAAGATTCATTCTGGAGTTTAAACCAATCACAGGAGCAGTTTGTTGCTTCTTACATTCCCAAATCATAGATTTCATTGCTCAGCCAAAGATAGAAGAGAGCACACACGCTTAGGGTGGAAGCAGTCAATGTGCTATAGTTGCTAAAGCCAAGTGGTATCGATGAAATATATCACTGATTTATTCTTTTTTTTTTTTGCTAGCTATGTCTCCTGGCCAGGACAGCCATGCCAGCATGGAAAACCTTCCTGCATCCGAACAGATCCTGCAAACCCTCAATGAGCTGGCCAGGTCTTTCCAAGAGATGGCTGACCGCTGCCTGCTGGTTCTACATTTGGAAGTCAGGTAAAAGCCCAGAATTTGGGGGTTGTACTGAGCTCAGAAAGCTGCAGGTCAAAACTGTGTCCAGAGGTCATATTATGGCATATGAATGGTTTATGTGCCCGCCTTCCTGTGAAGAAAGGTTGAGGGAACTGAGTTTGTTTAGCTTGGAGAAGAGAAGACTCTGGGGAAACCTCATTGTGGCCTTCCAGGACTTGAAGGGAGCATATACACAGGAGGGGGAACAGCTGTTTATGTGTGTTGATAGTGATAGAACACTATAGAAAGGGGGAATGGTTTTAAATTGAGACAGGGGAGGTTTAGGTTAGATATTAGGGGGACATTTTTCTCACAGAGGGTAGTGACAAATTGGAACAGGTTGCCCAAGGAGGTTGTGCATGCCCCATTCCCAAATGCATTCAAGGCCAGGCTGGATGTGGCTCTGGGCAGCCTGGTCTGGTGGTTGGCAACCCTGCACACAGCAGAGAGGATTGAAACTGGATGATCATTGTGGTCCCTTTCAACCCAGGCCATTCTGTGATTCTATGATGTATCCAGAAATGCCAGGTCCCATAACTATGGGTGGCCAAATGTGGGGCAGAGGCAAGATACCAGCACTGGGGCTTTGTAAGAGGGTCTGTATCTTGTGTCAGAAACTAGGAAAAAAAGTTTTTTGCAGGCTTTGTCCATAGATAATTGCACAGTGTTTTTAAAGCCTAACAGGTGTCTGCATATTTATTAGCCATTGCGCTTTGGATTGCAAATAAAAGCTTTTCTTACTGCTTTTTTTTTTTCAAATAGTGAGAGAATCTGGGGAATATAAGGTAAGCACCAGCTGGAACTTTTAAAGGGCTGGAGAGTTTTGTGATGTCTCTGACTACACATGCAAAGATGAAAACAGCAAATCCCTTTCTTCAGGCTGCCAGCTGTCCACTCTGGGGCTGGGAAAGCATTTGTCCCTCATGCATTGGCCAGGTGCATTTTCACTGCTTCATTTTTTTCTGAAGCATCAAATATAAGTGGATGTCATAGACAGGCAATGAGACTTGATGGGCCATTTGTTCTTCTGTGGCATATCCTGAGCCATATTTTGTCTTCATGTATGTTGACAGAGCTCTCATGAAGTCAGTATGTAGCTTTAAAAAAATACACATCACTTATTGTCAGCAGCCCTTCAACCTGCTATCCATCATCTGCTGCCCACTTGATTGCAGGCATCACAGATGAGTTGGGACTTGAAGAAAAGATTGTTAAAATATGGAAATGGAGCAGCTTTCCAGCTGCAGTGTAATGTAAGGTGATGCCTGGCCTAACCCAGACTCATGATATAGGCACCAGCCTGAATGGGTTTCGGATTTTCCATCACACTTTGGTTAAGCAGAAATAGGTGCAAATATAATGCAGGACAATTTTCACTGCTACAGACAGCGAAAGAGGGGTTGAGACTTTGCAGTGATCCCCTTGGTTTTCTCCTTAGGGACCCCCCATTTGTTACAGCTTTGTCAGATGCTGATTGGCACAAGCCTGGGTTTAGATTCTCCTCTACAACTATCAGAGCATGACCCGAGGACTATGGTCCCTGAGACCCTGCACCTTGGGTTTACATCTCCTTCCTCAAATGAAACTGTTGGCACATCCAAATCATTAACCATTTCTTTTGGGGTTGCCCAGGGAGGTGGTGGATGCCTCAACCATGGAGGCATTACAGGACAGGCTGGACCAGGCTCTGAGCAATCTGACTGAGCTGTAGGTGTCCCTTTGCAGGGAAGTTGGACTAGGAGACCTTTAAGAGTCCCTACCAACTCAAGTGATTCTATGATTCCTTAGTCACAAATAACCATGAAATTTCAGATTATTTAATCTGTTACCATGTTATACTATTTAAAAAAACACCAATACAACATTATATAGGAGCAGGTGCTAAATGATAGGTATATTTTTACTCTGGAGGTTGGCCTAGATTGAACTTGCATGCGATGGCCATCTCAAGGACATTTTCCATGAGGACTGGTACACAGAAGCCAGAACTTACTCATCACAACTTAGAGAATCATAGACTTGTTGGAATTGGAAGCAACCTTTAAAAGTCATCTACTCCAATTCCTTTGCAGTGAACAGGGGCATCTACAGCTTGGTCAGGTGCTTGGAGCCCAGTCCAGCCTGACCTTGAATGTCTCCAGGGATGGGGCATGTACTACAACTCCCACCCCATCCCAACCCAGTGCTTTTTGAGCCAGCCAGTCTGGCATGAATTTTATGTCTCAGTGTGCTGAACCTGAGATACACTTTTAATGCAAGGGGTATTTCAGCCAGGCTGCAATTCGGCTATGATTCCCTGATGGATGAAATTGAGAAGAGTCCAACCAAAATTGTGACCCCATCCCCATTGAGTGATGTGGGTGAAACCCAAGAATTACAAAAGTCAAAGGAGTTTTGCTATTGACTTTGCTGATCATAGCATTTTCCACTATGAGTTCAAGAGAAATGACCTAATTGCAGATTTTTGCAGAACAAAATGTGAGTGCACAGGACTTTTTCCTTTGATGGAAAAGATGATGGTAAGGCATGTTGCCAGCAGATCAACATGTCTGGCAAACTGGAAAGAAGTTGCAATCGTATTAAATGTTTGGGAAGATGCAATCTCGGCCTTCAAATTACCACTGAATGCCTCCTGGCTTACTCATTTTTTCCAGTTATAAGGGGCTAACAGTACATGCAAGGAGTATCATTGGAGCATCAGTATTGAGGTGCTGCAGAACCAACATGTTTGAAAATGGAGAACCTGGTTAAAAGGCACTTGGCATTTCAGAGTGATGGTGTAGGTCGTATCTGTTAATAGAGGATCCTTTGTATTCACCTCTCAAGATAGGTCAAGAGACAGATGCATTTAATGCAGATGTAGCCACTCATTTCTTAAAATTGCTTTTTACTTGCTTGAACTTTAGAAGGAAAATTGTGAGGAAGCACTTTTACCTCTAATGTATTTAATACATTGTCATGATAAGTAATTCGCTTGGGGCTTTTTTGTTCCATTGGTTTTTATTATTCCAAAAATAAAAGATGTATGTTCAAGAGAGCTTAACTATGCTCTCTAGCCTCTCTGTATCACTGCAGTATCCTTATATATGTCATTTTTCCACAGTGTAATCAGCAGTGCTTTTCAGAAGACCTAACCACAGAGCCATGTCAAGGTCACCACAAACATGCTGGTGTTTGGAGGGAGAAATAAAAGGAACAACTGCCCTCCTTGGCAGCCTTAACCACTGCAGAGGTGTTACAGAGATAGTCTTCATCAGAGCCTGACTGGGATGTAGATATCCCTGTTCATTGCAGAGGAATTGGAGTAGATGATCTTTAAGGGTCCTTTCCAACTCAAACAGTTCTATGATTCTGCTGGGGAACTGGCTAATGCTTGACAAAAAAGATGAGATAATTATCTAACCATTGGAAACTTTGAAGGCCTCCATGGACTGGTAATGAGATTTAAAAAAAATAAAATAAAAATCTCTTAGATCTTCACATTAGAGCAAGGGAAAATGGGCACTGGAATGTCCGTACATCCTCCAAGCCTCCCAGAGCTGCTTGGTGTGCTGGCAGTAGGCACCTTTGCAGCTGGCATCCAGACCGGGCATCCCATGAGGGATGTTTTGCTCCTAAGGGAATGGTCCCTTCAGTTATCCTCATTTTTTCCAGTCCTGGCTGAGAAACCAAAAACAGAACAAGCAGTGCAGACATGCTCTTCTTTGTCCAAATCATTTGGCTCTTGAGTCGTGTTTTTGTTGATAGGCTTTCACTCTCTTCTCTGGAATCTGCACAGCCTTTAGAGGACTTGAAGGTACAGATTGCTAGCATTTCTCTCCATGAAAATAAGCATCCTACTATCATGTTTTTTTCTGCCTAGAACCACTTCTGAGTAACACCCATTGATATTTTAATGTTGGCATTGTTGTGCTGTAACACTCTCTTCTGTCTTGCAGAGTTCATTGCTTCCACTACCTGATCCCATTGGCTAAACAAGGGAACTATGCCATTGTTGCCAACGTGGAGAGCATGGACTATGACCCCCTTGTTGTCCGGCTCAATAAGGACATCAGTGCCATCGAGGAAGCCATGAGCGCCAGCCTCCAGCAGCACAAGTTCCAGTACATCTTTGAAGGTCGGACATTTGTCAACAAGTTTGTAAGAGTTTGGTTTTATGAAATGATCTTTCGTTTTTATCGCAGAGCTCAGAAGCATTATCTTTGAGGGTAAGACAAGAGGAGATTGTTGCAAACTAGGGGGGAGATTTTGATTGGATATAAGGAAAAAGTTTTTTACAGGAAGGAAGAGTGGTGAGACACTGGAACAGGTTGCCCATAGAGGTGGTGGATTCCCCCATTCCTGGAGATATTCAGTGTCACTGGACAGGGCTCTGAGAGCCTGATCAAGCTGTAGGTGTCCCTGTTCAGTGCAGGGGAGTTGGACCAGATGACCTTTAAGGGTCCCTCCCAACTCAAATGATTCTGTGATTCTATGACTCGAACACACACTGTGCTATTGTTGCCATCTACAGCAAATTGATTGGTGAGACCCACGCAGACATAAGTCAGAAACTTGTTGCTTCTTTACCATTTCTCAGTGTCTTTGATAGAACCAATCAACCCATTCTGAGCACAAAAAGGGTAGGCTGATGTACATGCAGGACAGTTCACCAGGAAGCCATATGTATTGCAAGCACAGCTTTATTATAGCACAGACCCTATCCAAAGTGTAGCCATTCCAATACCAAAATTAAATTTTGAGAACATTAGCTCTTCTGATGTCTCGTCTGTTGTGATTACCTTGGAGAATATAAATCACATCTTGGTTCATCTCCCTGTATTTATTTGTGGCACTGATGCACAGTGGTCTTAGTGTGTGCCAGGGTGTGATGATGTCAAAATCAGAAGAGTGGGGACTGGAGATGCACTCATTGCATTGCTGGCAGGGATGAAGGCTGCGCAAGCCTTGTTAGCCTTCTTCTGATCAGCATTTAGGTAGCCTAAGCATGAGCGTATGTTCATAATTCAGACTTCTAATCAATGCTTAGTCTTTTCCAGACCCCTGTACTGAATGAATTGGGCTACATTTTTTCTATTTTCAATGCTTCATGCGTGGGTACTTCATTCTGAGATTTCCCGTGACTTTTAGCAGCCTGCCACGTCCTTCAGTAGCAGAGGAAAGATGGAGACATCACTCAATCTAAAGAAACTATCAGAGAAGCTGTGCATCAAGTGCATTGAAATGCAGTTCATTTTTGCTCTTGTGAGAATTTGCCAGGAAAAAATACCATCCTTGATAATAGATTAGAATAATATCATTTTGTCAGAGCAGTGGTGGTCCATTGATCTGCTAGAGAGAAAGGAATGGAAAGGTGTGTGCTGATAAATCTGGGAGTGTCCTGTAAAACTCAATGGCTACAATAGTGCAACTTGGTGTTTTTATAGTTTTGTATAGTTTTATAGGGTTTTGGTTTGTTTTGTTTTGTTTGTATTTTTGCTAACAAAGGGAACCTTGAGGAAAGCCAAAAAATTCACAGGGAAGATGGTGAACTGTTTCCAGATGCGGTCTGGTGTATCTCTCTTTCCAGTTCACACACCCGTTCCATGCCCATTCCCAGGTTTTATGATGAATTATTGCCAGTAAATGTCTTTCTTATTATTTGTTTCTTTCCTTCTTTTACAGGGTTGGGTCACCTCATCTCCTGCATTCTTATCAACGGAGCCCACTACTTCAAGCGTATCAGTGAATCTGGCATCAAGAAAATGTGTAGGAACATTTTCATCCTCCAACAAAACTTGACAAACATCACCATGTCACGTGAGGCTGACCTGGACTTTGCAAGGTGAGCTAAGAGCCTTAATTGTGTTTGTTATTATTTTGATGCCCATCATGCAACTGGATGGGTGGTATGGTGAAGTTAAACGTACAGAAGTGGTAACCGTAATATTCACTTTCCCCCTTTGTTGTGTGGGAGGTTCAGCCAAGATCCATTCAGAGCTCAGCGTCAGCTCGGTGTGTCCATGCTGGGTAATTTCTGTTCATGTGATTCTCTTAACATTTAAACTCAGGCAAGGAAATGTTTCTAGATACAACTGCTGTGTGGAATTTCAGCTGGATGAAGGTGGGGCCTCTGATTGCCCAAATGAGTTATGCTTCAGTTTGTTGAAAATTTAAACTTAAGCCATGTCTTCCTTCATGTTCTCTTGCTCCCAGAATTGTAGCAATACCAAAGCCAAAACTGGACATGGGAGCTCAGCTGCAAGTTTATTTTCTGTTTTGCTGCTTTATTCACTGAAGGGGGATCATTTGAGGCATAAATCACAGGGTGTAACTCAGCAGAGCTGTGTTGTCTGAATCTCTGTGGAAGCAATCATAGAACCATAGAATCATTTGAGTTGGAAGGGAACCTTAAAGGCCATCTAGTACAACTCCCCTGCAGTGAACAGGGACATCTACATCTCCATCAGGTTGCTCAGAGTCCTGCTCAACATTAGCTTGGATTCCTCTCCAAGGATGGGGCATCCACCACCTCTCTGGGCAGCCTGTGTCACTGCCTCACCTCCCTTATTGTAAAAAAACATCTTCCTCATATCCAATCTAAACTCCCCTGTTCTGATTTGAGACCGTTTCCCCTTGCCCTATCAGAACAGACCCTGCTGAAGAGGCTATCCTCTTCTATCCTCTTCAGATACTGAAAGACAATGGGCAGCTGGGTCCAAGAAATAGCCAAAAGAAGAGCCTAGAACTTGCAATTGATGGCTTGTAAGCTCAGATGACTAAAGTTTTGCATGACGCTCAGCTGTGACCCTCTGCCAACACTGGTGTCACCATTTGGCCATCACTCTTGGAGCCTGAATTACTGGAGAAGCATGACTCCCTTAGAGAAGGGAGAGGAGATATGACTGAGTGCCTCATTTACTTGGGCTCTCATATGGGGAATGATCTCATTATTGAAGTTGTCTTTTCATAATAACATTGACGTGGGGAAATTATGAATGCTGAGGCCTGGAGGAGAGAGAAGAGAGTGAGAGCAATAGATCCATTACTAATTCTCCAGGGAATAAAGTTTCCAAATTGAATCTTTCCTTTTTAATTTTTTTTTATTATTACTTTTTTTTCCCTGGTCTGTTGAAATGTTAAGTAAATTAGCCCAGTTTTTTGGCAGGCAGAACAGGACTTGATCATATGCTGACAGAAACTGGCACCCAACTAATGAAATGCTGACCAAGTGCTGTTGGAGGCTGGCTTGGTGCTGGCCATTTTCCTATGGCTCTTTGCAATCTGCATTGAACGACAGATCTGTGACTTATGTGCTGCATAATTTGACGTGGAGTTTGAAGGGAAGGGTGAGGAGGGAACACATTCCCCCCTTCTGGTCTTGCTAGATGGATGATCATGCAAGCAGTTTTCACAATAGGAAGCACTCATATAATGTATGGGCTACATGGCGCATAGATTTTCTCCTGCATCATTTGAGATACTGAGTACCATCACTGAGAGCTCACTGAGGTACTTGTTCTGTACAGCAGCATGAGTTCCCATGCAGATTTCTTCCCATAATACAAATTCAACAGCTTGTTCCTTGTTTTTTTTTGTGGAGTTTTGTGGGCTTTTTTTTTTTTTTAGCTTTCTTGACTGTATTGCTTCCCTCTTTCTTTTGGGGCAGACTTCTGTAATGTAGAGAATATGTTTTATTCTTTTGTTCTACAGATGGCTCCTGAATACTCATTATCTGGATTACCCTTTTACATATACAAGGCATCTTGTGCATCTAAACCCTGCCCTGCTCACCTGAATATACAATTACTCAAGCAAGTCCTCACATTACCCTAGGGAGTCCAGTTACTGAGGTCTATTCCAACTGTAAAATAAACATAACCATTCACACCCCAAAAGCATAAAAAAGCATCAATGTGGGATAAAAGTGATTTGTGCTTCTGTGATCTCTCTCATATAGCAATCTGTGAATGCTCTGCGCAGTGGCCGACTACCAGTTTTGCATTTTTAAAGGTGGGAAGTTGAGAGCAAGTGGTTATTTCACATGTAGGATCAGTGGCAGAGTTGCAGAGGAAATAGGATGAGAGGGAATGGCCTCAAGTTGCACCAAGGGATGTTCAGTTGGATATTAGGAGATACTTCTTCTCTGAAAGAGTGGTGATGCATTGGAACAGGCTGACCAAGGAGTCACCAGCCCTGGAGGTGTTCAAGAAATGTGGAGATGTGGCACTGAGGGACATGGTTAGTGGGCATGGTGGAGATGGTTGGTGGTAGGACTGGATCATCTTAGTGGTCTTTTCCAACCTTTATGACTTTACAATTCTTCAAGACTATTTATGTGCTCCGCAGAGCACTGGTATTCCTCTTTCGTCTCTGTCCCAGTAGATGATGTCCCTTCATTCGTAGGCAGTAGAAACCCCGATCAGGGAAGGTGGACGGGGAAGATCTTCCTCTTCTGAAGCCAAGGTCACGTAGAGGGTTCACAGCAAAATCCTACCCATGTAACACAGATAGTTCTGGTGAGACTCTTGCAGGTTAAACCATGTTCTTCAAAAGATTTGCAACCTGCAGGTGACAACAGGCTCTGGCAACATGTGCTGCTTTGGGAACAATGCCATGGAATAGGAAGAATCTGTTTCAGATGGGTTTTGCTTTGCGATTCTCCATTCAAGGTAGAGTGGAGAGGGAAACTCTCTGCAGAGCATCACAAAGCAGAGCTGGAGCACATTTCCAATGGAAAGAAATTGCCGAGCTCTGTGAGCTGTAGGAAAGAGTATCTCCACCACAAGAAGAAAGGGTAAAATAGGCTGGTTCTGTCTGCTAAGGTGTCACAAAAGGACGTGTATCAGTCTCTAAGTTTCCTGCAAATATGAATAAGGTTTTCTCTTATGTGTGTTCCGTATCTAGGCCAGCAGAAATGCAGACAATCATTAGGACATCCACCACTACATTAAGGAAAAAGTAGTATTTTCTTTCTGTATATAGCATCTGATCACATGCTGCGAAGTCTAGAATAGAGCATGGATTCTGAATACCTCCACATTCTGTAAGATTCAGACCCAGATTTAGATTTCTGTCATTACAGGGATAGAACTCACTTGCAAATATAGACTCCAGTTCAGATCTTTTCTTCTCTATCTCCTTTACCTCCTCTCTATCCACCTGAAATGTAATTACATGTTTATGCAGAGATTTCATCAGAGACATTCAAAAAAGGCTTAGGCTTCTGTTGAGACTTATCCTTACAGAAAATATCATTCAGTTCTTAGATGTTCATTTTCCATTGGGGAAAAAAAAAAAAACCACCATTTTTCAGGCACACAGCAATGATAACATTGCCCTTTTCCCAAAAGTTAATGGAGTTGATTCTGAGGGAAGGGAGGGGACTGGTGGTGAAATGTGGCTATTTCATACAAAGCAGTATATTTCTAACCTCTGAGATGATGGGTTTTGAGTGATGCTACTCTTCATTATTGGGTCTGAAAGCATCCTTCATCCTTTCACAGCGAAGCAGAGCTGTCTGTACACCTAAGGGCTGTTTCCCTGCTGCTACCATTCAAGCTAGCAGTTGCAGTGACCATCCATCCCAAAGGACCACTAACATCTTTTCCTGCTGCTGAAGATGTTAACAGGGTCATTGGTTCTGGCCACAGCTTTCTAATAATGTGACACCCACCTTGTCCCTGCTGGTGGATCCTGGCCACGCTGGAGAAATCCACAGTGCAAAGGCACAGGGAGAAGGCATCAGCATGTCAGGCAGTTGTCTTCAGATCGGACGTGAATAAAGCTTTGAAATGCAGTTCAGACACCTGTGATCAAATGTGTCCGTATACAAACTCCGCTTGAATTTTTGCTCTTCACAAAAGAGAAGTGACCTTTGCTTCCTCTCCCCAGCAAAATACAGTTGCAACTGCTGCTCTGACCCCGTTCCTTCATGCCCACATTCCCCCAGTGACACCTGTGATGCTATGGTGTAAATGCTTGGATATTAACATCCTTGGGGCAAACACCTTCCCTGCACCCATACAGCCACTGACAGCATCAGGGGAGAGCTGCACCAATTCTTGCACTGATTTCAAAGTAAATGAGGACTGGGAATCAGCAAATCCATCTGAGCTCTGCTCTGGCACCTAGAAAACCCTTAATTTTTGCTTGTAAGTTTGCATGAATCACAGCAGCAGAGTGGGTATAGACCCTCAGGATTTTGTTCTATCTCAGCTGGTAGCAAAAGGCAGAGAATGACCGTGTGCTAAAATTCCCAGTGCAAACAGGCACACTGCTTTCAACACAAACATCCACGGAGGTGGCTGTCCCATCCAGTCCTTTGAGGAGCAGGATTTTGGAGGAGGCTTTATTACAGAGTGTTTTGGGTTCCTTTCCTGCAACAACCAGCAGCAAAGGATTTGTTTAATGTGGAGAGTTAGGAGAGATTTATGCCTCCTGCGCGATGCTGTCCCATGCAAGTTGAATAAGCAATAACATGCTGCCATCTACTGGGTGCTGCACAAGGTAAGGAAAGCCAATGTGCCTTGGAGATCCCAGTGCTCTAAGTCCTTCCTGCAGTACTGCAGTACTCCTCCACTACCTCTCTTCACTTGTGGTTCAGTACTGGACAGCATTCAAAACAGCAAATGTGGGCCATTTAATATTATTTTGTTTGAATAAAACTCACATTGGTTGATTACAAAACTTGGGTGACAACCACTGTAATATTAATCGCTGAGAAAGGGATGAGACTTGGTACCAGGCACAGGGCTGTGGCCAAAATAGCTGAAGTCTACCTGCGGACAAGGAGCAGCCATTGCCTAAAATCTTGGGTCCCTGTTGACCTAAGTCATCACCTCTTCTTCATGTCAGAGAAAGGAATTTTGGTTCCAAAGTACAGCAGAACCACTTCCGTCATGAAAGAGCCATGAGATTCTCCCAAACTGATGGATTTTAAGATTTGGGGTGGAATTTCAACACACGTGAAATGTTCTTTCCCTGCGCGGCAGTGACAGCAGATGTCTGGAAAGCGTGTGTGGCTCCCAGTACTGGATAAGTGCACACATACCTATCCTATGGTGTCTCATTAGGGCTGTACAGCTGTATGGGTTGAACCCCTTTGTTTTTTTTTTTAAATCATGGGATATTCTGGCACGTAGGAGTAGACAGGCTGGTCTCTGATCCATCCCTCTTGATTCAGTGTCAGAGAGAAAAACATTTGTTCATAAAAGCTATATATGTGTTAGTCTGGAAGAATTCTTCTCTCCTCACTTTGTAGCCCAGTGTGGTCAGTGCTGTGGAAGGTAAAGCTCACCAACCAAAGTTTGTAGTGTGGATCCTAAGACCCCATCCATATGGAGGAGCCAGAAGCAGAACAGGCTCTGGAAGAAAAGCTTTTCTTCACTGACAGCGTGGGAAAGATGTGTTATCTCCATCTCAGTGCTGGACTCATGTTTTGTATCTGTGGAGCATGCCCTCATTTTGGTTTTGCTGTTTTTAATTAACAAAGCTGCTTTAGTTTTCAATTAAGGACTTGCTTACAACAAAATCTGTATTTTCTTTTCCTTTCTTTTCTCCCTTGTTTTCTCCCCCCTGTAGTTTCCACTGAGCTTTGATCTCAGTGCAGGTTTAATTAGCTGTAATTAGTGGTTTCACTGCATTAACCAAAAATCCCAACTATAAAGGATTAAAAACATCCCTCAGCTTGATGACTCCCTGTCCTTTCTCCCATTCTTCCCCTGTTTTGGGAGATCAGAGACTGCTTCCCCATATGGTGCTTCACCAGATGGGTGCTGCTGGGTGATGCCCCATGCATCCCAATCAGCCACCCCACTACATGTGCATGAAAACTATGCTGGAACAAATCACCCATCCACAGAGTTTAATTTCCAGTTAAATCTGCAGCTGCTATGAGTTTTAGCAAGGCATCAATTTATGCCTTCATGACATTTTATAGAGATACTTCTTGGAGTTTCTGACTCTGCAATACAATAGATTTGCAATAAGGTGCCAGTTATAGACTGGAAGAAGACTGGGGATCACAGATGGATCCCTGTTCATTGTGAATCAAGTATTTCTACGTGGCACAACTGTGTCAAAATCAGGTGTTTCAATCTTGTGCATGTACCCCATCTCCTTGTAGGGCCAGGAACCGAAAGACTCTTTATCCTTTCCTCAGATGAAGAGTGTGAAGTTCAGGTTTAAGCTTTACATCCATCAGTGTTTAAGAAAAGAGTTTGGACAGTTTTTTCTTTTGAACACTGGGTCACTGAGATGTACAGGAAAGGCAGCGCATCTTGAAGTCTTTCAGTAGTTTTCAGGTCATCTCACCACAGCACTGGGAACTCATACTCTGAATCCCTCAGCCTTGCAGGGCTCAGAAGCCATCTTTCTGTGTCCAGGTTCATCACTTTGGGAAAGGAAGCCTTGCCAAAGCCAGGAAATGCACTTCTTTTATGGATTCACAGCCATCATCTCCAGGTATTACCTCAAAAGCAGACCTGTGCTCAGGGAAGTGGTGAGGTCACCATCACTGGAGGCATTCAAGAAATGTGGAGATGTGACACTGAGGGACGTGGTTTAGTGGTCATGGTGGGGATGGGTTGACAGTTGGACTGAATGAGGTCTTTTCCAACCTTAATGATCCTATGATCTTCCTCATAGCATCCTGATGGACACCAGATGAGAATGGATCCAAACACCTCTGGTTTGTCCAAAGTACTCCTCCCCCAGAACAGCATTTGGTACTTTCTCTTGTCTCAAAAACTACCTCTGAGATACCTTCAATTTTATTACCTCTGCAAAACACGTATTGTTTTGCAGAGGTAATAAAAGAGATTGTGGATGGTGATTGCGTATTGCTCCATGATGCCATCTTCCTCTTCCCATTCTTTTGGTTATGTCAGCATAGCAAGCACTGGTGCAACACAGTAAATTAGAGAGGGGAAATGATCCAGCTTGGGGGGAGAAGGGATATGGTTTGCTTTTTACATTATTTTTTCCTCATTTTTGGCAAGATCAGCTCCCTGGTCTGGTTCACAGCAGGCCTTGCAAACAGCTGTGCTAGCACAATCAAGGAGAGGGAGCAAACAAAGAAATGAGATGTAATGCTCTGAAATGATAATGTTCCTGAAAATTGAACTTTGCCTTAAATTAAGATATCAGGTGTGAATAAGAGAATTGCTGTAAGTAGCACCAGAGATGCAGCAGGAGGAACAAACACATCCTTGTGCAGAAGGCATTATTACTCTTCCCTCCCCATGTTTGGCCTCACTCCAGCCTGAGGATGGACAACTTTCATTCTCAAGTTTGCTGAGTAGCAGATTTCTTATTCACTGTGTGTATATGGGAAATGCCTTGCCTGCTGCTCTTTCTTCCCATTAGAAAAAAAGTCCAAGATGGTGATTTGCCAGCTGTTCAGAAACAAAGGACCTGACTCTTGGGGGATGACATTTCTCCTGTTTGTCCTTAAGTAATTTTTGCATAATGAGAGCACTTGAGCACATGGAGATGGAAAGAAAGTGGCTGGAACCACCGGGTAATGGCAGCACGTCCCTCCCCTACCTTTGGTGCATGCATGGATTATGAATTCCTCAAGGAAGGGATTCTGCTAGCTTTGTAATTAAAACACTCACCAGGCATTTTGCAGAAAAAGAGGCCCTAGAAACCCAAAGAACACACACTCATGTCCAGCAAGGCATCCAAGCCTAAACTTTCAGATACAGACATTGACCCACTGAGCTTATAAATACTTGCTCTCTAGCTCCACAGTCATGTCTCCATCAGAGCTGGTTACCCTCAGTCCTTTACAGTGAGCGGTGAGAAGTGAGCACCTTTAGGTTGTGATTCTCTAAACTTCTTTAAACCAATTGAAACGAGATGCAGGGCCACCTCAGCAGCTGCCCAGGCCGGGAAGTGACTTTGCAGATGTGCACATCAATCTGTAAGCACCCTTGGGAGGATTTACACCAGGTAGCAGTCCCTTATTAAAAGGATTAGGGGGCCTGAAATTGTTTGGCACTTCCTACATCCCCAGTGTCCAAACGTCGTGATGTGCAAAATCACATCACATCCTCTCTTTGCTGGTATTGCTCCCTATAGCAGGAGCATCTTAAAATACCCATTGCGTGCTGGAAGGCAGCTGTCCTGCCCAGGCTTTCCGCTGTTGACTCAACATTGAATTTTGATCAGCCATTTCGCTTTTTCCCGGAGGTGCTTTTAATCTTCGCACTGTAACCTTTAAAGATAGAGGTTTTAGCGGCCTCCGTAATGATTTTCATGTGGTTGTTTGAGTTGCTCCAAGTAAAGAGATTAATTCAATTTTCCTACACTGGAAATGGAGTGAAAAAACAGAGAGACTTCATTGACTTTCTCCGCTTGGTTCTTGGTGTGTTAGTGAAACAATCAATGGAGGTGAACTTCTCAGCCATCCAAAGCCTGCATTCACATTTCCAGGGACACAAGCTCAGGAAGATGCAAATAAACATTTTTAAGAAGTGTTTTTGGCTCTTAGGCTTGGCCACGGCGCGTTCCCATTCTGCATTAACAGCATCAGGATATATTCTCCTGAAATGAATTACAAATTCCTCATTTATCCCTGAGGTGACAGTCTTTTGCTGATATGTGGTTTCTTGAGACTAATAAGTTTTGAATGTCGCTGGGAAAAAAAAAAAAAAAATCAAAGTAATTACTTTATGTTCCCAAGCTCCTTATTTGTGTAGGTGCCTGTGTGTTTATCTCTTTCTGTCATGCTGCATTGCTAATGGTAATTAAAGGGAAAGGATTTTTCTTTGTAGAAGTTTTTCTTGTTACTTTTTACCTTTAGTGACGTTGGTCTCCCTGGAAATACTGACCAGTTACGTGTAGAACTGCAGCCACTTAGTGTAAGTTCAGGACATTTTGACTGTCCAACTGGAACTGGGTCATTTTGTTTACCCAGGCCTGCAGTACAAAGCCTTTGGCACAATTTCCCACAGTATTCTCTTGGAGAAGCTGCAGTTCATTCCTTGGACATGTGCACCCTTTGCTGGGTAAATAACTGGCTGCATGGCCAGGCCCAGAGAGTGGTGGTGAATGGAGTTAAGTCCAGCTGGTCAGGAGTGCTGTTCCTTAGGGGTTGGTATTGGGTCCCATCCTGTTTAATATCTCTATTGATGACATGAATGAGGAAATGGAGTGTACCCTCAGTAAGTTTGCAAATGGCACCAAGCTGGGGAAAGTGTAGATCTGTCTAAGGGTAGGAAAGCTCTGCAGAAGGGATCTGAACAGGCTGGTTCAATGGGCTGGGATCAGTGGCCTGAAATTCAGCGAGGCCAACTTCTGGGCCCTGTACTTTGATCACAACAACCCTAGGCAAGGCTACAAGCTTGAGACAGACTGGCTGGAAGACTGCACAGAGAAAAAGGATCAGTGGCTGTTGGTCGATGCTCAGCTGAACATGAGCCAGCAGTGTGCCCAGTGGCCAAGAAGGCCAGTGGCATCCTGGCTTGTATCAGAAAGATTGCATCCAGCAGAACAGGAGGTGATCATTTGTCTGTACTCAGCACTGGTGAGGCTGCACCTCAAGTACTTCTTCAGTTTAGGGCTCTTCTCTACAAGAAAGACATCGAGCCCCTGGAACATGTCAAGAGAAGGACAGCAAAGCTGTGAGCTATCTGGAGCACAGTCCTATGAGAAGCAGCTGAGGGAACTGAGATTGCTCAGTCTGGAGAAGAGGAGGATGAGGGGAGACGTTATTGCCCTCTGAGGTTATGGTGAGGTGGGGGTCAGCTTCTTCCAGGTAACATTGACAGGACAAGAGGTTATGGCCTTAAGTTGCGTCAGGGGAGATTCAGGTTGGATTTTAGGAAAAAATTCCATGAAAGAATGGTCGGGCATTGGAACAGGCTGCCCAGGGAAGTGTCCAAGTCACCATCCCTGGAGGTGTTCAAGAACTGTGGAGATGTGGTACGTTATGGATGTGCTTTAGTGAGCAATATTGTTGGTAGGTGAACAGTCAGACTAGATGATCTTAGAAGGGTGCCAAAATAGAAAGCGATGCCATCATAAAATGGCTTAGGTTGAAAGGGACCTTAAAGATCATCAAGTTCCAACCCCCCTTGCCACAAGTTGGTTGCCCCACACCAGATTTGGTTGCCCAGTGCCCCATCCAGCCTGATCTTGAGCATCTGCAAGGATGATGAGGCATCCACAACTTCTCTTCCAGCCCTTGTTGAGGACCGCAGCATTTCTCCATTCCTGCATGGCTGTGGCACATCCCTATACTGCCTGGCAATGCCTGTTGTCCTGACTCACACGTTGGTGGCAGATGGCTGTCATTCAGCTGGTGCGGCTCTCACCGATGTGCGTGCTGCATGGAGTGGCACAGCTCCCCTGCAGAGCAAACACATGCTGGTTTTTAATTCAAGACACGAGCAGAATGGCTGAAAAGGAGGAGTGGGCTTGTAAAGCTGAGCTTGTTTAGCTTGGAGAAGAGAAGGCTCCGGGGAGGCCTCATTCCAGGACTTGAAGGTAGCGAATAAACAGGAGGGGGAACGGCTGTTTACTAGGGGGATAGCGATAGGACAAGGGGGAATGGTTTTAAACTGAGACAGGGAAGGTTTAGGTTAGATATTAGGGGGAAGCTTTTCACATAGACGATGGTGACAAACTGGAACATGCTGCCCAAGGAGGTTGTGGATGCCCCATCCCTGGAGGCATTCAAGGCCAGGCTGGATGTGGCTCTGGGCAGCCTGGTCTGGTGGTTGACGACTCTTGCACATAGCAGAGGGATTGAAACTGGATGATCATTGTGATCCTTTTCAACCCTGGCCATTCTATGATTCAGTGATGATACTATTCTGTGACACTGTTCAAAAGAGGTCAAAATTTGTCTCCAGGCTGCAGATCTTCTGCAGATCAGAAACCTTCAGAGTCATCCCATGAGAACACACATCCCATGGGATGTTATACGTGAATGCGAACCCCATGTCTGAGCCCTCACAAATACTGCTCCAAAAACAGCTTTTAGAAACTGCCTTCTGCTTCCATGTTTAAAGGCAGGTTCTGTAGGTGTGCAGTTGTGCTGCAGGTGTCATTACTCTCTGGGGGACTTTCCACGTAAATGCACAGCAAACAGCTATTAGAGAAAGGAGAAATATCATAAGAAAAGAAGTTTGTGTGGGCCTCCCCCCCAAAAAGGCAAGGCAAGGGAAGACCATCAGTATGGAAAGAACAGTCTTCCCAGACATTTGTCTGCAGCTGATATAAAGGTAAATATTGAATTGTCAGCTTGAAATGCATCTCTATTGCCTACCTCCAGCCTGCAAATGGAAGCAATTAGAAAAATGTCCTGCTTTTTTCACAGTAGGCTGCTTCTTTCTAACACAAGCCCCACAGATAGAAAGACACACGCAAGTCTTTAAGTAGCAGATTGGTTTACCCTGTCAGTCAGATCTCATTAGAAACTGTAATGCTTCACACTTGTTAATCTGCTCAGAAGCCACAGATATTGGTGCAGTGTGATACCTTTTTTAAGAATTGCCACTCATCACTTTTCCATGCACTGAAGTCATATCTTTTTCAGGGGTCTCTTTCTTAGATTGAGCCAGGGAGCAGAGTGTACGTGCTGGCACCCAGGAATCAGAAATGCTTCACCTGGAAGGTGTACCAGTTGGCAGGGCATGGCTGATAGGGGAAGAAAATGGTGCAGAAATGGCCAGTTTGGAAAGGGTGGTTTTCAGAGTCACATGAGTGAGAGCAAAAGAGCAGGGGGCGGCAGCGGCACAGGGCCAATTCCTGTCAGAGGGAAAATGAGCAAAGTGCCTCGTTGAGTCATGCCATACTGATGGGGTTAGGGAGGAGCAAGACATCTGAATGGAAGGGTGCAGTATAGAAGTCACACTGCAGAGCCAGACAAGTTTCCGTCTCCTTTAAGTTATGTATAGGAATCTCTCCATGACCAGGAAGTCCAAGAAATGTAGCTCATGCCTATAGAAGTAAGAGCATTTCTCCAAGTGTCTTGGAGGCATCTCTCTGACTCAGCAAGTACTCAGTGACGGGGAAAGTGGTCCAGGGAATCATCACTGTTACATATCCAGGTTGGATATTAGGGAAATATTTCTCCTCAGGAAGAGTGGAGAGGCATTGGAACAGGCTGCCCAGGGAGGTGGTGGAGTCATCATCCTTGGAAGTGTTCAAGAAAGGGGGAGATGTGGCACAGAGGGACGTGGTTAGTGGGCATTGCAGGGATGGATCAATTGTTGGACTGATCTCAGAGGTCTTTTCCAACATTAATGATTCTGTGATTCTCTGATCACTGTCTGACCTGCTCATCTCTGGGCAGGTGCTATTGGCCACAGATTTGGGACACCAGAAGATGGACTTTTAGTAGACCTTGCATTACATGGCGGCTCCCTGGGTGCTTGTCTTATCCTGCAGGGATGAGCAGACCCTAGGATCCCTGTGACCAACAACACTGTGCCAACATGTTCCAATATCCAACTGAGACCATTCTATGATTCTATGAGAAATGAAATAATTCTATGAAATACGCTTGTACAAGTACATGTGCTCACCTTGTCATGTGCTCTAGGCATAGCAGTCACACTCAATTGCTTTAGGACTGAACACATAGAACCACAGAATCATAAAGGTTGGAAAAGACCTCTAAGATCAGCAAGTCCAACCATCCACCTACCACCAATATTGCCCCCTAACCAAGTTCCCAGTACCACATCTATACATTTCTTGAACCTCTCCAGGGACAGTGATTTCACCACCTCCCTGGGCAGCCTGTTCCAGTTCCTGACCACTCTTTTGGAAAAGTTTTCCCTAATACCCAGCCTGAAACTCAAGGACCTTAGGTTGTCTATGCTCCTTGTGTTGCCATCCACAGAATGAGGATCATTTAGGCCCAGGGATCTGCAGACCATTCTGGGTGATGTTTCTGATGTAACCATTAGGGTGTGCAACACTCTCAGTATCACTGGGATTTCTTTTCCTGTGTCACATTCCAAACCTGAGTTGGCCAGTGAAATTTCAAAGGCTGTTGTTCCACATTTGATATGCTGAGAGCTGGGGCTTATGCAAACATCTTTAATTACATTGGGAACTTTCCTTTCTCAGCAATACTAAAGCACTGACAATTAGGGTGGTAATTTGTCTTCCTGCTAGGGAATATTCTCACTTCCAGTTGCTTTCCTATGGGTTCTCCAGAGCCTTTCTCTAGAGCAAGGGACCACTGATCAGTATACAAAGAATCCACAGCCTCACACAGAGACCACCAATGAGGCCATCTCCTGGCTTTGGGTTCTAATCATGTTCTTGATTAGAGAACAGGCTTGAAGTTGCCTCATATGAGGACAAGTTGCCTTGCTGCAGCTTTGGATCATGGAAGATCAGCTCCAGGTCATCACTGAACTCTTCAAGTTCATACAGTAGCATCCTGTTTTTCGTATTCTGCCACCTTAGTGGCTTTCATCAAGAGCTTTCCCAGATAAGCTGTGTTCCATGTGAGCTGGATTTTGGTTTGAATGTCCTAACCACCCTCTGGCTTCCAACCTACGAGACGAAAATGCTGACTGCAAGGGGAAGCTGTGATTTTTACAGCTAAATCAGGAAAGAACTGAGTAAACTAAGAGAACGGTTCTTCAGCTGCAAAAGGTGACTGACTCCAGGGCACGGAATCCCACAGGGGAATGCAGATCAGGCAGTTCTTGTATGCCCAAGGAAGATCCTGTGGTGAGGCTGACATTAAAAATTCTGACTCAGATGCAGGAAACACAGAGTTAAGGAGGTGAATTATTGATTGAGTGCAACTATTACCATATCTGACAGATGGAGACTGTCTGGGAACGTTTTACAGAGTGGCATCTGCACTGTGCCTGATTGGCATCCCTGAACTTTCACACATCAGATGCAGAGTATCAACACACAAACTCTGATGCAGCAATTAAATCTGTCCTGTAATGAACCTGTGCTTGATAACCAAGAGAAATCCATGCACTCACTTGAAGACTGAAAGTCTTAATTCTTGTATTTTAGCAAGATATTAAAATAATTACATCCAGACCACTGTGCTTGAATGTATACTTATGATGCCAGCATACATGAATATGTATCACCTTCAGGAAATGATCTGCAGTGTGTCATCTCTTACTTGGATTTCATTGAAGGCTGTAAATCTTGCCTTGTATTTTACAATTTGTATTCCAGATTTGAGATCAAATAGTACATACAGGATATAAAATTCAGATGGCATGTCATGTCAGGGACTGTTAGAGTCATTATGGTTGAAAAAGATCTTTAAAATCACTTAATCCAACCGTTCACCACCCACCAATATTGCCCACTAAGTGTCATATAAGTGCATTGACTTCTAAAGATGAAGTGAGTCCCTACAGTGCGTACAGAAGTCATAATTAGAGATGGATTCCACACTGTGTTGTTTTGTGTGCAAAAACGGAGAGAAAAAGAAAAGAGGTGCAAATAATAGCAAGTTCCACGCTTTCATGAGGAACAGCTTGTATTATGAAGAAGCAATATGTAAAATGCATCATTTTATAATAAGATTCAGTGTCTTCGTGTTCTCAGTTGTTTTCTTAAGCCCAACACAACTTGGTAAATGATTGTGTTTTTTTGCAATCTGTTAACTGCTTGGCACGCTGCATGAGATTTGTTCTGCCTTCACTTGTAGCATGCAAATGGGCAGATTCTCAGAATCACCAGGAAAATGTGCTTTTTTGTCTCTGGAGGACATTCCAAGTTTGAGACTCGTGGTGAAGCTGGCCCTGCTGGGAGGTTATCAGCATGGAGATGGCTTTTACTGGGTTGTACCAGGTTGGATAGTCAGAAAAAATGGACTGTTGGGAAGAGTGGTACAAGAGGCTGCCCTGTGAAATGGTGGAATCATCATCTTTGGAGGTGTTCAAGAAACATGGAGATGTGGCACTGAGGGACATGGTTAGTGGGCATGGTGGAAGGGGTTGATGGTTGGATTGGATGGTCTTAGAGGGCTTTTCCAACTTTAATGATTCTGTTATCCCATGATATCCAGGCTGTTGCAAGCACAAAGGGCTTCAGCCTGACCCCTTAGTGTCAGCAGACCATAGTTTTCTCAACCACAAAGCATAAAAGCATCTCTTTCATAAAACAGAGATGTGCTGTAAATAGTATTTAAGTGCTTTGAGATACACAAATTGAACTGAAGGAGAAAGTTAATGAATTAATACAAAAAATTACAGGTCCAGTAACACAGCAGAGTTCTTTCAATAGTGTCAGGATTTTGTACAATGAGAAGATGCATTTCAGGAATGAGATAAAATTAATGATTCAGGTGATTTCTCTAGTTTTAATGGCCTTGAGCTACTCCATCAGTTTAGAAACAGTGCTGGGATTCTCTCCTCACTCTATAGGGACCAGCTGTTTCCATGGAGCCATCATCCTTTTGCAGTGAGTTCATAACATTTGCAGCTTGTACCTAAAGAATAGTAAGCAAAGACAAGCAGATCTGGTTTGTTTGTTGTTTTCCCATACACTGGAGAATGGAGATAGAAACCACAGCCATGGCTATGGGTTTTACCTTGCACTGGCATTGCCTTGATGATTGGCTTCGTCATACATGCTAAGAGGCTTGTGCTGCCTAGCAAAAAATGTCCTGGCATGGATCTGTTGAGATTGTTGGAGGTAAAATTTCACCAAGAACAGACAGGAGAAGCCACAGTTGTGCTGTGCACAGCAGCATCCATGCTCACTCCGGGGTAAGCAAATGTTCTTTCTTTCAGGAGAAGCAGACTTAAAAAGTAGTAATTGAAAGTGACTTTCTTGCTTTGCCCACTACAATGCTGTAGAGAGGCTGTGACTTTCCCCTCTTTTGCCCTAGGCATGTTAGAGAAGGAGAAACAATTCAAACCAAAAATATTGCTGCTAGAGCAAATGAGTAACAGCTGGCCATAAATACATCCAGCCTGCAAATCTGAAGCTTTCCAAGCATCAGAATTACTGAGAACTGGCGTATTAAGTGTGATGAGATGTTCATGTGGGCAGTGACCAACAAACAAGGCTTGGAGAAGAATGCTGAAGCCTTTAATCTTTAATTCCTTCATTGAGGAGATATATAGATGAAGTCCACAGCTTCTGATCATCTAAAAATCTGGCATTAAATTCACATTGGTTGCCTGGTTTCTTTATAGTAACCAGCCCCATATAGCACTTCAACTCAGTATAATGTACTTTAGTGCAGAATGAACTGGCCTTGCACCATTCCTTGTCCATTCATAGGTGGGAGGTCATTGCCCTCAATCCCCTTAGGTTATGGTGGTGGTAACTCCTTGCTGAGGTGCCCATGGGTAGGGTTTGAGGCTGCTATATGGTTTTATTATCCTGCTTGCTTGGATAGATCTTGCCCAGTGTTGAGAAAGTAGCAATCCATGCACTGGATATTAAAAAAACTTTGAAAGAGTGGTGAGGCATTGGAACAGGCTGCCCAGGGAGTTGGTGGAGTCTCCCTCCCTGGAGGTGTTTCTGAAAGAGGTGGATGTGGCACTGAGACACGTGGTTTATTGGACACAGGAAGGTTGGTGGTTGGACTGGATGATCTTAGTAGTCTTTTCCAACTTTAAGGTTTCTGTGATTCTGTTCTTCTGTGCTTCCTCAGTCACAGAGGTTTCTAGACTTGCACAGGATAATGGATGGTGCTACCAGGGAGAAAACACAGTAGTGCTATGAGGCAAGTGAATATAAAAACAAGGACTCTTGCATGGGAAGCATCAAAGTTCAACATACAAATGATAGCACACTGATTTTTACATCAGCTTAGTCATAAAAGCTCTATTTCCTAACTCTTGAAGCTACTACAGCATTCAAACCAAATGAACAAGGATGGCAAGAAAAAAAAAAAGTAAATGGGAGTTTTCAAGGATTTTTGGCAATTTGTCTGACCCCAGCGAGTGGTTCAAGCCTCCTTTCAAGCATCTACGGTCAACCTCAGACTCCTGCAGGCAGATTCTGGCTTGGTGGACCTCACAGTTTACATGTTACATCCTGTTCTGCCTAGCAAGCAGATGTGTCCTTCACCCATCGGTGACTACCAAACATTCCCCTTTATATTAAAAATCAGCAAACATGCACCACTGAACATCTCCCCCATTACAACATTGGGGTTTTTTTATCTGGTTCCAAGCCACTTGATCCTAAATAAAAGTGGTTGTTGGGCTTGGTTGTTTTTTTGTTGGCTTTTTTTCCTCCCAGTAATGGTTGTTCCCAAAGGGTAGCTAAAATTGTGTTATTTTTTGCTGACTGGAGCAATCTTTGCAGTAGTTTCCATCGAACTGCTGACACTCTCTTCTTTAGGGCTACATTCATTTCCACATCTCCTCTCATTTATGCATGAGGCAAGGGGAAAAATTGTTTAATATTCTTTATAAACTGGCATATGGTATAGATAATTTTTTTTCTTTTTACTATATGCAGTAAAAATGCAAATGTGTGTAGCTTATTTGCAAATGCTGGCATTAATAACTGATATTTGAACAGGCTGGATTAGCACTTTTACTGATACATTTAAAAGATTTTTTCCAATCATTTGCACACTCAAAATCAATTTTAATACAACATGCAAATTGAATTTAATTTTTTTTATTTAAAACTGCATTTATCTGCTTGAACCATTAAATTTACTATTTAATATGTACTTTCCAGCTCACTTGGTTAGAATTTCATTGCTCTTTATCTGTATAAATTTAATTAGCCTTGATATCATCAGTATATTATAGAACTAATTAAAGATTTAGATAAGTGCTGAGGGTGCTTATTTAATACCCTATAAAGTTCCATTTGGAGAGTGAGAAATTCCGTCCTTCCTTGTAGCAGCCAGGATGGAGCTACAAGGAGTGTCTCAGACATTGTTTTTGAAAAATATCATTTGATGGGTTTTAATGGATTTATCCTTCCTTTGAAAAAGCCGTGTAATTACTGTGTATTCCTGCACAGTGTGAGGGTGGCTGCTGTCTTTCAGGGAATGGTTTGTAAATGATCCAAGCATGTGTTCCCATCCACGATGATGCCATCTGAGACAGAGATCCCCACATGCCATGTGTCCCCAATAGGGCATGGAGCCCCAAGGCATGAGGGACAAACTGTGGGGAGAAGGAAATAAGAAGCAAATATAAGCAAATAAGGAAATATTAACAACAACAACAAAATAGTTATATAATGCATATCTTAACATCAGAGCCCAGATTTGTGCCTTTATTTAAGGGCTCTGATTTGCAGAAATACCACATGAAGAACCATTATGCTATCAACTCTCCTTTATTTCTTTCTCTCGTGTTTTATTTTTGATTGCAAACCGTTTCACGTCCTGGGCACCTGCATATTTTGGCTTTTTAAGTGCTCTTAATGTTCTTAATGTTCTGCTGCTGTAGGAGCACAGCTTGTGGCCTCCTGCCCAAGTCGTGGTGTATGGTGATGGGACATCTGCTTTTGGGCTTCCAAGAGGCTGTGGATGAGGCTGCCCATGGTGCAGCTTGAAAAGGTGTAGATCACAGCACCACACATACATTTTTGGCTGGTTTAGCCTCATTCTAGGTTCCCTCTACAGCCCATAGGTACAAACACATCCTTTTTGGCCATAGTTCACCCTATGCTGACATCAGAGATGCCCATTTATTTACATGGTTGTAAGAGGAGCTGAAGTTGACTAGATGTTTGGACATGTTCTTTGTGGCCTTTTTCAAACTCCGTGACTAGCACAGCAATGACATTTGCGATGTGGACAATTAAACCCATCTGAATTCCCCATAAGTGCTTTGGGTTCTTCAGGAGGCAGAAAATGGACATTACTATTGTTGTGCCCAGAACTGGTCCAGATTAATTAAAAATCAAGAAGGAAATCTTAAAAAAAAATGACAAACAGGATATGCATTCATCTGTGGAATAGTGTCCTGAGTTTGTAATGATATTCTCTCCTGTGTTTTAGGGCTATGAAATGCATTGAAGAACATGGTTTAAGACAGGCAGTGTTTAGGGAATAGGTATATGTAGTAGGTGCCTTCCAGCAGCAACTCCTATTTTGTTATCATAAGCTCCCAAAATGATTGAAGACCCAGCATCCGTGCTTGCAGCCTCTTGTTTTAAAATGCTGATCACTGGATGACCTTATTGCTCTCTTCAACTCCCTGAAAGGAGGTTGTAGCAAGGTGGGGTTTGGCCCCTTTACCCAGATAACAGCAAACGGACAAGAGGTAATGGTCTCAGATTGTGCCAGGGCTGGCCCAGGTTGCATATTTGGAAACTTTTTTTCTCAGAAGGAGTGGTGAGACATTGGAACAGGCTGCCCGGAGAGGTGGTGAAGTCGCCATCCTGGAGGTGTTCAAGAGAAGGGCAGATGTGGCACTGAGGGATGTGGTTAGTGGGCATGGTGGAGATGGGTGGGCAGTTGGACTAGATGATCTTAGTGTTTTTTTCCAACCTTAATGACTATGATTCTGTGCAAACATCATTGCAGTCTTCATGAGGTGTAGAAATTACAGCAGTTGCAGGTTTATGTGTATTTTCCATTGACTGGTATTGCAGTTTTTGAGAACTCGCTTTGCAAAATCTAACATGCAGCTGTTTATCCCTCCTGTCCCATCTCTGGTGCCCAGGTAACCATCAGCTCCATCCCCCATGGGCATCTCTTCTCATTCAACTCAGACCCAAAACTCTGTCTTCCATATTACGTGAACCGAAGTTACCTCATTTCTTTCTGCACCCTCCCTTCTTGCGCTCGCTCACCTCCTCCACGTGTGTGAATGTAATAGTTCTGCTGAGATCTGCCTTTATCTAAATGAAGTGACTTCATTACTGCAGCTTTGGTCCTTTGTTCCTTTTCAAGTACATATTCATTGTTCCATCTTGTGGGTGCTTTTTTTGGGGGTGTGTGTGTCTAGATTTAGTCTGTAAGTACTTCATACTTCACCTTTTTTACTTTCTTACTAGATTTCTTATTAGAGTATTGTAAAAGTGACTCCCTAATCCCCCAAAAGTGCAAGAGATAAAGCATAGAACGTTTCTTTTGTCCCCTTTGGGTAAGTCAGCACCCAGCTCCAAGTTCTGCCCTTCTGAATCTGCTTCAGTCCACATCATTACAGAGTAGGCACCCAGTTGTATAATGAGTGAATAATTAAAGTAAGATTCTCTATTCTTAAACATCACACTGTTCCTCTGAAGGTCCTTCTCTTAAGAAGAGATCAAGTCATTCTCAGGGAAATCAGAATTAAATTTTGAATTCACCTGGCCATCTTTTGAAAAACTTTTGTGTATGCAAGCCTTGGGTTATAGGTTGGCATTAGCATTTGTATGTAGAATGGTATTAATAGTCCTCAGAGAATCTTGTCTCAACCTGATTGCCTTTTCAGAGATTTTTTCTTAATGAGAGAGCCTCTTCATTTTTTTTCCCTTTCTCCAAGAGAAGAGTTCAAGTTACCATCTTCTTTGATAAATATACTAAAAGTGCATCTTTGGATTCCTTTTAGGCAAGTTGATGTTCTGTTTTAAAACTGATATTTAACAGAAAGAAAAGGAAAATTTTGTAATTGGCTGGCAAAGAAGCTGGTGGAGTCACCATTCTTGGAGGTATTCAAGAAATGTGGAGGTGTGGTACTTAAGGGCATGTTTAGAGGGCAGTACTGGTGGTAGGTGAACAGTTGGACTAGATGATCTTAGAGGTCTTTTCCAACTTTAATGATCTTCTGATTCTGTAATTGGCTTTAGCAATTTTGATTTGCCTATGAGAAATTTTTTGTTTGACCTGGGAACCATTTCCATCTGTGATATGTCTTCATTTATTTGTTGTTCATACAAAGGTGTTCATATGAAGTTAGATTTTCCTGGACCTCCTAAGTCAGCAGAAAGGGTACAGCAATATTTGAGCTTTGGATTGGGCAGTGAGGGCATTTTCTTTTGATCTTGGATACCTTACACAGTCCTTCACTCCTCATCTCAAAACAGAACCATCAACCCTGAGGCTGAATGTAAAGGAGGCTTTAGCTAGATGTTTACCATTCTGCCCACAGGAAGCCTTGTCTGTGGAAGAGGGGTTGGAACTCAATGATCCTTGAGGTCCCTTTCAACCCAAGCCATTCTATGATTCTGTGATCCTGAAGAACTGAAGTCTTGGAGGGAAATGGATGTCTCCTTCCCTTTGTAGAACAGCAATTGTCAGCACTTCCACAGGAAATTAGGAGAAATCAGGAGAGATCATAGAATCAAAGAATTGTAGGGGTTGGAAGGAACCTCTGGAGATCACCTAGTCCAGCCTTCTCTGCCAAACCAGATCCCCTCAAGTAGGTCGCACAGGAAGGCATCCAGGCATGTTTTGAATACCTCAGAGAAGGAGACTCCACACCTCTCTGGGCAGCTTGTGCCTGGGTTCTGTCACACTTAGAGTACGTTCTTCCTCGTGTTTGTATGGAACTTCCTGTATTGCAGTTTTTTCCTGTTGCTCCTTGAAGTATAGCTGCTCACCACCAGAAAGAGCTTGGCCCCATTGGACCTCAGCCCTTAAAATATTTACAAGCATTGACAAGATTCCCTCTCAGACTTCAGCCCCAGATCTCTCAGCCTTTCCTCCTAAGAGAGATGTTCCTCCAGGCCCCTTGTAATCTCTGTAGCCCTCCAGGGGACTCTCTTTGGCAGTACTCTGTCATTCTTGAACTGAGGAGCCCAAAACTGGACACAGGACTGCAGTTGTGGCCTCATGAGGGCAGAGTAGAGGGAAAGGAGAACCTCCCTCATCCTGCTGGCCACACTTTATTGAATGCACCCCAACCTGCTATTGGCCTTTTTGGACAGAAGGGCACAACTGCTGGCCAATCTGTTGTCCACCAGGACTCTTCGGTCCTTCCCTGCAGAGCTCCTTTCCAACAGGTCAGCCCTTTAACTATAGAGGTGCATGCTGTTATTTCTCCCAAGTGAAGGACTCTACACTTGCTCTTGTTGAACTTGATCAGGATCCACTGTGCCCAACTATCAGCCTGTCCAGGTGTCACTGAATGGCAGCACAGCCTCCTGGTGTGTCAGCCACTCCTCCCAGCTTTATATGATTAGGAAACTTGCTAAGGTGGGATTCTGTCCCTTCATCCAGACCAATGATTAAGATGTTGAACAAGAGATACCCAACACCAACTCCTGGGTAACATCATTACTTACAGGCCTCTGACTGTACTCTGTGCTGCTTATGTCTGTGCTGCTGAGGCAGTTTGCATCTATCTCATCTAGCCTGCATTTACTAAGCTTCATTACGAGGATGCTGTGGGAGACAGTGTGAAAAGCCTTGCTGAAGTCAAGGTGCACAACATCCGCTGTTCTCCCCCCATCTACCCAGTCAGTGAAGACATCGCAGAAGTCTACCAGGTTGGTAGGGCATGATTTCCCTTGGTGCGTCCATGCTACTACTAATAATCTTCTTTCCTTCCAATTTCTTGAAGACAGCATCCAGAACAAGTCACTCTGAAACAACTTGTGCTCCATTTATTCATTTGCCTTAGGGATGAACTCAACAAGCCCTATCTACACATTTCAGCATAAGGCAAATAAATACTAACAATGCAAGTAAGCATACAAATAAGATTTCCCTGACGAGCTGAGTCACCCAGGTGACTTTGTTCCCATCAGCCACGTTCCTGACTGAGGTGGGTAAAGATTCCTGATCTGTTCTCAGCTCTGTTCTCTTCTTAACCCAAGTATCAGACTGCTCAGTGGATCGTGGTGCCCAAACTCATGATCAGTTTAGGATAAATCATCTTACACATGTTTAGCTGTGCTCACATGGAAGCCAACGGAAGGCTTGGGAAACGAAATTCATTTTCCAGTTAGGTATTTTAATCTGCTATTATTATTTATTAACCCATTTGTCAGATGATAGAATCAACTTTTGATAAATATTAATTCTTCTTCCTGGCTTTAAATCTCAACTTTAAAAACCAGAGCAGTCTGCCAGCATTTCACTGAATAGAGATCTCCCTCACCTGTCATCCATTTATTTCCCCCATCCCTTACTAACTTGCTTTTCACAACCTGCTCTTGATAATCAAAAGAGCATTTATAATGGCAGGGACAAATACACTTCTGAAAGTAAAATGAAGAGCCTAAATAAAAAATCAGAGAACAAGAGGCTCATCCCACTCACTCTTTCATATTTCATTATTTGATAACATCAGAAGATGAGTCCATCAGAGCTGCTTGGGCAAAGGCAAACAGGAGTGTGTCTGATCAATATTTATTAATACTTTCAAAGACAAGGGAGGCAAAGTTGAGCAGACTTCATAATGGAGTGAATAATTACTCATGCAAATAAAGTTTGGCCAAAGGCAATGCCATGCCAAAGCAGCAGTTTTTTAATTGCTCCCAATTAAAAATGCATACCTTTTGCTCACTCGTACAGTCTCGCTTGCTCTTTTTTTTTTTTTTTTTTTTCATTTTGCAGGAAATTTTTAATTAAAAAATAATCTGATCCTGAACAGAGTGACAGATGAGTCCTGTGTTTATTAGGTACGGAATTCATCTGCAGTAACCCAGGATTTGGGACAGGCTAAGAAGAAAAGCAGTTGTAAGGACAGAGTAAAGACAAGGTTTGCATTGAATAATGGTGCTGCAGACAGAGCAACTTTAGCATCTCAGCAGAGACTATGAAGTGGTAATGGTCACCCAGATGCCCATTGAGACCTTGACCAGGTGTAGAATCATAGCATCAATAAGGTTGGAAAAGACCTCTAAGATCATCTGGTCCAAACGTCCACCTACCACCACTATGGCCCACTGAGCCATCTCCCTAAGTACCACATCTCCATGTTCCTTGAACACCTCCAAGGACAATGACTTCACCCTCTCCCTCAGCACCTGTTCCAATGCCTCACCACTCTTTCAGAGAAGTTTTTCCTAATATCCAACCTGAACCTCCCCTGCCCATCACCATCACAGAGCCAGCCTGAAGAACCAGGGGATGCTCAAGGCTGTGCCCCAGAGTAATGCACCCAAAAGGCATTTAAGCAGTAGAGGTGGAACCAGATGGGACAGATGCGCAAAGGGGCTGCAGTTATTTCTTCTCCCTCCTGATCCCCTGCTGCAAAGGAGAATCAAAATACCAAAAGGAGAATGTTCTGAAGAAATGCTCTGAAGCATTCTGAAGGACTTATCTTGCAGAAACTGGAAACTGTTTTAGCACATGAGAGCAAAATTGGTAGCACAGCTCCAGCCTCCAGTTTTCTCTCTGTATAATTGCATTCTTGTCAGACAGTCTCTGAGTTTAGAATTTGCCTGATGGGGAAATAAGTAGAAACATTCCAGGTGCAACAGTTAATGTTTCTCTGAGAATATGGCTGGGGGAAGGTAGAAGTAGGAGGGATATCTTATTCTTTTAGGTTCTTCTTTTAGAAAGACCAAGAGTTCCATGCTTTGAGCAGAGCCTTCCATCTCAGAGAGATTGCCCCAGCCAAGATACACTCTATGGTGTTTTTCCCAAAATCCCACCAGAACTGGGAAAAGCAAAATTTCATTTCACGTCTGTTCAGCTTAAAATATCTGAAGGTGATCAATGTTTCCTAAATCTCACTGTTTACTTTGGCAGCTGTACTGGTTGTTTTTTTTTATACTTTGTGTATATAACTGTACTTGAGATATTGCCAATACCCTCAGAGTTAACCTAAGAGTAGATTTCTCCCTGTGTATTGAAACAGCTTTATAAATAGCTTAATCTTGTTAACATGTTGAGGCTCACAGCAGCATCTGGGCACTTTGTGCTTCACTGAGTGAACACACCAGGATGCCAGAAGGATGCTGTAGAGCCCGCTGGTAGGTACTGCTATTCGAATTTGGACTCTTTGGCCTTTCTGCAGCATCCCAGATAAAACTGTTTAATTATTCTCCATCTGTTCCAGTGACTGGAGGTGAGGATTCTTTTAGTCTCCTGCCTTCTGAACCCAGAATTAAGAAGTGCAGTCCCAGAGTTTAGTGGCTTTTGTTGTTGTTCTATCAAAAGATAAAATTTGATGCCATGGCTTTCCAGGGGACCAAATCAGCCTTGCAGAATCTTCTTACCTGAACCCCATGGGTACTTTCAGTCATTCTCTGAAGCACTGGCCTCATTTGGCATTATCAGAATCACAATAGCTGATGAGTTTGTAGCTTGTAGGGATCACCCAAATGCCATCTGTAAATATCAGCTGATACAAGGATATGCAGGGTCTCTCCCATCCTTACATATCCACCTGCCTTTGCAGATGTACAGTCTGGAATCCTTCTCTTAAGGGGGGATTTGAGGAGTCCTTCTGATCAAAATTGCTGCTGAACAGTTCTTGACAATGCTATTCTTAAGCAGCTTGCATGGTTCCCATTTCTTTTCCAAGAGAAAAGAATTGTATTGCAGAATCACAGAATATCTTGTGTTCTCAAGAAGCAAAAGTTAGCCTGCCCAGTTTTCCCTTGCTTCTAAGGAGAGCCATGTGCCCTTGTACCAGAGCCCAGCTCAGTGTCCCCTGGGACTGTTGGTGATGCTGGAAAACTCATCCTCCTTCAGTTTCAGGATTTTGTATTCTGCATCTCATTTGTGTGGAGCCTAACTGATTGGTTTTTCAGCTTGTTGTTTATTGGCAGAAGCTATTTTTTATTTGCTTCTTGTACTTTCTGTGTGTACCTCCACTTGCACAAGCAGACTTCCTTCTTCTCTGATCACTGAACACAAATCCTATCAGTCCTTATTCTTGGAAGTGATGGTTTTTGAGTCCCCTTCCTCTAGGTGCAAGCCTTCATCCCACCTGGTCTATGATAGCAGTGATGCTGCTGCAGTCTTTCAGCCACAGGAGCAAAGTCTCATCTCACAGCAGCAGGCAATGTCTAGAAGGAGACAGCGGATGAAAATGCAGAGCTCTGAAGCCCAGGAGCCTTGGCCACACAACCAGGCACGAAGCTGCAAACACATGGTTTTGTTACAGCCAGTTCCAGTCATTGCTGCAGTGATTTGTAGTCTGCTGGCAAGCTGCATGCTCTGCAAAAGCACAGCTAAACCAGACCCAAGAGCCTGCAAAGTAAAGAACAGGAGGAATTTAATATGCATTTTTGCCATGCTTGCCCTGATTGTTATTTTAATGCAGTCAAAGAGCAGAGAGAGGGAACGAGGTGATAACTTTTCCTGGAGCCTTTCCTCTTGGGTTTTAAATAATTGATCCTACCAAGACATAAGGATTAGACTGCAGCCTTCTCCTGCAGACGCATGGGGAAGTCATGCAAATGCTGGAAGTAACAGTGTTTGGTTGAAAGAATCCTTGCTGCAACGTGATGCAAGAAAAGGGATATTTTTACTTCTTCCCTAAGCTTTTCAGACCCTCATTTCTATACAGGACTCTGTTACATCTGTGCAAGTTACACAGTTTACCAGTTCCTCTAGAAAAAGGAGTACTTTCTATCCGTGCACCACTTCTTTTTCTTTTTTTTTTTTGCTTGTTTTGATACCCCAAACAGACCAAAACCCACAGCCAAGATTCACTGCTCCCTGGATCTTAGTACTGTGGAGTCATAAAGGAGAAGCTTCCCCTTATCCCTGTCTTTGAAGGGTCTACCCAGGTTTGGGACCCCCTCTGCCTAAAGGAGCTTTGTAAAACGTTATGCTTGCACAGCTTCCCCTGGACAGGATGCTTTTCTGTTGGTATTATCTAGATCACAGACCTGCAAGAGATCTTTCACCTTAGTACAGGGGGGAAATTGAGACACAGAGCATGGATGTGTGACATCTTGGCTGAAGGTAACAATTAGCAAAGAGGATCCCTCAGTTCCCCATAATTTGTGTTTTGAGTATAGAAGTGTTGGGAGCAGGGAGAGTAAGAGGTTTGCTCCCATGCACTTCTGCACTTTGTATTAACTTTGTGTTAAATAGGAATGCCTTTGCGCTCTGCTTGTCCAGCACCTGATGCAACCTTCTCAGCTCATGGCAGTGCTGAATAAAAAAATAATCACTGATGATATCCTATAGAATTAAAGGTCTGGAGCATCAAATATCAATACTCACCAGATGGTTGTTTGCTTGTTTTCCAGGCAGTATTATGAGATGCTCTACAACACAGCAGATGAGCTCTTAAACCTGGTGGTGGATCAAGGTGTGAAGTACACAGAGCTGGAATACATCTACGCCCTGAACTTACTGCACCGGAGCCAGACGGGTGTGGGAGACCAAACCACACAGAACATGAGGCTGCAGAGGCTGAAGGAGATCATTTGTGAGCAGGCTGCTATCAAACAGGCCACCAAGGACAAGAAAATCACCACTGTTTAATCTGCTCAGCTGCAGTGAGCAGCAGCGGCTGTCAGGTTGCAAGTTCAGATTTCTGTGTTTCTGTTATAATTTATGGCAAAAGAATGTATCTTCTGGGTGACCACTAGCGAGAAAGGAAATGCAATTTAAAATTTGGTTTGGGGATTTTCTTGGGGTGGGGGTTGATGTGTAATCATGTAATGCTTCCTTAATGTGTTCTCCCAGTAGTGGTTGCACTGCAGGAGGAACAGGCATTCTGGTGGAGATTTAGGTGGGGTGTTTGGCTTTGCTCTGTCGCTGCTTTGCCTTGGGATGTAAGGCAGGATGGAAATAGAGATTTCACACTGGCTGAGGCCAGAGCCGTCAGTGAAAGTTCAGACCACACTGAAGTAAAAAGCACCATGACATTATTTGTTGGTAACGTGGGATCGTGATGATTTTGAAGCTGTTCCAACAGCATTGCTGCACGGGAAGCCTGTTTCAGCTCTGCCATTACTTTTTGCAGTGACAGTCATAGATGCATTTAGTTTTCTGCTGTTTCCACTGCAAAGAGATCTAGTTGCTTATTCCTCTAGATAGTAATAAGCCAATTCTCGTAATGGGAGGTAACGTGGGACCATTTGTTTCCACTTCTACTTTTTCATTATCACAGAGCATATGGCATCAGTTCTGCAGCTCATACTGCACTGGATGATAGTGAATGTAGGAGAAAATTGTCAGTATAAAGGTGATAGCTGAACTTAATTCTCTTTTTCTGAATATATCTTTAGAATGTGCCCAGCTCAGAAGATATTTTCTAATCACCATTTGATGTGCTGGAAGGACACACAGTAGCTCAGCACTGAATGCTCAGCAAGGGCAGGAGGAGGGCACATTCTAGCTTTGCAGAATGAGGAGAGCTCACTTCACCGTTCTGTCCTGCCTTGGCCATTTGTACCTGCCTGATAAAAGATTCCTTATTCACTGGGGTTGATAAGTTTATGTCAGCTTTCCAAACCAAGGATGCACTGCACTTGTATTTGTCAGGTGAATAGCAAACCCGGCTGAGTTTCGCATTCTGAGATGGGTTCTCTCTGAGCTGTGTAACTGCTCATGCATCTGTCTTGAAACTTCAGAATTAAAAGATATTTGAGGACTCCTCAAAGGCTCTGGTGCTTTGTTTTTTTTAAGAATGTTTGTGGTATTGAAAAGATTCTTTTCCAGGTCCAAAGTCATATGGTGTCCTCCAAGAAGTGGTCTTCTCAATCAATCAGTCCAATTCCCAGCTGCCACAGTCTAACTGAACAAGAAGTTTCACAACCGCTGCGTTAAAAGAACCCAGTAATTCCAATTGTTAAGAATCCTTTGATTTCTGTTCTCATTTTTTTCATAAACTCAGTTTTTCGTGTCAGTTTTGGCCATTAAATCCAAGAGTTCATTTCTTTCAATGAGTAATTTGCATGAGTAAGAGTGGAGAGCAGCCACCATGATCATGCATGGTGATGTGGGATCTTCCTGGGACAATACATGAGCTCTGTATTCACTAACTGTGGCATCCAAGATGTGCTGCAGAGAGGATGCAAGACAGGAGCCTGTTATGGATCCAGACATGGCAGGATGGAAAAGAAGCTGCACGGTAAATGTAAGATAGATTTCAGACCCTTTGAGGTAGGTGTGGAGCTCTGAATTCAGGCTGGGTTACTGTGACCTAAAGTCAAACTATTTTGGATTCCATTTGTCTCTAATTGCTTAATAATCTGAGATTGCCTCATCTTTACACGGCTGATCTCAAGCTTTGAAGTCCACATTTTCTACCCACTGAGCAGCTGTGCTGGTAGATGCCACGACACATGAAAATAAGAAAATTTCAAATGTACCAATCTGTATTCTTCAGAAGTAAATTATTTAAAAGATTTGTCTTTGAATTACACATCACATTGTCCATCACACCACCATAAGCAATAAATACCAAGTCCTGGTATTTACAGACCTGGGTCAGGTCTGTTCACTATCTTGAGGTGTGAGAAGGAATTTGTTGGACTGCAGAGTTCAAGAACAGCATGGCATGACTATGAAGAGAGGAGAGGCAGTGACATGCTGGGACTTACCTAGATCATGGGATCAAGAAACAAAAAGGTTTTACAATTGAGGTCATTACACCACATACATGTTTCCAGATAGCAGGGATGGCACAGTAACAATCCTCTTGCTACAACACACCTGGACAAGATGAACAATGAGGGGGTTCTTTTGGCACCAAACCTGCCTGGAACAAAGAAGTCCCCTTGTACAGGGTCTGACTTCCATCTTGGCGTTTGTTGCAATCCTCTCTCACTAGTAGAGGATTGAGTAAGTGGGGGAAAGATCTTTTGGGAACACCTTGTGTTCATTAAGCTGTTATTGTGGGTAGAGTCAAGCTGTTTTAGTAAAGAAGTAACTATTCATACAACATGTTGGCTTACCCTCTCACACGGTCCACACCCGTCCATGCCCATCTGGAGCCACAGTTGGGCTCCAAACCCAAGGGTGGTACTCACACGCCACTGGTTTCTGAATAGGTGTTTGGAAAGGCTCTTGAGAACATGTCTCATCAGATGTCTTTATAACTCATCATTTCCATAACAGCCACCACATACTTGGAACAGGTTGCCTAGAGATGTGGTTGGATGTCCTGTACCTGGAGATACTCATGCTCAGGTTGGACCAGGCTCTGAGTGACATGATCAGGCTGTAGATGTTCTTGATCATTCCAGGGGAGTTGGATCAGTTGGCCTTTAAAGGTCCCTTGCAACTCATACCAATTCTATGAGTCTATGATTCTATTCTTGGGTGCTGTCCAAGTTGTACAATCTCCTTGATGAACTGTATGTGTGCCTGCAGTATGGTGCAGATTTGGCAGGCTCTGGTTGTCTCTGGACAGCCTGGTCTAGTGGTTGGTGACCCTGTACATAGCAGGGGTGTTGAAACTAGATGATCGTTGTGGTCCTTTTCAACCCAGGCCATTCTGTGATTATGAATTTACTACTTCTTGCAAATTCAAGACAAGCACAAGTCTCTAAGCCCTTGGAAAACTTTCTCACATTACTTTCCTTGCAATCCTTCAGCACGTTGTCTTCTAGTAACTGTCCATCTCAACGTGTGGAATGTACTCACACAAATTCAAAGAGGGCATTCATAACACATTCAGGGCAAATGATGGGCTCCCAAAGGGAACAAACTGTGAAGGTCTTGAAAACCGTGCAAAGACCACAAGAACCCCTTCATCTTAGCAACATGGCTTAGAGTATAGTGGGGATGGTTTGGTGGTTGGACTTGATTATCTTAGTGGTCTTTTCCATCCTTAATCATTCTGTAATTCTGTGCACAACTATATAGGGTGACATACCCTTCTGCCCTGAAGGAAGAACCTATCATCAGTCTTGTACTTTCTTAGGAGACCACAGGTGTCGTTGCCTGTTCTGTTCTCTGCACCACTTCTTGCCTACAGTGGTTTTACAGTCCTCATGTAACCCTGCAAGACACAATGTTTTATGGACAGTGCTTAGGGATGTTGTTTGTAATGCAATGTGAAATGCTATCAGCTCCACCAGCCCTTAGAAAGTGATTGTTACACGATGTGGCCCTTTGGTGCTTAAAGAGACAAGGAAGTACTCCTCCAGACCACAAAATGAAATATTTTCATGGGAGCTGTAAGAGTTCATGAGGGTTTCACAATTTCCCCTTTACAGCCTCATAATCTTTACTGGGTTTTAATTATCATGCTGTTTTGAAGCCTGTGCCAGACATAGAAATAGAAGGTAAATTGCTCCTGTTCCTGCCACGGTTGTGTATCACAGTATCACCACAGTTACCAGCTCATCCTCTCCCAAGTACCTCCTCCCTGCTGGCAACCTCTCGATCAAGGAGAATATAAAGCTGTCTGATCAACAGGTGCTTATACAACTATATGAATGTGCACACGCATGTTCCTATGTGTATATATATCACTATATATACATACATTTACACAGGGGCCAGAGATATTATGGTGTGGGGCCCTTCAACCCCATAAGCTGCTGTAGATGTGATGAGTGCAGCACTGAGAGACAGTGCTACTGGAAAGGTTTCCTGAGCAGTCGTTCTACAAAGTCTCTCTTCTTGCCTTTTATTGGCTGTGCTTTTGTTTTATTAGCACGAGTCATAATTGCAAATTTCTTTTTCAATGTGATACATGGCAATAAAGAAGAGGGCACTCAGAGAGCAGGGGAGAGCTGCCAAGAGGAAATTAGCATTGCAGTAATGTCAGTCCTATTGCTCTTAGGCAACTGGGGAACTTTTTGTAGGGGGAAAGGGAGACACTTTCCTGAGCTGAGCTATGGAGAAGTCACACAAATGAGCGGTGGCCGCTCATACACTGATCCTTATTCTTGGGGATTAGTTCCCATAACAGGAACACACTATGCTGCCCAAGCCTCATTCATCGCTAGACCTCAGCCACAAAGCTGACTGTGCTCTCATTTCAGGAATTTATTACCCTAGGCTTCATTCCCCCTAGCACTTTAAATACCCAGTGACCCATATCAATTATATCACAGCAGCAACTTGAGCCTCAGGCAAGGCTGGATGTCCACTGGTGCGTATGTACATCGCAGGGTATGTTGTGCCCTGAAGAGTTTGTACTCAAAACAGCCGTGATGGATGATAAACTCAAAGGAAGCTGAGATGCAGGAAAGTCAAATGATGCTCTTCAGGCCATGGTCCCTGGGGTATCAGCCCTGCTCTCATTGCTGGGCAAATGCATCTTGTCTACCCAAGCTGTACGTGCCCCGTAGTTCACATTTTACCTTTTTTCTTCAAATGGGAAGCGTGCTCGGAAATGAGGTATTTTACTTTATTTTCTGTTCCTTCATTTGCTGACCGAAGCTAACAACTGAGCCAGGATGAAAAAAAAATGAGGTGGCTGCGGCCAGCATATAATCATTAAATTTGCTTTTGGGTGACCTGTCTGAAATTCATCAGGAGCGATTTATTGGGAAGTTCATTGCATCAGTGTTCATTATTTACTCTGTTAGGCTTAGGCACAGCAGCAATCAGTGGAGAAAATTGGACTGTTAGGGCCTCGGACTCCAGTGTTTGCTATTTCCTCTATGGAATTGCAGCATGAAATAGATTTGGCGCAGACAAATCGCTCTGCTGCTACAATTCAGTGTGCACTTGGCTACCTCCATGGCTCTGAAAATTGGAGAGGCAAAAGCAGGCCTGGGGAAAAGGAAAGAGAAATAAGAAGCAGCCTGAATCGCACCCACTGGTGTTGAGCGCTTCCAAAGCTGTGCCCCATCATCACCATGAAAAGCTGCGCCTGCAAAGTTGGCTGAAGTTGGATCTCAGTGGGATGCACAGTGCCTGCTTTACACCTTGCTTCTCTCCCTGCTCAGGAGCACCTTGGCAGCATTTCAGGTTTCCCCTTTCCCCGTTCATCCAGCTGCGTCTTTTTATTGCCTAGTACTTACCGGTGAATCACCAAGAGAGTTTGCATGGGTTTTTTGTGACTGCAAAGTGCTATCAGAGTGCCAGGGCTCCCTATAAATCTGCTTTGCATGTGGCACGTATTTGGGAGCTGATTGTTTTTGTAATTGAATTGTAAATCAATGTGTTTAAGGCCAGCGTTTGCCGTTAACACTTCTGAGTATTAAATGTTCCCTCTGTCGATACTGGGAAGGTTTTATTAGAATAATAACTGTGGATTGAAAGCTTCAATTCTGGATTTTTTTTACATTTTCAGTTCAGTGTTTGCTGTTCCAGAGCCAGGAGAACTTGGGGAACAATTCACACTGCAGCCACACAACATCTGAAATGCAGCAACATAAGACTGGATGTCTAGGGATTATCTCCCACCCTTTTTTGCCACATGAGCCCCTTTGGGCCCTAACAAGCCATCTGGCATCAGCAAATAAATGAGTTCTCCATGATTAGCAGAACTGGGGGCATTTCTCACCTATCTGAACTACTGCTATCCCTACCTTGAGCTTTAAGCTTGTGAAGTTGAATGCAATGAAGGCTCTTTAAACATGTTTTTAGTACTGTGGCCACTTCAAAATGTTGATCTTCACTGGGCCAGGCTGGCCATGTTGTGGGTTGCCCTTTGTCTTACCCTCATCTGTTCTCATTCCTTGCTTGAATATCAGCCCAGAAGATTTATCTTTCCTTGGTGCATCCAGAAATCCTCCTTCTCACATGAAGAACAGGATCATGTCAGATGAGGCTATGAATAACTGAGCCTGCACACTGAGCTGTTGCTCATTAATCACTCAGAAGAGAAGCCCAGGCATTTAAGGGAACTGTAAAGTCTCTCATCTGCATGATTAGTTCTTTCCCAGCTGATGATAGAAGGACATTCTTTGTACAGTTCTTGTTTTTAATGACTCCTCGAACATCAGTAGGATGCCCCCAAAGCACTGAGCAAATAGAGACAGTCCTTTTTGTCATCCCATCAGGAGAGTCCTTCCCGATTACTGAATGCAAGGTTGGATGGCAGGGACCTTGAGACATCTTTGTGCACACAGCTATCATGGAAGGGTCACCCGTGCTGTGTGCAGAACATGGAGGAAGGGAAGGCTGAATAAGAGGAGCTGAAACACAGAGATGGCAACTCACCTGATGACTTTGAGGGCATCAGCCCCAAATCAAACCCCACACATTCTTGCAGAGTCCCTCAGAGTGAACTGCTACCCACAGAGGTATCAACTGGCTGCCAGCAAATGGTTTCTTCAGTGGTTCCTGTCCATCCTAGCCTTCCAGGCATGCAATAACTAAGCAAGCCAGAAGGCCAGGCTAATATTTTGGGGCTGGGGACACCAAACCTCAACAGGGAAATGACCTACCAAGAACCATGGGCAAGCTGAAGTTAAAAAGTGATGGCAGCACCTAGAAACATAGGGGGATGAAGAAGAAGCAGAGAGAAATGCATAGATCTTCAGAACTGGGCACAAATCCACAGCATAAAAATAGATGTTGCTCCCAGCAGAAGATGGGCAGATAGTGTTTGGCCATTTGGGTTGGCCATTATAAGCTTTTCATGTGCAGTTTGTTCAATGTAATTTTTGTAGGAAAAACTCAGTTTTTGTTTTAGGTGCTAGGGAAGGAGAACACATCATATCTAAGGTAATCTCCTGGTTGGACATGCTGTGCTGGACTAGAGGTGCAACAGAGAAAGGGTGACCTTTCCCATCACCCCACACATTTTCTGCATCCACCAAAACTACCTTTACCACCTAGGCATTTTCTAATCTGTTTCTTTTTCTTTTTAATAGCCCCATTCAGGAACAATCTGTCTCTGGCCCAAAATACATAAGACTCATTTCACTCCCATTGCCATCCTCCATGGAGCAAGGTCTTAAAGAAGCCATTTCAACTCGGAGCTCATGAGCCAGCAGCTGGTCCCTGCATCACCAAGCCAAACAGATGGGGTGGGGAGGGGACAAGGAGGGAGGACAAGCATGGTTCTGAGGTTTTAATAACCCTTACTCCTGTCTGAATCATTGCAGATCCCAGTGGAAGGGCAGGCATTTTCCAGATGGTAGGAAATAAACTCTGGGAGACTTCCATGCAGAGAACTCATTAGCCCGGCTGGCATTGCTCCAAGCTCAATGGCAGCCCATCTAAACTTTGTCTGGACCTGCCCTTTTTATATAATCTGTTCCAGTGAAATCTCCAGCCTCCTTTTATAGGGACCAGCTGTCCAGCTAGTTGGAATTTGATTACATTGTTGCCTTTGCCTCTTGGAGAGCTTGGAGCTCAGGCAAGTCTCTTTCCTGCAAACCTACAGCACACCAATCCAAGCATCTCAGCTGCTTTCACACCTCTGGTCAGCCCACCACTCTTCTAATGTTAACCTGCCTGTGCAATCCAAGGAATAAAGAGGTATTTGGTATTGAATGTACATGCATGTAAACGGATTAAGTCCAGCCACAGCTAATGTTGTTATGCTTTGCACTGGCTGCAGTGATTTTCTCAGTCCCAGCACACGTCCCTATGGGTGTTTCTGCTGTGGTAGGTGCTTATGGATGCAGTAGAGATCTGGCTTAGCTGGCAGCCTGCTCCTCTTTTTGTGGTTGCTGGATGTCAGACTGCCAAAGCTGTCATCTGGAAAAAGAGGTACTCTGCAGTTTTCTCTGTCTAAAACTTCATAGCTTTTCCATAGCACAAAGCTTGCCGAGCTTGTAGATATCTCAAAGCCTTTTTAGTGTCCTTTGAACAAGCCCCACTGAAAGGTAAATGTTTCTGCAACTCAATTGGGTTAAAGGTGTGCCACCTCTCTTGGGGGTGACCCATCTGCCCTCTGTTTTAAAATATGGGAGGCATGATAAGAAAACCTCCATGACAGTTGAAAGATGTAGCAAAACTGTGCTATTTCACTGCAGCAGTATTTTACAGCCAGAAAGCTCATGAGCCTTGTGCAATATAAAGCTCCATGCAAGTGACGTTTCAGGTTTGCAGAGAGCAGATATTTGTGCTGTACATGCTCAGTGTTTGCTCACTGTGTGTTGGCTGATGGTTCTCCTGTGCTTGTTGAATGGGGAAGGCAGTGAGAAGCCAGGTAACACTGCTTGGCCAAATGAGGTCAGCCCTCCCATGTTGTTTGCAGTCCAGGGTGTGAATGGAGAGGAGAGGAGAGGAGAGGACAGGAGAGGAGAGGAGAGTTGGAACCAACCTAAAAGATCACCAAGTCCAACTGTCTGACCACTTCAAGGCAAACCAAAAGTTAAAGCATATTATTAAGGGCATAACCCAAATACCTCTTGAACACTGACAGACATGGCACATCAACCACCTCTCTAGGAAGCCTGCTCTCATCAAGCAGCTCCTGCTTGGCTTTGAAGCTCTGGCATCAAAAGAAGCATGGCCAGCAGGGCAAGGGAGGTGATCCTGCCCCTCTACTCTGTGCTGGTGAGGTCTCACCTAGAGTAATGTGTCCAGATGTGGAATCTTCAGTACAGGAGAGACATAGACTTGCTGGAGCACACCCAGTGGAGGGCCACAAAAAATGATCCAAGGGATAGAACACTTCCCTAGGCTGAGAGAGCTGTGGCTGATCAGCTTGGAGAAGAGGAGGCTCTGGGGAGACTTGATAGTGACCTTTCAATATCTAAAGGGGGGATGGGAGAAAGAAGGGGACCAACTCCTTATCAGGGTCCATTGTAACAGGACATGGGGAAATGTTTTCAAATGAAAACAGGGAAGATTTGGACTGGATATAAAGAAAAATAATAAAGGTGGTGAGACACTGGCAGAGGTTGCCCAGAGGAGTGGTGGATGCCCCATCCCTGGAGGATCACACTGGAGCAGGCTCTGAGCACACTGATCTAGTTATAGGTATCCCTGCTCATTGCAGGAGAGTTGGACTAGCTGACCTTTCAAGGTCCCTTCCAATTCAATCAATTCAATGACCCTATGATTCTAAAAGCCTCCCTGTGCGTATCCTGACAGGACTCAGCCTTCCCCTTCAGGATTTTCCATTTCCACAAGCTCTCCATCCTGTGCCTTTGCTGCCCTCCTCTGAACACAGCCCCAGCCATGCCCTACCTGGAGAAGAGCCATTGCAGGGCAGCCACTGTGCCCAGAGGGCTCTGGGAGGAGGCACACGGTGCTTAATGGAAAAGGAGTAAATCTCATTAAGGGTTTTAACATTTATGGCTGGCGAGATAATGAAGGAAGGCAATTTGGAGTAGCTTTATTGCTGTTATCATAATGTTTCCCTGAAGCACAGAGATAAAAGTCAGCGGATGGTGTCCATAAGGAGGTTTTATGTCCTTTTTTTTCTCTCTCTTTTTTTTAAAAAAACAACAACAATTGAAATCAAAGATGGGTGTCCTTTAATGAACACAAGTGGAGAAGGCAATTATGTGGCAACGAGAAGCTGAATTTCAGGACTGTCAGCTGGCTGCCATGGCCCACGTTGGAGAGCCACTGCAATCAGCACGAATCCATTGTCTCCCACATTAAATTGTTTTACCATGAGGAGCTGTATTCTCCCCATGGGTCAGAACACAAACGAAGGAGTTGGAACAGTAAGAAAATAGCTGGGTGAGGAGTTTGGCTGAGGAGAGCGCCTCTGAAGCAGACTACAACTCCCAAGATGCTCTGCGGCACGCATGTCCCCTACGGACGGAGCCGCGCGCAGAGAACTACAACTCCCAGCGTGCACCGCTCCAAACACCGCTTTCTGATTGGCTGGCTGTCGAGATGGCGCGGATGGGGGGAGAGGGGAAGGCGGCGCTTTTCCCGTCTCCATGACAACGAGAGAGTAAACAAGATGGCGGCGGCACGGGCTGAGGGCTGAGCTCGGTTGCGAAGCGTCGATAACGCAGATTTCTCTGCTTCTCTGCTCATTTCTCACAGTTCATGGCGGGGACCGAGGAGAAGCAAGAAGAGCTGCCCGTTCCTTCTTCTGACCGCCAGCACGACTTTTCCCAGGGGCACTTCGAGGGGTCCGACCTGCAGTACCACCCTCCTCACCAAGAGGACGAAGAGGAGGAGAAAGAGGATGAACTCAAGGATTTGCATCCCACAGAGGTTCAGCTCAGAGCTTCCCCTGCTCTTTGGGAAGGGGTGTGCCTATAGGGACAGTGTCTTTTCCCTCCTCATCTCTCAGGGTAGTTGTGGGGGGAAAAGTAGAGAGGTAATGAGGGCAAAAGGAAGTGATTTTCATTTCCCCAACAAGAGAAAAGGATGCTTTGGTGCTTCATTTTCTTGTTAGGATCCCTTCCATCCCTACTGTATCCTGGAGAGTTCTATATTGCTCCCTACCTCTCCTTCTATGAAGAAAAAGACAAGCTAACATATAGATTGATTAATTAATCCAGGGAATATGAATTAGCAAATTAAGTCCCTTTCTTGCATATACCCCCAGCCCTGAGGTTAAATAAGCTCCTGGATCTACCTTCTTGGCTGGGCTTTTGTGTCCACTGCTACAACAGTCATGAAAATATCTCTGCAGTCACCGTTGCTATAACATATAGGTGTAATAATTTAAATGATTGCCACTGGAAACATTATTTATCCTTGTCTGTAGATAAGGGATCATTGTGTGACTTCTCTTGGCTCATAGGAATTTCACAAGCCATTGGCTTATTTTCTCATTAAATCTACGCAGTGGTTCATTAGTGCCATCTGTCAAGTAGCCTCTTTGGCAAAGAGTGTTCTCTGAAGAGTAGCAGTAGCTGCTCATGCTGAACAAATGTAAAGGGCCTCCAATAATGCGTGTATTGGGGTATACAACACAGGGGTTATGTTAATGCTGATTTGCCGAGATGTTAACATCCATAATCAATGTGAGTTTCATGGCTCAACATCTCTGAAAACAGGCTGAGCCTGTAGATCAGAAAGTTTAAAAAAAAAAAAATCCCAACAACAAAAAAAAAGCATTGGAAAGATTGACTGCGAACCTTTTTCAATGTCTGGAGTTAGCATGTAAAGTGTTTCTATTTATTAGTTTTGAGGGCTCTATTCATCCTTCTTCCTAATGTGTAGTGCCTTAACAAAGTGATGGAGCACTTAAAGTAGCATTTGATTGAGGTCTTATATTAAACTGTTCCCAGTTGCAGCTCTTAGATTCTATAAATTGGAATTTTGTTTCATAAATCTCCCCTAAACCCGTTCCTCTCCCTTTCCCTCCTTCCTGGTGTTTTATAGGAGTGTTTGGAAGGAATGTTGGATGAAGACACTGTGGCTGAGGGTCTCCACAAGCTGGGGCGCTCAGCGCCTGGTACTGAATACGTTTATCTTAATCTGTCACTTTCAGTAAGTATAAGTGAAGAGCATCATTGTAAAGTGCTTTTCCACTCAAAGGTTTCTTCTTTGTAACAGCAAATAGTTGGCCTGGTAAAATAATGTTAAGAAATAAAATTGTCTATACGCATCAATTTCCCATATCTGGGACACTTGATAAGACACAACACAGCTTCTACTCACAATTGCCACATCTGGACTGTTCTTTTCACTTAGTTGCAGCAGTAGTAATGTTTTTTCATGCTTCTTTTTCAGGCGTGGAAATGTATCTTCATTCTTTAATCAGCTAGAGAAAGAAACAGAAGAACATGCTAAACATTTAAGAAAGCTGCATTCAGTGTCTTCTGGACAGAAAGTTTAAATGGTTGCCTTAAATATTTCTTGCTGTAGGCATCCTTCTGTGGAGCCTTGCTTCTGTGGCACTATTCCTAGCTGCAGCTGTGTCGTGATTGTGCTCTAAAGTATTCTTTTGACACTCTCTCCATTAATGTCTGGTCTAACATGCTTTCTGCTGTTCTGTTCAGAAATCCGGCTGGAGGGACCTTGGGGAATGTCTTCAGTGTCTTCTGATACTTCACATCTCTTGAGAGAGAAAGGCAAGGTTATACAGTTAGTTATTAAAGTCTCTTTGCTTTATTTTTCCAGGGTCGTGAGTTGAGCAACATTAACATTCTCTCCAGATACGTCCACCTACAGAAGTTGGAACTTTCATATAATAAAATTAATGGTATGTACTAAATACACTAGTAAATTCTTGGATTGTGAAATCATTTAAGATAAGAAATGCAGCGTACCGTGTAGGCTTAATATCACAAACCTTGGTCTACATTTTAATGGCATAACTATGCTGGTTCTACAGACTGAGGCAATGGCTCGATCTTGTCATGGATGATGTATGGACTGTTCAGAGTGCTGCACCAGCATATGCTTATCAGTGGGAACATGGAGATTATTGTCCAGTTTATTATCCACAACTAAAATGCAAGCAAGCATGTCAGTACAAGATTAAGGTTGAGACTTTGCACATACAAATGTCACAGTGTGTAAAATTATGGCTGGTACAGTTTTGCAAGCCTTGGGCTATCCTTCCTCAAGGTTTTCCATTGTGGACCAAAGAACAAATAGCACACTGTATTTAGAGAGATAACTAATGGAGACTGAAGTAAAACCTGTTATTTTCCGCTCCTTTCCTCTGCCTTGTATCCCCCAACTCATCTTTTTAATTTAACATGAAAACAAATGATCTGTAGTAGCAGCAGATTACAGTTTTGCTTTCAACTTCATTTCAGTTGAGGTGCTGAGTTGTGTCATAGCAGCACTTTGGTAGGGTGGCACTTCTCTGTTTGACAGACTGTTAGTAAAAGCAAGCCTAGGTCTGAGCAGAGCGTGGACTTTTTTGTAGCACTCGTTATTTAGTTATCAGTAATGACTCAAATACTTTTCTCCAGTAATTAATGTTAGGACAGAGGTAGTCTCTCTGTTACTTTAAAGAGAATTAGAATACAGAGCTATATTATGGCTCACAGACAAATATGTTTCCTAATGGAGATTTTATGTAGAATTTGAATATTTGTTCTTTGATGTTTAGTAATCATCTTTTTTTTCTAGTACAAGGCATTAATGTATCAGACTTCTGCATTTCAAACACTGCTTTCTGAATGTGTAATCACGAGCTGATTTTCAGTTGCTATTGAACATAATTATCACATTCTGACATGATGACATCTGCATTTACCTATGCATTCATGTGAAGCATTTGGCATTTGTTTTGTTATTAGATCTTTCTTGTGTCAGTCAGATGCCTTATTTACTAGAACTGAATGCTTCCAACAACAAATTGACTACATATTTTGGTTTTAAGCCACCGAAAAATCTCAAGGTAAGTTGCAAATAGATGCATTTTATAGGTTCAATTCAGAATGTTTTTTTAAATCAACTTTAGACATTGTATTTGGATGTGTGCAGAAGCCAACTTTTGAGCTTTCCTTGTTCTTCTCTGATACTTCATTTGACGTTTTAGTATATTTTCCAAACCTCTGGGTGTTTTACATTGTACGTTTCAGTCTTTTATTTTCTTACACCTTCTGAACCTCAGCATTCCATGGGAAGGTGTATTTTTAATACGTATGCATAATTGCAGGACCTCTAATGTTATGTTTGTTTGAAAAAACGTAGTTTTGAATTCCTCCTTGTAAAAATGAGCCTTCCTGCTTAGGTTCCAGTACTAATGTTGATGTTCTTCTAATGTCTGTAAAATTGATCACAAGTTTAATATAACAGCCATTTAATTTCACAAGACATCTATAAGTGGTGAAAAAAAGAAAACTAATTTTGTCTTCCTTTCTCTTTAGGAAGTAGATTTTTCGCACAATCAAATACCTAAAATGCAAGATTTGTCAGCATACCAGTCATTAACTAAACTCTTGCTGGACTGTATCCTTCATGGAGATTTGAGTGGAAGAAATGTTGCTTGTTTGCCTTACGAACAAATTTTTGCTTCAAGCAGTTCTTTGTATTTTTTCCTTCATGTCATGCTTTTCTTTAGAAGGAAGCTTAAGCATTATAATTCTGATTGTGACACTGATCTGAATTTACTGAGTTTAATGAGTTAAAGCTGTTTGTAGATGTATGTAAAGCTAGACTGCCAGAGGAACACAGAAAATCTTCAACTTTGTGTCATGTTAAACTGAAAACGTGACGTGTCACACTGCCTTCACATAGCAGAGCTAATAAATAACCCCACTGTTTTAAAATAAGAGAAGTTAATAGGAAATCAGCCTGGAACACTAAGATCCCTTAAGTGAACAAGTCGTGTGTTATTTAATCTTAGACTTAGCTACTATTACTGAGGGCCTACAGAGGCTCTATGGAGAGCAAGGTTGTTTAGTGCTAGTGAAGGGAATCTTTAAGTGAGAGGAAATTTCCTGGAGTATACCATTGCGTACACACACAGAGGCAGACTGTTTTGCTACACAGAATCACAGAATGGCCAGGGTTGGAAGGGACCTTGAGGATCAGGGATCTCCAGCCCCCCTGCCACAGCACCACCAACCTCCACATTTAATACCAGACCATCCAGTCTGGCCTTGAACACTTCCAGAGACAGGGAAACCACATGTGCTACAGTGTCACTGGTTCCTATTTCACATGACTAAAAACACTATTGTGGCAGAAATCAGGGAAGTGTGAATCTGCAGATAGAATTTCTTGATTGCTTACTTTTCTAAGGTTGTTCACAGTGCTCTTAGTCTCTGTATAGATTATACATGCTTCTCTGAAAACTCTTCTGGAGCTTCACAGTGACGTGTAGCCTCATCTACAATTGCTTCCTGTAGCCTTGCAACCCTTTCCTCTTTGCTTCATAAGTTGCATCTTGATGTTCTGCTCTCTGAAAAGGAGAAGTCAGCAGGCCGTTGCAGTTTTGTCTTTTTTTCTCTGTCTCTTGTCCTTAAAGTAGCCCATTACCTAACAGTATTAATACAATGTCTTTTTAAGGTAGGAACAGATAAAGCATTTGCAGGGTTTCCAGGTTACCTTATTCACACGTTTTACAAGGTGTGCAGGTGACATAATTCTTGTCAGAAAATGGCATGGAGATGCTATTCCTTTGCAATTCTAATTTTCCATCGTAGTGCAAAAAAATTTATACGTATGACAAAAATGAAAATGGAAAAAGAACAGATTTTTATATTATGGATCTGAATCGGTATTTCTTCATTTGGTTGGAATGCTACAGCATGCTGTCTTCAGTTTCTTCATTTGCACTGATGCCAATGTAATGGAAATAAAAGCTGTTTCATGTGTGCGATTATAATGGGACTCTCAGAAACAGAGGCAAATGAGGACAGAATTTAGAACAGTAAAGTGACACTGTTCCTAACCCACGTCAGGCATTCCTCACGGAAGACATGGCAGACAAAACAAGCTGTTCTTTGTAATCATAAATGGAAAAAAAAAAATTAATAATAAATATCATGCAGTCGTGGAAATGTTTGGCATGCATTTCCTTTTTGACAGCAACTAAGCATTTCTTACCATATTTAAAAGAATTCTAATGCAGATGGTAAGGTCATTGTAACTTTCTTTCTGACAGGTGCACATAGAAGCACACCTGACAGGAGTATAAATGAGTTTTCAAGGAGGAAGCTGCCCAAACCAGAGAGGAGACAGCTTGGACGATAATAGCTGACAAGGCATTCTAGTGGGCTGCTAGAAAACTGATTATATTAGTTCTTAGAGCTGAGCAATTTGCTGCCTCATATTGATGCTTATGGCTTAAACCTGTTTGTCTCGAAACAGGCTGGTGCTTGTGTTTACTGGCAGTGAATGATTTGTTGATCTCCTTCATATCGACCTTAATTCTTTGCTCACTAAAGCTTTTCCTCCTTGGTTGAAAGAGGAGCAGTCCCATGCTGTATTTGCATCAATGAATATCTGTCAGCTATCAGTGCTTGTGCATGCTTCTGGTTTCTTTCCTAAGTGTAGGAAACAGCCAAGTGAGGTCCTTTGAAAAGATAAATCTCAGCTTTCCAGCTCATTTCTTCTCTCCTTTCCTACCTCAGCCTGAGTGCAGAACTTAGAGGTAAAATATAATGAAGTCCTCATATAAGATGGTGGCTAAGGAAAAAAAAATGAAAAACAGCGTAAGGTTATGGTTATTAAAAAGGATTATGTTGGCACTGTCTAAGCTTACATTTCATTTAGATTTACAATATCATTCAGAGTTAGAAGAAAAAAATCCAGATAACTTGTCCACTGCCTGATAAGAGAGAGAACTCATCTGTTTTTGCAGGCAGAGTTCATTATCTTGAGTCAATTAAGAAGTGTTTTCTTCTGAGATTGCCTAAAGGCATTTCTCTGTGTCCTGCTTCTTCTGGCTATTTTGCTTGGTTCTGTCACTTGTTTTTCATATAAATAGTTCCACATTGGACACTTACCCACAAAAAAGGAGAGGAGGGTAAATTAAGTCACTTATTCTGCAGTTCCACAGTAAATTGTATCATTCAAACAAGGAAGCAGTATGTTTCAGAACAGGCATGGGCATGAGCAGCTGGGATGTTAAACTCTTTAGCATGAAGCATTTGACATCCAGCTCCCCATACCACAAACTTCAATCCCAGTGAGTAATGTGGCCAGCAACTATTGCTATGATTTTTGCATCCAGTTATTTTCCTTGAATTCTAAATCCTTTACCAAGTTAATAACATAGAGGAGATAAGAGGACTGGAAAGATGTCATAGTCTGACTCACCTTAGTTTGTCACATAACAGACTCACTGCAATCAGTGGCCTTGAGAACTTACCTATCAAAATACTCAATCTGGTAAGAAAGTATTTCTTATTGTTTTGGTTTTTCAATCTTTTTCAATATTGTTTCAATCTTTATCAATATATTAAGGCCATAATAAAAGTGAAGGTAATTACATAACAAATTTTCAAAGACATTACTCCAACTGTCAGCCCATCCTCACCACGTCCACTAAACCGTGGCCTTTAGTGCCACATCTTCACACTTCTTGAACACCTCCAGAGATGATGGCTCCACCACCCCCCTGGGCAGCCCATTCCAATACTTTACCACTCTTTTTGAGAATTTTTTCCTAATATCCAACTGAACCTCACTTGGTATAACTTAAAGCCATTGCTGCTTGTCCTAACACTGGTTATCTTCAGAGATACATTTCCTCAAAGCTGTGTTTGTGATGGCAGTGAACTAGACACAAGAGAAAAAGGACGACTGAGCAGCTTGCATTCACTTTTAGAAAACAAGTTTAGTATGCAAATGTGGTAAGTTATTAAAGAATCTTGGATTTATCTTTAAAGGATTTTGTAATGTGACTGAAAGTCTTACATTGCTAATTTTGCATGAAGATATCAGGGTATCACAGAGTCATCATAGAATGATAGAATGACCTGGGTTGAAAAGGACTACAATGATCATCCGGTTTCAACACCCTGCTGTGTGCAGGGTCACCAACCAGCAGACCAGGCTGCCCAGAGCCACATCCAGCCTGGCCTTGAATGCCTGCAGGGATGGGGCATCCACAACCTCCTTGGGCAACCTGTTCCAGGGTATATTTGCAATACAACATTTCTAGGGTATATTTTAGATTTTTAGTGGGATTTATCTCATCTGGTTACAGATTTCTGCAGTGTACATCACTGCATCACAGCTTGTTCTCTGCTGCCTCAAAAATCAGTGGAGAGAAATGGATATCTAAACTACTGCATTATCCTCATCCTCAGTGGATGACATCTCTCTTAATGCAAGATGCATCAGTCCTTGGAAGCATCTCTTCCTCTCTGTTGTTTATAAAGATTGTTGAGAATTAACTAACCCATTGTAGATCTCTATCTGTCAGTGCCAACACTTGAATGCATTTGGCCCTTTTTTGAGTCTTGGGTAGGTGTTTGTTCCAGTATTCCTCAGTTCCACATCAGTAAAATATACCAATTTCTTCTAAATTATTTCAAGATGCGTAGTAGGGAGGGCTATCAGTATAGAGACTGCAAAGTACAAGCAAAAACTACTTTTAATGCAATTGCTATAAAAATGCCAATCCACATCTTAATAGGTTTTACTTTGTAATAGTACTTTAAAATAGTAATTTAAAACTGAGTATGAAAAAGCTATACATAGAAATATGTTCATATCTGCTACATTAGTGTTAAGCACCTACATAAATATTTTAGGTAAAGCGAATGAATCCTTTATTCAAGTATAGAATTCTTTTTCAATCCTTGTAAATTTTTTAAGATTTTTTAATGTGTGTGCTGTAGTAATTCAAGTAGAAGAGCAGAAGTAAGATCTGTGTCCATTTCGCCTGACTGTCCCTTATACTTTTTGCTGCTTTGGTACAGGCATTCACATTCATAAGTGGGCAGTTGTATATTTTGAATAATATATTCAAAAATCATTCAGCCATATATTTTTAATGGATTTATATTTCTATCTAATGCCTTCAGTGGCAATAATACTATTTTTTTCTAATTTTTAGTGGAAAAGATTGGCAAAATCTTGTCTAGAAGTTTTGAAATGAACTATAGGAATAGAAAAATCTAAGCTGACAGGAAAATCTTCTCTCTAAATAACTCATCTCCACTAAATTGCTTAGCCACTGTGTACCTTGATTTCCTTGTCTGTTAAAAGGCCTAATAATAATTCTGTTAGTAATGGTTATCTGCCCTGTAAAATGCTTTGGAGATCGTGTTAAGAGCTAAGGCTTATTAATATGAACACGTTCTTCAGTTTGGGTTCTTACATGCTGATACGATTATTTATCCAACTGCTTCTCTTTTTTAATTAGCAAAGTAGATAGTTGTGAAAATTATGTAAATAGACAGATTTTAACATAGCGTTTTCTTTTGCTAATTAGAACAAGATGCAGTTCCTCTTTTTTTTTCCCCCTTTCTACCCATTGATTCAGATTCCCTTTCTATTTTCCACTGAGCTTTCAGGTTGAAAGAGTAGTAAAGGTCTGAAGTTTGGAAGAAAGACTTCAGAAACTGTAAATACTGCCTAACTATTGCAAAAAAGCCTCTGTTCTGCTTAAGCTTGCAAAAAGTAACAAGTGCAACTCTAATGAACTGGACTCTTAGGAATTTTATGCTTAGCAAGAAAGGACCTCTACAAAAATCTCTTTTGTTCACAGAATTCTACGTGTACCTCTTGCATAGCATTTTGCAACTAGAACTCTGAGCTTTATCTTATTAAGGAGGTCTAACAGCATACAGGAAGAGAGTGCTTCCATGCTATTAATAACCTAATTAAAGATTTAAAAGTCAGGAAAAATGTCAAGGACAGACAACTGGATTAACATTAGAGTCAGCTGGCTTATTTATTTCAACAGTTCCTAAATATTTATAAATAGAATATGAGGCTTCTAAGGTTTCAGCACAAGGTGATGCTGATGGAAAAATCTAACTTGCAAGGTTATAGGGAGAGAATCATGTTGAGAGGCCATCTGGGTACATGTAGCCACTGAGACAGAGATGAGTGGAGAATCCTGCATGTTGTATCTGCTTAGAGTTTAGCAGGAATGAGTGTATGATTTGTGGGGTCCAGACAAATGAAGCCATCTGGTGTCCCGTGATTAATATAGTTTTCTATCTTGTAACTTGTTTGGAAGCAATGTAAAACAATGATAATTGCTCGAGTTCCCAGAAGCTTGGGTAATTTCCTGTCCAGGTGAATTTACAGTAGAGGTAGGTAGGGGTTTTTATTGGAACATTTCAGGGCATGCTGTCACTGACAGCAAATAATCTGTCTTCACTTTGTACATATTAATGAACTTGTGTATCCCAAAGAGATTTTATAGATTGCCTGTAGCCCAAAGAAGGCAGTACTGTTTTGTTCTACCTTAGTATTTTCATTATTTATTCTCTAATCATAAATGTAAACATAACCACAATTATAGAGGGAAATTGTATGTATGTATATTGTATGTATTCTATATTTTTATGTGTATATCTATTTTCTAAATTTGAGTTTGATGGTGGCAAGTGTATTCTCTAGGCAGTATGATCTCGAAAAGAATGCTAGAGCTCTTTTTATACTGCTGTTGTCACTTGCTGTTATTCAAGGTGAGCAGAAGATAAGTTAATCAGAAGGTAGTTCTTTTCTCCTTGAGGAGTATGGAGAGCTGCAGTATGTCATCTCATGATGGGGCCAATGCATAAAAGGCCTGTTTGTAATAGGATTCTCAATAATAAAGTGAACACTGCTCTTCCTCAGAGATGTTGTTTCCCATCTGTAGAACTTCATCAGACTTCATATGTTTTCCTGTATCCTTAGAGCTCTAACCTGCTTGAGAAGATAACTGGCTTGGATAGATTGAAAACTCTATGGAAGCTGGACCTTTCTAGCAATAAAATAGCTACTCTAGAAGGCTTGGAGGGACATGATTTACTAGAGGTGATCAATCTAGAGGATAACAAGGTAACATATTTAATATTGATCTCAACTTGTTCTGAGAATGCATCCTTTTTTGTTTCTCCTTAAATCCAATCCCTAGAAACGTCAATGAATCTTACAATACTCCAAGAAAGGAATATTAGATAAGATGCCATTTTTCCTTTGATGTTTTGCTCCAGTACTGTTTCACATGTTGATTAGTATATTCCTCAGGCTTTATTTGACATCTCCAGGTTTATTGTTATGTAAGGATCACTTCTGTTGTATTTAGTGCTCGTGTACATAAAGACTTAACACAATTCCCTTGTGTAGGTATGATAGAGGTGAGTATTGGTGGGTTTTTTCCAGTTTGATTATTCTTGAGGATCTTTACTTACATCACAGCTTTCCTACTGTCAGGAGGGTTTGCTAATATCTCTCAGCCCGATTTTATGACCACAGATTCTTCTGAGCTCTCAAATGGTACGTTTCTGTAAGGCAGAACTGCATGTACTCTGCTATAAATTGTTTTGTTCTGCAGCAAGATTTTCACAGGGAGTACGATGATACAATCCAACTCATTTGTATTTGAATTTTGAAACCCAGGCTACGTATACCTAATCCTTTTGATGTTGAGTTCCTGGAGTCTCTAGCTGAAAAGACTGTCAATTCATGAATCATTCTGACATCAAAGATAGATCTGCATGTGGAAAAAAAAAAAAAGAAGAAAATGAGAAATAACAGTATAAACCAGGAACTGAACATTTTCTGTAATTTTTCCCCACGCAAGATACATTTATAAGACAAGAGGAATACAGTACACTATGAATTCTTTTTCTCATGATGTGTTCAGGTTGACATTTCAAGGTGCATCAGTGTTTGAAATTACACAAGACAGGAAACTATCTAATGGTGTAGCAGTTATTAGTATTAATAACACCACTTCCATTGCCTCATATAGATTCTACTGTTCTTCACGGCACGTAGGAACTATTAATTTTGCCTCATCAAAACCTACCTCTGTTAATGATGTTGTTGAAGCTGTTTAATGAGTCACCGTTTTTGAACATTTCTTTCTGCAGAATAATGTAAAGAGAATATTGGCACAGTTGCTTTAGCCTCAAGTTTTATCTGTCTAAAAAAGCTGCGTTAAGGGTTCTCACTGGAACTCATTGTTCCAAGGTAAAGTTACATTGGTCTGCCTGCATCTGTGGTGAGAGTAGGATGCCAGCTGCTTGGTGTCTCTGGAGTGCTGGGTGGACATGATATTCTGCAGATCTGTAGGGCCAGTCAGCAGACATAGGACAGAACTCTCAATGTTTTATTTCACTTCTGCATCCACAAGGTGGAATTATCTCTCTGGAGTATTCCCACATGCTGTCAGTTGGCCAATGAGGACAGTAGGTTTATCCGCAGTATATAGCTCTCACGTATATCATTACCTATATATAGAATCACAGAATGGCCTGGGTTGAAAAGGACCACAATGATCATCCAGTTTCAACCCCCCTGCTGTGTGCAGGGTCGCCAACCAGCAGACCAGGCTGCCCAGAGCCACATCCAGCCTGGCCTTGAATGCCTCCAGGGATGGGGCATCCACAACCTCCTTGGGCAACCTGTTCCAGTGTGTCACCACCCTCTGTGTGAAAAACTTCCTCCTGATATCTAACCTAAACCTTCCCTGTCTAAGTTTAAAACCATTCCCCTTTGTCCTATCACTATCCACCCTCATAAACAGCCTTTCCCCCTCCTGTTTATACGCTCCCTTCAAATACTGGAAGGCCACAATGAGATCTCCTGGAGTCTTCTCTTCTCCAAGTCAAACAAGCCCAATTCCCTCAACCTTTTTTCTTAGGAGAGGTGCTCCAGCTTTCTGATCATCTTAGTGGCCCTCCTCTGGACCATTCTCCCTGTCTTTCTTATGCTGGGTGCCCCATGTATAACCCATATATAACCTGTACATATTTAGGGGTTTTCAGTTATGGACTGTTGGTTTTCTATGACTTATCTGGGAAATCCACTCAAATGACAACCTAGTCAAAATTGTTCTGCAGGGGGCTTGTTATCTCAGAAGGAATATTAAATTGAGTGTGATTGAGATTTATATTTTTAGGAACCTCACATAAGCTAACTAACACATGGGGAAGGCTCAGTCTTCCAGCATTTAAAGGAAAATTAGTTTCTTTAGAATTCCATTCATCCCAGCCTTGCATGGGTCATGTCCTCTGAAACTGTCTTTTTCCACTGATTATAAAGTGAAATTGTTAAGTGGCTGATCTGGGCTAATTAATTTACAGATGGTTAAAATGAGTCAGAAGGAATTCCTTTTTACCCACTTTGTTTTCACTGATAGCCTTACAAGTGTTCACTGAGTGCCACTGGTGTGACTTCACTTTGGGCACACAAGCTTTGGTCAGTCCCACGTAACTTCTAAAGCTTAATGGAAATGCTGAGTGCAGCCAACCAAGGTTTTCTTTGTGAACAGATGAGACATTAAGTGGGATGCATTACCCTCTGGACATAAATAGAGGTAAGAATAAGTATGCTGATGCTTTTCAGTTAAGTGCTGCAAGTTAGATAGGGTGTTCTAACTTGAGCTTCGGTGAAAAGAAAATCTCCTTAGAAGGAATTATTTTCGCTAGTCATGAAGCACAAATATAATTGCAGAATTGCCTCACTTAAGCACATCAGCCACATAAAAGTTAAATGTGTTATGGCTTGACGTTTGAAAGAACGGGAAAAACGCAGGTGGTTCGAAATTACTGTGTTATATTGCTTCTCCAGCTAACATCCAAGTTGTCTGCCTTTTGTGGCTGAAAATGCCTTATTGAATGCAGTTAACATGTATACCCAGTTTGTGAGTATAATGACTTCTTTATTTCCAGATTTTAGGAACAGGAATGAAAAACTTTTTTTCCCCATAGTTATCATTGACTCTGTTGTTGCTAATTTATGTTCTGTTTTTGTTGCTAATTAGATTGCTGAGCTGAGTGAACTTGAAAGTATTCAAGATCTGCCTCTCCTCAGGGCTTTAAATCTTTTGAAAAATCCTGTGCAGGTAAGAAGAAAGTAAAAATGAAGGCAAAAATATGAACCTAGAGCTGCTGTTTTGCGTCACACTAGATTCCATTTAGATTCCTTTTCTGTCTCTGAGAGTAGCCAGGTCATCTCAGGGAGTGAAGATTAGGAACAAAGTAGTGATGAGCAGTTGTTCTGCCAGCATGTTTACCCACCTTTCTTTGGGAACTTCCTAGCCAAAGCTACAAATGTATCACGTTTCATATTCACACAATAAATCCATGAATTTGATCAATTTGTTAATAATTGTGTATTCATAGTATGCAATGATTTTTTTTTTGGTAGAAGATCCCACTTTTGTTTGCTTTGAAGGTACTGTCTTGTTCATGAGAAAAGCTGAAAGGAACTTAATAGTAGCCCTTTTCAAATAACGTGTCTCTGGAATCTCTATCATCTTTTCATCTAGGATTTACTCAGTCCTCGTTTATGGCTCCCTTAATATTCCTCAACTAATGAATTAAACATCTGTTTTACTCAGATTTTCAAGAAATGTGTAGATGTGGCACTGAGGGATGCGGTTTAGTGGGCATGGTGGTAATATGTGGACAGTTGGACTAGCTGATCTTGGAGGTCTTTTTCAACCTTAACGATTTTATGATTCACAAAATGTCAGATATACTGACTTTGCATTTGTAACTTGTCCTCAGTAATCCAAGATGACTCTCTCCTGACTTTTGTGACTTCTAGGTTGTTTGAGCTGGTGCTGAATTGACCTTCGTTCTCCTCCAGTTGCTCACCAAACCATGCTCTCACTTCCCCTTCTCAGCAAGATGGAGAGAAAATAAGATTAAAACACTCATGATTCAGGATAAGGACAGGGAGATAAGTCACCAATCATGATCACAGGCAAAACAGACCTGACTGGGGGAAGATTCATTTATTACCAATTAAAAGTAGAGTAGGCTAGTTAAGCCAAAACAATGGCTGAAAACACATCCTCTCCATCTTCTTACAAAGCTCAACTTTGCTTTGACTCTTTTGAGATAGGCTGTCCCACGCCCCTCCATGTACTGAAAACCTTTTTCTCTTTATATGATCTTCTCTTAAGCAGATTCTGATCTTATTCCTTTAAATTACTGTTTTAATAGCTTACATGAACAACAATCACCTTAAGATAGCCATTTGAGTTTTGGTTATTGGTGTCAACATTTTATTTGAATTGTAATTATTCATTTTTATTGTCCCAGACTTAAATTCATTGTTATAAATGCTTATATAATACAAGTTCTCTTCTAAAGTTCCTGCAGTCCTTCTAAGGTTGGAAGTATTAGACACGGATGATTATGTAGTCCCAGAATAGATAATGCTTTTGGTTCTCCAGCAATCTTCTTATATCACACTGTATTAAAATCAATTTAATTTCAGCTAATAGATATTAAATATTAGATTGATGAATCTAGGTTCTTTTTTCCTTCAGGAACAAACAGATTATTGGCTCTTGGTGATTTTCATGTTGCAACAACTAACAGAACTGGATCTCAAGAATATTTCAGTGGAAGAAAAGGTATGTAAGTGTACCATTCTGATTTTTTTCTAAGTAAAGAATGCAAATACAAAAACAAGCAAACAAACAAACAAAAAACTTGAACAACTGTGCGTGCAAATACAGGATTTTTGTCATTTGAGTGTGATGGGTGTCCCATATTTCAGACTACAAATTCAGAGACTTCTGCTTCTAAATCCAGATATGGAGCACTTGCATGTAAGTGAAAATGCAAAACTTAGCTAAAAGCCATCATGAAATGGCTTGGGTTGAAAGGGACCCTTAGGATCATGAAGCTCCAACCTCCCCAGCGCAGGCAGGGCCATCAACCTCCATATCTAATACTAGACCAGGCTGCCCAGGACCCCATCCAACCTGGCCTTGAACACCTCCAGGGATGGAGCATTCTGGGCAGAATATTTACTTAGCAGCTGTGGTTATAATGTGTTCTTTTATAATGTACTCTGGATGTTATAATGATATTTGTTTCCAGGTCTACTCAATACAGTTTTCTCTGTAAAATCTTCCTCCTTTAGATAAATCCTCAGACTGCTTACAGTAACTTTCTATTGTAAACTTTTCTTCTAGTGCTGCCATATCTAGAGCTGCTAGGGTTAACAGTTGCATATTAGTGTTGGATTTAAGGGAAGCATTCTTAAAAAAAAATGTATAAAGGATCCTTGCAGGAAATTCGTCACTCCTAACTTCAGCTTGGGATCAAGGCTCAGGGATCAAGGCTCTTGTTTAATGCCAGCCTCTTGCTATCATGAGTATGAATGGATGATACCAGAGATGTTGATCTTATTCTTTGTCTCATGTGACAATCTGCTTTCCTTCCACACACATATATTCAAGAAATCTTTCTTTCTTTATGGACTGTAAGAGTAAGCCTAGATGACTGATTGAGACTAGCACACAACTTTTGTGTGGTTGAAGTTACTTCAAAAATCCTTTCCTCAGGTTATTGTAGGAGAGGCAAGCATTAATAACAAAAAAAGTAAAATAAAATAAATACAGCCCATTAGAGGTCAGTACCTTCAATAGAATAAATAGGGAGAATCCTTGTAGTTTCAATGCTCTTCCTCCCAGGAAAGACAGAAATGCTTTGTCAGAAGAAAATTGCAGTTTGCTTACTTTGTTAATACCCGTTCTGTTTCTCTTCTAACAAATAAATGAATGGCTTCAGTCCCCAAGGATTTTAATTTGGCATCTTCCACCAGCACTGAAAGGATGCAAATTAATGGATAATTAAAACCTAAGCAGAATTAACTTGTGTCTTATGTAGCATCCTGTTTTCTTTCCAGTAAAAGGTTGAATATATTAACGATGGTGAGCTACTTCTGGCTACCTTCCATCCATCTATCAGACAGTGTTTAAATCTCCCGAAAACATTTATGTAGCAGAGTGTAGACAAGCCAAATGCAAGGACTGACCATCAAAAGTACGAAGCCCTCATTATTCATAGTGATCTTAGAAACGTATTGCAGTTGGAAACAATTACATCACTGCCCTTCTTCTTTCTTTTGTCCTTAAACTCTGGAGACAGGTTGGTGCTGTGAATCAATATGATCCTCCTCCAGAAGTTGTTGCTGCTAAAGATCATATGACTCAGCTTATGTATAGCATGCTGCAGCCCCAGAGAATCTTCGACAGGTAAGCTTACCTCCACTTCACATCTGCTCCTGAGGGTGGCACTCATGTAAAGCAGAATATGTTGGCATATTTAGAGGGACATTTTTCTGTCCCTCTCCCACCTTTAAATTAATCTAATGAAGAGGACATGTTCCATCGCATTCTGTTAGCAGTCTGCAAATTAGGCAGATCTTGTTTGGTTGAAATGGATTATGAAATGAAGTTAGTCATTCACCTCTGAAGTCGGAGACAGATTGTCCACAACTCCATTTCTTTTAAACAATCTGTTGAAACAGATGGCCATTTGCACCATAAATGAGAGATGTAAAATTTCTATTTCTAAAAGGCAATTTGAAAGTCTCTAGAGGGAGAAGAGAGCTGTAAAACATTTCTTCCTGTTCTGCTTATTCCTCTTCACGCTACTGGCGTACCAGCGTGAGCAGAATGGCTTTATTTTGTGGCTCTGGGACACGTTTCTATATTCATAAGGCAAAATTTTCAAGTTTGTACTTAAGGAAGTCCAACTTGTGCCTGTGGGAGGAGATGATGCTGTCTGCCATTTAAAGAACAGAAGGGAGAAGCAAATCAATGTTCTTTTTCTGACATTGCCATTGTCATGCCAGGTGACTTCATTCTGTCTTATTTCTCATTTAGAAAATGGAAATCAGCATACTTTGCTGTTCTGTAGACGAATTATGATAGTTGCTTGATAAGTTTGGAAAGTGCTTTGACGTACGCTCATGGAGGATACAATGACATATAAGTGGTTTGTTATTTTATCAGCTACAGTGGGTGTTGAAATCAGTTTGTGCCCAACATCCTGTCTTAGCATCATTATGGGCATCTTAATTCATAGCTAAGTAACGTGATTCAAGATCCATGATTCAGTGACTTAATTTACATTTTTAGATGTCTGTATTGCAAAGCTGGTTTTATTTCTGGGCTTGATGATGACAGATAGGAACTATCCCTGTGATGATGATAGCTCTGAGAATTTATATCAGCCTATTAAAAAAAAAACAGAAAAGCCAACCAACCAAACCAAAAAGAGTAGTTTTACCTAAAGGCATGGATTTCTTCCAATGCAGACATAGGCCTTATTTAAATATTTGTTTATTGGATTGTGCATGTGTGTCTTCATTGCTAGAAAGGAACAACTCTGTCAGAGGCATCGTGTACACAAACATATAAATAAGCAAAGCAATATTTATGGTACTGACCAAAATTGTTAATGATGCTTCGAGTGTTTGCCTATGCTCAGCTGGAAAATACACAACACAGTCATTAATGAAATCTTCCTAATGATGATACGTTGCTGTCTTCCACGCTATAAACTACTTACTGGAACAAGATTGGTGTAGTTCATTTGCATCGATCTTGTTAGATGAGTTTATAATTAATTCTGGTTTTAGTGATATTTCTATTAAAAATAAAGCCTGAAATCAAAGGAAAAGGTTATACTGTTACTTACTCCAGTCAGAAAATATTAGCATAAGTTACTTATGCCATTCCCTCTCTGTGTGCCTCCTGATGCTATCTTTAATTACATAGTAACAGACCACTGAACAATATTATGTATATTTTTTCCCTGACTCTAAATGCATGTGACATTTAAAAAGGTGGCTTGACATAGTTATAACTGCTGTGGGGGGAGTGGAAATTTAATAACAGAGGGCTCTTCAGTCTATTGGGCAAGCACATGATGAGACTTACTATCTGGCTTTTGAGGATAAATTTATTCAGAGAAAAAAGAGGGCAGGATTATTTTAAACAATGAATGTAATTAACCACTGGAACAATTTACCATGGGTACCAAGAAATTTCCACAACTGGAACGTTTTAATTAAAATATGCTCTGACAGAACCCTCAGCGTCAGGCTTGAAACAAGAACTGACTTGGGGAGCCAGTATGATGAAGCGGATCTGGCTAGATGATCATGAGTCCCTTCTGGCCTTGAAATCTATTAATTGTTCACAGCAGTGTATTGCTCTACTCACTAAAGGAAGTTGAAAGATGAACATTAAATAAACCAAGAACTCCTTACCAGATCCTGCTTTTACATTTTAGCAAAACCAAAACTTCTGAAAATAGGTAAATGGTGATGTAATGAGAGATAGTACTGTGGAAACAATAAAGCCAAGGAATGTGAAGATATGTTCTCTGTTCTAGTAATGGGAATTTATTTAGAGAGAGTGACAATCCCAAGTAAATAGGCCCTGATCTTGCTGTAGGTGTCCCTGTTCCTTGCAGGGAAGTTGGGCTAGATGACCTTTAAAGATCCATTCCAACTCAAAATCATTCTATGATTCTGCTAATAAGCTTATTGTGTCAATGTTGTCTAATTTTTGTAAATGTCACAGTACATTTATATACAAAACCAAAACAACCTTAGGTCTCCAAATGGTGCTGCTGCCCTCTTGCTTGAAATTAGTCCAGTAAATGGAGCACTGGACCAGGGTCTTACTTCATTTTACAATTTAGTAACCCCACATATATACAGCCTCAAGCCAGCCAATTTACTAGTTGTGTGTGTTCTATGTCTTCTGTGAGGGTAGAATTTATCTACTTCACTGGAGAACTAGGAGACTGAATTACATTATTATCTCAGTGCTTCTCAAACATTCAGTTCCATTACATCCATATAATCTGGTAGAAAATGGAGTTGTTTTGTTGAACCTAAGTAGAGGTAAAGCTATTACTGTGATTTCTTTTATTTATTTATTTTTATTTATTTCTCCCCATGCTTGTGTTTGATGGCCATCATTACTTCTTGTGGATCTTGTCCTGTGCAAGGGAAGAGTTAAAAGAAAGGAATCTGTTTTCAGGAATTTATGCTCACCTGCTGTAAATCACATTAAATGTAATCCTAGTGCACAGAGGTGGTTTTCTTCCTTTAAAATTGAAGTTGTTTTAAAGCTATTCATTAGTTAAAAACGTGTGTTTCTGAAATCATTTCAGCTATTTTTGACATGTCATCAAGTGGCATGATCTTACAGCCCAAGTGAGAGTAAAACGTGAGAGTTTAAAGTTGAATTCTATTTTTATATCCCTAAATTGCTGGACTTTCAGAAATGCAGAAATACCACATATTCCTGTATTTAAAGCTGGAAGAGGAAATTCAAGAACCAAACCATCTGCACAGCATGGAGAAAATGGAGCCAAAGTGAAGGCTTTGTGTTTTTGCAACAATTTGATTTCTTTCATTGTAGTGTTATTTGTGTTCAGTGGAGTTTAAGTTTCTTAGTGGCTCTCATTGTACTGAACTGGAGAGCTCTTCACAAATTACTACCTTCATCTGGCAAGGTTAGCAAGAATATATGCAGGAGCACATAAAGATTTGTAGGACTGAGTTGGGGTTCACTCCAGGTTTATTGTCCCGATCATTAAAATATTACCATCCCTGCAATGGAATTGGAAAACTCTTAACAAAACCCAGCAATGCCATAACTGCAGAGGCAACTTCAAGAAGACTGTAAATCAGAGAAGATATTGTACACATAATATTATACCCTCAGCAAAAGAGACCCAGGGGTCTTTATTGTAGCATTCTGTTCTGTTTTTATGTTTAGAGTGTGTCAAATTGAGCACATGCTTTTCCTCATCTTAATCTATGCTGTGAACAATGTGAATATTGTGATTGATAGAGGAAATTAGTGGAAATGATGATGAAGTCTCTGCAGAAGCTTTATGCAATGTTGTAAAGACTTTATTTCCAACTAACCTAATGCCTCCTTGTTTTCCTTTCTTGTAGCACTCTCCCTAGTCTCGATGCTCCCTACCCCATGCTGGTATTGGTTGGCCCTCTTGCCTGTGGGAAGAGAGAGCTTGCTCATAGGATCTGCAGACAGTTCAATAATTTCTTCAGATATGGGTAAGTTCACTCCTTGAGGTTAAAAGAACACAGAGATCAAATTGCTGGGGTTTTTTATTGTTGTTTTTTTTTTTTCCCCAAAGAAGTTAAAAGTTAAATACAACCAATAAATGTTAGTAGCTGTGCATTTTATCTCTTTGTAGTGCTTAATTGCCTGAAGTCATCAGATACTTTCTTTAAAAGAAATGCCATTTAAATTGTCTTGTTCTTTTCAAAGGTGAATGGCAAGGAAGCAAACGAAAAAGTGTCATTTATGCTCTGTTTATTGATCTGTTCTATCTACTCTCACACATGCCCTTCAGTCTAAACATCTGTTTAGATATGTATCCATTTCTCTTAAATTTTTATAATGTACCTGCACGTAAACACATTAGCATGCATGTGCATGCTGCATCCAGAAGCTAGGCAAGAAGCAAGTGCAATTGCTGGACCAGTTTATTATCTTGCAAGTAGTGCTATCAAAGTAAATGGCACTTTTCAGCCTTCACCACCTGCTGGGAGGAGTAATTCTCCCACTCTGAAAGGCCTGAATTAGGATCCTTTCTGCCTTGGGCTCCCTGTGTATTTAGTGGAGAGAAACCTGCTCTTTCCAGAGGGGATTCAGCTTTTGTGAATCACATACCTATCCTTAGTGCCCGTAGATAGGAATTGTGGCTAAGTCAAATCATCACTGTCTGGCACCTAAAACTAGGTGGTACAAGCTGTTCCTTTTGTCTACTCACCTCATTATTCATGGTAGCTAATTTCCAGAGATCCTCTTATAGATCTGTGCGCTATATGGCACTGATCTGAATCCCTGTATGCCTCTTATACCATCTCTCCTCTATTTTGTCACTCTTTCTCAATTGTTTGTTGTTTTTATAATCCCACAATTTTATCTGTTAATTTTTTTAACCATACCTTGGCCATAGTTTCGTACATATGGTATTTGCCACAATATCTTGGATCCATATTCATGCTGTCATACTGAGCATAATTTGTAAGAAATGAACCATGGGCATGTGAATATTTGAGAAATATTTCTCAGTTTCACAACAACATGGAACCACAATCTGCATGTTGTTGTAATAACATAAAATCATCGAGGTTGAAAAACAGGTCATCCAGTCCAGCCATCACCACCATGCCCACTAAACCACATCTCTCAATATCTGATATACCTTTCTTGGCTACCACAATATTCCACAGTGAAGAAGCTTCCATTCCTGCACTGTTCTCAGATTAATGACCCAATCCAGCACATGGCTATAAATGGGTGAATGAAAAGGACATTTTAAGAAGAGACCTGAGAGGGTTATGCAATTGTAAAAATGTATTTTCTTTACCTTAAAAAAAAAAACAACTGCTGTGTCTTGAAAGATGAGATGGGAAATTACAAACTAATTGAATGTCAACTGAAATTTTCTAAGCACTGTGTGTTGAGTTTTGTTTTGCTTTGTTTTTTTTTCAGGAGCATTGTTTTTATGCTGTTTATAGTATTTTATTTCCTAAAAGTTTTATGCACAAGGGGGGACAGGGGGGGGAGGGGAATAGAGACAGAATCTTAACAGAGCAGATAATTGCAACCATAAAGCAAAGTTGTATTTTAATTATTCAGTGGAGATTTAAGCAATTTTATGGCTTACTCTTTTAAATTTCAAACATTCCACTCATTAAAAATGTATTTCATGCAAGATACTCTAGCAGTTTGAATGTAAACATGGCTTTGCAATTAAAAAGGGTTGTAATGTTTAAAAGTGTTTCAAAAAATAAAGTGAAATTAGACCCTCAAACCATCTGGCTTGTGCTCAGGATTGACCTTTAAAGCTGGATGCGTTCATAGTATCTTAAGAAAAAATCAAGCCTTTGAAGTGCTATTTTACAGACTCCATGTGTAGCACGTTGTTCTCATTTGCCATTGCTTCCTGATGTGAAAAGAAAAGAAAGAAAGAAAATTAATGACTCGGAATAGCAATGCTCTGGGCAAATCCTAGGCTAGAAAAACAAGAGTTGAGTCCTTGGCCCATGTTTTAGACAATACTGACTTGGTATGAAGTGGCTCCTGGTTTTCTGTCACTTCCAGCTCTAATCTCTAAGTTACCTCTCCCTGTCTCTTGAAAACCTATTAAAACTTTCTCCACAAATGTGGCAATGTGGGTGAACCCAGTAGGTGGTATACTAGCATGGTATGTTTTTTTTGCCATATTTTCCAAAACAGTCCAACAGCAGTTAAGGAGAAAATGCTGTCAGCGTGAATTCCATGTCATGCTTTTATTCCTGTTATTCAACAATGTGAAAATTAGAAGCAAAATCAAACCAGAAACAATTAGCAAAATATCATTTCCTAAGAACATGAGCCACTGAATAGCAAAGCTGGTATTAATCCAAGCTTAATCCAAAGTTGCTACATGCATTGACTTAGTCGGGGCTTTTTGGACTGGTCTTGTTTTAGTGTTTTTTTTTTTATCCCATTATCCTTACATAGTGACAGGCAATTACTTTTCTTGCCTTGCGTCCCACTTATCTCCCTAGTTTCAGGACTGTATCTCCTCTTGATATTAGGGCACTATTTAAAGATTGGTCTTTGTATCTCTTTCTTAACCTCACAGTTCAGCCTAATTCCTGGTCTCCTTTTCTGTATTCAGGATTCTACTTTATATCATTCACAAGCTGACATAACTGGGAAAAAATGGTTTCATCATTTCTCTATTACAGGGTGCTATGACAGCTTCAGCTCTGGCTATCCTGGGTTGGAGGGGATTTATAGCCAAAATGTAATGTTACATTTAAACTTTTTTGTGTGTATTTATGAGTTAATCTTTCAAACATGCAGCATTAGTGGTATGATTTGCACCTCTTTATATTTCTCATAGTTCTTCTCTTCTTAAAAATAAAATGATTTGTAGAACTCTTCCTTTGTTTTCCCCCCTTCCTATCCCATGGCTGCTTCTGTGATTGAAAACAGGTTTTTTCTTTATTACACCATTTATCTTCCAGTCCCTGTCACACCACCAGGGCAGCTTACTTTGGTGAAGAAAACAGACTTGATTATCATTTTGTTTCTCAAGAAGCATTTGACAAAATGTTGAAAGCGGTGAGTACCTCACTAGTATTCTGGCAGGACTGTTTGCTACAGAGTTAACTCAACTTTTCCATCCAAGTCATCATTCACAGTTATGTGAATGAATATGAAAGCTCATATAAAACAACCAAAAGTTCATTGTATATTTATGTTGTCTCTTCTTCTGTATGCATACATAGGAGTTATTCAGTAGGCCTAATGGTCAGTAGGAATCTTTAAATAGCATTATAAAGTAGAAATAATCTTATTTGCATGTACAAGTATCTAATGCGGGTACAAGAAACATAAATTCATGAAATATCTGTCATCTCCACTCTAAATTTTCTAGTAACCCTGCAGGGAATGCAGTCTTTTGAATTTTAGCAAATTCCCCCTAAAGGCATTGTGCCTCCAGCTATTGTTTCTGATGTCTTTTGCTGCCTGCAATAAAATTTTGGCTTGAAAAACCACAACAGAGCTCATTATTTGTACATGTGCAAACAAGGGAGCCAACACAGTCTTAAGTGACTGATTTTAATGGTTCTTAATAGTAGCTCTCAGTAACCAAGCAGTTTTGCTTACATTTCTCTAGAAATACTGCTGGAAACCAAATTTTCAGTTGTTAGGTATTAACTTTGAAATTTCTTGGCCAATTATGCATTCTCCTTGCAGGATTGTTTCTGTCCTCTTTTCTTTGGCATCTCCCATTTTACATGGCATAGCCATATGGTTTGATGTATTGTCAAAAAAAAAAGGATGCCCCTTCATTTTAGATCCTGCTTTTTTTACAGAGGGAATGAATAACCAATGAAAGCTGTAACCTGTCAGCAGCTTGTTTTCAAGGCTCTGGTGTTTTATTATCCATGAACAGCATACAAACCCATACCCTGCAGGCTAGCTATGTGCTCTTCTCTGCAAATGTTGTGTTCCCACTGGCCTTATTATCATTGATGATTTAGTCAGAGAGAAAATCTGTTGGTAAAGCAAGCTAAGAAGTTCACAGTAATTATGCTCCTTTAAGAAAGTGTTTTCATTAAAGTACTTCCTTTGTCATTACACTCACTGTTTTGAATTTCAGGGGAAGTTTATAGCAACCTATAAATACAGTGGCTATTACTATGGACTTGGAAGAGACACTGTGGATTCAATTGCCAGAGAGGGTCTTGCGACATGTATTCATTTAGAACTGGAGGTAAGAATTGATCTTGCTTTAACATTTTTTAATAAATAATTTTGTGAGAACTGCTGCGGGGAGGAGTTTGTGCAGTTTGACTAAGGTTTGTTTCAGCAGCCTAGACCTATCAACTTAGTGACTTTAGAGGCATTCTAAGGCCTTACACCAAGCCTGCTGTGGATCATAGAATCACAAAATCACAGACAGAATCGTAGGGGTTGGAAGGGACCTCCAGAGATCATTGAGTCCAACCCCCCTGCCAAAGCAGGTTCCTTGGATGGATTTCAGGGACTTCTTTGGGCTTCTTTAGTGTCACTGGAAATGCACTCTTTGGGTTGAATGAATGGTACCTTTAATTCCTCTGCTTGCATCAAGTAGCTCTCCATTATCTATGCATGAAACAATACCTAACATTTCCTTTACAGATACCCACATTTAGTCACATGCACCCCATGGCTGGCATCTTAAAATTTCTTAATCAATTTTTCCCATCTTCAGTCACCTTATCTCCCCTCCATGTCATTGGTATTTCCATTATGGTATCTTCCACTTTTCATCCATGTTCTTTCCACCTACGCCCAGCTTAGAGAGGGAGTGGTCTAGAGCTGCACATTCTCTAAAACAATGCCATGCTTCTCCTTTCCTGATGAGGCAACAGAGGAGCAATATTTGGGGCAGAATGGTTAAAAGATGAAATCTCTGTAAGGGTTTATTTTACCTTCTTTGAGATTTGTCAGGTGCGCATGCACAGATGGCAGAATCTCAAAAGTCTTGCTGTGTTAGGAAACAAAGTCACAACAATGTGCCAAAACCCATCTATTGGAATCCCCAAATAACAACATTTTATCTCGCTCTCTAATTAAGAACATTTCATTACCTTAGATGGTATACTAGGCAAGGGTTGAGGAAACAAAGAGGAAAGGCAGGCTTCATTTGCTGCTAAAATCCAAAGCTCCGTCTATCTGCGTAAGTTTCCAGAACAAGAGACTCTACGGAGTGCCCAAAACATGACACTGAATGTTTCTGAGTTTCGCTGTGTTTGTAGGGCTTAGCTCTACCTCTAAGGGATTGCTACAAGTTCATAGATACTACTACACCTCTGGGTATTACTGAAGTTGTTGGAATGGACAGACAGCTAAGAAATTCCTTTGTCACTGAAGTTTTGAGGTCACATAGTTATAATGTGCACTCTCGTATCACTGTGGACTCTTGTAGCAGATGAGAAACAATAATGGTGAGTTATGTACCTGAATAGAAATTATCCAACTCCATTATCTTCTGCTAGGCTCATAACAAAAGTGATTTAGCACCATTAAAAGAAATTTTAATTATGGTCCGTAGGCTGAGACTAAAAATTTAGAGCTGTTCATTCCCTTTAATCTACAGTATATCTTTTACTGATAAAGGAGACTGACGCAGATTTTAACATTTATATCTTGCTGAGTCCACACTTGCAGTTAGTGAAGCTGCTGCAATTCTGACACACAGTATGCACGTTTGCAGTGCTTTTCATTTGCTTGTGCAGCCATGAATATCTGGATAGTAACAGAGGAGCTGCATGTTCCAGCTGAGGGCTTAGTGGCAGAATGGCTCACATGTTTCATTATGCTCGCAGGACTGTAAGCAGAATCATAGGGTCATTAAGGTTGGAAAAGACTACAAAGATCATCTAGTCCAACCATCAACTTGTCCTAATCATGCCCAGTAAGCTTTGTCCCTTAGTGTGGCATCTACCCTTTTCTTGAACTGGGCAACAATTCCACCTTGTACACCTTGTCTCCTCCCTAAGATCATATTCCTTTGCATTTTATGCTGGTTATAGATCCAGGCTGTGGAGTCAGAGGAAATTAGGTAAATGTTAGTTATGTCTTTTCCATGATCCCATGCTGTTAACTGAAGAAACTTTAAATGGATGGGAATCTTTAAGTCAGGTAGCTCTTTGGCCTTTCTTGACCTCAGTACAGGAAGGATCTGGAGCTCTTAGAATGGTCCAGAGGAGGGTCACTAAGATGATCAGAGGGCTGGAGCACCTCTCTTATGAAGAAAGTTTGAGGGAACTGGGCTTGTTTGACTTGGAGAAGAGAAGGCTCCAAGAAGGTCTCATAGTGGCCTTCCAATACTGGAGGGGAGCACATAAACAGGAGGCAGAACAGCTATTTATGAGGGTGAATAATGATAGAACAAGGGGGAATGGTCTTAAACTGAGATAGGGAAGGTTTAAGTTAGATATTAGGAGGAAGTTTTTCACATAGAGGGAGGTGACACAGTGGAACAGGTTGCCCAGGGAGGCTGTGGATGCCCCATACTTGGAAGCATTCAAGGCCAGGCTGGATGTGGCTCTGGGCAGTCTGGTCTGGTGGTTGGTGACCCTGCACACAGCAGGGGGGTTGAAACTGGATGATGATTGCAGTCCTTTTCAACCCGGCCATTCTATGATGCTATGATTCTCATATAGAATCTCAGGAAACTCAAAATATTTTTTTTCTAATTTTCTGAGTATCTCGTTGCTTTCAAACAGTTTCAACTTCTGCATTTTCTCATTCTTTATTTTAAGGTCACTTTTTCTCATTTCACATTAGTCACTCAACCTATAGTCTCCATGTAGTTAATTTATTGGGCACACCAGGAACTTTCTGTATCTCTTCTTTATTTCTCTTCCCTGTCCATCCCTGATGGGCCGCCTTCCTATTCCAATGAAGTGTGTGGTCGTGTAAATTGTTTGCTACATTACTTCCTGATCAGAAAGAGACATAACTCATGGTGTGGCTTGAGATGTGGAGGATGTTCCTCAGCTTGAATGTAGGGGTGCTTTCTGCCGGTTGTTTCATCTCTGAAAATTTACAAGCATAGCTGTCTGTAGGTGACCACATAGCCAGACGCCAAAGATTTGTGCCCCAAATTCTCCCTTCCATTTTTCACCAAAATTAATAGGATTTTCCCCAGAATTATTCCCTGAAATTTGTTTGAATGGATCGAAATACAGTTCTGTACCTAGCATAGCTAAGCAAATTAAAAACCAGTAAGTGTTCAGCCAGTTATTGCTTGTTGTATAATTTGGCTTATATTTGACTATTGAATTATCATGGGAAACCCCAGTTTTAAGCATGTGGCTTTCAGTTCTGATGGAACAACAGTGTTCAGTTTTGTCATATTAGTTCCTTTCTATTCCTGCCCACTGTAGCAAAGAAGCATGCCTCAATGAAAACAAAGTAAGCTTCTCTGCATTTTCTATAGTGCAATAAGTGTATGCTCTCAAGATAATTTGTTCATCACTGTGCAATACAATGATTGTTGGCAGTCCTTGATATTGGTGTTCTTCCAAAATGGTCAAAACAATCCTTTGCTATTCTTCTGTAATCTCTGAAGAATTTTGGCCCTAAAAAGGGAAAGGTGTTTTGCCTTTGGTGTTGTTAGCAGGGGGGTTTAAAATGAGTTGTCAACATTTGAGTCCTTTGCTCAGAGAATATTCATGCTCGTAGCTTCTTTTTCTTTCTGAGATTATCTTGAGAACTTCTTTATGTTTTTAGTAGCACACATTTATACCGTTCTCTTTCATTGCTGGTCTGCAGCTCAGGGCTGTATAGGATTCCTATTATTAAACAGTGCTACAGACTGTTTTTAATTTGTCCTCCTTTAACCAGCATTGTCCACCTCCAGATCTGCATTTTTTAATGACTATTACTGACAGTTTATTGCTGTGAGATCTGTACTATCAGGCCTTTGCCCCATCTGCTATTGTCCTGTGTCTGTACTCCTTTGCACTGTGTCCTGTCTCAGCTTCTTCAGGTCTCTGCTATTGTATTAGGCCTTTATTTATCTACTCTATATTGTTATGTTCAGTTGTAAACATCCCATAGTACCTGGAACGATTGCTTGTTACTGCTATCTAAATAAAATTATGGTTTTACTACACTAAGAGAAACAAAAATCAGATAGATACCACATCTGGTCAACAAAAGAAATTGCTGTCACAGCTGAGCCGAGTAAAACAAAGATAAGGGTAAGTCAAGAGATGTCCAGAGGGAGCAGGACAAGCCTTAGTCCTGAAGCCCTGAAAACTCAGTATCACAAGCAGTGGCAATACGATATTACAGGCCTCCATGGTTACAGTATTCTGTTTTATTTATGTAGAAGGAGAGAAAAAAGATTATTCGATATATGAGTTGGTGCAAATGAGAGCTGTTGAAAGTTCAGAATTGGTACCTAAATCAGAAATGTGATGAAGTATAATGCTTTAAATCGCTGTAAGAATTTGACTGAAGGGATTCCTTTAGAAGTGTGTTTAGAATAAAGTAGTGCTATTCTTATAACATTCGTCACATGTAGACATCGTGGCACTTCACCTGGAACTTACCTCTTTTGTCAAGCTGGATTCCGGATCTTGAGATCTTGGATTCAGGTTACCAGTACTGCTTTTACAGTGCTTTGTGATAAACAGAGTTGTCCTCAGCTCAGGTATGAATTCAATGGACACTCGGTTTCAGGAACAAAACGTTGTGCTTTTCTGTTTCGTTCTAAAGGGTGTGCGTAGCTTGAAAACTACCTACTTTAAACCCAGGTATATCCTGGTGGTACCAATGAACAAAACAAAATATGAGGGACATCTGCGAAGGACAGGATTATTCAGCAGGCCAGAGATAGAAGAGGCAGTATCCAGAGTGGACATGTACCTCAGAACAAGTGAGGATATTCCAGGATACTTTGATGCGGTAATCAGCACAGGTGAGTTAATCTCTTCTATACTTTAAACCTGGCTTCTCATGTTACAGCATTAAATGGACTGTTACAACAACAGGTGGATCCCATCATTGATTTGCTGTGTTCATTTTTGTCCCGGGAATCCAAACACTCTGGAGATTTGTCAGGAGTGAATTATTTTGTGTCCAAGTTGTCTCAAGGCCATCTAGAAAGGAAACCAAATAATTGAACTAAGCAACACTAAGAGTTGTCTCCTGTAAGAATGTCAAACAGATGTTCAGTGATTTATGTTAATTGTCTGTTAGCTTCTGAGTAGAGGTCAGAGGAGCTTTTGACCTAACAGATCTAATTATCTCTGGACCAGATAGACTTTTTCAAGTGTTGAATTGACGGCTGATATGCATCTTGCTATAAAGGAGAGGCTGCTGCAATGATTTTCTTTGTCGGACTCTTCTAATTAGTAACTTGTTCAAGTCTTCCAGCCTGAGACAGGCAACGCATGAGTGGTCAATATTTCATTAAAACCAGTGTTTGCTTCTTGATATTAAGGGATTGAGGGCAGCAGAAGGTGGAGAGGAATCTTTCTCTAATTCATTCAGCATGTGCCCTTTTGTTGAGGTCACTTTTCAGTTCATCACAGTGATGGTGAAATATTTATATCATAGTGGTAACAAAAACATTATCTGTAGTCATTGTCAAGGGTTTATGGAGCTTACAGTTAAAATAAAGCATAAAAAAACCCACCCTAAAACACAGTAAACCAAACTGTAGAATAGAATGTAGAAACTTCAAGCTGAATTCCAGATTATTTGCTTGAATGTGCTGCTTATGAAGAGGAAGATTTTTCAGAGATGAGCTGTATGAGTTAAGAATGCATGAGTTAAGATTGCAGTTCCTGTGATTTGTGACTTTGTTCTGATGGAAGCTTGTTTTTTCAACAAATGCTTATCCCTTTCTGCAGATGAATTGGATGAGGCATTTGTAGAGCTGAGTTTCCTGATAAAGGCATACCTGGGTCTGGAGCCACCTGCAGTTTCTGATAGCAGTCAAAACATGAATAGCAAAGCAGGAACAGGTACTGTGTCTGGGCACATGCTACTTCTGCTTTTATCAGTAGAGCATTCCTGCTTATTTGTTATGAGAATTAAAATCTGTGAATGATGCAACCTGTGAGACCGCTTGCCTCCGAAAGCTTTGTGTGTTTCTCTGTAATGGGTCTCCTGGGCTGTTTCCTCCCTGGGATGTAAATCTTTAATGGAGATCTTTCTTGGTATTTTATACTGCTGTGTGCCCTGAGGCAATAATATGCAGAAAGTAAAGTTACCAGACTCTTCTGAGGATGCTTTTGGGCTGGGGATCTCCCATTCATTCCAGATGAATCACAAGCTGGATATGTGTCCCTGGCTGAGAGCTTTGTGCCTATCAAACTTGAACAACAAGAAAAGGGCATAGGATTGAGAGCTTAGTTTTCTCTTTCCCTCAGGATAGCCAGAAGCATGAAGAGATATATGAATACCAGGATAGTAAGATGAGTGAAGGCATCTTAAAAATTCACTCCAAGTGCTTTTGGGGTTACCCACTGCAGCATAAACCCAGATGATTGGCACTGTGTTTAAAAGAACCCTTTAACTACTTGAATAACTGAAGATGAAGCCTCTTGATCACTTCAGGCTAACCCAAACACATGCTGCTGCAAAAAGAGTTCTGCCCAACTTACCTCTCCTGCCTGTACGTTTCTAGTCCTTCCTTGCTCTCATTCCCCTGATAGTGCAGTCACATATAATTCCTCCAAAAACTAACCCAGAAAAGAACACACCTGACTTTCAGACAGATTAATTCCTTGATCAACCTCATTGTGTAGCTATAGGGTTGGCTCAAGGAGAGAAGGGTAGGGGAGAAGAGCTTCACGAGTGCTTCTAGAAGAAGAAAGGGCTGCTCTCATCAGAGAGAAGTCCTAAGATTAGCTTATGAGAACCCAGTTCTACTCATGATTTATTCCAAACAGGACATGTTACCAGCTGAGATAAAAGCAGAAGAATACAGTCTCTAAAGTATGGGAGAAAAAGAAATAAGAAGGAGATATCACAGCAGTAAGATGTTACACAACAGAGACTAACAACAAGCTCATTTATGTGAACTCTTACCTCTAAGAACCTCTGTGGTTTATGGCTCTCTTGGTTAGATCCATTGCAATAGGAGAGTAATTAGTTTCTGAAGTTACATAAAGCCAATATTCATGACCTTCTGTGTGGCTCAGAAGGCTGCAAATAAAAGTAGATGAAGGAGGGCAAAAACGTTTGAAAATGTTAATGAAGGATAGTGCAAAATTCATCAGTTCATCATTTCAAGTAATTTTGTATCCTGAAAGAATTAATAAATACTGATTTCCCAGGGGGGGACGGAAAAGCTCCTATGCATATTGTGGTGTCCCAGTGCTATAACAGTGAGCACATTTTCTGAAGAATCTTATTTAATCTTATCTACATAGATTTTATTTTTATTTCTAGAGCTTGCGTATTTGTTTGAAGTCAGAGGGGAGGAATTCCTTGCCTTACTGCCTATAGTCTTGGTACTTATTTGTCTTAAAATCACTGGAGATGTTTTGTCCTGAGAGGCAATAAAACCCACCAAGCCCTAACTAGATTATCAGGACAAAAAGGAAAAGGTATAAAGACAAAAGATTTGTATGCAATCGCATTTTTGAAGATGTGTGTGTACATACGTGAGGTTTCTTTAAAGGTCTCTGTATTCCTCAGAGTTCTTTCTGTGAGTGGCTTGTCACTAGTTACAGAAACTTCATTAACAGTGCTACATTTTGGTAATTCTACTGTCTATAAAGCAACTTTTAAATTTACTATGCACCATTAAATTCATTTGGAGCTTCATTTATAGGTGTTTAAATGAATTTAACTATCCTGTTTCTAGTGATCATCCCTTCTTATGGACTGTGTGAAATAATTTATTTTTAAAAACTTGCCTCAAGGTTGTCTTTAAATGGACATTTTTAGTAAGATAGAAGCAGGGGGAAGATTGGTTGTGTGAGATTATGATAGGTTGTTAATTCTCTTTTTAATGAACTGCTGTGCAAGATCCTTTGCTCATATGCAAAGTGAAAATACTGGGAGAAAATAGATAAGTTCTTCTTTTTAGAAACTTTTTAGAGGAGAAATATAATACAGTGCAGGACTGATAATGTTTTGTACTTGTTTTATCAGCTTTCATCCACAGAACTTGGTACTATACAACTATTAATTATTTCCTCCAGCAGTCCTGTAGACTATGTGTTACTATTTGTATTTTACAAGTGTGTAAAGGAACATTTGCGTTAAAGACTGATTATTTGTGATGCTGGGCACCAGCAAGCCACAGAATTTTTTGTATTGTGAAGCTCTGCGCTTCTGAAGGTTAGACTCCACCACTTACTCAGTGTCAAAATGAGTGATTTACTGTGAGTGAAACAGAGCCTACCAATCTCACGTCTTGTCTCCTCTGTTTTTAACACCAGAATTCCTGCCAGCTACAAGCCAGCAGTATGTATTTAATGGCTGGGCTGAAAGTCATCTGATGACTGTTGAAACTTTTTTTTAATAGGTGCATATAGTAAGAAAGGTAACCATATTTAATATATGAACATGCAAATGGATTGGATATCTTTTTGACTCTCATCTATCCTGATTGTGTGTGATAATATATGATATGACACACAGTACAGTAAGATTAAATGATTGAATTTACAGTAAGAAATGATTGAATTTCTACAAAATGCGCCATGTACCAATATTAGATATTTTTCTGTGATTGAGTGTAATATTTAGATATTACTTTATAGACAGAATCAATCATAGAATTGTTTGAATTGGAAGGGACCCTTAAAGACAATCTTGTCCAGCTCCCCTGCAATCAACAAGGACACCTTCAGCTGGATCAGGTTGCTCAGCACCCTGTCCAGCCTGACCTTGAATAGCTCCAGGTACAGGACGTCTATCTTCCATCTATTCACCCATTCCAGCTTACAGATTTCTCAAATTTGAAAAAAATTTAAAAATGAAGGCGTTACCTGTATTTTCAACTTACATTTTTGTTTGATTCCTTGCAGTACAGCATATTACAAGTCTTTGGATTTCTTGTTTTTTAAACTTTAGAGAAGTAACAGAAAAAAATTCAGATGTCAGGGGGAAGTTCTCCATAAAGAGAGTGGTGAGGTGCTGGAAGAGCTGCCCAGAGAGGCTGTGGATGCCCCGTCCATCCCTGGAGGTGTTCCAGGCCAGGTTGAATGGGGCCCTGGACAGCCTGGTCTGGTACCAGCTCTAGAGGTTGGTGGTCCTGCTTGTGGCAGGGAGTTGGAGCCTGATGATCCCTGGGGTCACTTCCAACCCAAGCCATCCTATGATTCTATGAATAGATATCCCATTCTAGCTCCCTATCACATTCTGACCACAATAAGAAAGTAAAAATTCCTAAGTAAGTGGATTTCAGTTAGCTTGGAATGGTTTATATCCTTTGTAACCTTCTCAGTTATCTTTTGTAAATCCAAAATGATACCGAAAGCCAGTTCATAGCTGCAAATGTCCAGGTTCTTTCTGACTGCTGTAAGCAAAGTGCTGTTCAGAATTTTATTTTTTGAGAAGTGTCTTTTCCATATTAGGTTCAAGGGTACATTTCTTGCAAGAGCAAAGATTGTCACCCAGCAGAGGAGTGACTGGCAGTACTCAGTCTTCAACTATCAATGAATTCTTGGACTCTTCTGCCAAAAATTATTCAGGAGAGACTTTAGACAAACTTACTGCACAACTGAGCGCTGTGGTAAGTAGCATTTGCTCTAGTCTTAGGATAGAAGTAACTGATATGGAAAAAAAAACCTATTTGTATATCAGACTTTTCTTTCTCCAGAAAAGAATTAAATTCTGTTCTCTGGCTATCTTTTTTTCCAACCATTTACAAGTTACCTAAAGTTCAAGGCAGATGAGTAAGGCTAACTTATCTGCTCAATTTCACACCAAAATAAAACCATTTATCATAATGGATTTCATCCAGTTATGCCCTGATGTAAGGGAGCTGAATAGCATCTCTCTCAGTTCTGTTACATAACATTGAAACCTTCCTGTTCAGAGCAAACAGTTAGATGCAGTTCATAGGACAATGAAGATTACTTATGAATGCCATCCCGTGGCAGGGGAAAAACTCATTCAGCCAAGTGTCTCAGAGTGAGTGCTGGTAATGACTGCCAGGGATCAAATTTAAGCACATTTTTCACCTGCTTTCACTTTTTCAATCAACAGATCCAACAGTGTGCTTGGATTTCAAATAACCTCTTGCAACTTTGGCTTCATCTCTTTTTTTTCTTTTTTTTCCTTCTCAGTAGTGTTTTCCCTAAAGATATTCATTCTTCTTGCAGGCAGTGGGGGAGCTGAGACTACGAAGCAGATGTGTCTAATGCTCTTTTTATATGTCAATGACAGGAGAAAGAGAAAAAGAAAAATGAAGGCTTTAAACTTTGTTCCATTCCAGGTTTATGATGTCATTATGATGAATGATGGCTGGGCAGGATGACTTGCTGCACAATTTTGCCACTATCTCTATATTTATAACTACCTCTGATGTATAGAATTAGTGTTCTAGATGGAGCAAAGTAGAAGACCCCCTCCTGGGCTTCCCAGGGTTTAAAAAAGGCTCTCTTGAGTGTGGGGAAGGGTATGATGGTAAAATGGCTGACATAAATAAGGAACCTCCTATCTTCCAATTTTCTGAAATGAAATGCCTCTGTTCAAGCCTTGCAGAATTCAAAAACTGTCACAAGTGTTGTTCATTTTCATGTTTCTTTCATGTAAAGGTTTGTTAGTTTAAGGTGAGACAGAAAGCAGAATTTTTAACTTGGTGTCTGACAGCTCTCCTGCCCCAGCAATTTATTTCTCTCACTTTTTATTTCATCTTTTTTTTAATATTATCTTGAACGTTTACATTTTGTCAAGTCAGGGAGAAGTGGTTTATGATGAAGTAGGCTATCATTTAATGTGGGTTCTACTTACTTGGTGGCTGCAAGGCTCTCTTTCTTATTAGTCTCCTGGTTCGATGCTGGTAATAACTTTTAGTTATTTACTATGCTAAGTTTTCAACACATTTTTATGTGCAGAGGAAGTTTTATAGCATCAGCTGAAGTGTGAATGTAGTAAAACATCCAAGGTGAAACACAGGTGCCTCTTGGACTGTATTTAATGAGAAGAATATAAATATGTCTGTGGCTTTAAAGTAAAATTTTGTCTAAACTGTTACATTTGAGACTATGCTTTTTTTTTTTTTTTTTTTTACTTTAAGCACTGAAATAATTTGCTGTCACTGCAGTAACTACATTCCACTCCCATCATGTAGAATGAGAAAGTAAAAAATAAAAAGAAGAAATCATGGATGTGAGTTGTCCATGAGCAAATTAAGAAGCAGAGTCTGCTGCTTAGAGGAAGACAGCAGATCTGATTCCCTACAGCCTTCTCCCTTGTGAGCATGCCAAACCTGCACCAATGTCACGTAGCTGCAATTAACTATATAAGGGATGAACATAAAGGAATCCATGCCTGTAATCCACACCAACAAAAACAGGAATGGAGCTGCATCTTTACCAAAAGAAAGCAAAACATAACTCAAGCTCAGTGAGCTTTTAAACAGACCCTTATTTATCGTAATAGTGAAAGAAAGTGCAGGAATTCACAGTAGTCATCATGTGAGCTGTTAGCAGATTAACTGTATTCTCTTTCATTCCTCATACCATAACAAAACACTTCTGTTACAGACATGTGATTTAGCTATTAAATTGATAACTATCGATAGCTATCAGTTGATAACAAAGCGGGATGTAATAACTTTGCTCTGAGATTTACTTTTCATTTTTTAACCACGCTGTTGTTCGGTGTTTGTCTGACCTGAGAAATTACACTGTGCACAGCACATGTTAATTAACACACCCTTGAAAATCAAGACCATATTTTTCAGTCTGCTAAGATCATAATGTGTTCGTTGTATGGAATCATTTTACCTTATGCAAATTTCAGTTGGTTAATTCCAACTCTGAGAGGGAAATATTGGTTATTGGTTTATATAGAAAGAAACACAGGTTTTCATTATTGTTGGAGCAAAGAGAGAAAGCTGATGTATTTAAGTTGTAGCAGAAGCAGTTTTTTTTATTTCAACTCCTTGCTGGTGAAAACAAGCTGAAGACAAGAGCATACCTTGAATTATCCCAGCTCTGTTATACTGTGAGGTAGGAATGCATCAGAAGTAGTTCTCTGCAGATACTCCTTGCTGCTATGTCCTGGCAGTTTTGAATGTTGTATGAAGAAATAGGGCTTCACTGGAGATGAATATTTTCATTATTCAAAGCCTACAGGATTTCAGACCAAAATTTGCTTTGTACAGATTGGTGAATTATACTTAGCATCTTGTTACTTATAGTGAAACTCTGTTTTCCCAGAATAAATGCATACATTTTAGAAACTTAACAATAGAGAGGAATATCACAACCAATTAAGTTACCCTATATACCTTTAAGTTCCTGTGTGAAGTTGGTTGTATTTCTTCATCAGGAAGAAGCTTCCCTCCGAAGACGTCATGCTGCAGCACGTCAGGCTCTGTCAGGAAAGGCTCCTAGTGCATATGTCCAGCTGTTTCAAAGGTAATGTAGAACCACAGAATCATTTGAGTTGGAAGGGATCCTTTGAGCTCGTCTAGTCCAGCTTCCCTGCAATGAATAGAGACATCTACAGCTAGATCAGGTGCTCAGAGCCTACTCCAGCTCTACTCTTTGGATGTCTGCAGGGACAGGGCATCCACCACCTCTCTGGGCAACCTGTTCCAGTGCCTCACCACCCTCAGTGTAAAATACTTTTTCCTTGTATCTTGCCTAAATCTCCCCTCTTTAGGCTTGAAACCATTTCCCACTGTTCTATCACAACAGACCCTGCTAAAGACTCTATCCCCTTCTTTCTCATAGCCTCCATTTACATACTGAAAGGCTGCTTCTGGCAGTGTACAGTCTCCAAGATGTTTTTTAGTGCTTCTGGTGATTAGTGACCTTGCTCAGCACGAGGTTCTTTGCAGTGCACTTGTGTGCATACTTTTGTTTAAAGCAGAATTTCTGAAAGCTGACTCCATTTTCTGGCTCTTTTTCTTTAACGAAGGTGAATCATATCTTTACTGTCCCTTCTGCCTTTTCTTATAGTCACAGCACTGCAAAAATAGTGTTAAGTCTGTAAATCTTAGTGTACTTTCTTTGGTTGGCCTTTTGTGGTAGCTCTTCCTTTCCCTGATAAATACCATTGCAAATCTTCCTATTTTGGATTCTTTTTTGCTTGCTTCTCCTACCTGTTGTGAAAAGGCTCATCACAATGTTGACATTTAAAAATAGCACATGGGCCTCCATATCAGCACCTATCAAAATGAATAGAACAGACTTTCAGTTCACTAATTACACATATCAACTTTTCTGTAATGAAGACTGAAAATTGATTCTTTAAAAATAAATAAGGAAAGAAACAAATCATGGGTTAAACTATCTTTAGAAAAAACAATGTCAGAAGCTTACAGCAGAGATGCATAATTATGAAACATTTTCTAAACCTTAAAGAAAAGTTTTTTAAGTAGCTGAAGGAAGACTTTTCTTTCCACTCATTCATTTAAACTATGTTGTACTGAGAAGAAAAATGGAAATCAGTGTTTCCTTATGCTGGATGTTTTGGTTTTGATTTAGTGTGGCAGTGTAAACTGTTCTCTTGCATCCATTGCTCTTTGCAGCCTCTATTCCATAATAGTCATTCCAAGGAAACTGGTTGAGGAGTTAAATATGAAGCTGTTTCAGCAGAGCTGTCAGGCAGGTGAGAGAAAATCCTGTCACTCCCAATCAGTGTTTGCAATTACCAGGCCTCAAGGGATAGATGCACTCAGCAGAATTGGAGGCAAGAGTAGACAACGCACCATTCCATGCAAGAAGTCAAGAAATGCCATTAATGTAAATGTTACAAAATGATTTAAATTCTGAGAGAGAATCTGATTCCTGGAATGTAACTATTAGGTAGTGGAGCCCTTTGATTATTTTCATGGCCCTCCTCTGGCCCCAGTCCAGAAGGTCTGCATTCCTATTGTACTGAGAGACCCAGACCTGGATGCAGTACTCCAGATGGGGCCTCACAAGGACAGAGGAGAGAGAGCCGATCACCTCCTAACCCTGCTGCCTCCCCTCTTTTGATGCAGATGGCCTTCCAGGCTTCAAGAGCACACTGCTGGCTCATGTCCAGCTTTTTTGTCCATTAGAACCCCCAGTCCTTCTCATCAGGGCTGCTTGCAATTATTTCTTTTTCCAATCTGTAGACATATCTGGGATTGCCTCAACCAACACTCTGCATATGGCCTCGTTAGAGTTCATTATGTTCTCATGGGGCCCACTTTTCAACCCTCTCCAGGTCACTCTGGATTCCATCCCTTCCTTCTGTTGTATCAACTGCATCACTCAACGTGGTGTCATCAGAAACTTGCTGAGGGTACACTCAATTCCGTCACTGATGTCATGGATAAAGGTCTTGAAGAGCATTGTTCCCAAGATGGACCCCTAGGGACCCCTAGAGGACACCTCTCATCACACTGCCTCCACCTGAACATCAGATCATTGGCTAAATCCCTCTGGCTGCAACCATTCACCCAATTGTTTATGCACCTGACAGTCCACCCTTCAAATCCATATCCTTTCACCTTTCTCTGCAAGCCTGTGCTTAGTAAATTCAGTAATGTTACTATAAGTTCTCTCTAATTTGTTAATTAACTCTCAAAATTGACCAGAGAACATTAAATGTCCTTGGAAGTGCAGGCAAATAAAAGTCAATAGCATGTCTGAGGCACACCACTTTATTGTCTCAGTATATGATACTAAAAATGGGCGTCAATCCTTTCATGCAGTCGAATTGCAATAGGCATTCAGGTTAGACATCTCATCTCACTATTATGTCTAGATCCACCTTGTCTTCAGTACTCATCAGGTTTTTCTCTCTCATGGAAAAATACTTATTTTAAGCTATTCCATTTGGAGGTTTTCTTTCTCTTTTTACTCGGCTATGTAAATAGGACAGAAGTCATGCTGTTTGAAATCTGCTTTTGAAAAACACTTGCTTTTTTTGCTTGAATCTCATCAGCTTTGTTCTAAATTTAATTTTTTTATTTTTTTTTAAGAATATGAGACACCTTTTTTTTAATTTCCATTGTCAGCAGCAGTGCATAAAATCTGTCTGCCTAATCTGCTGTTTGTGTAAAAATAATTTCTTTCGCTGGTAACATCTCTGACCTTACAGAGGCTTTTAGCAGATGAGTCTTAATCACAGAATCACAGAATCACATAATAGCCAGGGTTGGAAGTGACCTCAAGGATCATAAAGCTCCAACCCCTCTACCACAGGCAGGGCCACCAACCTCCCCATTTGATACTAGACCAGTCTGCCCAGGGCTCCATCCAACCTGGCCTTGAACACCTCCAGGGATGGACGGGGCATCCACAAGCTCTCTGGGCAGCTGTTCCAGCACCTATATGTAGGAAACTTGCTGCCATAGGTTTTGCAAAGCCAAAAAAGGTGGTGAGTTTTGGTGGATTTTGTTGGTTTGGTTTTGTTTTTGTTCAGTCCTCTAATCCATTTCACTCACTTGCAGAATAATTAATTATGCTGGTGTGGTGCTGACAGCAGACTGGGAGGGTGAGTGAGTGGCTGTGGACCCAAAATGGTGGAGGACAGAAGCATGTCAACTTGCTTCTGAGCAGTGCTATTGCAGAGAATGAAAACCCTACTTCAGCTAGGAGTGAATCTAAATACTGGGAGATATATCAAACTGGTGCCAAGAGTGATAGATGCAAAAAAGTTCTTAAGGTACTAAATGTTTTGAATTTCTCATATATCAGTAAATATTAAAAGATTCTTTAATGCTTAATCTCTCCATTGCACATTTTAATCCAGACTGATATATATTGCTCAATTTTCCAAAGCATGCATTAGAAAATTTTAAAAGTGGTGTCACACAAGCATCCATCCTGCTTTATTTATTGCAACCCCACAGGGTTATCTACATAAATTTGGATTCTTAAATCTAAATTACTGAAAACCTAGCCTCTTTTTTTTTCTGCCTGCGGCTGTGTGTAATTAAAGTCTTTCTGATGTCTCATTGCCTGATACAATGTAAGGGCAATGTTTCATGGTTTGATCTGAATAATTTCACTGTCTCTGTGGCTGAGGGTAATACATAAGGAGTTGGGGTGAAGTCTCATTCAGATCAGACCTTTGTCTAATGATTAACTTGTTGGTTTTCTTGGAATGTTGCTGAATGAACTGAAGTAAGCAAGAGCAGACATCTCCAAGTGGAAAATTTATAACCTGTGAACTCACGTTTCTGAGTTGGAGGAGATTCATACACTTTACAGTCTCAAAAGAGCTCCCTGCCAGAACTGGAAGAGCAAAGGTGCGTGGTCTACCTGTGGTTGACACTCTCTTCAGGCTGGATTTGCTTGCTATAAGCACAAGATCTGCATGCATGTAGCATACATGTCTTGCAGACCCTGCTGCCTGGCCAGCTTCTGACTTCAATATAATTTCACTTTTCAGTTTTGCTTTTATGCCCATGCCAGTGACAAACCTAGGACAGAACTACATGGGTATGAACTACATGGGAGCTATTTAAATTATCTCAACCAATTTCCTTTTTTCATTTGATCTGAGGCATACTAGTGCAATTAGAGCTACACTAAGCCTTATAAACCTCTAACAACAGTACAAAACTCAAGACCAAGTGTGAAGAAGACATTTGGCACACAGGTAGGTAGTGGAAGAACATCCCTTTCACCTTTAAAAATGCTTGTGTTCCTTAACTGTCTGATAGATTGGTTTAAATTTATCTTTCAGCTGAGATGTAGCTTCTGAGTTGATCATAGGTTGTGTATACCAAGCTTTTCCCCAACGGTACCAATGGTAGAGACCATTTTGCTGTGGGGATCCAGTCCTTAGAGGTGTGGCCTTGAAGTTTGCCTTCAGACTTCTGCCGTAATTCTTCTACCCTCCATTGACCAAAGTTCTCTGTTACAAGAATTTCTTAATTTCTTTTTAATTTTTATTTCCATTATGCTGATGTACACAAATTGATTTCTGAGAGCACTCAGTAGCTCTAGGGACCCTTTTTTTCCATGAATTTGGTTCAGGTTTTTATCTGAGCCAATAATGAACAAACCGTTGCTAGCCAGCAGTGGATGACAATGAAACAAAAGCTTGAAGCATGGGAAGATTTAAATAAATTTAAACTTTGAAATTGTGAAGATGGGAGTCGTCATCCCTGGAGGTGTTCAAGAAGCATGGAGATGGTGCACTGAGGGTCATGGTTAGTGGGACAGGCTGATGGTCAGACATGATCTTAGTGGTCTTTTCCACTGATTCTTTGAAACCTTGTTTCTCCCATGGAACAAGCATTCAGCAGTTGCTGCTGCAGTTAAAAATGCTCTTAACAAGCTTCCTAGGGAAAGCAGAAAATGCGGAAGTTAAATGGCCTCTTAGCCCTTAGAAATACATTGATTCCTTCCGAGGTCGTTAAGCTGTGTCAGTGGGATGGCTCTAGTAGAGTAGATGTATGGAATCTCCTAAGAGGTGCAATTTTAAATTCAGCATTTCATTGAGAATGTCTTATTTCTGGCAATCTTCAGTGCTGCTTATGCTTGGTCTTAGTTCTACAGTGTCCCTGACTAAGTATCGCTCTTCATTGCAGGGCAGCTGGGCTAAATGACCTTTGAAGGTCCCTTCCAACTCAAGTTATTCTATGGTTCAAGTCTATAAATGAAGTGATGTCAATACTGCAATCACCATGAATGTGACTGTTCCTTTCCACTGGCTCTAAGCAGAACCTGGACTACTATCTCAACTGCTTATTCCTGCTTCTCTTCTACTGGAGATAGTTCTCCCCTTTATCCAGACACATCTGATGAGCTAGCTAAGCACTAACTATTCTGTCAGAGCATATAAAAGCCTGTAACAAGCCCTTATTTTCTTTTTGTGTTTTTTTTCCAGGGACCTTGGAATCACTCCTGCACCAGGCAGCTCCCAGCAACAATTATTGGAGCCAACAACACATAGTTCTCTGGTCTCAGGTGGAAAGAGTGTTACCCAAGCCCACAGCTTCCCCCTGATTAACACAGAAAGCAGGTGAGTTCCATTTCTGAGAGTTCCATTCACTGAGTGCAGTGAAGGTTAATGCTGCAGTACATAAGATGTAAAACTACTGTCCAAACTAATGTAGTTGTCTCATCTGTTACAACAGCCTTATTAAATGTACAGTATACAAATCTTGTCATTCACAGGAAGGGTTTCATTTAGGCACCATAATTCATAAAAAAGAGAGGGAATTTCCAGAGCTTTCAATTAACAGGATATTTGAAGGGGAAGTGATGCTGAATGAAACTTGGCCCAGGTATAGAGAAAAAGAACTTCAGTGACACCTATTTTTTTAGACAAATTGTCAGATATTGCTATCAGAATTATTTCTTACCCTTTTTGAAGGATTATCATAGTTAACATTCAATACCATTTGGGAGGTGTGGGTAATGGCTATGGGTAATAGCACAATCTTCAGATTCATATCTCATCGATGATAACAGCAGACCCTGCCAGGATCCTCTGTAGTACCTTTGCCTTTCCTTACTCAGACATTGTTGCTATGTGATGTGGCATATCTCATCCAATGAGTGATGAGCATCCTCATTTATACGTTCATATGTTTCGAAGTATGAAATGGAGACAGCTCCTATCTCATGTAAAGCTTGTAGAGAGAGAAGTAAAAAAGATTTGAAAAGGCTACATCTACACTGTCTTTCAGGCATCCTGCTATGAAGGAAGCTATGTTTTGCTGACTAGTTCTTCAAGTCCACGTTGCCATCCTGCCAAGACAGCTGTGACTTGCTCTTATTGTCCTGTTCCATAAGAATGTCTGAGCTCTGGCTGCCAACTATTAGAGCAAGTGACACTGCAGCTTTTCTATGCAGAATTCTGAATAAGCATTTTTTCCCCTCTCCTGGCCATCTGTTGTAATCTCACGCCCAGATGGGATACACAGAAGCAGCAGGTGCCACACAGCATGACCCAGTGCAGTGTAACATGCCAGAACCTCCATCCACACATGGAAATGGGTTTGCATTTATGGCTGTGCCCTGGGCCACCTTAAAATGAGCTTTCCTCACTCTTATGAACCTATGGAAAGCTCATCTGAAAGCTGCAACTGTGAGCTGATGTCTATGCTGTATGGCTGTTGGAAATCTGGAATTAGATCATGGGTTGAATCCCATAGCTGATACCTTATTCTCACTCCATACAAACCAAGCTACCTTTCCAGATGTATTAAAACACCCATACCATGTATTTTCCAACTATTTAAGTGAACAAATCACTGCATTAAATAACAAAACCAAAACACACATTAGACAGCTTTTCACATAAGTCAAAGCAATGAGAAATGCTAATATCTTTGTAAGATTTCAACCCATTCACTTCGTTCTCGATCTATTGAAGCAGAATTCTTAGATAAACTTACTATTGAAAAAAAGAAATCTGTGTTCCTTTTATATCCTAGGGAGGCTGCCAGTTCCCTCAGTCAGTACTACCTGCCACTGTAATTACAAGTAGTTAATTAGCATGCTGTAAAGAGGTTGAAACTGTAGGCCTCTGCAGATTCATTTGTCCTGAGTATTTGTGCCACAGTGGAGTGTGCTGAAGGGGAACAGAGTGAGCATATGAGAGAAACTGAGTGCATAATAGGTTGCAGAGGGGTTATGCATCATCTGTCCTTAGCAGTAAGTGGCAAGACCTATAACTCAAATGAGTGTGAGGCTTTGATGAATTGTAAAGGTCTCACCCTTCGCATATGGGAATAAATACGTCTTTCCACTCCACCACATTTTGGTGTTTCGACTTTAACAGTGTTTTCATTTAGCACTGTTAATAACAGAGTGGAAAAACAACTGTGAGGAGGGAAAATGCAAACTGCTAATCTGATTCATTTTCTATGCATGCATCAAGGCCTACCACAAAACTGTGCGGAGTCATGTTGTCAAATTCTTTTGCAAGGGAAATAAGGAAAGGTTGGAATAAATTTTCTAATAGGAATGGTTGTTGGAAATGCTGTTGTGTAAATGCATTTGAAATACTGGCAGAAATAATCCCTCCCTTCTGAAGTACTGCAGTAAAACCTGTAGTGATTTTACTTGTCTGAATATTGAGGTGGTTTAATCTTTTCTTTTGCTTTTTCCCAATGTTATGCTTTTCACATTTGGAATGGAAGAAAGAGTAAAATTAAAAAAGCCAACAAGGGGTAAGATCATTAATGTTTTGACCTCCAGGCACAGGCAAAAAAGCAAATATTGTTTGCCAGGATCAGGGTCTGCAGATTAGTCTGACATCTTGCAGGACAACTGTGTCCAGGTCCCAGTTTTGTTGCTTTATTTCTCAATGCTGAGATCTTTCTTAGTAGGATTGTATGATGTCCCTTATGATGCTCCATGAACATAAACCCCAGGGTGCTGGGACTGCAAATAGGACCACAGAGTCATTAAGGTTGGGAAAGACCTCTAAAATCATGAAGTCCAACCATCAACCCATCATGCCCACTAACCATGTCCCTCAGTGCCAATCTCATGTTTCTTGTACACCTCCAGGGACAGTGAGTTCCCCATCTCCCCGAGCAGCCTGTTCCAATGCCTCAACACTCTTTCTGAGAATAAATTTTTTCTAATTTCCAACAGAACCTCCCCTGACACTGCTTAAGGCCACATTCTAGAGGGGTATTCACCTGTACCAGTAGAGGTTCTTGTAAGGCTACTGTATAAGCCAGCTATTAAAATGATCTGGTTACAGCATAGCAAGGTGAGGAGAAGAGAGGAGAAGTGAAATACAGAGTGGAGTTAGGAACTAGTAGCTGGTGAGTGGAAACTTCTTAACCTGTTAGTGTTAACCTTCATCTGTACCTTTGAGAGTGGAGGCAGAACCTCACCTATAACTGAACTATGCATTTAGCAAGGAGCTGTCTCAAAACACAATCAAATGAAGAATATCTGTCAATTGAAATATTGTGCCAACATATGAAATGATGTATGTTGGGGTTTGGCAGTCCAGTGCAAGCATAATCTGAACAGAACGTGTAGCAGTCCAGGGCTTTAGTCTTTAGTCTTCTACTCATTACTGACACAATCTGTGTTTAGTGCACACAGACTCCATTATTCTCATTATTCCATGGGGTATTCAGGTCCTCTTTTAAAAATTCATTTTCTTTCCATTTAAATGATGGGAAAATATAGGTAGAGGTAAAAGCTTAAAGTTAGGGCACATTCCTACTCCATATGTGGTAGTTTTCTGTGCTGGGGAAGGTCTAGACTATTAGATTAGATTATATAGACTATAGATTATTAGCAGATTTTAAGCTGTAATTTCTCCACTTACTTTTTGATAGCTTTCTTATTCTGAGTAGCATTCCAAGAAACCTTAATCATTTCCCACGTTTGTGCTAGAGAAGCCTTTTGCTAAACTCTGTGCAACTAAACAAGGAAATGAGCATTACACTAAAGCCTCATATCAAGGTTTATTAAAACTCACTGCTTGGATAAGACTGAAATAATAGTGAGGCATTTAGTGAAGCACCCAGTGTTCCCCTGTGTTAGTTTTGTTATAGCTGCTGTCAGAGCTAACATACTATAACTCCTTAGTCAGAATTATTGAGTGTCCTAAGACAAATGTACTTGTCTGCTGCCACAAGTAAACATGGGTTACACTTGCAAGACTGCAGCTGTCATTATAATTTACACTACTTCCCTGTGTGGAAGAAGGTGCTACATCAAAAGCACTATTTCCTCACAGAGAAATCATAATTATAGCCAACACAGGATAATCATATTGGTAATTTGGTTTTTATCTTTTGAGTTGCTTGCTTACAAGCTACGTACAGAGATTTCTGCTGTAGTGCTGCATTGGTAGGGTTCTTGTCATTAACCTATCTGTATAGTTTGAGGGGGACATGGGTGCCTGCCTTACTGCTACACCCAGGAGCAGTGACAGTGTTTCTTCAACACTAAGCATGCTGGATTTTGATGCTGTTGAATTGTCCAAGCTGTTTTTATACTGAAGCTGGATTCACTGCTCACAATTTCTCATCCTTCCCACAGTTACATCTGATGCATATTATGGGCAGCTAAAATGGGATTACAGCTAGGGTTGAGCACAGGGCTGTAACATTCAGTGTTTGGTGAGCATCCTTGGATTCAATTAGACCTCAATAGAGGAACACTCATTACAGAATGTAATATTCCTTTACCTTGAAGGCAGTAGAAAAATCACATAGACTTCTACACTACCTCTAGTTAGAAGATAATTACCTGTTTCTTATGGGAGTAACACACTTTTCAGTCTCATTATTCATGATCCTTTCTTCTTACTGCATGGTTTTATTAAAATACCATAGAAATTCTCTCTCTATTCCTTGGAATGCTGTAATCACAATATTCTCACAAGATATAATGCATCTTGCAAGAATTAGAGGGTGAAATTCTTTTGGCCTGCACTATCAGTAGGGTCAGGGTGGATAATCTTAGAGCTTCCTCACAAGTTCATTAAACCTATGAATCAGTTTGACCTTGCAGATCAGAACAGTGCTTAGAAAAGCAGTATGAAAAGCACATGAAGACAGACATTATCAAATGTCTTAGGCATTGCTCCAGAAATACGTTATGGTTTTACACTGAAGATGAGTTACTGATCTCTCTGTATCAATCAGGGCCTTTCACTTTTCTTCAAGTAAATTGATATTATATAGATATGAACCTAGAAATGAAATGGAAAGCCTATATCATAATAAGCTACAGTCTGGTCATTATCTTTGTCACATTTACTCATTTTTGCCTTAATATGAATCACAGAATCACAGAATCACAAGGTTGGAAACGACCTGCAAGATCATCTGGTCCAACCACCTTCCCATTCCTATCAGTGCCACAAGCTACTAAACCATATCTCATAGCTCCTCATCCAGGAGCCTCTTGAACACTACCAGGGACGGCGACTCCACCACCTCCCTGGGCAGCCATTCCAGTGCCTGACCACCCTTTGAGAGAAAAAGTTTCTCCTAATATCCAACCTAAACCTCCTCTGGTATAACTTCTGGCCATTTCCTTGGGTCCTACTATTTGCCTGGGAGAAGAGGCCAGACCCTTTTGCACCACAACCTCCCTTCAGGAAGTTGTAGAGTGCAATGAGGTCTCCCCTGAGCCTCCTCTTCTGCAGACTGAACAATCCCAGCTCCCTCAGCCGCTCCTCATAAGGTTTGTGCTCCAGACCCCTCACCAGTTTCGTTGCCCTTCTCTGAACCCGCTCCAGGGCCTCAATGTCTTTCTTGTAGTATGGGGCCCAAAACTGAACACAATACTCGAGGTGCGGCCTCACCAGTGCTGAGTACAGGGGGAAGAGTCTTTCAGACCACTCAGGCTTTGTTTTGGGTTAGTTTTTCTGTAAGACACCTAATAGGTCAGAGGTGCCTTAGTTGCATCTCATTGGTAGATGGCTACTTGTGATCCAGGTTGTCAGTGAGTACTACAGAACTGCTGCTTTTCAAGGCAATTCCCATTTTATTTTACTTACCAAAAGAAGCCATTGTGTGCAGAATCATAGACTCATACAATGATTGGTTTGGAAGGGATCCTGGCTGCCTCTCATCAAATCAAGCTGCCCAGAACCCCATGCAATCTGGCCTAGAGCACCTCCATGGATGGGCATCCACAACTTCCCTAGTCAACCTGCTCCAGTTCCTCACCACCCTCTGAGTAAAGTATTTCCTTCTAACATTTGACCTAAATCTCACCTCTTTTAGTTTAAAACAATAACCCCTATCCTATCACTGTCAGACTCCAAATAAGGAGCCATGAGTTCTGATTTCAGATCTGGTGTTCAAAAGCCATCTGGCCATGGTCTTGGACAACCTGCTCTAGTTGGCCATGCTTGAGCAGGGGAGTTGGACTAGATAGATTCAGAGGTCCTTTCCACTTTAAGCTCTGTGATGCTCTGAAGTTGATTCACTGTGTGGCATGAACCCCTTTGTAACACCTCTTTGTGTGATTAATTAGTTAAATTGATAAATGAAAATGGGGAGAGATAGCATTGTATTTGCAAGCGCTGCATGTTTTGAGAGAACTGTACTGTGTGAAAAATCTTTCTGTAACTGATGAGCATTGGCATTTATTTCTGACTTCTGGTTGAGTTGTGTGATTGCAACATCAGTAATAATACCAGACTTGGTATATATGCTTTTTTAATCGTTATTTTAAAGCATAAATCATTTTCTTCTCTTAGCTGCAGAGGATTTGGTCCTGCTAGCAGGCTATTTCTAAACTCAACTGGTGCACCTGCTGCTGAAGCTTTGCCCGTTCGGAGCCCTCTTCCCCCTGCTCATCTTCCTGAAGCTGCCAAAGCTCAGCATCAAGGTCCAAGGGGAGCTGAAAATGGAGTGGACAGTTTGAAAGGTTTGAATCTTATTCAAAGTAACAGTCTTGCTTATGCTTACTGTAATGATCGTAGAATCATAGAATTTGTTTCAGTTGAAAGGGACGTTTAAAGGTCATTTAGTCCAACTGTTCTTCAGATAGTGCAGGTATGTGGAGTCCTCAGTACAACAGAGACATAGATCTGCTGGAACGTGTCCAGAGGAGGGCCACAAAAATTATCCTAGGGATGGAACACATCCCCTATAAGGACAGGCTAAGGGCACTGGGGCTGTTCAGCCTGGAGAAGGGAATGCTATCTAAAGGGGGGCACTGAGAAAGAAGAGGACAGACTGCTTAGTAAGGTCTGTTCTGACAGGACAAGGGAAAATGGTTTCAAGCTAAAAGAAGAGAGATTTAGATTGGACATAAGGAAGAAGGATAGAATAGTAAGGGTGGTGAGGCAGTAGAACAAGTTGCCTAGAGAGGTGGTAGATGCTCCATCTCTGGAGATAACTGAAGTCAGGCTGGAGTAGGCTCTGAGCACCTGATGTAGCTGTAGATGTCCCTGTTCATTGCAAGGCACTTGGATTAGGTGGCCTTTAAAGGTCTCTTCCATCTCAAACAATTTTATGATTCTATATTAGCTTTATTTGGGTGATAGGGCAGCCTTTGTGCCTCTGTGGTAATGACACAAAAAGCAACATTGTGATGTGACAGCATCATCACATTGCAGAGGCAATATGCTTAATGCAGCAGTGAACTTAAGGAAAAATGCAAAATAATGGCTGCTTTGGCATAAAATTACTCCTCTGTTTACATGAGTTAGAATTGCTGTTAGACTACCTGTATATAGTAGTCTTTCTTCCCTACAACACACAGCATTTTCAGCTGGAGATGCACTTCGTGTTGGTAAATTCTGGCTTTTCATTAAAATCAATACCCCTTAAGTTTCTTCACTTATTTATTTATAATTTCTGCAGAGACTGAACTTCATAGTGACAATCTTCAGAGAAAATACAGCAAAGCCAAGACTGGTTCTTCCCATGTGCCTCAGCTCACCAACTCCAAACCTGTCCTGCCTCCAATCCCATCTGGGCGAAAGGACACCAATCCTTGATGGCCATGGCTAGGAATCTTGGTCTCAATCACACTGAAGCTTTCTGTCTAGCAGCAGTACTGAATTTGATAGAATTTCTCTTTGACAAAGCATAGTCTATCAAAGATTATTTCTAAATCCATTTCTGATTAACTCTCCAAAAAAAGTTATTTATTTATAACTTTATTAAAAAGTAATTTCTGTGTTTCCCAACACTAGAAATGATTTCCCCAGGCATTCTCAGCTGGGAAATGCTGTAGAATTTTTCCTCACCACCACATGTCCATATCTTCTGTTCATTTATTTATTTCCTCCCCCTCTCATTTTATAGATTTAATTGAGGTGTGGAAGCATAAGAGCTTCTGGTAATATTGCCTGTGCTGTAGGAGTAGTGAATTATTTTCAAGAGCGATTTTGCGAAACGTTCAGGATTGTTGGTAGTGAAAACTGGTTGCAAGTTGTTGGTTTTTCTTTTTTTTTTTAATAAAATGTGTTTTCTTAAGAGAGGAGACATAATTATTTCATTTGCACATGTATTTATACAGACAACCTCAGAAAAATTGTAACAATTTTTGAGAACTGGCTGAAGCGGTAAGTGAAGACTTGTTCTTCTATATGTGGAACAGAGCTCTGACAAATAAATAAAACTCTTGAGTCAGTGAATGTCCTGATTAATTTCCATTGCCATCCATTCGTAGAACAGATAGTATGACCCTTTACCTGAGCAGCCTCCCCAGAAGAAGACTGTTTGCTATTTTTACATTACAGAGGTCCTCAGTAGTCCTTGTGTGCATAGAAGATACAACTCACTGCCACAGTGCAGATTCATGTCCATGGAACAGCTTTGCAGTATCTCACTATGCCTGTTCAGAATGTGGCTGAGTGGTTATGTTGTTTAAATAGGATGAACTGAGCAAAGTAATGAGTCAATGCAGATACCCTGACCTTAAATTCCAGGCAAGCTTGTAAAACAGCTCGGCCTTTTATGAAGTAGCTTTCTTTCCACACTGCAGCTGACCATATCCTCGAACTGAAGCACAGCCTGTCAGAAGCACCAGTTATTACCACTTCTGGGCAGAACAAAAAGCAGGGCAGCTCTGCTGGGTTCAGCAGGAGTTCAAGTAGCTGAGGCTGCAGTTTGAACCTTGATGGCTTTGACCATGGCATCACAGCCAGGTGAGTGCCTGACTGCCACCGCATCACAGTATCTCCAACAGATCTCTGCATGGCTGTGTTGTCTCTACAAATACCTTTGCAGATGTTATCCTGGCTGTTATGGCCGACTGCATGCTTGATTGACATGGATGCTGATCGGTGCATCAGTTTGTGCTGTTGTACAGGTGATAGTAGCATTGTTAATGTCATGGTTAATGAATATGTACAAGATAGCTTGTGTTTTGCACGCAGCAGAGCCAGGGGTGATCACACCTCCTAGCTGAGCCTGGTAACAGAGCTGCTTAAATTAGGAATGCAGTACAGATGGATCAGTTGTTCTGTTGTTTGTTTGTTTGTTTTTTTTCCTAGACACTAATTTCTGTATGTCTGGAAAATCAGGGCAGTGGTGGGTGATACCCTGCTACATCAGTGTCTCCTTTGGGATTTTGGTTAGCTTACTTGGGTTTGTATCAGATAATAATAGAACATGTATCAGAATAACATAACTGGAAGAGAATCTCCCAGTTTGCAAGCAATTACTGGACCCTGAGCTCTCAAATGCTTCCAAGCGTGGGACATTCTATAGGATTACTCATCCCCCGTGGGCAAATAGACCATGGGATTTTAAAAATACCAGAATACCAATATGCTGAAGCCAATTCAGCCAAATATTCACTTTCATAGATCATTTGAGTTGGAAGGGACCCTTAAAGGTCTTCTGGTCCGACTCCATTGCACTGAACAGGGACACCTCAGTGTTCAGAGCCTCATCCAGCCTGACCCTGAATGTCTCCAGGAATGTGGCATCCACCACCTGTCTGAGCAACCTGTTCCAATGCTTCACTACCTCACTGTGATTTTTTTCCCCTTTTATCTGTATTCCATCTCCCTTCTTATAGTTAGAAACTATTTCTTGCCTTCCCTCCCCAACATTTTACCTCCATGCACTTTTGCTTGGTTTCCTCCCACTTCCCAGCAGACTGCAGATCAAATTGCTCACCCAATTTACGAGATTCCCAACAAAAAACCATGTCATGTGGACTCGTCCTTTGCCCACAGCACCCTAAAGCATGGAACATCTGGCCAAGTCAGAAGGCAGCAGTGCTGTTGGATTGCCGTAGTGCAATATTTAGGTTTTGTTCAGCAGATTGTGAATCATTGCAGTTTGGTGTTCTTAGTTTAGAAGGTTTATTTTTGGCTGAAAGTACAGAACTTGAAACTCAGTGCCTTTTTATTTATAGGCTGGCAGATAAAAGCAGGGCTGTTTCGGGTAACTCTGTTTTCATTGGCAGAAAGCATGTTTGGATTACAGCAGAGTAACACCTTAAGTTAGTCATAGTCAAACAAGTCCCTGAGTCCTGATTTTTATAGAGGGGAGCATAACAAGCTCTTTAATTTCCCTTTTTTTTTTTTTTAATTAAATATTCAGCATCCAATGGAAAAGACTTTACCAGTCTTTGCTTTATGCTGAAGGCAGCTCTTCAGATTGGATGCAGGAGGAAAACTTCTCCAAAAGAGTGATTTGGCACTGGAAGAGGCTGCCCAGAGAGGTGGTAGAATCCCTGTCCCTAGAGATGTTCAAGAAATGTGGACTGAGGGACATGGCATAGTGGGCAATATTGGTGGTAGGTGGATGGTTGGGCCAGATGATCTTAGTGGTTTTTTCCAACCTTAATGATTCTATGATCCTGTTATCCCCATTCCTCCCCCAAGCCCGTAGCAACGTGGTAGAAGGATGGTGTAGGACCATGTGGATGCTGTAGGACAAGGAGTTGCTTCATTAAGGAATGATGAATAAGAGTAGAGTGTATTGACTCAGACCTCCTCCCAAATGAGGGGATATGAAATTTGTTGGCTAAAAGTTCTACAACTCAAGAAAGACTTGCAGAGGTCCGTAAACGTCTCCTCGTGCAAATTGCTGAGCACATTGAGTGCTGAGTGCTCCATGGACAAGGAGAATGTAGACAGCCAGGGCAAGCAGCTATGGGCTCAGTGGAAGACAAGAGCAGGAGACAAGTGCTGGCTCAATTCTCCAGCACCCACTTCCCAAATTAGACAGTTGGACCTGGGAAAAAATGGACATAAAATTATTTGCTTTGCTACTTTTGGACCATCACTGCCCTGCTTCCTCCCCTACTAACCTCACTGATACAGGCTGGTAGAGGCTTGATGTAAGAACTACTTTGAATCCAGCAGCAACACCTTTTTATTTTTACTTTTCACAAATATTTTTTGGAAGCAGATGGTGAAGAGTTGGCTTGGATTGACCAAAGGGATCCTTATTCCTTTGCTGAATGCCCATGCCCATGTCTAAAAATACTTTACTGAAGCACTGCATTGCATCCCGGCAGCAGCTGGCTGCCCTGCTAGCTCTGCCTGCTCCCTCAGGAGCTTGTCTAATTGAATATGCTGCATAATATGCTGCTAATTTGGCAGCTGTCAAACTGAATTACAATTATTTTTTTTTTAACAGTAGAGCAGTGGGGGTGAGAGAAGTTGTTGCGTGGTGTGATTACACCAACTGACCATGTTCCTCTTTGCATCCCTCAATTAAGGCAGAGCCAAAAAAGGGTTTGATGAAGGCCCATTTAGGTCCTTCCTTGATCTCACCCCACACACATTCAACAGCTCCAGCTCTTCCAACAGTGTTCCTAGTCACTGTTTCCACTTTGCTCTATTTGCAAACCCAACTCAGGTGCCCATTCCATTGGAGCTGGAGCTTAAGCAAATGCTTCTTGCTACCCACCGTAGTCTCTGCAGTAAATCTTGCTGCTTGGAAATACCCTTTTGGTAACCCTCCTGAAATATTTCAAGCTTCTGAGATATTTGTTCTGTCTCCTGGAGGGTAGAGAGAAAAAAGCCCTTGTTGCTGAGCCTGAATTTCTTTGCTGTGGGGAGGAGGGGGATGCAGCTCCTACATTTTTATCATTCTTGCTTCTCCCCGCTTATACCTCAGAGCAAGTAGAAGCATGAAGGTATAAAACAATGTCCATCAGAGGCACGAGAGCTCCATGGTGAAAAATCCCTTGTGCCAAAGGTACTTCCAGAGATTATATCTTCTCTTTGGACCCATGTGGCAACCTTGTGCTTCCCTGCGAGTATCAACATAGAAAACACCCCTGTCCAGGGAGAAAGGAGAGATTTCCTTTGGTTTAAAAGGAGCCTGGAGTGGTTTTTCTTGCATTAATCCCATGTGTTATGGCTTCCTGTAATCAACCATGGAGACCATGAAGGACTGTGCTGCTCTCCTCCCCTACCTTTAACATGGTCTGATAGTGACAGGACAACAGGGAATGGTCTTAAACTAAAAGAGGGGAGATTTAGGTGAAATGTGAGAATCAAAGTCTTTTCTCAGGGGGTGGGGGGCCCTGAAACAGGCTGCATGAAGATGTTCTGGATGACCCATCCCTGGAGGTGCTCAAGGGCATGTTAGATGGGGCCCTGGGCAGCCTGATCAGGTAGGGGGTAACCACCCTACGGCAGGGATTGGATCAGGGTGAGCTTTAAGGCTCCTTCCAACCCAGCCATTCTATGATCCTAACGGAAGACATCTCTGCTTTACATAACATTAGTTTTCCTCGTTTTGCTTCAAGGTCACCAGGTCACCAGCCATCACCTCTGTGCTAAGCTTTGGGCACTGCCAGCCCAGGGATTATTTCCACCCATGGTGACTCTAAGCAGGGTTAACCCTCTGTCTGGACACGGAAGACAACATGCATCTTCCCATGGCTGTCCCCTAGCACCTCCTCCATGCCAAATGGGACTGTGTGGCTCTGACAGATGCTCCCACTTTGCCTCCTCTCTCTCAGGCTTTAAAGGGGTAAATTAACATGTATTCCCTGCACTGCTGTCCTTTGGTCAATGCAGGGTCAGCGCATCCATCTTCACAAAGAGCAGAGGGTGAAGGGTGAAGCCAAGTTGATTATAATTGTATGGAAGAGGGAAAATACTAGTAATTACAAAAAATTTCCAGCACGTTTTGGAGAAGGAAGGGGGCCAGAAGAGATCCACAGCCTATGCTGGAGGCAAAAATAATGGCTCTATATCCTCCAAGATCTTTCTCTCCCAGGTTTTCCATGTCAATAAATCTCACCTTCGTACTCTCTTGGGTTTCAGCTGCTGATTTATGATTGGTATAATGAACGATGCTGAACAGAAACTAACTGTGTGTCTCCAAGTGATTTACAGAGACATCTTTATCCCTCTCCTTCCCTTCTCATTTAATTTAGTATCGGGAGTAAGTTTTTTACACTTAGGAAGTGACAGAGATCTCATGGAGGTTCCCAAAGGAGTTCAAGAGTTTCCCTCTCACTTAATAAAAAAAAAAATCCCTTGTTTTTCTCCATCCCACCGTGGTGAACCATGGTGAGGACAGATTGAAAGCATTAATAAATGCAAACCTGAATTTAATGAAAGGTAAAGATTTGAAACAGAAGTGTTGAGTTGATGAAAGCAGTGCCCAGCCAGTGAGGATTTAGTAAATAAAGGAGTCTGGGGAAAGATGATTTGTTGAGTTAGAAATGTATACACTTGGTAACTGCTTGGGAGTTGTACATCCATTGATGCAGTGAGGTGGGGAGGTTTGAGGGAATAAAACCATGGCAAGTAAAGCAGTGCAGCATGGACAAGATTCCCAGGAGCCTGAAGCAACCAATGGGTCTAGTTTGGGGTCTTCAAATCCTGCTGGTGTCCTCAGCTCCAACTGAGTTGGGGTTCCAGCTCTCATCCAGATCTGAGTCATGGCCCCAAGTCCAGAACATGGGCACCTCAGCTGCCCAACTCCGCAGGTGCAGACTTGGCTGCCCAACTCACCCACCTGAGTGCAATTAGGACTGTTAGTGGATATCAGTTATTATAAGTGCAATTAAATAGGAGCCTTCCCCATAGCCCCTTTTCTCTTTCCTGCCATCTTCCTCTTCCTGCACTCAGCCCAGATCTCACTTAATTTCCCCCATCAGTAGGAACCAAGGCTAAAAGGGATGGACACAAGGGGACAAGGCAGGTGGTCGCGATTTAGGGCTGCAGAGGAGGAAAACAGCCACCCCACCATACTGTAGGCACCACAGATGTGCAGCTCGTTATTGTTTTAGCTGCATTTCCCTTGTGCAAGATGGAAGTGCCCAAAGTGGATGCCCAGTTCCTGGAGGTGCTCAAGGGCAGGTTGGACGGGGAGCTGGGCAACCTGATCTGATGGGTGGTAAGACCACGGTGGGGGGTTGGAAGCGGATGAACTTTAAGGTTCCTTTCCAACCTAAGCCATTCTCTGGTAAGTGAAGGTGAGGGTAGTTGACCCCCAAGTCTGTCACGGTAAGCCCATGGGCACTGAGCAGGCAAACGGGGCAGATACACAACTGGGGCTGTGCTGATGGACTCATCTATAAATCACAGCACAACCAAGAAAGTCCTACAGCACACTTTGCCACAGGACATCTTGTTGCTGGCATTGTTCCATTAACCATGGCATAACCACTGGCTCGGGAACATCCCAACCGTGTCCTTGCTGCAGGGAGATGGATTAGGGAAAAGGGTCCTTTATTGGGCTTTTCCTTCCAGCAGCGTTGCCAAGAAAAACACATCTCCTGCTGTGTGCCATCAGCAGGAAAAGGAGATAAGGCTGAGTTCTTCTCTTGAAGCTCAGCAAGACTGAATCATTCCTACCTTTCCTCATATTAAAGGGAGGATAAATTGTGTGTTTTCAGTTCCCCTGTAATTTTCTGATCGCCGCCAGCCGACGGCCAGAAGCAAAATACGCAAGGAGAAACAAAAGGACCCTCATGTTTTGAACAGGAGATATTTATTTTGTTCAACAAAACCAAACCTCAACATCAAAAATGCCCCCAAGCCCAACCAGCCAACCCAAAGGCTGTCAATCCAAAGCGCTGGTCTAAAAGCATCTTGGCTCATCACTTTGCCTGCCTCTGCTAAAAGAAAAAACAAAAAAGGGTCCTATCACTCTATCATTTCTACTCCAAACGTAAAACCCAAACAGATCAGTACCCCATTCTGGGTAAGGAGGATTCAAATATTATTTTTAGCTACTGGGGCACTTTTGCACGGACCTTCCCTTCACCTCACAAACCAGGGGAGCTCTCCCACAGCAGAAAAGGAATCGCTGACACTTCTACAACAATAAATATTTGGAAACACACAGAATCACACAGCAGACAGTTAAAAAAAAAAAGTATGGGATAACAATAAAAATACAACCCATGATTGATACCTGGTTTGAGGGAATTACAGCTTAAAAAAAAAAGGAACCCAAACATTCCCAAATGTACCATCATCACACAGAAATGGGTGACAACATGCAGTTTTGTTGATACAGAGGGCAACAACCTGGGGAGTAGGCTATGTACACTATGTTACAGGCACTCAGGCACCTGCTCAGCTGTTGTTTTGCTAACTCCTCAACCCAGGCTGCAAAAACCACAGCCACGAGCAAGAGCTGAGCTGCACGACATACAGGGAAGCTGCTGGGGAATAGTTTCCACATCCAGAAAATCCTTGGAAATATCCCAGTTCTGATAATACGAAAGGTTTTTTTCTGGCTCAGGAGAAATCAAACTAGAAGGACAAAACCTTCATCTGGTTCTGGCTGGGATGGGGTTAATGCTAACAGTACACCAATGTTTAACCTACTGCTGAGCAGCACAGGGTTGATGTTTTCTCTTTTTCCCCTCCACTCTGCCCTCATTGTGACTAGGCCATGGACTGGTAATAAGCTGGGGGACAGCCACACAGCTGCTCTCAATAAAAATCAGCAATAAAAAGGAGGGGAAGGAGTTTTGGGATGGCAGCCATTGCTCGGGGAGTGGTTGGCGTTGGTTTAACTGGGAGGCAGTGAGGGATTGTCTTTGCATCATGTTTGTTTTTCCTTCTTCTTTTCTTTGCTTATTAGCAGTACTGACAAGTACTGCAGGTTTTGCTCTTTCTTCTCCCTACACCCAGGGCCGTGTGGTGCTCTGTTGTTGACAGGAGCAACGCACCACAAGCACAGCTCTCATGTTGAAGGGGCTGTAGATACTGAAGCCTAAAGCCATGAAGATGTTGGTGGAGGGACATCAAATTACTGCTGTCCTCCCTTGGCCAAGCTTGATGTGATCAACTTGACACTACTGGATGCTCTCATGGCTGAATAGGGGAAGCATCACAATGAAGTAACCACGGTGCTAAAGGAAAATCAAGACAATAAAATCCATGCATGTGCTCCCCTGCTGCTTCAAGACCAAGATAAACAAGGTTGCTCATCAACCTTTCATTTGCTCAACCACGAACAGCTCCTAGAACTGTGCTGCTCTTTGCCTTCCTGGAAGACATGCATCCAAAGCTCTTGCAAGTGTTCCCATGTGCTGTGCAAGAGGTGATGGCATGGGACACTGGTCCTGCACCAAGTGGGTGCATAGAAATGTCATGAGTGAAGCTGATCGCCAAGGAGTGGGAGACAGAAAGAAAAGGGGAGGGGCTGGGTAAAAGGACAGGAAAACCAGCCCATTCCCAGCAATAGAAGTAAGTTCAGCTGTTCTGGCCCTTCTGAAATTCCTTGGCAATGTTTTTACCCTGAGGTGTGTAGTGATAGGGCAAGGGGTAGCTGTTTTAAAATAAGAGTTAGATTTGGTGTTAAAAACAAATTCTTCGCTCTGAGGGTGGGGAGGCACTGGAACAGACTGCCCAGTGAGGCCGTGGATCATCCCTCAAAATGCTCAAGACCAGGCTGGACGGGCCTTTAGGCAACCTTTCTGGTGGTGGGGTTCATAAAAGGTCCCTCCCAAGCCAAACTGTTCCATGATTCTACACTGGGATGTCCCAGGCACACAAGTGATTCAGCACAAATCACTGCAGCTGACTGTAGGTAACAAATTCCCCTGTGGCCATGCTTGGGATGATGGAAAAAGGAGGAAGAGGTGGCTGAAAAGTGGTCTACACTAAGGACTACCAGAAGCAGGAACACCTGACGCCCTCCACCTCATTAAGTACCAGTGCAGCATCATGATATTAGTGACAGGTAAGTCCCCAAAGCCACTCCCTGGTAGAGAGTCTGGAGAAAGTGGAAGCTATGGGTTGTAACTCGCAGCAAAAGTAGTAGGATCAGGCAACAAGGACAGCCTGGCATTTCCAGTGTAACTAAAAACCTGCTCCATGAACAGCAGTGTCTTGGTGGCTCCCTGGGGCTCAGTCATCCACTACAGCAACCTGGCTGTTAAAGGACGGCACAAAACGGGCTCAGGGTTCAGCTTAACAAAGCTGGGAGGATTGGAGAAAAGCACAAGGTTGGGATCCTATTCAAGAGTTGGGTCAGCTTTTAAATTACTTTAAAAGGGTTATTTAAATGTGAAGGAGAAGGTGAAGGGCTGGGGGGCGGGAAAAGGGGGGGGAAGCAAAAGGGGTTGCATAACAAAATGCACCTCTCAAATGTAACTGTATCCTCCCACCACAATCCATTACTCCAGGCAGGTTCCAAGCAGAGGCTCCACGTTTCCCAGGAGCTTGGCACAGCCAACACCTCCCCTGTGTTATAAAAAGGACCCCCTTTAGGGGGATTTCCTGCTGCTCTGCTCTATAAAACAATAAAAAGGTCCATGCAGAGAGTATCCAGCTGCTATTCCTCCTTTGGCCTCTTCCTCCAGCGGGTCAGGAGGGGCCCGAGGCTGTTCCACACCTCTGTGTACATGAGAGTCCCCACGAAGACAAAGGCAGTGCCCAGCCAGTGCCAGGCTGTGAAGGGGTTGTGGAAATAGAGGATGGAGAAGATGAGGCTGACGAACTTGCGCAGCGTCACCACCAGTGTGACAGTGAGGGAGGTGCACTCCGTGGTGAGGATGAAGACGCCCCGAATGCAGACGTATCTTGGTTGGTGGGAGGTTAAGGAGCATCAGAGCTGAAAAGGGAGGTTCTCCTAGCCTCAGGAATGCAAAGGTTTGGGCAATGGATAACCCCAGTTTGGTTATATAGGAATAAACATCCCTTCCCAGCTCAGCTGTGCTACAGCTCTGAACCTCAGGGACACCTTGGATTCTCAAATCCCCTTCAGCCTGCTCTATGGGAAAGCAAAACTCCTCCACTACAGGAGCCAGAGCTGATGTGCTAGCAAAAGGTTAATGGCAAACAGGGTTTGCAGCTCTCACAATGAAGCTAAGGGAAACTAAAATCAGACTTCTCCATCTGTAACTAACAGAAGTTCCCTTTCCTCCCGAAGGGGGCAAAGGAAAGGCAGACAAATGGGTGGTCTCACTGAAGGGCCTGAGCAGCTATAAGGCACACTAACCTGTCAACAGTGAGAAAATTGCTAACTGAAGGGCCCCATTTTCCAGGGTACCTTGGCTTCATCAGACTTGCAGATCTGACAAAGATTGCACACAGATATGAGTGACAGTTATCCCTTCTAATGGCTGGCAGAACCACTTTTACCAGCCAGCCTGGCCCTGGGGAGGTGGTGGCAGATTTCAGCCATCCTGGAAAACTTCAAAATTCCAGATTAAATTCCACTCTGTATTTTCCAAGAGTTACACAAACATCAGCTACCAAAATGCAGGGAAGGCACCATCAGCTCAGCATCCCCACTCCATTTCACCTCTCCCATTGTGCTGCTGTCTCCAGAGCTCGTCTCAAGCTGCACACTGGAAGGATACTGAGTGATGACGTTCATGAGGAGGTAGAACCACATGATTGGCATGGTCAGCCCAATCACTGGGATCTGGAATGGCTCTGTGGGGAGAAAGGACAAGGAGGTCTCTCAACATCAATTATTTCAAGAAAAAAATGTTATCTGCTGTAGTCACACAAAGCATGGGCCAGAAGGGAGCAAGGCTTGCTAATGCTAAGAGGAGATGCAAGGAGAAAGAACGTCTCTCCTGTCCATGAATGACAAAAGCTTCATCCAGCATCTTCCAGAGGACAGAAAGGTATAAGAACAAGGCTCCACCTATGCAACACTCACCAGACTGGCTGAAGAGAACTGCATGGTGGTAGATGTTTGGAGCCAGGAGGACAAAGCCAGGGAGTGGTAACGCATGCTGGAAAAAAGGAAGGCATGATGTTAATAAATCATGTGAATCCACTCACTTCTCATTCTGAAAAATCAGTCTCACACATCTCTGTGGATGCGAGCACACGCTTCACTGCTCCATCCTCACAATCAGGAATATTGCCTGTTTTTAACATGCCCTGTGCACCTACAGCAGCAAAAAAACCTCCTCCCTCTAGGAAGCAAAGGGGGAAGATAGGATTGCAGAACAAACAATGGCCTGGTTTGGAAGGATCACGAAGCCCTCTACCACATGCAGGGCCACCAATCTCCACATTTAATACCAGACCAGGCTGCCCAGGGCCCCATCCAACCTGGCCTTGAACACCTTCAGGGATGGATGGGGCATCCACAGCCTCTCTGGGCAGCTGCTCCAGCACTTCACCACTTTCTCTGTGAAGAACTTCCCCCTGATGAAGAAGGATCTACTACAGCCCAGGCATACAGACTGTGAATTCCACCATGCAAAGCACTGTTGTAGAGAAGTCACCAGTCTGCTGCTGAGCAGGGGAAATTCAGGAAGCCAAGCCTCCCCTCTTTTTAAAATTCACCACATGGGCTGCACCTCCAAAGGAATCTTTTGGGTTCTGAGGACTCCACACAGTTGAAACCACCATCATTTGAAGTAGCTCACAGGGCTGCCTGTATGGATCTGAGTGCTGGATGGAGGGAGGGAAAGGGTGTCTGAATAGCTCTCTGTGCCCAGTAAAAAAAAAACAAACAGAAAAGATGCAGTGACTCACGTTGTAAAAAAGGGCCTCTTTGGAGTGCTTCCCAAACTGCTTGTACAGTGTCTCCTGGAAAATTCCCATTCTTGCAGACATGAGGAGGGCGAAGGTGAGTGCAGCAATACCTGGAAGAGAAGCACAGCCTGGAAGCATTGCTTAAGCATGGCTCAGCTCAAGTCAACCAGCCTAAGGACTCCTGTGATTTGGCTTGCAGAGAGAGAAAAGACTGAGAGAAGACAGAACTCCCAGACTTGGCAAGAAGGGCAGAAAACTATTAGTGGTCCTTGGAACAGAGGTATCTTATTTGCAAAGCTTGAGATGCCAAGACAGTTCTGAATAGATCTTAAAAGCAGGGACACAGCGCTGGAAAACAGAGTTGGTGGAATATGCAGTCACTTGTAACTGTGGATGAAATATCAATCTCAGGTTCCCTGAAAAGCCATCAGTAAATATAGGCTGGAATGTATAAAACAACTGCCAGACTGTAAAATGTCCTCCATGAAGCACTGTGCTGAGTAAAAACTTGAACTGGCAACTGCCCCTCTTCCTCACTGCTGCAAAGCTCACAGCCTCAGCTACAACAGGCAGGGAGGAATCAAGAAGGTACCTGCAACCATGCCTGACTGTAGTCTCATTCTCTCACTAGACTACTACCCTGCAACTATCCTTCAGGTGCTGTATTTGACTTGTTGGCCAAACGAAAAGCACCTCCTTGCACAAAACTCCTAATGAATGCCACAAACTCCCACTCTTTGCAAATCAACATCTACTGGAAGCTTAATGTTAACAACACCGGCACACGGACTCCCACCACAGTCTGCTCTGCCCAACCCACGTGTCCAAGTTTGAGACCTCAAAGAGCTGAGCCTTGCCTGCATCTCAGCAGGGGTGGCTGGAGATGTGCTCACATACCTAGCAGCCACCACAAGAAAACATGGAGTCCATCCTCTTCATTCAAGCTGGAGTCGGATGCCTGGTGGAGGAAGACACAGCAGTCATCATGAGCTCTGCATTCCTTCAGCCTGTCTCTACCTCATTCCTGGCTTGTGTTATGCTTCAAGCAAGCCCATAAAGAAAAGAATGCTCACTCCAGAGTTGCTTCTTCAGCTAAATGGAAGTGACAGCAATTGCAGCACATTTCCACTCTGCTTTGAGGAACAAACCAGATTTCAGTTAAAAGTATAAATGTCCGATTAAGAAAGGCATTTTTCTTACAGAAATGGCCTGGCTTGGCCAAAGACCGAACTCTTCAACAATAAAAATAACCAGTGCTGCTTAGAAAGCTCTCAGATGGCCCACTGGCAGCCTCTTCTGTCCACATGTCACAGTGGACATAGAGGAAACAACAAGGGCTCTGGCCAAGTCCCAGTGAGGTGCTACAACTGGCTTATGGTCAAGGCACTGAGGGAACCAGATCTGTCCATGCTGTTAGCTGATGGTAAAACACTTGGTGGCATGATTTATCTAAACTCTTCTGCTATGGTTTAGGGCAAATTAGATTATACATTATATTTCTGTAACTCTGCATACCATATGTCATTCCTTCCAAAACCCCACACCTATTAAAAGATAATCTGGATTAATACAGAGCAAGGCTGTAAAGCACAGACCTTCCTCAGACCCTGAGAGGATAAGTAGCTATGAAATTATGGCATTCTTTGTGCTTGACAGCTATCCAGTCTCTTAGAGCTGGATGAAGTGAAACAGGTTTTCACTTGACTGTCACTTTATACCAGTCTTCTGTCTTCAGCTGACAAGATCAGGCTGTGAATGCTGACCCAAATAAAGCCCAAACTGGTGCTACCCGTGGATTTTCTTCACTCCCTCCTGTTCTCCAAGCATATGTATTTCATTTCAAGGGTCAGAGAAAGTCATGTTGGATGATAACAGATTTGGAAAACTGTGAATCCTGACAGACTCTTCCAGGATAAAGAGAGAAAAGAAATAAAATGGCTCATTTTTGTTAAAGATTTTCTTGCTCCTAACCGTAACACATCGCAATAAGGGCAAGAGAAAATAGCTCCTAGCTGTTACCTGTGTGGCAAAAAAAAAAAAAAGGATGATTCTCAACAAAAAGCAACCTGAGTTATACAGGGTAAGGCATCTATAATTAAGCCATATGCAGGTGTTTTCCTTCCCTCTGGCCCACTGAAAAATGAAGAACAAATCATTTCAGGGAGCAGATCTAGGAAACATCTTGCCTCTCTATGAGCACTCAGGCAAAGGGAATTACTGATGAAGGTGCCCAGGGCAGCTCCTCCTGTCAAAAAGTTTCACAGCTGTGACTTCAGGCCCCTTGCAATCCTTACCACTTGCTTTGCAGACATGAAAGTGCAGGTAAAGATCCCCATGGAAACCAGGGCTATGGACGTGTATTTCGACAAACTGTATCTGCACAGGAGAGAAGAGAAACGCCAGTGATCAGCTCAGATTTACAAGGTTCATCTATTTCTCCTTTGCTTTGTATTTTGTTCTGTTACACTGTTACGGACTTGGCACCATGGGAACAAACACTTTACCTAATGCTGGACATGGCTGGGAACAGAAGGTCAACTTACTGAGCAGAGAGGCAGAGTTCATAAAAAAGAAGCCTGGACACGTTGGTGTGTTATCAACAATGCCTTAGAAAGCCAAAACACAGAACTCTTACCAGCTGCTGCGATGAAAGTTAACTCTGTCCCAGCCAGAGTCAGTATACCAAGTAGAAGAGAAGTAAATGTGAGATGGAATAGGAAAGAAAAGAGCTAACAGTGGTTTGCAGCCATGTTTAAAAACTCTCATCCAGTCTACAGTTGCTTTAAGTGAAGGAGTGAGGGGCAGTGAGAGTGCTGAAAAGGACCTTTAGTCCAGGCAGACCCTGTGCCTCATCTTCACTATCAGTAAAACAAGGCTATTTATGAGGAATGGGGAAGGCATTTAACATCAGTCAGGATCAAGCCAGTGGCAGTGCATTGCATGATGGTGTAAGATGGTAAGAAAAGTGCTTGTGATTTACCTTTTTTTCAAAATGATGATACCTAGAGCCATGCTTGCTATGAGAGAGCCCTGGGGAAAGGAAAAGACAGAAAGGAAAAAACAAAACAGAAGGTCAGCATGATAGAATTCCTTGTGCTCAGACAAATAACCTTGAGCTCAGTACAACTACCATGAAAGCATCAAGTGAAATGGAAGAACGGGATCGGGGAGTCTGACAGGGTAAAGGGAGTCTCACTTCAACTATCAGAAAGGGAGAAATCAAGCCAAATGTTTTGGGAACAAGGATGCAAACAGGCTCTTAAGGTCTCCTGGCCCATGGACCTTCCCTTTTTTTGCCCACTCCCAACACTCAATGTGCTACAGAGCAGCATGTAGCCAAACCACTGTGTTTTTAATTGGGAACAGGAGTGCAGCTGCAGAGATTGGCTGCAGGGCTGCAATACACAAATCTCTCATGGTTAATGCAGGACAGGGCTCCTACAGCACTGTCTGTTTTTCTTCTTTTTAATGCCCCTTGACTGCACCTATCTCAATGCTATGAAGATGCTATAAAGCTATGAAGCTTTATGCTATAAGTTGTGGAAGAAAAGCCTCCACCCAGCAGATGTGCCCAGCAGATTCTGTTATTCCCAGCAGCCAGGGCTCTATTTTCTTTGGTTTTAATAGGTATTTTTAGCCAGACACTCACGTGCAAACACTTAAGTGAAGATGCATTTTAATAGCACCTTCCAGAGCAAAGGCCCAGGGAGGAACACATGGCCAAATGCGTCCTCTCTGACCCAAGGCATTTAACAAAGGCACCTACTGTGGAACATGAACCATTTTGCTTAACTAGGAGGTGGAAAGGAAAGCTGAGTTCCTCTGGCCAGCAACTGAGCCCATGTAAGTCTGACAGACAGAGCCTGGGCTTGGTTTTGTCACTCTTACTTCCTCATCAGCTCAGGAAAGATGAAGTATGCTCCAGCTTCAGTTTCTTCATCTGTCTAGGGACATCTAATGGTTAAAATTATGAAAGTAAGACTTAGAGCTGAGCTATCACAGCAAGCTTGCTCTCCCCACAATTAACTGTGGGCTGGAATTGTTTTTGCTCAGGATTTTGTTGTCCTCAGGAAAGAAAAAATGGTGGAAGAACAGATGCACCAGAGAGAGCGTTTGCAGAGATGATGGGGAGAGACGTCACAGGAGGTAGGAAAGGACAGCACGGCTGTACTCACCGATCTGAAGATCATGTGCAGTGGCATGGCAATGTTTAGGTTCAAAGCATAGTTATTCACCACACTGACAGTGAAGAACATGGCCACCATGATGAGGTAATACCTGGAACACAAACACAAAGTGGTGGTCAGCAAAATCAGCCCATAGCTGAGCACGCTGGGACACACCTTGAGAAGAGACAAGTGGTATAAAGAGAGGCCTGGAGCTGAGCAGGAATAACTCTTGGTCTGTGACAAGGACAAAGAGATCAGTACAATTTGGATGCAGCAAGAAAGTGAAATTGGAAGTGGGCTGATCTACACCAGCTCCCTTTTGCCAACTGCAGAAGCAAAGGGGAGCTGAGGATACCCCAGCTGGAATCTCTTAGCATGGACTTCCTCCAGACCCCTTTCACCTAAGGACTGTGGTTTAAGACGGGCTTAATTTGAGGAATTTGATTTCTCTCAGCAGGCATCACTACCCTGAACAAAAGAAGAAATCATTCAAACCTAGGCTGAACACTTCCATGGTCCCACACCTATCCTAGGGAGCTCCTTGCTGTCATGCAGCCATGAATTTGCATTTAGCAGGAGGATCTCTATCCCAAGTGCTGAGCACAGCATTCTGCTGCAGGCGAGGCAGTCTGCTAAGGAACCCCACAAAAGTTCCCCATCTCACATCAACTACAGAGTGCCAGAGAGGAGAGCATGAAGCATGAACACGCCAGGTTAAACCTGGGACAAATTAAACCCTGAGGCAGAAAAGTGAAAGTGAATCCAGCTAGATTTCCAGTAAAGCTCTCCCTTCCACATCCACTGCACGAAGCCCCAGAGAGACAGTGAGCTCTTCAACCACAAAAGATTCTTAAATGGGCAAAATATTGCCCTGTTTCTCAGACAGGTGCATATCTGACAGCGATTTCCTATTCAATATTCTTGATAAAAAAGGAGTTTGTATTTTACCAGGCATGACAGGTTCTCAATGAGGCTTTGCAAATGCTGCAGAATGGATAGGATTTGGACAGGATACACAGATAAGCCATTTTATTAAACACTTCTTGAGATAATATAGCCAGTCAATTTGCAAGAGGTGAAAACATTCAGGCCCACTGTACCTCATTGGTATGGCTGGCCGCTTCCTCCCAAAGTTGGCTTCGAAGATAAAGCCTTCCACTGCAATAAATAGGAACTGGGAGAATGTCACTATGTTCCCACATCCTGGAAACTGCCTGCAGGTGTGGAGAAGAAAGACAAGCATAAGAGCAATGTCACAGAGCACAGTGCACTGGGCTGTAATAAAATCTGGCTAGCAGCTCGCAGTCTCACAGCGAACATCAACATGGAGGGACTCCACTGTTTTATCTGCCCAGATTCTCATGTTGCTTTTGTTAAATGCTTCCCTGCAGGCACTGACTCACCTGTTTCCCTTCCATTTCCAAAGATGAAGGAAGCAGCCATTCCCTTTATGGTGGACACAGTGAAATAGGCCAGGAAGTGAAAGAAGAAATTGCTCTGATCTGGATCTCCATAGTGCCCCACCATGGTATAGGGTGTGAATGCACGACATTGAGCACTGACGTAACCATAGTGAAGCAGGGACTCCATTCTCATGGGGAAGTGGTTTTGACAGGGCTCTCTCACTCCATTCACGCTGCTGTGTGTGCTACAGGCCAGGTGAAATGATGACTGTGATTGCAAGAAGGCTGCAGGATTTCTCATAACCCCTATTTCCACCATGGGAAAGAAGAGCTGAGGTGAGGCTCGTGTCAGCACAGCAAGGCTTTACGGCCTTGGTTCTGCGTGTACCCCATCCCCACAACACACAAACATCAGCTTGGAGCTGCTTTTAACTCGCTCAGCAAACTTCAGCTTCCTGCCCTGCTGCATTTGCTGTAGGCAAGGAGCCTACAACAGCTCATCACTGGAACCCAGAAAGGTGTCAGCACTAAATGCCACAGGACAGACAGCAAGACAGCGAGTTTGCTAATGCAATGTTGCTTTCCACTGAAGTTTTCAACCACCACAAGGTACTGAAAGGCACAAAATAGGGTCTGACCTCAAAGAAGAGACCCTGGTAGCTAAAGCACCCCTGGTGGATGTGCCTGCTGCAGGCTCTGCCTTCTTCCTAAGAAGTTTACATGGAACAAGAGATTTCCCAGCAGGCACACTGTCAGCTGTTGAGAGGCTATGAGACGTCAGATGATCAGAAAGCTTGTTGTTATTTGCAGCAGGAAACACAGGGAGGACTTCTCTTCCTCTGCTGCAAGACAGAAGCTGAGGCCAAGGACTTAATGGAGGCAATGCATGCTGCCAAGTCCCTGCTGCACCAGCAGGCAGCTTGCTCATGTAAACACCCTACCACCAAACAGCTCCTGGAAAGGCCATCTTCTCCCTGTATGTTTCATGGCACCAGCCTGAGTGCCACCCCTCTACCCACCTGCCAACTTCCACGTTGTTTAAAGACCAATAGACCACAGAACTCCAATCCCTGCTGTCCAACATGGTTAAAAGGTTCAGAAGTTACGTGATGGAATAGAAAGCAGAGTGAACCTGAGACCAGAAGCCAGTTTGCATGGGGGAAAAGAAGAGAAACTGAATCACAAAGGCCAGGCTCAGGATTATAAACCATGCCTCTGCAGGAAAACATAAAGCAAGAGTAAACCTGGACTGCAAACAAGCCAAGACTGTTCTCAAACACTAGCTTTTCTTTCCTCCCAATTCACAGATCCTTGCATCCAGCTGCTTGCTGTTCATATCACCTTACATTACCAATACAACGTTGGCAGAAGGTTATGTGTTGACAGATAATAAAAAGGCAAACAAACAAAAAAAGACCCCCAAAATAAGCAAACCCAGGCTGTATCCACCCAGATGCTTGACTCACAATCCTAGCACACTGATAGACTTAAAAGAAACAGCAAGTAGTCTGAGTGTGTCAACCAAATAAATTCTTCAGCTGTAGGCAACTGATTGAGAGACCTTCAGAAGCAAAGCACTGTCAATCTATGATGCTTCCTAGGATTGAACTGCCCGGGCTATCAGCATCTAGCAGCCTCAGCAGACGGTGGATGACAAGGGGAGAAACTCTGTTGAGATCTAACAAGCAGTGCTTCAAACATCTTTACAGGGAAGACACCTCCCAAGGACACGACTTCAGAAGGTCACATGCATATCATGGGCTTTCTAAGCAAGCCTGGCTCAAGGACAGTCCCACAGCATCAACAAGGAAAGGATGCCAGCAGAAAAGGCTCTGAATGCAGGAGATGGGAAGAACTGAAGTGTTTCTTGCTCTACTCAAGCCCCTTTTCTTCAGACAGCAGATTGCTTAACATGCTCTAGAAAACATCCAACAAGGAGTTTCCCTGCCCTCTCTTCTGTCTGTCCTTCAGCATCTTTAGACTAAGCAGTCCTCGTTCCTTTACTCTTTCCACATGGATCCCAAGCAAATTTCTTTCAGTCACCTCTGTCATTCCCCACTAGACTCTGGTTACTGCATTTTTCTGTCGTTCAGCTTCAAGATCACCTTTGTTATAGGCATGTTCATTTTCAAGGCCTCTTCCCTTCAGACAACAGCAAGACCCAAAGAAACAAGCAGTAATGCCCCAGTTTGGGGACTGAAGGTGAACAGAAGGGAGGACACAGGAACTGGACTATTGGGAACAGGGGAATTTCTACAGTGGATATGAGGCAAGGCTCAAGAGCTTACTTGTAAAAAGCTCGTTTTCTTAGATATATTTGAGCAGCCTTTGAGCAGGGCCAAATGGCTGGAGGAAACAGAAGTCTGGTGACAAGCAAATGGAAAAACCCCAATCCCAAGCTCTTTTTATCTTGGAGGGTTGGGGAGAAAGGGTCATTCCTTCTCCCTCAGTGATGCTGCAGCACAGATTAGAGCAATCCTCAAGAGGAAGGGCATATTTTGTTATGTAAGGTCTCTCCATCCAAGAACTGCTTCTTGATTTATCCAGTGATTGCTGAGTGATTGTGCAACCTTGTGTTACTGCTCTTCCACTTTGAAGCAATTAACCCTACTACTGGGTTAATTTTCCCACTCCCTTTTCTCTAATAGTCTGAGACAATGATGGGTGGGGAGGAAGTGAGGACAGGCTTTAAGGCTTATTATTTCTAAAGCATGGGCACTTTTATAGTGCACACAGCCAACAGTCAGTCAGGGAATGCCACTCCATGCTGACTAAGTATGAAGGTAGACACACAACCAATTCAATCCCTATTTTTTCCAGTCAGATCTAGTACTTTTGCTGGCAGACTTGACCTGGAAACCAAACCAACAGACCATCGCTTCCTCCAAGCTGCAGCAGCCTACCTCCATCAGGGTGAGGAAGGCGATGCAGAGCTCAGATGGATCCCAAACATCAGCTCTCCTTTCTCTGCCTCCATCAGGGTGAGGAAGGCGATGCAGAGCTCAGATGGATCCCAAACATCAGCTCTCCTTTCTCTGCCTCCATCAGGGTGAGGAAGGCGATGCAGAGCTCAGATGGATCCCAAACATCAGCTCTCCTTTCTCTGCCTCCATCAGGGTGAGGAAGGTGATGTGCAGAGCTCAGATGGATCTCAAACATCAGCTCTCCTTTCTCTGCCACATGACAGTTCACCTTCACCCTGAGAATCCTCATCCTCACTGCCTTGGCTTGGCTGCCACGTGAGGCTGTTGAAGATGGATGGAAGGCATTCCCTTGGCTTTGCCTGCTGTCCCTAGCCAGCTCCTGTGCATTTTCTTTTTGGGATTTCCACTCTATGAGGAGCTGGGAGCAGAGAGAAAAGACTGAGGGGACATTTTGGTGGCCCCCACATCTGTGATGGGATGCTGAGGCCTGCCAGCAGCAACAAAATCAATCCAGGCACTCGTAGAGCTGGACAACCCCCACAAAACGCATCACTGCCATTGCAATGTGCACCCAGGCTCTGCATTCCCCCTCCCTTCATTCCCCTCCCCCCCAAACCCCCCCCCCCCCCTCCCGCCCTCACCTGACCAGCAGCTCCAGGAACACCACGTTGCTGCAGCAGCCGCAGAACACCAAACACACCGCCAAGGCCGGGTGCATAGCGCAACCCCAAGCAACGAAGCGGCCTTCCCGGGCCTCCACCTCATCCCGTTCCCGGGCCTCTGCCCCGCTGTCGGCCCCGCCACCCCCGCTTCCTCCCGGCAGCCGGTAGTTCGCTCTCCGCCCGCTGCACGTTCGCAATCACCGCCGCTCCGTCACGGTCCGGGCTACAAATCCCAGCAACCCCCGCGGCGCCTTCCCGTCTCCTCCCATGGGGATGGACGCGCGGGGCATGATGGGACTTGTAGTTTCACGCTGGTGGGGGGGCGGGCTGTAATGGCGGCGCTGATGTGGCTGATGAGAGCGAGTGAAGGGAACGGGCTCGAACACAAATCAAACAGCTGGCCGTTGCCGTTTGGGGTTTTAGATAATGAAATGATTTGCTGACATGTGAAATAGAGCTGACCCAATGGTGTGATCCTCTGAGCGTGTTCTGGGGACCTACCAAACCCAGTAGCACCATGAGGTGCCAACTGCTTCATGGAGAAGACAGAGGAAAAAATAATGTGTCCTCCTTGTATTCCTGACTGTGACACATGCAAGAACCCATCCACAGTGAATAATTTACCCTCATGTCTCAGCGCTTTGGCTTCCCTCATCAAGGGTGAAGACACTGTTGTGTCAATGACAGAAGAAACACAAATCAAACAGTGCAACTGCTGATAAGGTTGGAAAAGAGCACTGAGATCATCTACTCCAACCACTGACCTATCACTGCCATGCCCTGCCCCAAAGATCCTATGATTCTATCATTTTATGATCCTGTCCCAGTAGATGGACTCTGCTTCATGATCCTCTTCAGAATCTTTACTGCTTGATAAGTTGTCATCCCAACGTCCTTCTTCAGGCTAGAATAGAATATCAAGTGAGAAAACTGCTGGAGTTTTATGTGAACCAAACACCAAGCATGAGCCTTCAGCAGCAGTTGAGAAATGGGAAAGACCAGAAGTAATTACAGACAAAAGATCCATTTCTGTCTGCTCTGGAAACATTGTAAAAAGAAAAAAAGAGTATTGAATTTCTACAGATATTTCACATTGCGTTGTTGCTCTCCTATTCTTCATCCCTGTTCCTACTGTGTGGGGTTTTTTTTTTTCATTCCTGATCCCTGTTCTTGCATTCCTGCAGTTGGAGCACCATAAGTTTAATGTTATTAACACAGCTGTGTATGTATATTCATTATGGATGTAGGGTCTTCTTTCCTAAGCTTGTGTGGAACCCTACTGAGATGTACCAGCATCTGTCCAAGACCTCTGTGATCAAGTGAAGAAGGATCAAAAAGTGGGATTTTTATCCTGTAGATGTTTCATTTTGATTTTTACAAAGTTTTTATTTGAATCAGACCTGAATCTTTTATTGTTTCTCCCACTTCCCTTCCCTTCCCTTCCCTTCCCTTCCCTTCCCTTCCCTTCCCTTCCCTTCCCTTCCCCTTCCCTTTCCCCTTCCCTTCCCTTCCCTTCCTTCTGTCTTTCTCTCCTTTTGCCCTTCTCTTTCTTTTTCTTTTTTTCTTTTCTTCCCTTTCACTCATTCTTTATTTCTTCTTTTCCTTTCTTTCCCACAAGTGTGAAATCCCATGAAAATATTGCAAAGAACTACAGTGAGTCCAAAAATTATTATTATTTTTTAAATGAATTCCAGATTTTTGAGGAATGCCAGACCTGATTTCCTGTTATCAAAATCAACTAATGACAGTAGTGAATTTGCCAGAATTTCCCCATTTTATTTGCTCATTGTGAGAGTTCCTTGACTCCAAGTTGATCTCAGGGCTTCCAAGCTCCTTATTAAGGTCTGGAAACCAAGACTGGTTGTAGCATGGGTTTGATGGGTTGATGGTTGGACTGGATGATCTTAGTGATCTTTTCCAATCTTTATGATTCTGTATGACCTCAGGGCTTACACAACCTGTGGCTGAAAGCCCAGAAATTACAGCAATGATATCCAAGAATCCTTGGGTACCTGCTGGGCTTTGCCTACAGATAGAAACCCTGCATTTCTTGATAAAAGTACCAGAGACCCAAGGAATCTGGAGCCTCTCTTGTGGTGTTTCCAGGAATCCTGGCTGATGATATGTTCTCTAGAAGAGCAGTCTGCCAGAAAGCAGTACTTTGGGGATCCAACTGTCAGACCGTCTGGGAACCCCTGTGATTTTACTCTGTAGTTGGCTGAAGTTCACTGTGCCCCCTTTCTACAAAATAATAATAATAATAATAATAATAATAATAATAATAAATCAGTGTTTTCTGACCTCTCTCCAGGTAGAAATGCCTCTGCTTACTTTCCTGAGCTTCCTATCAAGTCCTTTTAAACGGCTTATATATTATTAAAAAGCACCACGGTTCATTAGCGACAAACAAAGAAGATTGTTCAGGCTCGCTGGCTCTCTGTAACGTCTCCAGGGTTTCCTGCTTCCACATCCTCAGCTGCTGCATAGGTCAGAATGATCGATTTTTACGTTCCCTTCACTAATAAGATTTTGCTACCGTAGGTGCTCACTTCTTTGCCTTTCATTTGCTTTCTTTGTGCTTCAAAGGGTGGGGGGGCTGAGGTTGTTTTTCTGCCACAATAAATGTGCCGCACCTCCGTTGCTAAATGCATTAAGCCACAGAACAAATTGCTTCTTTTGAACTGCTCCAGTGTAACAGTGAAACCCAAATCTCAGCTCATAAAGCATTTTGAGCTGTGCATTGTAGCCTGACACCTCTGGGAGGGCAGTTCTGTATGGCTTAGTGAGTACTCAACATCCTTTCTAATGTTCTAACTACAGGGTAGGTTCTGGGATGAATTGTCAGGCTGAGTTTATGCTCTAATTCTTCGGGGATGGAGGCTCAAATCTCTGCAGAAACTTCGAGGTCATCTCAATGCAGGGATAGAGGTTATCATTCCTGGACTTGCTTTTTTCCCTTGGTTCATCTCAGCTTTGACGCTGGACCAACTTGCTGAGCTCCCTGTTTGCAGATTCATGTGTTCCTCATAAGCAATCCCAGTCACAGACCTAGCTCTCATTACACCTCTTTCTCATTAAAATCAAAATCCACTTTGTTGGAAACTCATATCAATTATAGTACTCTGTGATTCTGTATCACATTGCAACGAATGACAAATAATGTCAGAAAATAGGGGGGGAAAAAACCATATTACATAATAAATATGATTTCAGAAGTTATTTAAATTCAGCTCAATTAAATTGTATTGAAAAGGCGCAAGCCCAGTGATGTCAGTATGAACGTCTGACGATCAGGAGTGATTTTTTAGCCCCATCTCTCTACCAGGAGCACATAGTGACTTACTCAACTCTTTACAAGGGTAGATAATAGCAGAAAATGGTTTGAAGTTAAAGGAGGGAAGATTTAGGTTGGATGTCAGGGGAAGTTCTTTACTATGAGAGTGGTGAGGTGCTGGAACAGCTGCCCAGAGAGGTTGTGGTTTGCCCTGTCCATCCCTGGAGGTGTTCAAGGCCAGGTTGGATGGGGCCCTGGGCAGCCTGGTCTGGTATTAAATGTGGAGGTTGGTGGCCCTGCCTGTGGTGGGAGGGTTGGAGCTTCATGATCCTTGATGTCCTTCCAACCCAAGCCATTCTATGATTCTGTGATTCTTGCATACCATGATTGGACAGTGTTGCTCTCAAGGCCATGTTCTGCAGCTGGAACAGTCTAAACACACAGACAAGCTAAGGTTTGTAGGTCATGATAATATAGCTGGAAAATTAAATAAGCTTTCAGCTATAGGACAAAAGCTTTTCTTTACTGCCCAGGGCTTATCTGTACTATTGTTTTTTTTCCCAACAACAGCAGATGTTGTTAGAAAAGATATTTCTTCTACCTACAAACATCACTTTGCTTCTGCCACTGTTATTTGGGTTTCCTTCTGAGGTGGCTAAAATGAACCAGTATGTGTTTTCACATCACGGAAACACTGGGGAGTCTGTTTCTGCCTGGAAAGCGGGCAGGCTGAGTGCACAGCAATGTTTTCTGTAGTACCAATCTGCAGCACTTCAAGGTTTGTGTAAACATTTTAAATTCCTGTCTTCTGAAACACAGTTCAAAGCAGAATTGCAGACCCTTTGCTGGGGGAAAGAGTCAGCTCTTTGGTGTTGACTTGCTGAATACATCAGAAATCTGTCCTTCAGCTCTGTCTGGAAACTACATTGTGAGTGCCTGTCTGTGTTATCAGCAAGAAAATGAAAACAAAGCATGTAAGAATCCAGTTCTGTTTGGTAGTTTGTTTGCCCCAACACACAGTCAGTCCTTGACTTCCCAAAGGGACGTAGATATTCAGTCTTTGCTTTAGGAACAAATGCAGTGATGAACAAAACCAGACAAAGCTGCAAGCTCCAGCACATGAAAAGTTCTTGTTTCATTTCCAGGAAGAATAAAAAATAATAAAAAAGTAAACTGACTGCATTCTTTACGTGTGGGCAATAGATCAATCAAAGCAATTTTTCCTGTTCTGCAGTCAGTGCATATGGAAAAGCCAGGAAAGGGCACCTCATTCTGAAATGGACACTGTTCTGCAGAGGTTGCGGGACACAGGCAATCCATGAATCCATCACAGACCTTTGGCTCAGCCTAAAACTGTTCTTTCAGTGCTGCAGGTGCCCAGGAGCCCCAGGATACCAGGGCTATCACCAATGGGGGTGTGGTGTGTCAATCTGTGAAGCAGAGCTGCCAAAGCAGCATGTTTAATTGAAGCATCTCTGAGACAGTGAATTCTGCAGTCCTGGCCAGTCATGATTTCATAGAGTATTTCACCTGTGGCTTTGTAGTCAAATGGAGATACCATAGGATATGCCATTTTGATACGTAGGATACATAAGGATACACCATTTATTATACAGAGCTACTGCAAAAGGAGACATTAACTAGGCAGCCTGGTCTAGGGTTGGTGACCCTGCACATAGCAGGGGGGTTGAAACTATATGATCTTTGTGGTCCTTTTCAACCCAGGCCATTCTATGATTCTCTGATTCTTGTTTACCAGGATCTTTGGTGTATCCGAAACAAAAATCAGCTCCATCCCAGCTAAAGCCAGAACAAGCAACTTGGTGAGCGCTGTGCTGGTTTGATTTTAGATACATACATATCAAATTAGATATATACATAGGGAAGCATATAAATATTAATAAGTGTCTGTGCTGTCACTAGGTTGGATATAAGGAAAAAAATTCTTCTCTGAAAGAGTGGTGATGCATTGGAGCAGGCTGCCCAGGGAGGTGGTGGAGTCATCATCCCTGGAGGTGTTCATGAACCATGGAGATGTGGCACTGTGGGACGTGGATCAGTGGGCATAGTGGGGATGGGTTGGCAGCTGTGCTTGATGATCTTCAGAGGTCTTTGCCAACCGTAATGATTCTGTGATTCTATATATTACACAGTTCATCCAGACTTCTCAACTCCCTTCCAGGAATGATGTCTCTGCTGAAATGGAGTGTGATGATGTATCATCTCTAAGGACAACATCATTTTGACAACAATAATGTTGGGCAGTGGTGACCCTGCTTAGGTCTGAATCAAATTAGGCTGATTATCATACTAAAAGATGAAGAACTCTTGAGGTATTTGGCTGTGCTAACAAGGCTGGACTCATTTTCTCTTCCAGGCAGTTATTTCATAGTGTCATAGAATTGTTTGAGTTGGAAGGGACATTCAAAGACCATCTAGTCCAACTCCCATGCAATGAACAGGGACACATACAACCAGATCAGGTTCTCACAGCCCCATCCAGCCTTGTCTCCAGGGATGGGGAATCCACCACTTCTGTGGTCAGCCTGTTCCAGTTCTTCACTATCCTTATCATAACTTTTTTTGTCTTTATATCCAGTCCAAATCTCCCCTCTTTTAGTTTGGTACTATTTCCCTTTGTCCTATCAGAACAAATTCTGTTTCCTTCTTGTTTCCTATAACTGAATTCCCTGAAAGGTAAAGAAGAGATTTCAGGTTTTAAACCAACATCAGTTCTGTCAATTTGGGGAAGAAAATGCAGAGAGTGAACTCATGGGTTTATTTCAACCATTTTTCATCACAAGCATGTTCTCTGAATAGTGTGTTGGCAAGGTGAGAGAATGGATTTAACAGGATAGCAGGCAGTGGTGAGACTTGATCTGTTGAGAGTCTCACTCCAAGAGGAAGCATTACTTTCATCTCCTTAGCACCTGTGAGCAAATATGGCCATCCTATGACCAAGATTCCATTACTGCTCATCTGAGCACTTCCCAACATGCAAATCCTTCCAGCGTAACCCACTGTAGGGGGGGCTGAGCTGCATCTCTTTGGCTACAAACCAGGAGCTTTCAGGATATGGCAGTGGAAACCTTTGAGAAGTGGTACTTTACTTTTACCAATTTTGTTTGAAATACCCTCAACCTTTGGGCTTTTATAGCTTTGGCCAGGGGAGGAGTCTTTTCCTTCTCTGTCAGGAAGGTTTTTGTGGTAGTCAGCTTAAAATTTCGTTTTCCTTTGTGATATCACATCATTACAAATAACTAAAATAAATCACTGATGCATTTTTACATGCAGTAGATGAGGCAAACACCTTTCCTTTCCTTAAATTGTCACATTCCGGGGATTTACATGATCAGTCAATTTCCAGGTCCCCCAAACATTCCTCCTTTCCCCAGTAGATATCTTCTCAGCAATTTCAGGTATTTGCTAAATGCATCTCAGCTCAGCAACATGCACGTTCCTGTACAGATCAGAAACGATCACCATGTCTCTGAATAGAGCAGGAGATATTCTTGCTGGCTCCTCCAACCATTTCATTTTCAGTGAGGGACATGAGCTGGTTTGCTCACAAATGTTTTTCTGCATGCTTAGAACTTGTCACTTAGTAGTGTAAAGCAGCAGGGCTCCTTTGACAAAGAAGAGATGCTCGGCTGAGGATCCTTTGTCACTTCTTAAACTCCCCCTCCCTTCTTTTTCTTCTTCTCCTTTCCTGTGCCTTTTCCCGTGCCTTTTCCCTTTCCCTTTCCCTTTATCTTTCCCTCTCCCTTTCCATTTCCCTTTCCCTCTCCCTCTCCGTTTCCCTTTCCCTCTCCCTCTCCGTTTCCCTTTCCCTCTCCCTTTTCCTTTCCCTTTCTCTTTCACTCTTCCTTTCCCTTTCCCTTTCCCTTTCCCTCTCCCTTTTCCTTTCCCTTTCTCTTTCACTCTTCCTTTCCCTTTCCCTTTCCCTCTCCCTCTCCGTTTCCCTTTCCCTCTCCCTTTTCCTTTCCCTTTCTCTTTCACTCTTCCTTTCCCTTTCCCTTTCCCTTTCCCTTTCCTTTTCCCTTTCCCTTTCCCTTTCCCTTTCCCTTTCCCTTTCCCTTTCCCTTTCCCTTTCCCTTTCCCTTTCCCTTTCCCTTTCTCTTTCCCCTTCCCTTTTCCCTTTCCCTTTCTCCTTTCCCCTTTCCTTTTTTTTTTTTCTTTTCCCTTTTTCTTTCTTTCTTTTTTTTTTTTTTTTTTCTTTTTTTCTTTCTTCTATTTTTTCCCTGCCAGATTTTATTTGGGTGATTTCCAAGGCAGACCCACTCCATCAAGCAGTACTGGTGCTGGAATTGCCTATGTGTGTTTCTACATGTCAAAAATGATAAAGGCTATAAACTCCAGGCATATTTGGGGGGTTGCCTGGGGGAAAACTGGAAATAGCTTCTTCTTTTTTACCTCTCTCCCCCTTCCTCCTCTTCATTCCTTAGAATCATTAACTTGACATCTCTTAACATGAGCTGGAAGAACTTCAACCTGAAGCAGTTTTGAGAATTTCCCCGCACTGAACATATCTCTCAATGCTGGAGGTGAGTGAACATGACTTTCCAAAGGTGATTGATGGGACCTCGTTGAAGTGTTCTTTCAATTAAAATAACCCCCACGCATCCAAAGATGGGGGAAAAAAATATGGGTTTTCACTATTACCTAGGCAGTAAATCAGAATTAGCTGCATCCAATACACTGATAAGTTTTCTCGTCTTGTGGAGCCTCACATTTAACTGGCTTCCCTCCCAACACCCAGTCCTGATCCCCAGCACCATCTGCTTTAACACACCTTACCCCTGGAAAGCAGCATTTGAGTGAGCTCAGCTTATCCTCTCCATTAAGTCATGGCAGTGGGTCTCCTTGAACACAGCTGCTTCCTTTCTGCAACGAGATGCCTGGGTGTTCATAAAGGGTTGCAGGCACATGACCATGAGTGATAACTACAGGATTTATTTTTTTCATATGATTTAAGGCTGAGTTTGACCCCTTTCCTGCCTTGAGATGAAGAATGAACGCACTAATTCACTTTACCCTCAAGGCATCAGAGAATCATTATCATTAAACATCTAAACTATGCGTTCACCAAGGGTAGAGCTTGTTGCTTTAAAAGCCTTTAGTGACAGGGAAATTAAAGGGAATGCTTCTCTAGGTAGTAGGGAGTTGTGCAAGCTGTGGCATTGCAGTCCACTGCTCCGACCTTCCTTTCCTCAGTGTTCTGTAATGGTTGCCCCAAATTCACTTTTTCTTCAATAAAAACCATAGAAATCATCACTAAGATGTCTTTATCTAAGTGTCGTGTCCATTATTAGTGTACCTTTGTTGTATTGCCTCCAACACTACGGGAATTAGTTCTTTCCAACCTTGTGGTACCAGTTTCATTTCAATGCACTGGGGAACATGTGAGATTTTGAAGATTGGACAGACCACCTATTCTGAAGAAGTTTTGTGGTCTAGCAAAGACCTTTGGCACCATGATACTCCTTGAGCAAGCTGACTTCATGTGACTTCATGCGAGCTTAAACAAGGTGGTGGGAAACATTTACTACTCTAAATTTTTCCCATATTGAATATATCCATGTCTGGTTCTTATCTACCCATTCCCATGTATTGGTCTTTCTTCTCCTTCTCTGCTTTTACTGTCTTCAAGAGTGCATTCAGAGAACAGACATTGTGTCTTGGTCCTCTCTAGGGACATGGATTAGTGGGCATGATGAGGATGGGCTGACAGTTGGTCTTGTTGATCTTAGAAGTCTTTCCAACCTTAATGATTCTATGATTCTATTTATTGCTCCACCTGTGACTTCTGTTCATTCCTGTGGTATGAGCAAAACTGGGGCTTCTAAGTGAAAGGATGGTCAGTTTGTTCCATGGCTAGCACAGTGCTTGGCATGCCTTCAGTCAAAGTGAACTATCACATTCCTAAATAATGCACACCCTAGCATATTTTTTTTTTCTTTTTTTTCTTTTTTTTTCTTTTTTTTTTCTAACATGGACCAAAGACTAAACAGTGCCAGTACGACTCCTAATTGGGGTTGGTGGAATTAAGATAATCCATTTCTATGGACAGAAATGATATTGTCTTTTGGCCTCAGAGCTGGAAGACATTCCCTTACTCCAATTTCTCGATAACATAAGTATGGCCTGAGGGCTTTCTTTAGTTGGCCATCAATAATCTCATGTTCTCCTTTTCTCTCCCTGTTCTCCTCCTCTCCCATTGTCTTATGATAAGCCTGTAAGGCACAAGTCCTGCAGTCCAGGGGCCTCTCATCAGGAGCTTCTGCATTTTAGCCTTTCTGCAGGCAGGCATACACAAGCTGTAATAGCTGAGCAAAGTTGTGGCAGCAAAGACACAAGCTTCCTCCATGCTGTCATAACCTGAAAACAAAAGGCCTTGAAGCAGTAGATTATCGCAAACTTCATGAATATAGGTCAAGGTACAGAAATGAAACATTCTCTGGGCCCCTATTGACAAAAAGATGCCAACGTCTCAGCCTTTATTAGACCCAAGAGAATCCACTCCTGAAAGAAAGAGCTGGGGAAGACCTGGATCTGTTTCCTCTGAGTAAACTCAATTTATTCACTTGTTGCTTTGCTGTCTGGAATTTCTCCGTGCCTGGGTCCTGAGTTCACTTGTGTGGGTGGGGGTAACAGAAAGGGGCCATAGGCAGTCTAAACAGAGCTGGCCTCCCGTAGGCAATCCATCTTCATTAAACACTGCAGAGCCCAGCAGCTAGGAGATGAGCTGGGAAAGGAGCTATCTCTGGGTAGCACTGCATTTAACCCCTCAGCAAGCAGTGCAGCAGCTCTCTCATACTTTTTCTTTATGTATTTATTACCAAAACTGACAATTTTAGATCTATTTCCAGCATACAGCTAGGAAGATTTATAATGTGATGAGTGAGCAATTGCCTGATGGGTCAGGCTCGAGGGGTTATACCAAATGAAACCAAAGGTTGGATCCAACGATCCTTGTGGGTCCCTTCCAACTTGGGATATTCTCTGGTTCTGTGATTCACATGGGATGCAGCAAAGCCCACCTCTTTTGTAGCACCAGCCAATCTGACTTCTTGTGGGCTTTGCTTAGATGCAAAAATGTCTTTGAGAGGAGGCTGATGCCAAGCAGACATTGGGCATCTCTAGATGCTCTAAATATTCACAATTAGCACTGGAGCAACATGACATTTATAGTCATTGCTAAGCCAAGATCTGGGTTCAGTTGAGCTTTATGTTAAGAGATGCTTGTGCATATAATTTAGTGGGCAATATATGTCATAGATGGACAGTTGGACATGATGTTCTTAGAGGTCTTTTCCAACCATGATGATTCTATGATTCCAGGTTTCTGCAGTCTCTTCGTGACCACAGGCACTTCATTGCCATCCAGTATGCAGTACTGATGATTAAATGTTATCTCTCATGTACAGACAAATTTTCCTAAGCCTTAGAGATGGTAGTGATGATATGGAAGAATCAGATATTCAGTAAAAAAAAAGAAAGGAAAGTTCACACAGGGTTTCGAATGCAAAGGCTGCAGGATGCAATCTCTCATATGATTTCAAACCAAAAGAGGGAAGATTTAGACTGGATGTAAGGAAGAAGTTGTTTATCATAAGGGTAGTGAGGCATTGCACCAAGTTGCCCAGAGAAGTGGTGGATGCCCCATCCTAGGGACGCTCAAGACAAGGCTGAACTCGGCTCTGAGCTGTAGGTGTCCCTGTTCACTGCATGGGAGTTGGACTAGATGGCCTTTGAAGGTCTCTCCCAACTCAAACCAAGCTATTATTCCATACAGTCTCTAGGCTATAGGTCTCTGGAGACTGGAAAGAGAAAGGAAAAGTCCTGTTCTTACACTCTTGTTAGCCATCTAATATTGGTCACTATAGGAAGCACATGCTGCACTGGCTGCCCCAACCTAGGACTGCTGCTCTCATCTCTTTCTCCATACATTGCTCACAATATCTGCTGTCTTTGCATAAATATTTCCCTGGCACCAGCTGCAACTCTCTGGCGGAATGAGAGCTAGCAGGATAGACACTCAGCTCTCTTAGCTTTCCCAGACTCTGCAGGATTTTCACAGTATCCTCCAGAGAGGTCAGAGTGTTCATCATCTTTCTCCAAGCTTTGTCTTTGGCGAGGTTTCGGAGGGAGAAGCAGTCTGGAACACATTACAGGTGCATCCGATGCTCTCTTTTCATTTTGTCTCTTGTTGACAAGTGAAAATGGAGTATGTATTGTAGTCACTGTGAGTCACAGTCCAAACACTCTGGAATAATAAAGTGAGGAGATGAGACGATGCAACTCTCTTTGTGATTCTGAACACTGCAAAAAATATTGCAAAGGGGGAAAGTGAGGGGCATTTGTATATTATTATTGCCACTGTGCTGGAGTGTTATTCTGTGACATTCTAATGAGTTTGCAGTTTGGAAAATCCTTCTTTTAGCAAGACATATTTGGCGAAGGACAAAAATGAGGAGAGCTGTGAGGTGCACCTTTGGAAACTTGATTTCAGGAGATGTGAGCTGGTTATGATGCGCTTTTTGGGATAACTTACTCCTCAGCATTAGATCCAATCTTATGGTCTAATATTTACAGAGTAGATACGATTTGAAGCAGTCTTAAAATCTCATGTGTAAGAGTAGCTTTAAGTATTTTTAATAATCAGTGCTTGTTATCTCCATCTGTATAAATGAGAATTGCAATTATACACAGCTGAGATCCTGTACCAGGTCTGTTCTGGGTCACTGTCATCAAAGCTATGATATCACAGGGGATAGCAAGTAAGCAAGGCCCCAGTTGGCCCTGGGAGCCATTCAGCATTCCTAAATCCCTGTGCCACCCTAGGAAGCCTGTGGAGGTGATGCCGTGTCCAAACATTCAGCCATGTGGGTTATGTGGCCAAACAGTTCTTGATGATGTGAATACTTGGGAATGTGGCACCCAGTGTTATCTTGTCCCTGTTTCTTTCTATTCTGAAGTAACAATCATCAGCGTGGTGGTGTTTAATGACATAAACGGCTGTTATTCCTAATTTCATCTCTACTGTCCATTTCATTTCCTTTGATGCAAACACAATGGCTTCTTTCCTTGGTACTAAAGAGCCATATGGTGATCTCAGGAAGAAGCAAGAAATGCAGGCGAGAGTCTTTTCCCTTTGAACTTCTTTATTTAGTTCTGCTAATTTGATCCAGAATTAAGGGAGTTTTGACTTGAGGGGACATCAGTTTGGCTGGTGGGCTTTGGAGTCCTCTCAGACTTTGTCCTCATTAGTCTCCGTGCTAACACATCACTCCTTTTGCCCTTGTTAATTTATTTACTTGAAGCTGTAGACATGCCAGTATCCTGACAAGCTTTTCAGTTCTACATACAGGGGTGCAGCATTGGTCAACCCACTTGATATCTGACTTGAAATCCTCCTTGCCGTGATAAATATCAGCGGATAAATCACTTTGAGATTACTGTTGCCTTTCAGTGTTTCCAGAGGTCCTGCAACACCCTTGTGCACCACTGCAGATGCTTTTCCCTGTACGACTGAGCCTTTAAGTTTGCAATCCCACATTCAATTTGTGTTTCCACTCTCACAGATCCACGTGGAAACCACCCTGCAGACAAAAATTTTGAATACACGAGCAAGGAGCTTCCTGCTGAAGACACAAAATGTGCCTTTGTTACACTGAGGGAAGAAAATCCTTTTTTAGCCTGCAAAGGGTGTTAGCACTGAAGTGTCAAAAAGTCTGGGAATGTTGCTCAGTATCCCAAAGGAATGGTGTTTTGTCTTGTTTTCTTCTCATTATTGCTACCAGTTTGGCCATCCCTGAGCAGGGTGCCATTCTTGTGTGGTTTAAATCAACATAACTTATCACACATTGTTGCCATCTTTCGTGGAAGGGCTTTGATGCTTCCTAATGTGACATAAAGCCTATGATCACTAGAAAACCCAAAGGGAGCAGGGAAAAGACAACTGGACAGCGGTGTGACTATGTCACATGTGTTGGCCACGCTGGCCATTGGCAGTGGTTGGGGTAAAGGCCATGCTTGGACTTTCCAGGTAAATCTGTTCCCAAACTAAGTTCAGTGGGTATTGTCTGCAGAAGCAAGGGTGCTGATTACTAGTTTGCAGGATGGTATTTATCCCAGTGAATCCCATTGCGATACATCTGAAGGGTGAAGGGTTCTGTAGGGATCCCCTACCCTAAAATGAAAAAGATGCTCATTTCTTTTGTACCTGTTCTCAGAACTTCTTGAACTTCTGAAACTAAAATTTAGCTGAGACATGGAATTTTTTAAACATCAACTCTAAGTAATTAAAAATATGGTCAAGTTACACAACTTGACAGTGCTGCCTTCCAGCTTTGGACTGTTAACTCCAAGCTGATGAGCCCATTTTTGTGTGATCAGGCATCCTTCACTCATTCCAACATCTACTCATAATAGAGATGGTATTTCTTCAGCCACCACTCATTCTGAGATCTTGAAGGACAAAGTAAAGCCATCAGAGCTCTCACTAAAATTTGGTGGGAATCGAACTTGAGTTGCATTGGTAGTTGGTTCACATCTGTCTGGAGATATTTAGAAGTTGTTTCTTTGTGTTCAGTGAACTCATGAAAGTACTTCCAAGACAATCCATGATCTACTACATGTTTTACCCATTACTCATCTGATCTGCCAATTACTGTCATTTTCAAGACCCATCAAGCTTGGATGTTGACTACTGGGAAATGAAAGGCAATGACACCCTAGACACAAAATGTCTAGCAAGACTGGGACCAACATTTGTATCTGGAGTCGAGATCTTACTTCTAGTGAGTATTTGAGTGTTGCCTTGTTAAAGAATGTCTGAGCAGAGTGGATATATACCATAAGCATATCCAAACGGTGTGGATAACCATACAAAGACATTAGATTAGATGTCCCCAACTGAGGACAGAATACCAGCAATCACAATTGCTGCCATCAAATGAGGAAATGCCATCTTGAGCTCCTTGTACATCTGTCCATGTGTAGGCTTGGGACTTATGCCCTGCCATGTTTCCAATTTCTAACATCTGCCATGTGTCTGATTGTCTGCTGTGACAGTGAACTGGACTACCAAACAGTCTCAGTAACTGGAGTGGGAGATGGGACCGGTCCATCAGACACTCAAGCCCAGCTTTTTCAATCACATCTTGCCATGCTATCTGGACAGGAAGGGAATGTAACCTGGCAGGATATTTCCTTGTGCCTTCTGCAGAGCATTCAGCTGCAGTCAGTGAAATGTGCTCTGTATTATTTCTAAGGATTGGGCATGAAGAAGCTCTCTTTTTTTCTGATCAGGCTTAAGTTTATTTATTTGTAACACTGTTTAAAGGATTTTTTTTTTTTTAATCTCAAGCTATTTTCTCTCTCCCATATGCCTTCTACCCTGTGGGATTTAACTGATCAAATGGTTCCTGATTCACCTAACTTAATAAAGGATATTTCCCCTAGATGGTGTCCCAAGCCATATTGCCTTCACATTTGAGTTATCCCTCCTGTCCTGTTTTTCTGAGATCTAGATATGGATTTTTCCTGCAGATGGGATGTTTGGGATGAGACATTTACCAGACATTTCCTAGCTGTTTGTTTCTGTGAAACCTGTAGGAATTTCGTTTGGAATCTTATGCAAAATATGGCAAAACCCCAAAGACATGGATGTACAGATGGATAAGTCTGGAGATCTGGCTTAGCATTACATGACATAAATGAAACCATTTCCGTACATCTCATATGTAGCTCCAGGGGTCTGCTTTGGTCTTTTTTGGTGGTTAGTGCTTGCTGGATCAGCACTGTGAAATACCAGAGAGGGGAATGTCAGTTCCTAAAGGTGTGTAATTTGTACAGTACATCCTAAGCTTCAACAGTGGTATCTTACAGGCTGCTGTGCATGAGCTGAAGCACTACATGGATCAGTACTCTCCAGTTTAGGCTGTTGGTATGGAAGGCTGGGGCCCTTTATATCTGTATAGGGCAAATCTGGGACTCTATACATAAGACCCTGAAAGGCATGATGAACATGACACAATATGCTTTTGGCCCTTCTCAACGAGGTGCTGCACAGCCCACCTGAATCCAGAAATAGGATTGAGAGATCTCTTTTCCATCCATCGCATAGTCTTTCCTATCAGGTATTGGAGAACCACACTTCTTTGGTCTGTCACTGTATATAGGTGGTCCCTTAGCCACATGGAGCATTAAACAGCTGATAGATGCTTGTGGAGCTCAGCTATGACCAAAGATGAACAGATAGGCCAGAGGGGAGATATTTCATAACCCCTGGCAGCCTCCAGAGCTATGCTACTGTTGCTTTAATAACTTGAGCCTAAGCAGAAAGGTTTTGAGAATGCCTGTGCTTGTGTTTTGATCACTGCCTGTGGAAAATGCCTCAGCTAGTTTGTGACCCGTCACAGGCTGGAAGTGGTTGATTTGGTTCATGTACTCCAAACAATGCACAGGGAAGATATGAGATATTAAAATGTTGAACCTTTCATTTTGGCTGGGTTTTGTTCTCTGCTTTCATCGGTGATCTTGACTCTCCTCCCTTTGTGTGCAGTTTTTTCTGTGGTCTGAGAAATGTGGTTTGTTGCCCTGAGCTGAAGCTGGTGCCTCCAGCCTTCTCTCCATCAAAGTAGAGCTGTGACCAGGGATTACCATAAAACTTGGCAGAGGAATAATAGATTTTTTTGATAGTGCTGAATGAAGCAGGACACGAAGAGCTGAATGTAGTGTAAATTGCTGGGATTTGGGGTTTCAGTTGCTTCCAATGGGGACCAAATCCTTAGGTGAAACCTTAACATCTATTGCTTGCAACCTGATTGCAGTGTCCTCAGACATAGAAAGCTCAAGAATATTGGAGAATGTGATTCCTAATCCAGATTTGATCTTCTGGTCTACATCCTAACCCAAAAAGGTGCTGGTTGGACAGATCCATGCATCCTTTGTTGGACTGAGCATGGCCATGGCTTGGCTCAATGCAAGAACACATCTAACAGTGGTAATTGTGCTGGGAACATGATTAGATGTAGACCATGTCCTATGGGAGATACCTGTGCCAAAGGGAGGTTGGTGCTGAAACTTTATGGATACAACAGGTCTGCAAATGTAGGATGAGAATGGCTATACAAGAACTTCTAGGAGCTGAGACATTCTCTTCAGATGTTGGGATGTCAGTAGGCATATGTTCTGGCCTCCGTGTACAATCATACAGGCAACATGAAATAAATCTTGGAGAGGACGATGAGAAGAAGAGGCTCTTCTCACACAGTTCTGGCAACCTATTTCCAAGAGCACCTGTCTCTTCCTGCATGGTCTGGTCAAAGGAGCTGGGAATAAAGGATTGTGCTGATGGTCCACCTGAGACATGCCAAATCCTCTGTTTGTTATGTTTGTTTTGCATGAATTTAGGGTGAACCACAGTCATCAGTTTCCCAATGAGTCTCTTCCCAGTCCTTTCCGAGGAGGTAAGTGAGGAAAGTGAGATGTGAGACCCTTCCTACCACTTCCGCCCATGTGTCCTAGAACAAGAGGAGGCTTTGAGACCTTGGAGTCCCTGTTCATCGCTTGGGAGCTGGACTACATGACCTTTAAGGGTTCCTTCCAACTCAAACTATTCTATATCCTATAAGTGAGCAGGTGTTTAGTTCCTTCCCTTCAGGTGCAGAATGGTAGGGGCTGTGGGCTGCTGAAACATGCAGTTTGACAGGGAAGATTAATGGACTTGCTGAGCGACATTAAATATAAAAAAGCCCAGGAGCTCCTGTTTCTTCTCATGTCTCCAAATTGAGTTTGGAAGCTGTAATTTTAAGTTGGCACAGGACAGGAATGAATGGGAAGGTTGTCAAGTACAGGCAGTATCTGCTGCTCGAGGGGGAGAGAACTGATGTAAAATGTGATCTCAGTGAACAAGGAGCCCTAGGCTGAGCTATAATACACCAGCACATGCCTCCTTTCCAAGAAATATACTTAAAAAGGTGGGGAAAAAAAAACAAAATTGAATAAGATGGGTGCTGTGCTTAGCAGTGTGTCCTTACAGCAAATAGGGCCAACTCCATCATGTTAGGAAAAGTGAAGGCAATGGGACCAGGGAAGTGTCCACAGGAGTTTAGATGCTGCAAAAGGGCTCGTGAATGTGGAATTGCACAGGTGAATTTTCTGGATGTTGATCTTCATTAAGAAAATATGAATTGTTGCATTTCTTTTGAGAAACTCTGATTTGCAAGCAGGGAAATAGCTCAAAATTTGAAATGCTTCCAAGGAAGAGCTGTCCCAGCTGTCCAGTGGCACTTCTTATGGTACTAAATGCCAGTTTTTAGGCAAAAGAACCAAACCCACTCTGCCTTAGGAAGTTGTTGGGCACCAGCTGAACCTAAACAGCTGTGCACAGTGCTGTGTGCATGGTCCTGAGCTGTCCATGGCCATTATGATTTAGAATCATGGAATAATTAGGGTTGGAACAAACCATTAAGCTGAATGGTTACTAAACTATTGAATTTAAGGCAGATGAGTTTGCACCTATTCCTCTGTGCCTAAAACAAAGCACTCTTCCCTTGTATACACTCTGAGCAAGAAGCGTTTTCCTGCTGCAGTGCTTTCTCTTCACTTGAACATGACATTTCATTAAGCCATGGCAATTTGCTCATGGATTTAAGCCCTAAATCTCCCTGGCTTTTATGAAATAGTAAAAACTACAATGATTTGATGTCATTTTGGTTTAAAAACATAACATTTCTGCGTGTTTAAAATGCATATTGATGCAATGCTTGGGCAGAGTCAAGGATAGGGTTTTGACTGGGTCTCTGTCTTTCATTGTATGGTTAGTACTTATAGGCTTAACTTATAGATACTTACAGGCTTAACCACAGTTGAGTTCTCTGAAGGCTTTCCTTCAGTTTATTTCCTTTTTCATTCAGTAAATGCTAAAAAGGGAAAAGGCAAATTTTGATCATGGTTTTGGCTAACTGCAAATGTACTCGAAATAAATGGCTGCACGTGACTTTATTCTATTACAAAAGCAAGGCAGGCAAAATTGCTGCTGAATTGTAAGCAAGGGGTCACCCTGCTCTGCAATTATCTTGGTCCCTAATGCACTGAATTGCAAATAATATCCGTTCCTGGAGTGTAATACTATCTGGCTCTGCGTGCCAGATGAGAATGAGCTCATAGACCAAAGCAGCCTTAGAAAACAGCTTTCAGAAGAGATGGGAAAATGGCCATAATCTCCAGCCTGAGTGGGAAAGTAATCAGCCTCAGTTCCTAAACTCTGCAAGGAAGACTTTGTACAACAGCGAGGGGCAAAGGTACCACTTGCAAGCCGTGCTGGGTTAACAGCTTCACTGCTGGGTGTTGCTGGGCTGCAGGAGGATGTATCAGAGACTGATTTCCCATTGGTGTCAGAATGCAACAGCTTGCTGGGAACATCTGAAATGATAGATTTCACTGTCCTGGACTCAAAGATGTATTTTGAAATGGTGGAAGTAGATGTATCACGTGGATAAAACTTTAAATACTTCATGTCTTCAGCCAAAGTTAAGGTGCCTTTTGGTTTGGTTTGGTGTTTTATTTTTTGAGCAGCAGAATTTTTCCCTGATTTGTTCTGTCCTCGTAATGGAGTGGCCCAAAATTCCCAGCACTCCTGAGTTCCTGAACTGCACTCTTTATTGATATAGTATGAGTCCAGAACACACTGCCAGAGTCATCCAGCATTGGTGGTTTTGCAACCACCTTGCATTGCTGTCTCAAAAGCACAAATTTTCTATTTAGAGGACCTCTATGGTAGGAGCACTGAAGTCATATCCTTTTGGTCTACAAAGCATTGCATAGACTGATGAGAACATGACTCTTGGGTTGGAAATTCAGATCTCAGTCTACTTCTGTACTCAGTTACCAGAATGAGGTCATTTCTCCATCCCCTTCATTTTTTCGACCTGTCCACTGTGACTAGTTTGGACTGCATCTCTGAGTTAGACTGGCATTTATTTCCTTGGATGTACAAGTTTAGAGGACTCCACCAGAGTACTATAACAGCCTTTTTCTGATTCTCATAAGCAAAATCTCTTTTCCCATGAAATCTTTTTCATCCTGAGATTGGAAGTACCTAAAAGGTACTATTGTCCAAAAAGAAATTGTTTGCATGATTTTTCTTTCTTTACTTGCTATTTCTAAGCTAATGAATAATATAGACAGGGAACATTTAAAGTTGTTTCCACTATATTCCAATAGGACACATAAAGAGGGTCATGCTTTGGTAAGTTGCATACCAAACCTCTGCCAAATTTTACTTCTCTAAGCATGTTTGCCCTGGTATCCCATGTGAGTGGCTGTGCTCAGTTTCTTGCTGGAAATTTAATGTGGCTCACTGCCACAGACCATGTAGAGAAGTCAGTTCAGTCATATCATCTTTGTTTTCTAATTATTGTTCCAATGAATTGAAGCAACCTTCCACACACACAAAAAAAACATGTCACTGGTTTAAGGACAGCTCCCTGGGAGGTCATTTCTTGTTGCTATCAACATTCCCCATTGAAAAAAGAGCAAATCTTAGCTTGATAATAAATAAATTAAAAGATAACAAGTGTCTGCAGGGGAAACCATATAAAACTGCAGCGGGCAGAATAACCCACTTCTTGTAATACCATTTATATCATAGACTGGGAAAATCTATGATATAAGATTGAAAAACGGTCATCAATAAGGTTGAAAAAGACTACTAAGATCTTCTAGACCAACTGTTGTCCCATCACCACCATATCCACTAAATCATGATCCTATGTGCACGTATATGTGTTCAGTTGTGTCTAAGAAGTGCTCCAGGTTTCATTCTGCTTGTTTTTCACTCAGAGACCTTATTATGCATTAGAAGGGAGCTAAATATCCTCATCTTTGTTCTACACCTGAGTAGATCCACGTGCATGGCACTGAGATGGTTTGCCAAGATGAGACGAAGCAGAGAAGCAAAGGTGTCCCTGCTGTTTCCCAGTGCTTCCCCTCATCCTCTTGCCATGCACCAGAGGCCTGGGCATTGAAGTTCCCAAAGCGGCTGCAAAGCCCATGGCTGTTATGATCCATCAGGATGAGCATGGAAAAGGATTGGTGCTTTCCATTCCCCACACCGCACACTAAAATTCCATCTAACCCTATTCCCAGTTCCTCTAGTATCTCATGGCTTCTGTCCTTGATCTCATTTCCTATGATACTCAGAATCTGTGTAGGGTTGTCTGATACTGTACATGTAATGTCACCTCCAGGCAAAGTCACTGTCTGCTCATGACCAGGTGAAGCTGGGCTTCAATTGCTCTGGACAAGGTCGTTATAATGGGGCTATAGTCCTTCTATCAGTAGTCTTAAAGGTGTTAAGTGTCTGCAGGGTGAGGTTCAGGTTGGATGTTAGGAAAAATTTCTCCTCAGAAAGAGTGATGAGACATTGGAACAGTCTGCCCGGAGAGGTGGTGGAGTTACCATACCTGGAGGTGTTCAAGAAAAGGGTAGGTGTGATACTGAGGGACGTGGTTTAGTGGGCATGGTAGGGATGGGTTGATGGTTGGACTAGATGATCTTAATGGTCTTCTCCCACCTTAATGATTCTGTAATGACTCATCCCCATAAATTCTGGTTTATCTTGTGCCTCAATACAGCCTCATGATTTGGAGGTGATCCTACAAGGCTGCATCCCTAAAGGACCTGCTGTCTGTAAGGTCAGCTTTTCTCCTTTGAAGTGCCACTTCTTCTTTGCATAGCATTCGTTGACATTTCTTTTTGAAAGAGGAATTGAGGATGAAATAAGAAATAGGCCCAGGTGCTTCTTAAAAAGTCTGTGTAGAAGTGCAAACATCTATGAAGGGTGTGACCAAGTCTATGTTCCAGATAGTTAAAGACATTTCTGGAGGATCGTGGGGCTATGTAAAGACGTTCAAGTGCCCTTGGAAGCTGTGGAAAGGCAATTAGAGAAGCAGAGGAAGAGGCTGAAGAAATTAAGCTGTGAAGGACCTCTGTCAGGAGTGAAGTGGTGGATGAATGGGAACAGAGGGGTGCAATTTGCAGGAGGCAGTGGTGTGGTGGGAAAGCTCTGCAGGGAAAATTGTGAGGAAAAGCTGCTCCAGTGAACTTAGGGCTGAATTGATCAAAGCTGAATGAGAGCGTTTAGTTTGAAGTGGGACTGATATGAACTACCCTGGGAACTGGGCATTTTCAGGGCACAACTAGTTTGGATGAGAGCTCATGTAACATCTTGTTTGCCTTCAGACACCTTGTCCAGGCTCTCAGCTCAATGAGGACACTGCTGCGTCCATACTGGTCCCATCACTGCTTCCCAGGCCATGAGCCAATGAAGGACAAGGGCATGAGAAACACAATCAGATCTCTTTTCTATCGGCTTTTTGAGGCAAGAAGTGGTAGGGGATCAGAAAACACTGCTGGAGCGTTCCTGGCTTTTATCTGATGAATTATGTGTGAGTGCTGAGACATTTGGCTAAATATTAAGCCTGAACTTTAGAAAATGGAAAGTCTTTCCTTTCCGGAAAGGTTGGCATTAAGGTAAGTGACAACTGCACATGAATGATCCTCTTTGTTTGCCTTATCTTACTTTCACTTGATTGCTTTAAAATATTGCTGATTGCTGAAGTAGCTGAGAAGACTCTCTTGGAAATCTACCAAATATACTTCAGTGCAGTTTTGTGTTCTTTTTTTATTTGCCTTTGGCCTGAGTTTGGTATTTTGTACATATTTTATTCCTTTTTTTTTTTTTTTTTTTTTTTCCAATTAAATAATTTCACTCTATACCCTTGCCCCATCCTTTTAATAGAAGGATTGTTTGGGTGTAGCATTTTGTAACAGTATGCCTCACCATTCAGCTCTGGGTGTTCACATCACACCCACCTACTTCTCAATGATCTAACTCAAATCTGCAACATGGCCTGGGACCATTTCCTCGGGTAAAGATAACCGGTGACATAAAGGTTAAATGGGCCTTTTCTCAACAGCCCAGTGGAGATGCTGGACATCCTTGGCTTCTTCTCATTGCTCAAGACAGCTCTCTGAACATAGATGTAATGCAAATGCCTACAGAGATGCCTTTTCTTGTAGATGCAGTTCTCAAAGTGTGAGTTGAAGTCACAGTAAGGCTTCTGGGTGTTTCGGGTTTGGTCCTGTGCATGCAGACTTGTGTATCGAAAGCACTTCACTAAGTCTCCTTTGAGGTGTTGTAAATATGAGTTTAGAAAATGGGATTTTCTGTCCACCACTTAACCGTCTGCTTGTTCATTCCCCGCTGCCCTACTCTGATGGATTGTTTAGGCTGAGAGGGCTCTGGATGCCTGAAGAAACAAGGGCTACCTGATCAAACTGGTGTGGAGATATCCCTGTTTAAGACTTTGGTGTATGATTTTGAGACAATAGGTTGGCTGAGCTTTGGGAGAAAAATCCCACAAGCAATGGGAGATCTCAATTTTTTATGTATTGAAGAGGAAGCTGCTATGGATACTGCAGTCACTGAGAACCTACTTGTTTGCTCACTGCATTTCCACAGAGCAGCAAGAGGTCAAATATGCCCAGGCATATTTGCAGCCCAGTGAAAGCCCAGTGAATCTGGTGGTCCCACAGCTTGGTGGCCTCCATCATTCTGGACATCTCCAAAAGGCAATTGAAGCCCTGCTGGAACACAAATATGTCCTGATTGCCCCACTTGGGGGATGTGAATAGATTTAATTTCCGAGTGCAGCAATTGCAATTGAAATTAAGCCTATTCAGCCCAGTAACAAGGCATTCAGGGATTTAGGAGCTTTATATGGTTCAATTAGATTCAATTGTTAAGTCTGAGCCTTGTGGTGTGCTCTTCTGAAGTCTTGGATCTTCAGGCAGTCCTTTGTTGGTGTAATCCTAGAGACCTTCGGGTGTTTTGAAGCAGGAATGGGCAAAAAAAAAAATCTGTGTACTTATGTGCATGAAGTGGTTATTACTGAGGCTGTGATGCTCCCATAAGCTGTAGCAAGATAGAACTCCAAGACCACTTTATGCATCATGTTTTGACTTTGGGTTGGGACAAGGATTCACTCACACTTTGCTTCTCAAACCAGTGCCCTTCCTTTTCCTCAAAGAGGTTCCTATTTTTTCACTCTTCCTCTGTCTTTCACCTTTTTGGCCTGTTTATCTCTTGGCTGTGAGGTCTGCAGGGATGGATGCATTTGACCATGGTGATGCATGAACTCTGTTGGGTCTGGAGCTTTTGGGACACACAGCACTACAAAAAGACCATCAGTGCAGGGAGAAGACCTTGGTGATCGCCAACTTCCAGCAGCTCAACCTCTTGTAGTATGAAAGCTCTGGTTCTCCTTCTGAGTGTCTTCTGAGATAAAATCTCCTATATTTAAGTGCCGTGACTTCTAGGAGTGGATGATTTTCACCCTCTGGTTGGGTAGCCAGAGGATTGAGCTCTAGGGATGGATGGATTTCACCCTCTTGTTGGGTTGCCATAGGATGCAGCTCCTGTGGGTTTGAGTGCAGGATATGATGAGAGTCTTTTGGGGGTAATTTCCCATACATATCAACTGGACATCCCAGTTCTTTTCACCACCCTGTACCTCAGCTTCTTTTCTGTCAATAGCAATGCTGATATTCTCCATAAGAATGCATCTAAGAGATGGTCTTGTAGAAAGCTCTCTAGAGTTGTGCAATGGAGCAAAGTGCAATCACAATTATATTTGAGGTGTTTTGATTCCCCATTTTGAGATGTTTTAACAGACTCTTGCACTTGAGCCATAAATTAGATTTGCACCCTTCTCCTTGGGTTTCCATCCTCTCCAACAAGGGAAAAGCTCCTTAGCTGCCTGCAGAGACTTTCCCCCCTCCTTAAACCTTTTCCCCAAGCCGCCTCCTTCCTTTTCAAACGTCCCAGTTGCTTTATTATTATTTTGTACCCACAAAGTGAAGATATATATATATATATATATATTTCCCCTCCCCTCCCTTTTTCTCCCCTCCTTCTCTCCCACATTCCTGCCAAAAGCATGCGGGGCGGCATCTCATGCCCGGTGCTCATCCCAGCTGTGAACAGTGCAGAAGGAGCTGGAGGTGGGGGGGATACCCACAGCAGCCCCTCCTCCCGCTTCATAACTCCTTCCAAGTGTGCAGGGAGTTGCGCTGCAGCCTGGCTGACGTGTTCACAGGCTCTTAGGGCTGCCACCCCCTCTTACCCATGGGGAGAAGCCAACTTGCAACTGATTTGTGCAGGTAAGAGGTGCCGTCTGCCTGTGGCTGTCTGTCCATCTGCTCAGGTGTTGGGTTTTGTGCCTGGTTGTGTTTTTTTCCACTCTTCCTGTTCTCAGGTTGCAGTTCAAGGAGCAATGGCGTGAGAACGGGCTGGGGGCTGTGGGGAGGGAAGAAAGGGCTGCAAATGGCAGCATAGCTTCCCAGAGCACCTAAACCAGTCTGCGGTGTGAATCTGGGGGTGACTTTGGGCTCCTTAGGATGGGAAGTGACTTGTGGCTGGTCTCAGAGGTTGTAAAGAAATGTCAGTGGATTGATGGGAGTTTTTTTTTTTTTTTTTTGTGGGGTTTTCTTTTTTTTCTTTTTTTTTCTTTTTTTCTTTTGGAGGCTGTGTGGGGGGAATTGGGTTCTGATTGTGTAATTTCATGTGCTTGGAGGATTCAAGCATTGCAATGGGCAGAACGCTTCCCTGATTATCTTCCTACTGGTGGAATAAGAAACAGTTTTTCTCTTATTCAAATGGATTGTGTGAGGTGGATGCTGGTAAAATAGCTAGCACTGAAAGCAAGTCCTGGATCAAAGCTGCAACAATGGAGCAAACCCCTCCAGGACTAGTTATAACTCCAGACACAATTAATATTTCAGTGAGTTATGAGAGAAATAGCAGAAAGGGTCGGTCTGAGGCCATTCCTGGCTGGGGAAGCTAGATTCTTTAAGGGGAGAGGTTGTATACATCTGGACTGGATTCTGCTTTCCTACATCTGGACAAGGGTGGGACTGCAGAGATGTAATGATTGTAGCATCCAATAAATTGCAGTGGATGCAGTGACCAATCAGATGCAAACTGTGTTTATAAAGTTTTACAGTGTGACTCTGCTCCTTTCCTGATCTTTCAATTGGTCACCCCAGAAGCTTTCAAATCTCGGCAGCACCAGTGTTTATAGTGACTAAGATCCTTCAGCCCACCACTTCCCCCTGTAACCTCTGAAATTGATATCTCACAGGGAACAGCAATGATGAACAATTTCATTTGGCTGCAAGCCATCACAGGGCCAAAATAAGGTAATCTCTGCTTACGATCAGGAATTACAAGAAAATGCCTTCCTTCCAGGGAAAGAGGAAAATTGGCCACCAGGCAGGTGATTCATGGGGTGTCTGAAATGTCTGTGTGGCTCTGATTGGGTTGTAGGATGAAGTGTGCATCTCATTCTGTATGTTTGAAGAAGCGGATCTATCCAGAAAGGGGATGGATGGGGGATGCTGTTTGGGCTCCCTGATGCTCCTGCAAAGTGGTCCCTCTGATGCCCTAAACAACATCAGGTTGGTTATGGGTGGGGAGATGCATTAGGCTGGAAAGTGCTTGAAGGGATCACAGAATCAAAGAATTGAGTTGGAAGGGAACTTTAAAGGTCATCATCTGGTCCAGCTCCCCTGCATTGAACAGGGACACCTACAGCTCAGTCAAGTTGCTCAGAGCCTGCACCAGCCTGACCTTGAATGCCTACAAGGGTGAGACATCCACCACCTCTCTGGACAACATTTTCCAGTGCTTCACTGACATAAATGACATGAGGACATGTCCTTACCTGCAGGTCCTGGCATGGTCCCACAGGAGGAGTGAAAGTCGCTGAGGCAGGAGCTGGAGGTGTGGTGTTTTATACAGTGAGGCTGGGAATGTTTGGGGGTGGAATATTTTCTCTCCAGAGGTGATTTGGATAATGGCCATTTACAGGTTTCTCAATGGAGCAGCTCTGTCAGCTCTCCCTGGTCTTAAATATTGGTGCACTGGGGCTATTGTCTCGATAGAGAGCTTATGTGCATGAAAGGCTGTCTGCTTTTTCCACCTGGCATGGTTTGTCTCACATCTCAGCTGTTTTCAGGTCCTTCTGCATCAAATAGTTCTGATGGTTCTGTCCCTCTGGCCGTTGCTTTCAAGGTAGTGGACAGAGAAGACACCTTCAGCTCTTTTATCAGGCCGTGTGGAACCCTGCTGTAGGATATAGTGTGGGCACCATGTCCCCTGGCCCATGGGAAAAGTCATCTTGTCATCATGCTATGGTGGGGAGCAGACTTGAAAGGAATTCAGGAGGTGATGCAGGTGGCGGTGATGGTGAAAAGGAGGTGATTTGTTCATCTTGGACTTCACCAATGAGTGTAAGGAAGGCAGTAAAAAAATTCATGTAGTGATGAGAGGTTTGGGTCCAAATCTTCGCATGGACCCCATAGGCTGGTTATTGAGGGCTCCAGGACTGGATGCTCTTGCACTGATTGGGGAATGGATGCCTTGCTCAGTAACTCCACATCTGAAAACACTTCTCCCATGTCTTGCTGAGCACAGACCCAGCAGTGACTTCTGGGAGAGAAGCATCCAGAATTGGGATTAGCTGTGTCTGCAAAGGCCTTGGTATGAACACCCTGTGGTGCCCCACAGAGGGAGGATAGGGGTTTGGGGGAAGGCTTGTACAGTTTACTCATCAACACTCAGTCACCAGCATCATATCAATTGATTTTGTTTGTACAGCCAGTCCATAAAAACCTAACCTGACACTAGACATAGAATTGAAGCCAGTTCTCCTTTTGTTAACCATTAATGCCCATTTATGGTGGACATAAAATATGATTGCACCAGGTGGCAAGAATAGGTACAGCAAATTAATATATATATAATAAAAACATAAAAGCAAGGTAAAATGATGAATTATGTTGTATGCTGTCTGTTCAAGGAGATATCTGTCTGTCACAATCCTGTTGCTCAGTGCCCAGAGATAAAAGTTCAAATCAACATGGTCATCCCTTCGCACCATCTCAGCAGTGTGGAAAATATGGGAGGAGGAATCTGATAGGGGTTTATTTTGCATTATAAAACAAAAGTGGAGATTTGTGGTGGCTCCATCCTACTCAGCAGAGGCTGTCAGTGTAAGTCTGTGATTGGTTTGCTTAATGATCATGCCAGGAGATCTTTGGGAAGATTCAGGGTCAATACTCATTGTAGAGAGTGCATACAAGTGCAGTTCTCAGGTATCATCATGACCTGGGTTCATGGTATCACATGGTATCACACACTGACTAGGGTGGCATGTGGGTTCTATGGGTCTGCTTGGAGGGTTGGAGGAGCAGATTGTTAGAGTTGAGAGTTAGGGTTGTGAGTCCTGAAGAGGAAATGGGGCATGCAAGTCCCATGCACAAGTCACCCTTCTGTTGCTCCAAAACAATCAGCCACAGTCTTTGGCTTAGCAAGAGCAGAACAAATCTGTTGGAGGCAATGAACCAGTATTGGTCCAGCAACAGCAGGGAGAATTTTTCCTGCCCCAAAACCAAGATTCCTCTGCTCTCAGGGGATGTGGCACCTGGGCTGGGATCTTTTTCTGTCTCCACTCCCCTCAGTCATGCTGAGGGGCACTTTGCAAAGCAAACAGCCTCCTGGAAAGCAGCCAGCCTGAGAGTGAGCAACATGAGCAGTGCAGACCTGGCTGCCAGCCAAGCAGTCAATCCATTCATCCATTGACTTCCTTAACCCTTTTATTTTTAACCTCCCCTTCTATTGATCTCCCTGCCTGTAACATCTACATGCCCACCTGGAAATATTGCCTTTGACATTGCTGATGAATAATCCTGCAGGGCAGACCTTTCGCCTCCACTATGGGGAGACAGATTAATGAGTAGCTGTATCTCATGAATGTCCCAGATGGTAATAGGATGGAGAAGATGCAAACATCCTCAAACTATGAATGCTGGGAGACCTGTTTAGTGGGTCTTTGTGTCGTGCTTGGGAAGGGATTATCCTAAACTTGCAACCTGAAGCAGGGTGCCTTGTTCCAAAGCAGAGTGTTAAAATGAATGGAAGTGGCAGGAAGAAGCTGAATTGTTTTGGGGGTATTTCCTATTTATGCAGTGATGGTTCGAGCATTACTAGGTGTCTCTCTTAACTTTTTTTGAGTGAAATTTTCACTGTTTAAGTAGGATCTGCATTGTGTTCCTTTCTAGCTTGTGGACTCCTCCACTGGGGTCAAGACAGAGCTATTTGTATTATGTGAACTTCTGGTGACCAAGGGTCTCCATCAAAACTCCCCTTCATGGTTATCCACACCAAACCTTTACTGCACCCTTTGCATTATTTTGTAAGGAGAGGCTGAGGGAAGCCACCAAACCCTCCTTTGCTATGCAAGCAAAACTTTCAGTCCCCTCCAAACAGGATCTCCTGTAGAAGATTGGATGGAGATGATCACCACAGCCAACATCCAACTGTAGATTTCAGAGCAGTTCAGTGATTCTGCTTGGAAAGTTTTCTAGATTTAGCTGAGAAGGTATTTTTACTATTGTTAATGTGAAAACCTGATGTGTGGGGAAGTCACCACGGTGTGGAAAAAAGCAGTCTAGCTTTCATTTCCAGGGTTTGGGTTTATAAGATATTTTTCTGCTTTTCTCCTTGGTGCTTTTAAGCCGAAATATTCTATCCAGTGGTCCTAGAAGCTGTATGAATATTTTCTGTAGGGGGTGGAAAATGGCAAAACCAGCCCCAATTGGATGTACTTTTCAAGTTGTTCCATAGTAGGGGAAGAGGTATGACCTACCAGTTACTTCCAGTTAGCTGTTTGTCACCTTCTCATCTACTTTTCTACTCTCTGCCCAGAAAGGAATGCCCAAAATGTCCGTTGAGGTCTCTTCTCAATGTTGTTTTGCCCCCAGGTGGATGTTTCCACTGGATCAGCACAAATCCTAACCTGTGCTTTGCCCTGTATTTTGTGATGCTGATGTGAACAACTGCAAAGAGTCCTGGAGAAGGATATTGGAGATACACTGATGCATGGGGCAGAAACTCTCCCTAAAACACATCTTCCACCTTACAGAAAAGCTGTAGCCAGACCTTACCATGCTCTCATTAGTCCTCCTGTATGAGATGTTAATCTGTCCTCTTTTAATATCTAGCTCCATCTTTCCACAATGACATTTCCTGGGGAATCAACAGCTGTGGTGTCCGAACCGTGAGTCAGTGGGGCTGGGTAGTCGGCACAGCCCTTGAATGTCATTGCCTTTAGACAAACCAGGCACGTTCATTTGGGTGCTGAAGTAGAAAATAAGCTTCTTCCCGCTCTCACTTCATCTTCTTTTATTGAGCAGCCTCTCAGAATTCCCCCCCTTCTCTCTCCATCTCTGTTAAGCATTACTAGGCAGAGCAACCCCTTTAAATCTGGAAATCAATGATATTTATATATTTTATTAAAAAAATCTACAAAACACTTGCTCAAAGCTCTTGCTCTGAGGGAGGGAGGGGAGCTGTTTAGCTATTTACCCATTCTGCAAGAAGCAGCAGTTTCTTGTTATTGCTGATGCTGCTGTTTAAACAGGCTCTGTGCTGCAGTGTTTGCTCCTTTCATAGCTTTAAATTTCTCCTGTTTCATGGCAGAATTACCTGAAGCAGAGAGGGCAGGTCCTCTAGAGTGGGAGAACCACTGACCCATCTCCACTGTGGCTACTAACAACATCTCTCAGTGCCACATCTCCACATTCATTGAACACCTCTAGGGAAAGTGGCTCCACCTCTTTCCCAAGCAGCCTGTTCCAAAATACGAGCATCTGCATGAGGGATGCCTTAATATATGCCCCTATAGCAGCCTCTTGGCTCTTCAGGCTTCCTTTGGGACATTCTTTATGGGTATACCTTGCCTAGGGATGGTGCTGGATCAGAATTTCAGAATTTGAGCTTTGCTCTAAAAAGTTCACGTGGTCAAATACAGTCACCTGGGGTGATTGGATATGTGTTACTCAAAATATCATCTGGCAAGAGTCTGACCAGTTCTGGGGTTGTAGAATTATAGAATCACCAAGACTGGAAAAGATCATCCAGCCCATAGCTCTCACTAACAGTAGGGGGTGCTTCAGGAGGACGCATCCACTTTGATCCATCCTCTTAATGTCTAGATGCAAAACTGTGCTCCATGATACTAGCTCTGTCATATGGCAGTGAATGAGCTCATGGCTTGCTGCACTTTCTTCTTCTGAGATGTCCACGCCTATACAACATAACTGAGTGATACAGTCTTGAGCAGTCGCAGGCATTAATTGGACTATATTATCTTAGAGGCTGTTCCAATCTTAATGATTCTATGATATCCTGGTAGCAAGGATGCAATTGGCACTGGGGAGCAGGAGGTGCCTTGGGTAGGGAATGCCAAGTGCTGCACGGCTTGCAGTTTGCTTTCTGGGATGAAAAAGATCAATTCACTTCATGGCAGTTCCTTCTATCTGATGGTCAGAGGTTCGAGGTGTTGGTAACCAGAGGAGGCTCAGCGTGGACTCCTCAGAGTCTATGTGTTCAGATCAAGGTGTGTGTTGTGTATGGCACCTGAAGTCTTAAAACAGCAGAGATGTATGGGATGGAGCAAAAATCTGAGCTGGAATTTCCTCTGCAGCAAATTATGAACACGTTTGCTTGCAAAGCTGATATTGCTCAAATTGACACCAGCTATTGCACCTTCAACCTGCCTCCTGAGTTTACTTACATTGCTTATTTTGAGTGAGTTCTTGTTACTTTTTAGGAACTGGGAAAAACTGTGACATTTTCGCTCCATCTTTATGAGCCATTAGGATTTATTCCATCCTTTGAATCCTTGTTGGCCTCAAGTCCTTATTTTTATCTTTCATCTTGACACTCAAATGATTTGTGCCTGGCCTTTGCTTTGGGTTGGGTGCAGTCTGTCTCTTCGTTTTCCTTCATTGTCCTGCAAAATGGTATGTCTATGTGCTTGGACCTCAGTTACCGGTTAACACTGATGCCATCCAATATTGGACCTTCTTCGTACCCTTATCCTGCTGGTATCTTTGCTGCTTCCTGAAGTTCCCATTAATTCTTCATTTAGGGCAACCTCACTATTTCTGTTACACACCTCAGTGTGATCTCCTGTGGGGCTGCTGAGCTTTCTCAGTAGGATTTTGTGATGTCCCTGATGATGCTCCATGAACAAAGCCCTAGAGTGCTGTGGCTGCAAATAGAACCATAGAGTCATTAAGGCTAGAAAAAACCTCCCAGGTCATCAAGTCCAACCATCAACCCATCCCAACCACCCCCACTAACAACGTCCCTCAGTGCCACATCTCCATATTTCTTGAACACCTCCAGTGACTCCCCCACTTTCCTGGACAGCCTGTTCCAATGCCTCACCGCTTTCTCTGAGAATAAATTTTTCCTAATATCCAACCTGAACCTTCCCTGAGCACAACTTAAGGCCATTACCTCTTGGATATGCTTCCTCTGCCCAGGTAGCTGTTTGCAGGAGACTTGTATGAAAATATTTCCAATATTTGTTTTCCTTTGTTAGATTTGACTGAAGTTGTCAAGATTTTGCTGGGTTTTGAGGTGGAGGATCTGTCTGATTGTGTGATGTGCACCATGGCACGGTGGTAAGCGTAGGGATGTGAGTTGGAGTGGATCATCTGGAAAGGCTCTGGGTGCCCAGATGTAGCACTGTGATGAAGGTTTTTTTATCTGTATGCAACAGGGATAGTTCTTTAGTGGATGGAACATCTGCTATGGGAGATCCAGGGATGAAAGAAGTATAGCATCCAGCTAGAGATGCAGCCAAACAGGAGGCAAGCATCAGCCAGATGGGTCTGCAAACCCACTGAGTCCCATCATTTTTAGACAGATTTTGCTGACAGGAGTTATTTATTTATCTCCGTATTTGTTGGCAAAGCAAAATGGAATATGAGTTTATTACAAACATATACACAGGAAAAAATAAATTCAGAGAAACAGCTCAGCCTCTGGCACTGCTGTTAAGTATGTGAGACCTGTTTCCTTCCTTCCCCCTCTTGTCATGCTTTTCACTCTTCTGTTCCAGGAGTGGCAAAGGGAGAACTTGGTCCCTCAGCATTTTGGAGTTTGGAGGTTATTTGTTCTCCTAGAGGACCTGGGGACATTTGTTCCTATAGATTATTTACCAGGCACTATAAAAGATAAAAGAAATTACTGGGATTGCTTGCAAAACCCTGAAATTTATGGTGTCATTGCCCTGTTCTGACTAAACCTGGTAGCTCTCTGTAATGATTTAGGAGGTCTTTAACAAGGGTGATGACAGTCATTGTCTACAAGAAGAGCTGAGAGCTGCTGGATTGCATTTTTCTAATATTTAATGCATAAAATGAGTGTTGTGGTGACACCTAAGTGGTAAACTGAGCTGAGCTGCCCTAGGATGGATGGTGCAGCAAATGGCAGTCCTCATTGGTCTTGGCCAACACAGAATGTTGCATCCTGAAAGATAGAATGCATGGAAGGAGCAAATCCAGGTGTACCAATGCAGTACCCAGCACAAGTCCAACATGTTCAAAAATGTAACGTGTAAAAGCTCAACTTGCATGCAAGTTTGCATATGAGTTCATCCCTGCACATGAACATGTGAAATCTGTGGGATTGCATCCTTTCTTTCACCTTTGCAACGCGAATTCTTAGTGTATTTGTTCAGTGCTGAACCATTAAACAATACTGAGGAGAAAAGAAAAAAAAGAAAAGAATTGCATATCAGATGTTTAAAAATGTGCTTCAGCATAGCACATGGGGACTGCAAAGCCTCAGATTTATTTATTAGCTACTTTTTTTTTTTTTTTTTTTTTTTTTTTTTTTAATTTCCTGTGTATGTGTGACCATGGACAGCAATTGCTGGTCATTCAGATGTGCTTTTAGTTCTGTCCTTTGTCCCTTTGGCTGTGTATTGCTCCCAGGACATCACCTTGGACCCCTTCCCTGTGGCTCATTACTCTGCCAAGGAAGTTCTTAAGAACTTAACAATATTTTCTTGGAATTACAAGGAGGGAGAGAGATGTATGTTAGCATTTAAGCTTTTCTGGATGCCTACGCCAAACAAACCAGCAAGTGTATGAGAGCAGGCTTCAGTCTCAGCCATATAATTGCTCATGAAGTAGATATGTTAGCTATCTTGGTGCATAATATATAGCATTTCTGATGATATTTTAAATACATATATTCCCAGAAAAAAGTGATGTATTTACAATTTAAACTATCTTTCACCTGGTTTATATTTCTATGATGGAGTGATGGCATCAGTGGATAAAGGAAGGGCAGCTGATGTCACCTACCCAGATTTATGCAAGGCATTTGACAAGGTCCCACATCACATCCTTACCTCTGCATTGGAGAAATGTGGGTTCTAAGGGTGGACTATTTGGTGAATAAGGAATTGGTTGGATGGTCACAGCCAGAGAGTTGTGGTCAATGGCTCAATGTCCATGTCAAGGTGTTGATGAGTGTTCTTGTGCTCCTTGCTGGGTTCACTCATGGTCCAGAACAGACCCTGCAGTGCATAGCTGAGAATTAAATAAATAGGAAGGGAAAAGAAGATGCTGTCAGGTTAGCATTGCAAGAAGGATGCTGAGAGGTGGTGGGGTGAACTCACCAAAACTTATAATGTGACTCTTGCAGAAGATGTGGGATGAAACAGTTGTCTCAGATCTTAGCTCCAATACTTGATTTCCTAGATGCTTGATCCTGTTGTTAAGCCTTTATTTGGATGTTTTAAAAGCCCACAAATTGTGGTGATTGTATTATTTTTGCTGTTGATTTCACCCGGAACTCATTTCCACAACAACTGCACTGGAGGTAGGAAGGAAGTATGCAGCACAAGTCAACCACTGCATGGCAAAGATCTCCAAGTACAGACAGCAATTAGAATAGAGAGGGAAATAAAAAGACAGAAAACACATTGGGAACACTTCAGTCCTGATGGTATGAAAGGCTGGTGTACATGATAAACAAAGTGACAACAGCCCTCTTTAAGGTGGACACTTGACCTTCATCTTACATAGGGATTTATTTAGGTTGGACTACCCCATACCCAGTCTTGTTTTCCAAAAGGGATCAAATCTACAATGCAGTGGAATTTTGAAGCTGAATGTGGTTAGCTGTAAGAAAATTTCCATCCATGGCAAAAAGCTAGATGAAGTCATCAAGCTCATCTTTTCCCCACGTCTGTAATTTCCACCCTGGAAATAGTCCATGTCTCCCTTTGAAGTCTGCTCAGCCCCAGACATGCAGGTGAGACTCAGAACAGGAGAACAAATTTTTATTGCCTGCTAAAAAAAAGGAATAAAACCCCTTCTTGCAATGTAGTTATTACGTCATAGAAATAAGTCACTACTTTGCCAAGGGCTATTCTGTAGCCCTAATGAGCATTTGTTTGGGGACTTTGCTTAACTGTCTGTGAGAAGAACCACAGCTTTCAGCTCTCTTTGACTTCTCCATGATGATAGGATGGATTTCCAGGGATAGGATTTAGGGACCTGGAGGATGTTTGCAAGGCAGGCCAATAAAGTGTGAGTGGTTGATGTCTGCAATGATGCTCATGGACAGATCTTTGCTCCCCATGTGACTGAGGCAGCAGATGCTTCCCTCTTCTACTGCAGCAGTAATATTCACCTTTAGGTTTAATTGCTGATGGTTGTACTGCCTGAAGAAGGGGGCTGTCAGAGAAGGATGCTGGGAAAACAAAGCAGAGCTCTCCCCTGTAGCCAGCCTCAGCAAAGTGATTGGGAAATTTAAGGAGTTTAAGGCTGATTCCCTAGGTCAAGATGAACCTTGGTAGATGGAAGAAGGCTTCCCTTACTACTGCAAGCAGGTAGGAGCATCTCATTCAGATGGCATGTTTTAAAGCCTCTTCTCTCCTGCAGATGAATGAATTTCCAGGCTGGGTGTTGACTCCAGGAACTGTGTGGCCTCTTCCAAAGGGAAAAGAAAATGTATGCCAAGATCCTTGCCCTGGCAGTAGCCATGGCACATTATAGAGCCATGGCTGTTCACGAAGGTATGTGGTAAGAGGGTGAATGTGACCCCTGGGGGTGATGATGACACACTGAGGAGAAAAAAGTGTTTTCCAAGCAACTGTTTTTGCTAATGTGAGTATGGGGTGCAGCTGTAGTGCTGGTTCCTTTGAGTTTTTCATTAGGGTTCTTCTTTTTGGTTGGGAGTGGCTGGCCAACAGTGATCTCTGAAAGCTGGTACAAGCCACCAACCAGAGGACATGAGGCAGAAGATCTAAAAGTAGCCTTGAAACCTCCTGTTGCTCCCTAGAGTTAAGACTGAGCACCCCAATCTAGCTGTAGATATCCCTGTTCATTGCAAGGGAGTTGGACTAGCTGACCTTAATAGTCCCTTCCAACTCAAGTGATTCTATGATAACATTGTCTTACCTCTTCCCTGGCTCCCCAATATCTGTGCAAACCCACAGAGTTTTTGATGAGGAATTACCAGATCTGAAAGACAGGAGCCAAAGGGATCCTGGAGAAGAGCTTCAAACACTTACAGCATAATCAAGCCCATGTCTCTGTAGCTTCTGGGTCCTGTGGGAAGGGAGGGCTCCTTGCAAGCTCCCAGGAGTGCCGTGGGCTCAGTATTAAACAGTGGGGCCCTTCTCTTTGAATCCTTTTGCAGGAACAAGCCCTCAAGCTTTGAAAGTGTAAATTCACCTGGAGTAAATTCAGTGCATTCAACAAGGAGTTAATGGAAGCTTTGGCATCAAAGGCAAAATTAACTTGATTAAGTTCCTGTCCATCAATTAAGCCAATATACTCAACTATAATGCTATTTAATTTGAAGCTGGGAACAGTGCAATAAATCAATGTTTACAGATGTCTCTGGCAAACCTGTGATTGATGAAACGTGGTAATTTTGGAGGTGCATGGAAAATTTCAAATAAAATCATATTCCCTGGTGATTAATATAGCTGTCTGCGTTGGTATTTTCGACCGAAGGTACCAATTCAAATATGCTTCACATAACATGTTTCCAGTGACAGCTTCAGATACACCTGATCCAAGTAGTGAATGCATTTGGGTTTCATTGCCAAGCCAGCCCCCTCTGGCTTAGTGTCTCACAGAATGAGCTCTGGTTGCCCCTTTGTAGAGAACAGGGCACCGACCTTCTCTTTTTAATCCCATGGAACTCCTGCAGCTCACCGTTGTCTTTCTCCTCATTATCCCTGAATGCAAACAAGGGTGGGAGCATTTTGTAGAGTGAGCAAGACTCCCATGGACAAGTTATGGATGGAGGATTCTCTCTGGGGTTTTGGGATGTAGAAATACATAGCCCTCTGATATCAACAGCATTCTGAACAAGATTTCCAGATTGGTTACAAAGATTCAGCTCTTCCAGGGAATTTCTGTACACAGAACCCCAAGGTGTGGGTGATTCTGGGAAAGATTTTGGAAAGTGTTCTAAGTCTTGTTCAGCTTTAGTTGGGTTTTTCTCATGATGACACAGGTTATGGATAACGTGGAAAGCTGTGAGGAAGCCAAGGATTGGCGTTGCTTTCCCTCAGAGTCTTCTGGGATAGAAGGGACATCAAGGTCCAGGCTTTGGGAGAGAAGGGTTGATCCAAAAATAAGCTTATGGTGATCTCCTGTTAATGGCTGAGCTGCCTCCAAGACAACCCTGACATTTCAGCTGAAAGGCACTTATGGAGAAAGGAAAGGAGATCTTAAAAAGGAGCTCTAGAAAGGAAAATTGGAATAATTATCTGCCATTTTTGTCAGGGGAAAGTACTTTGTATTTCCAGTTGGGTAAGTTAAACCAAAAAGAGCCATTCATTATTTTTTTTTCTGTAGTAAACAGAACTGTTAAGTTGTAAAGAGCTCAGCATCAGGAGGCACAATGAAAAATGAAGAAATGAAAAACCCTGGGCTACAAAGAGCTGTGGACAGATATCTGTTTGCAGCCAGCAAATGATGCTCTTTTCCTGCTGTGTGGCCAAAGGGATTGATCAGGGACAAGTAGAAATGAAAGAGAGCACAAAACCTGCATCCTTCTAATCTCTACAGGAAACCTGCTCTTAGGAATGGGGTAAAACTTGGGTAAATTGGAGAGGATGAGCTAAAATGGGCTTTCTATAGTGAGAGAGTGAGAAAAATCCACCTAGCACTTCACCCCAGGAAATGCTCCAACCTGGATGAGTGTGGGTTGGGTCCCCAGCTGAAAGCCAAGGCAGTGAATGAAGTCCAAAGCATCAGTGAAACAAAATGGAAAAAAAAAAGTGAAGAGGTTGACCCCAGTCCTGCTATGGAAGCCTTCCTCCAGCAGTCAGAACGCTCCACTTTTTAGCAGGCCAACAGTAATAACTCAGCATCTATCTGCAAAAGAGAGAAATGCCAAAGAAAATAGACATTTTGAATTTCCCTTTTAAAGCCGTCATTAATTTAAGCATCCCTAAAAGTCATCAGATTTGTGTCCATGAAATGTATTTATTGAATGCCTAAAGAAAGTGAAATTAAATTTAAAACAACTGAACAGTTGATGTTCTTTAAACAGATTTTCTCATACACCTGTCCGTTCCCTGCCAGCTGCCATTGGTTAGTTCTGGCTTGTACAGAAAAAAACACTCAAATTGTTCATTCCTTGCAAATGACTTTTTTTTTTGTGCTGGAAGTTTAGCAAGAGGAGTACATTGCAGATCTGAATGCATGGGGTGTCCCAGGCTCTCTGCATGCAAGTCTAGAAGATGTTCTTTTAGGTGGCCCTACAGGTGCATTGGATGACTTACATTGTCTCTAATTATAAGATGATGAGGGTCTCTCTCTTAGCTGTAACATTTCAGGTGTTCACATGAAGGGTTTCTTTCCTGGCTGCCGCATTGTGTGATGAGATCATAGAGCCATACAATGTCCCAAGTTGGAAGGGATGCATAAGGATCATTGAGTCCAACTCATGAGATGGGCTTTTCTGCCCTTCTTCTCCTTCAGTGTGCAGGACAGCAGAGGTGGCCGATGTTCTGTTCCTCGTGGGGCAATCCCAGGGTGCAGGGAGAGAGAGCTCCCAACTGCTCAAGGACTTCATCAGCAGCGTGGCCCGCTCCTTTGAGAATGTGGTGATGGGCAAAGGAGGCATCCGGCTGGCAGTGGCACTCTATGGAGAGAAACCAAGGTGAGTCAGTGCATCCTCTACCACCAGCACACGGGTTCCTATAGCCCTACAGCTCTAGATGGGGACAATTTTTGCTAAGAAACTATTTCTCTTAATAAAGGGCTCTTGCTACTTGGTTGAACCGCTGCAAGAGCAAAGCAAGAGTTCAACCCCTAACAAGGTCAGCAAAGTACAGAGACATTTGGCCATGGGGAACTTTTCCCAGATAGAGAGGGTGATACTTAATCAGACAGAAGAAACTCCCTGCTCTCTAATCTTAGATACTGTTTTAAGATAGAAGGCTCCCCTGACCATTGTAAAGAGGATTCTGACTACCTACAAACCTTGTGTAACCATCTAAGTGTCAACCTCACTGTTGGCCATTACCATTAATGATGCATCCTTGCTATAATAAAAAACATTTTCTTGCCCTTTATTCACCCATATTCCCCCATTTCTCATTCCCAGGATGTGTATTGATCTGACAGACTATGTGACCATCGAAGAAATGCTGGTGGCAATTCAGGAAATTTCAATCAAAGGCAATAGCTTGAAAGTGGGGTCTGCCCTGGCATTTGCAGCTCATGCCATGTCTCGCCCAGATACACTGCGAGAGGATGTAGCAAAGGTAAGCAGCCTTCTGCTACCATTGCTCTGATGTAACACTCAGTAGGGATCAGAGTTCTGATGTTTCACCCAGGCATGAATGAGACAGTTGGGTTGCATTCACCCTATCTGTTTTTTGTTCTTGTTTTTGTTTTTGAGGTTCCTCACTTATGAGCTCATTCAGGTTCAGGTCTGAGGTAGAAAGAGAGGCAAGCCCAGATTTTCAAAGGACTGATTGAATTATCTCTCAAGCATCTGTGTTTTAATTCCTTCCTAACTCTTGTGGGTTAAATCTCAACCGAGATCTGAGATGTTGGTTTGGAAATCCTACAGTTGACTCTTTGAACTCCTCATATTGTGCTCTCTCATTCTCTAGCCCTGATTCCAATTCTTTTAGGTAGTTGTTTTGATCACAAGTGGGAAATCCAGTGATTTGGTTGAAGACAAAGCCCAAGTCCTGCAGGATGCAGGAGTAACCGTGTTTGCTGTAGGTATGTATGGACATAGAATCATAGAATTGTTTGAGTTGGAAGGAACCTTCAAAGATCCAGCTACCCTACAATGAACAGAGATATTTACAGATAGATTCTAGACATGCTAAGCTACCAAATACAGTGTGCACAAACACTGTACACAATCTACACATCAGGGAAGGCTGCAGATGTATAACAGCACCTACCTCCAAACACTGCATCCATCCCCTGGCACAGCCACTAGCAACTACTGCATGAACAGGAAAATCACATCTGCACTGTGCTTGGATTTTGTTGTTGTCGACTGCTGATTTATTCAGTTGATATCTGTGGTTTTGCATCTGTCAAAATGACTTGCAAATTCAGGAGGAGTTCAATAAATAGTTCCATTAAAGTCAAAATGTTTTGATGCGGCATTTTCAAAAATGAAATGTTTTGGGGGTTTTTTTTTCACATTTGAAGGTTTCTCTTAATGGGATTTAGAGACTGACTTTAGCTGTGTTAAGTTGTCCATCAGAATAATTCCATAGGCATGGAAAAATTTTAACCCCTTTCCAAAAGCCAAATACAGCCACTTATTACAAGTCAAACCCTTCTCTTTGCCAAGCAGTTTGGGGAGAAAAAAGAGTTGGTGGTGTTTTATTGTGGAGAACAGCTAGGGTAATTTGGACCAATGGAAGCACAAAATTATGGCTGATTTCTTTTTTTTTTTTTTTTTTTTTAATTCAGCCACTGGAAAGCCCAAAAAATTTCACACAGCCTCTTCAAACTCTCTTTGTCTGATTGCCTGTCAGAAGGACAGAAATGCCTCTGTGTTTAATGGGGAAAATGAAGGCAGATCTTACCCTCCTCCCTTTCACTGTCCACCCAAAGCATCCCATTAGCGGCCAGGTCCCCTTGGGCAGTCTCTAATATGCCTCTGAAAACAAACTTGACTTCTTTTCCCTTGTGCAAGAGGCCATACCTGCTCCACAATCCCCCACCCAGATTTTGGCTCCATTCCATTCCAGTACATTTGTCCCATTCATTCTTCAAAGACTTTTACTAATGCTTGACCTCCTCCACTGCGAGTCTCTGGGGTCCTCCTTTCTCTTTTTTTTTCTTCCTATAGGAATTAAAGATGCTGACAAGCATGAACTGAACAAAATAGCATCGGAACCCACAGCAGAGCATGTGATTTATGTTGATGACTTTCACCTGCTCCACAATGCAGCCCAAAAACTCTCACGAAGGCTCTGTTTCACTGCCTCAGAGCCCCCACGGCCCATCAAACAACCTGTGCAAGGTTTGTTGGGGTTCTCCTTTTATCCCGCCCCAAACAGACAATTCCTATTCCATAGATGTGCCAACCACACCATGGAGATGGGTCTCCCATATTCTCATTCATCTCAGGGGAATTCTATGGGTTGGCTGAGCCTGGAGGAGCAACCAGCTCAGTGGAGCATCTGTTGCTCAGGAGCAGTGGTCCTATGCATTTTGCTTGGTGTCTGCATTACCATGGTTAGTCTCAGGTTGGATATTAGGAAAAATTTCTTCTCCGAAAGAGTGGTAATGCATTGGAACAGGCTGCCCAGGGAGCTGGTGGAGTCACTGTCCCTGGAGGCATTCAGGAAACATGGAGATGTGGCACTGAAGATATAGTTTAGTGGACATGGTGGTGATGAGTTGATGGTTGGACTGGATGATCTTAGTTGTCTTTTCAACCTTTATGATTTTGTGATACCAGATGCTGAAGTTCTTACTGTCTTTTCGACAGGAGAGTAGCAATATTTTGGAGCAGTAGTTCTGCACCTTGGGATTTTCATGACGGGCTTATCATGGTGAACTGTGATATCATAGTCTTGGGTATAATTTTCATCCTTATGAAGATGCGAAGAGCATATAAAAAGATCCCAATAGAGATCTAGATCTCTCCCAAAAGATGTCCAAGTCCAGAGGTGGTGGCAATGAGTTCTTATTGTTCTCTTGGAACCCAAAAAAGATAAGTTCAAAAAGCTTAGAGCAGAGCTTGGAAGAACTTTGTGGATAAAGTCCAACACCAAATTCTTTCTCTGCACTGAATATTCTGACTCCCCCAGTGAAAGACCTTCACGCATCCAACACCAGTGCCATCGTGGTCCAAACAAAAGACCCTTATCTTCTTTTGCAGTTGAGAAGATCATCGGCCCCCGGGATCTGCGTGTGAGTGAGCACAGCCACAGCTCTCTGAGGTTCACGTGGATGCCAGCTACAGGGAGGGTGATGGGGTACCGTGTCCGTGTGTATCCCTTGTTGCCTTCAGGACAGCCAGTTTTGGAGGATCAGCAGCAGGTAGGCTTGCATTCCCATGTTGTAGAGCCCCAGTTGTGCTCACAGTGTTTGAGATTAATCCTCTCCCGAGGCTGTTGATGGCATAGTCCAGGTGGGAGATGGCACTGTGTCACTCAGCCATCCAGGTCATGGCTGAGTGCATCCCCATAAACTGCTGAAACTGCTTTTTTGAAGTGAAGGTCTATAGGGGACCATCAAATTTGCAGATGTGTCGATTGTTTGTGCATGATGGCATTACTATGAGAGTGAGGCAGGGAAGGAAGAAAGGAAGGAGAATATGACACAAGCTGTCATTAACTCTGTTGGGATGGATAAGAACAAGTCAATGGGAACCACTCCTTTCTTTCCCTACTTCTGTGACATGACCTCTCAAATAAGTCCACAGCAGCTCCTATTCTTCTTGTTGCCATCCTTAAATCTTGGTAGGGTTTCTGCATGTTTTTATTTTCCCATATCTTTGTGAGAAGGATGATGCTGTGTACCAGCTCACTCTGGGACAGCTTGGTCACTGAACAAAGCAGGACTGAAGGATAGAAAATGTATGCCTGAAAGCTTTCATTTCTAATAATAGAACAAACCTATGAAAGCATAAAATATTAAAGTTAAGATTATTAATTGTATTAATTATTCAGATTGCATTTAACAAGAATGATCATCCTTGACTGCTTCAGAATCTCATAAGAACATCATAAAAACACAGAAGTTATGTTTATTTCTTTCGCCCTCAGGCTATATTGAAATTTCCCTATACGAGCTTCAAAGAAACTCTCTTTGTCAAAAATAGTGGGTTTTCCTCCATTTTCCTTAAGGTGAGGATCGGGGACCCTCACCATTGTGGATGTTCTTGTTTTCATGGAGTTTCTACTGCATGTGATCCAGCTTTGGCATTATCCCGTGTTAGTGACATGTCCCTTGAGAGCCTGGGTATCTTTCAAGGATTGCACTGATCCTGCTCATGGAAGCACCTTGCACTAGAGGAGAAGCCTTGTGCTTCTAAACTGCTGTGAATGTGGGAATCTTCTACCCTCACAGAGACGTAATGATAACTCTCGTCCACCTGTGTGACAGATTTTGGTGGATGGTGACAAATGCACTGTGCTGGTGACTGATCTGAAACCCAACACCAAGTACGTCTTCACAGTGAGAGCCATCTATACAGATGCCCTCGGAGAGTCAGCAGCAGTCAAGGGGAAAACCAGTGAGTGTCTCTTCTGAAACCATTCCATCTTCTTGTTCATGCGGGCACAGGAAAAGAAACCACCTCAGTATCATATACCCAAGGAGTGGGGGATGTAGGAGTAGGAGAAACATCTATAGAAATGTCCCTGGTGTGGAGTGAAGCACTATGAGCAGATGTAGAGTAACCCAACCATGTACCATGTGCCATGTGTACAGCCCATTGGATAGCTCATCTCGTGTGCTGTGATGTGGAATTTGATGAATCCAGGCTGGGCTTCAGTTACTGTAACTCTAATGTACATAGGATGAAAGAAGCTTCTGGAGACCATGTGTTTAGAAACATGAGTTTTATGGAGAGATGTACGTTCTAAATATCTTGGTTTGGAAGCAGATGGTCCAAAAACTTTGGGTTGGCATTGTGTACTACTTAGAATTTCACTTCACTTAAGGAGAACACCAAGGGAGCAAGATCATGGCCCTCAGGAAATGTCCTAAGTAGTGATCTCTGTCCCGTGAAATGATCTAGATATCTCCTGGATTACAGTCAGCCACACCACATTCCTTTGCTGTCATATTGCTGACTGTAACAATGAGTTTTTGGAAACAAAAAAGTAAATGGACTCTTGGTCAAGCCCTGGACTGTAAGACATTGGGTCAGAAGTGACAAATTCAGCAAGTTTTGACCCAGAAATCTCCCCACTACTTTCAGATGATGTAAAGGCTAAAGGAGTATAGTAGTTGTACTCCTCCCTCTGTTTTGCATGAAGAACCAAGCCTGCTTTGCCCAGGGGGTTTTGAAAATAATGATTCCTTTTTCCTTTTCTTTTACTTCTTCTCCCTATCTCCGCAATGTCTAAATTGTTTGTCTTCTTGAGGGAAGATCTCTGACAGGATGAATAAATAAAGAGCCTCAATAAGGTTGACTCATATGTACTTGCCACAAATAAGATGGAATGGCTCTATGGGTTGGGATAAAGCCATTTGATCTCTTCTCTTATTATCCCCAACGTGAAGGCAGAGGCAGGAGCTATAAATCTGCCTGCCATGGCTGGCTGGATCTAAATGGGCTCCTCTTTCTAAGAGTCGCATCCATAGGTACAAGTAACATTTGATTCATGTGTTCTTGCTCAGCCTGCCTGAAACCACTGCGGAATTTTCTCTGCTCAGGAGACAATGCCCTGTGGGTAGATACTTCACAGTTTCCAACGCCATTCAAAGAGGAAGCCCCCAGGCACTCTGTCATGGGGTTTTTATGCTCATTTTTCAAGTGGACAAGGCTGTGATCAAGGGGAGAGTTTACTTTTGAGGATATGGCTGATAGAATAGGGAGAAATGTTGCTGCTCGCTGTTTTGTCTCTTTGTCTTTGAAGTCAAAAGCTTTTCCAGGTGTCTTTGATGTGGCTCTCTATTAAAGCACTGTTCCATCAATTTTTGTATCCCATAGCACCAGTGCCTCCAGTCACTAATTTCCGTGTGATTGAAGAAGGACTTTTTAGCTTGAAGGTTGCTTGGACTCCTCCCCTGGGCAAGCTGGAAGGCTACAAAGTCTACATCCCTGGAGGTGAGTTTGGTTTCCTTGGAGCTTGCTTTGAAAAGAGCAGTGACCCGAGAGCAGAAAAGGTGCCTTTTCATCCAAGAAAAGAGTGATATCACTCCAGAATAAAGCCGAGTTAGTTTTTCCAGTCAGTATAGTTCCTCTAGAATGAAGGACAAGAATCTTTTGAAGGAAGATATAGGAATGATGGTGCGGATGCATTTTACTGTTTGCACTACCACCCTGGATATTTTTCATAAGTGCCTGCTTTGGTGTGCATGTGGGATGAGTTCAAGCCTTTGGTATAGCCAACATTCACCTCTGTGTGATCTGTGGGGCTGGGGACAGCACAGATGCATCAAGTCTTAACTACAGACCCGATGGTTAGCAAAATTTCAAAGGCATGCTCTTTGCTGTTGCCTTGAGTACATTGCAATGGGGTGTAGACTTTAGGCACTGGGAAGGCTTCACCATCACTCTTCTCCTTGGTTTTTCAGCCAACAGACCTGGAATGACCTACGAGTGGGTTCTGCAGGGTGATGTCTCCTCCCATGTGCTAGATAACTTGCAGGAGGATAGAGAGTACAGCATCAGCATCTATGCAGTGTACCCCCAGGGTCCAAGCCAGCCCGTGACTGCCATGGGGAGAACATGTAAGAGGTTTGACTCCTTGACTCCTTCTTGCTTTGGGCACTGCATTCACTCTTTGCTGTTGATAAGCACCCCACCATTGGGCATGTGGCAAGTGTGCACCAAAAGAGCATTGCTCACAGGTCCTTCCTAAGTCCATCCTGGAGCCATGCTCTTCCCTCATCACGTGCATGGGATGTGGCCACACCACACCAGTCAAGAGGAAAGGAAGGAGATCTGTTATGTGCCCATGCTGCAGAAAGCAAGCAATGTTGCCCGTGAAGGATCAGTCCTGAAAAGCAATGGCCATAGGTTTAGATTTTCTCATCACTGTTTTCATAAGATGCTTTCGTCCTTCCAGGCAAAGACAGAGCCCTCGGAAATCCCTCTCCAATCAGTGGAGACAACAGCACCAGGAGGGCAGCCAACAAAGTCCTCTGGTGGTCAGTATGCACTTTGAAATATTTGTTCCCTGTCCTTCCAGTGAAGCCCCTGCCTGTGAGGAGCATCTTGCTGCAGAATGAGACCACTGATACACTCCAGATGCGGTGGAGCTCTGTCCGGGGTGCAACGGGCTACAGGCTCACCTGGACATCAGCAGGTAAAAGCATGGGAACGGGATGCAAGCATTGGCGGTCAGGGAGGTGGGGAGGCACTGGAAGTACTGACCAGTTTTCTGCTGAGCATGCAACAACAATTGGCAAAGGCTAGCTGTAGGTGTCCGTTCACTGCAGGGCAGTTGGACTAGATGAGCTTTAAAGGTCCCTTCCAACTCAAATGATTCCCAGGTTTCTTGGGTCTGTTGCACCAAGACCTGACTTAATCTGCCAGCATCCCATATTGTACCCTCTTTCTCAGGCAGATTTTTGTGTTTGAAGACAGATCTGCATTTGCAGCTGGAGCCTCTCCATTCTCTGAGCCCAAACATAGCTTCATTGCTGGTGTGCGGGAGCAGGAGTTAGAAATTCAGGCTTGATGGCATATTTTAGCCTTGAGAGATGGATGATTCTGTGGTTCAAAGATGAGATGTGTGTCAGGACACCTGGACTCCATCACAAACTTTGAAAAAAAACAGCATTCCTTCCTATGGCTTATGAAATAAGAAGAGATTTCTCACTGGAGATGGAGGGGATTAGATGGAGAACAGCTCTAAGGTAATCAGAAGGGAAAAATCTTTCCAGGGAAGGTATAACACTGCTTTTATTGCTTTGTAAAGAATGGTTCTCTATAAAAAGAAATCCAAGCACACCCCAAAACTGCTTTTTATCCAGTCTTTGATTTATAAGCCAAATAGAGCATCCTCAGCCTTCCACCTCTTCTCAAGGGGAATGAGCAAGATGTGTTCGGCCAAAGTGTGATCACATCACTTCTGTGCTGGGTTTATTGTATATGAGCAGATCTTTCACTCAATACCAGCTCACCCCAAATCCAGGGGTGACAAAAAGCCCACCATCACCACTGTTCTCCCACACTCCATCTCATTCCAGGTCATGCATTACAGTGGTGCTGGGATCAATGATGACCGTCCCCGTTCAGCCATCCCGGGTGCTGGAGGATGTTGATTTTTCCTCTTTAACAGAGAATAGACAAAAACAAACCAACTCCTTATAACTGTCCATAGTGTATGGGTTGGGAGAGGGGGATGGGGCGTAGGGTGCTGATGGAAGCAGAAAATGGAGACATGGCACCCTCCAGTGACCAAAACTGGAAATGGCATCCCTCCACTCACCCCTCCCTCACTCCCATCGTGCTGCCAGCATCTCTCTGCTTCTCCGAAAACGAGCTGCAACCGGCAGGGATTAGGTATTAACTCTTCTCTGTTCATGCCTCCCTCTAGAATGATGCTGAGAAGTTCTGCTGAGAGTATTCTAGTCTGTAGCAGGGATACAAAACCAATGGAGAATATGTCTTTTGTGGCATTTCGTCTCCCATGTCCAGCAGGGAAGGAAGGATGGCTCCAACACTAAGTCACCGAGGGCTGGACAGAGTGTGGACCCTGTTAGAGGACTGCTCTGAGCCCCATATACATTCATTTGGAACAGGCTGCCCAGGGAGCTGATGGAGTCACCATTCCTTGAGGTGTTCAAGAAAAGGGTAGATGTGGCAATGAGGGACACGGCATAGTGGATATGGTGGGGATGGGTGTGCAGTTGGACTTGATGATCTGAGTGATCTTTTCCAATCTTAATGATTTTATGATTTTTCTGTCGCTACCTGATTTCTTTGACCTGAAAAGCCCCAAATTACCTTGATCTGTTGGTGATTTTTGGGTGGTGTGGGTTATTTCCATCATCTCCTCAACAAAGACTTGTGCTTATTGTGCCCTGTCCTTACTGTCCTTGGTTTGAGGACCTCATGGGTACAGGTGCAAGCCAGGAGGACAAATGCCATCCGATCTCATGCAACCATATAATCCTCAAGTGATCGTTTGTAGGATCCCAGCTGGGTGGTCCTCCTTGGCCCGACCTATTCATCAACCATCATTTCCATTTGCAGATGGCAGCATCCAGGATGTGAACCTCAGCAGCACCTACAGCTACTACATGATCCAAGGTCTGCAGCCTGGCACAGAATACACTGTCACCATCAACCCCATCTTTGGAGATGTTGAGGGGCCAGTGGTGAGCAGAAAAGCAACCACAGGTGTGTGCCCCACAGTAGCAGTATAGGCAGGGGAAGAAGTCCAAGAGGACACAGATTGGGGTGAGACTGTGCTGGCATCACCAAGTTGGTGTCATTTGTGGTCACCATCTAGCCTGTTACCTGATGTAAAGAGCAGCTGTGGATGTGTGACACCTGGGGACATCGTTTGGTGGGTGTCATGGCAATGGGTTGATGGTTGGAATTGATGATCTTAGAGGTCTTTTCCAACCTCAGTGGTTCTATTCTATTCTATTCTATTCTATTCTATTCTATTCTATTCTATTCTATTCTATTCTATTCTATTCTATTCTATTCTATTCTATTAAATTCCATTCCATTCCATTCCATTCCATTCCATTCCATTCCATCCTATCCTATCCTATCCTATCCTATCCTATCCTATCCTACCCTGATAGTAGCTTCTGGGGAGTCACTTAGAATCTATGGGGTCCTAGAACTGAACAGGCAAATCTTTCTTGCAGTGGCTTCAAGCACTGTGCAGATGTTGAATGTGAGTGAGATATCCACCAATGCTGCTCTGGTCTCCTGGGACTCAGTTGCTGGGGCCACTGGCTACCGAGTAGCTTGGGGTCCTACACCAGGTAAGATCCCACTGCCCTCCATCCTGAATCACCCACACCTCCTCCAGTAGCACAGGAGATAAGGCTCTGGGAACCTCAGGAATGATGAACATAAGAACAACTCCAGCTCATTAACTGGCCTGAGCTACTTCAGAGCATGAGCTGAAACCAGAAATTATTCCAGGGCCTGTCTTGCAGTGCTGGCAGATAGGGTCTCTGCAACCTGACCCCATCCCAATTCATATCCCAGTGGGTACCACTGGTAATGGTTTTACGTTACCTTGCCTGGTCCTTGAGGATGAGCTGAGTCACATCAGCAGTGCAGGGGCTCTGCAACTCCCTGTAGGGCTGGGGTGAGGCAGAGAACACATAGGTGCATCCGGTGACCCATATTATGTTAACTGGGGCCTTGGGTGTGAGAGCTGGTTCTTTTGGATCCTCTTGGTGAGTTCAATTGCTTTGGTCATTCAGATTCCTTAATAAACAATCAAAGGAATATTCTCTTGTTCCAGCAAACACAGGCTGAGTCAAAGATGGGGAAACTATGGTGCATCTCCTAGTGTACGATAAAGCTACTCCCCAGATTTTAGTCTTTATCCTCTTCTATTTCTTTTTCTCTCTTTTGCAAAGAATTTTTTGGGAAAGATCGACCTCGGCAGCTGGCCCTCAACAAGTCAATCACAACTTACCAGCTCCGCAACCTGGCCCATGACACCGAGTATGTGATTTCCCTCTATGTGCTCTTTGGCTCAGTGGAAGGACCAGGGATCACAACCACAGCCAAGACATGTGAGTATGAGCAGAGTGTTCAAGTAACTACCATAGCATGCATCCATTGGGTGGATGGTTCAAGTTGGTGTATGTCTACTGAAGGGAGGTTCCAGATTTATCATCAGAGATGGAAAGGTAGAGGAAGAGGACTAGAATTCAGTATGGAGATAATGGTCTAAACATTGTGTTGAAAGGTTGACATGGGCAAACACTCCTATTCACAGCACCCATGGGAGCTCCAGGTGGATGTTTCAGTCTTGCAGATAGGATCCCATAGCTGCCTGAATCCCCATGCTGTCTCTTTTGGATTCACAGACATGCTCCTAGCTGAAGCTACAATGAAACATACACTTTGGTGCTAAGGGCAATAGGATGTACATGCAAAGCTTTAGAGTGTTCAGACCAGTTTCCCTCCAAATTAGAGCAATTAGGCACCAGGGATAAGCAAAGATGGCACTTTTAAATATTCTCCAATTTTGGCTTTACTATACTGCCAACATGGAGCCTTCGGGGCAGCAATCAGTGCACTAACGCCAACTTAATCTTGCAGCTCCTCTTGGCTACATCTCCAATTTCAAGGTGACATCCTACACCAGCTCAAGCCTGTCTCTGGCATGGAGCATCATGTCGGCTGCCACCAAATTCAAAGTCACCTGGAGACCTGTGGGAGCCAGCAATGGTGAGCAGAAAAAGGGTGAACGTACTTATTCCTGTCAAAGACCCATGTCAGTGGCCATGGAAGATACCTTTCCAAAGTCCTTATCCACTGCCTGGAGCAGGAAAGAGATCTCACTGCTACAAAACAATCTTCAGCCAACACCCATTGCTGATAGATCTTTCTCTCTTTGTGTTCGTGCTCTTCTATTTATGAAGTTAATCCCCAAAGCTCTGGAATTGCAGTGCAGCAAAGAAAGGCTGTTTCCCTTGAAGGGGATGCCGCCAGCCTCACTGATGAGCTACAAGAAGCATCCCTTCTTTTACAGAAAAACAGGTGGCCAAGACTCAGTACCTGGGCAGCAGATTGTTGGCTCACCAGATTGACCACCTCTTGCCTGACACCTTGTATAAAGTCAGCATTAGGGCTGTCTTCAGCAAGACTGAGGGGCCAGAGGTGACTCTGACTCACCGCACAGGTACGTCCTTATGGAACAGCCCTCTGTGTTGGGACACTGGGGTTGGATTCATGGGGTTTTGCTTCTTCCAGTGTATTTTTCACATGAGTTTATCAGAACCCATAGTGTTTAAATATGCCTCTGAATGATCTATTCTCTTGTTCCTCCCTTCACGTCCCTGTGATGTGCAACCAGAGTTTGGTGCTGGCAATAAAAATATGGATGAGACCCCTCAGTTTAACTGCACAGTGCTCTGCTTCATGGATTCTTCTAGTAAATACAGCCTGGTATCTCTGGGTAGAGTCATAGAATCACTGAGGTTGGAAAGGACCTCTGAGATCATCCAGTCCAACCATCAACTCATCCTTACCATGCCCACCAACCATGTCCCTAAGTGTCACAACTACACATTTCTTGAACACCTCCAGGGATGGTGGTGACCCAAAACCTTCCCTGGGCAGTCTGTTCCCTTGCTTGAAGAAATTTTTCCTAATATCCGACCTGAACCTGAACTTCACCTCTTGCCTTTTCTTCCAAAATGCAATCAACGACTAGGGAGTTATAATTCATAACTACTGAGTTTTTCTTCAGTGTCATGACTTAGAACAACAAGCACTTCATTACTTCCAACATCTGACCCAGTTTTGGCTGGGATAGAGTTAATTTTTCTTCCCAGTAGTTGATCTGATGCTGCGTTTTGGATTTAGAATGAGAAAACTTTGATAGCACACCAACGTTTTAGTTGTTGCAGAGCAGTACTTACACTAAAACAAGAACTTTTCAGCACCTCACACTCTCCTGCTAGCAAGGAGCTGGGAGGGGACAGAGCCAGGACAACTGACCCAAAGTGGCCACAGGGACATCCTGTATCATATGGCATCGTGCTGAACAGTAAAACTGAGGCCAAAGGGTCCACCATTTCTCAGGGACTGGTTGAACATCAGTCAGGGAGTGGTGAGGAACTGTGTTCTGTATCACTTACTTTTAAAAATTTGTTTTACTTTTTTTTTTTTTAACTTCCCCTTATTTCTTTCTTATTAAACTGCCCTTAGTGCATGAATTTCTACACTTTTCTATTTTGCAGCATCTCTCGCAGACTCCAGTCCCATCCACACCATCCAAGATCTGAGGATTACCAACACTGCTATCAATAGTTTGAAGCTGTCTTGGAAGAGGCTTCCAGAGGCAACTCACTATAAGATATCCTGGGTACCAATCAGAAGTAAGCATCCTGCTCCCTTAGGTGCAGTGTGAGGACAAAGAACAAAGATCACCAGAAAACACAAACTTAACTCAATCCTTTTCCCACAGATCATCAGGGTGGATGGGAGCTATAGTATCTCCAGGGACAGGCTGAAGGCCTGAAAGTTGGCCAAGTTTTCATCTGTAATCTGGAGATCAGTTGGATTTAAGTGTAGTTGTATTCAAGAAGTCAGGGAAGGGATTCCATTCCAGCAGTGTATATGATGCCAGGTCAGGGAGGAAAACAACTGTAACAGTAATTGTTAATAGCAATCACCCTGCTCTTTCTATGTAGTATCATGGATTTATTTTATTTGTTTGTTTATTTGTTTTGTGGTGTCGCTGCAATTGTGGCTAGGTGGCTTGGAAACCTCACAGTTAGTTGGAGCTGAGAGCAACTCATTCACCATCCCCAAGCTGAAGGAGAGCACCACCTACACCATTGGTGTGTCTGCAGTGATTGGAGGACAGGAGGGAAACCCCACACTCCTCACAGCCAAAACTTGTGAGTATGGAATAAATGTCACCAGGCAGTGCCAGGGATTGTGATGGGAGATGGGATGGGATTGGGCAAGGAGAAATATAATTGGGCAGTATCGATGGGAAATATCTTCACCATTCTCAGCAGGTTAAATGTAAATATCATTCATGAGTTTATGGCATCATGTAGGATGATCAGGGGACTGGAGCACCTCCCCTATGAGGACAGGCTGAGGGAGCTGGGCTTGTTCAGCCTGGAGAAAAGAAGGCTGAGGGGTGACCTCATTGCAGCCTTTCAATACCTAAAGGAAACCTACAGAGGGGAGGGGAATCAACTCTTGGAAAGGGTTGTTATGTGTAGGATGAGGGGAAATGGTTTTAAGTTGAGGGAGGGGAGATTTAGGTCGGACATCAGGGGGAAATTCTTTACTATGAGAGTGGTGAGGTGCTGGAACAGGCTGCCCAGAGAGGCTGTGGATGCCCCGTCCTTGGAGGTGTTCAAGGCCAGATTGGATGGGGCCCTGGGCAGCCTGGTTTAGCATTAAATGTGGAGGTTTGTAGCCCTGCATGTGGCAGGGGAGTTGGAGATTCATGATCCTTGAGGTCCCTTCCAACCCTGGCCATTCTGTGATTCTGTGTAATACGACTGATGCTGCAGAATAGGGAGATTTGGAAATCCAGGGGTGGAGATCAGGTACATAAAACAGTCACGGAGGCTTCAAGGAGTAATAGCATCTGGTACAAGTGAACAGGCATAAAGTTAATTTCCCACCTCAACAACTCAAATTTAATGATTGGTTGGGAGAAAAACCCGGCATCCAGGCTGAAGATATGACAATTATTTGATAAAATTATATCAGTTCGCATTTAGGGAATGATTTAGTGGTCAATATTGATGGTAGGTGGACAGTTGGACCAGATGATCTTAGAGGTTTTTTCCAACCTTAATGGTGAAGGTCTCTGAAACTCATCACGGATGAAGATGTGTTTTCTAGCATACCCTTCATTGCACCCTGACATAGATGTAGAGGACATGGTAGTGATGGGTTGTTACTTGGACTTGATGATCTTAGTGGTCTATCCAACCTTAATGATTCTATGATAAGCTTGCTTTCTTTTTCTTTGCAACAGTGGATTTACCCAAAGTGACTGAGTTCACTGTGCAGGAAGCTGCAGAGGCCAGTGTTTTGCTGACTTGGACTGCTGTTCCTGGAGTATCCACGTACCTACTAACATGGCGCTTGTCCTCAGGTAATATTCATATGGTTGGGAAAGGAAAGATGGCTTGTAAATTGGACACATCTGAGATGAACTGCCCTAACTAAGAGTATTTGAGGATGGAGCATGAACAAGTGTGGCTTGGCTTGTGGTCTATTCAGTTCAGTACTTGGTCTTAGAGACAGCTGATGCAGCAGAAGATGAAAGTGGCAGGTAATATAGAAGAAATTTCTTTCCACCAACAGCCTTAATTGCCATCCAGAGAGCCCTAGGCAGGCATGAGCAGTGTGCCCAGGTGGCCCTCATGAGGTTCAACAAAGCCAAGTGCAAGGCTTTTCACCAGGTTTGTGGCAACTCCACATTTCCCTGGGCAGACTGTTCAATGCCTCACCACTTTCTGAGAAGAAATCTTTTCCTAATACCTAACCTGTAATTCCCCTAGTGCAACTTGAGGCCGTTGGGAATAGTTAACCAAGAAGTGGTTGATTTTGTTTTCCATACAGCCTTAATTCCTTTCTGTTCAAAAGCTTTACCATACAGCAAAGATCTTTCAAAACTTTCCTAATCATTGCTTATAATTTTTAGCATATATTTGTTTGGGTTTGTTGTTGTTTTTTTTTACCCAATTGATTTGGCCCTAATAGGTTTGTCATTTTAAAGAACCAGGTTTCTTATTTTTTCAGGAATAGGCTTAAGCCTGTTTCGATATAGCAATTTTCCTGTCATTGCTTCAGCTTCAGCTACTAGCTTTTTTTTTTTAATCTTCACAAGCCAATAAAGAAAACAGATCTGACAAAATTCCCCTGTGCTCCCTGCAGTGCTTTTATGAGTTACCAGGTCATCAACTTTAATTTTTTTTAATTCCGAGGACATTTTAGTATTGGCAGCCTAAGGCTTGCAGCATATGTCACTCAGAATGAAGTCTCCTGCGATAACATCATTTTTTTTCCTCTACATATTATAGATAAATGATTAGGGAACAGAACATTCAGCTCTCTAGGGTGATTTAAGTGATCTAATGTAACTGTTCCTCCCCTGTGCTGTGCTGTTAAAGTATCGATCTGTAAGCATTCAAAAATCATTGGTTTCAGAGTTGTCAGGGGCTCAGAAATGGATAATAGCACATCTGACAGTCCCACTGTGCCCTCACTCGATCGCTCCTTCTGAAATAGGTTTATAATTATTGATTTAACATCACAATCCCATGAATCTTGCCACTGAGTTTCAATAGTACCAATGAGATTAAATTTATGCTCTTGAGTAGTTCGAATTTCTCTTGTTTAATTATCCAAGTATAGAAAGACCGTTAAGAATTATGCCCTTTTTTTTTCCTCTTGGTGCCTTTATTAATTTTTTTTCTCAGCAACTTTTACCCATTTGCCTTTCCCTCCAGTTGGGCTCATTTAATGCCCTCCTCCCTACCTGCCTGCTCTAACCATCCTGTTCTGTAAGAGTTTGGATCCCCTTCCACTCAGCTGGAGGTCATCACAGTTGTAAATCTCCATCTCTGGTGCTACATAAAACAAACCCCATTCACCTTGATAGGGCTCCATCCATATCCAATCTTCCTGCCCTCTCTGATAGGAGGGACGTTGGAGAGATTCAGCTAGATATTATAGAATCACAGACTCATTAATTTTGGAAAAGATCACCATCAACTCCTCACCACGTTGCCTTTCTCTCTCTTGTTTCTCTCATCTCTTGAGTACTACAAAAGCCACAAAGTTTGCTTCTATTCAATCAATGTTTTGCATTCATTCTTTGAAAACTGTCTCCAGAAAAACCATGGTCTTTCTCTAGTGCTTGTAGACCTCTTCCTCCATAAGCTTACCAGCCTCATGCTGTGTATTCTACCCTGGATGTGATCAGAGGTATTTCCTACCTCAGTCTACTACCAACTTCTGCTTGTGACAGAGTGTGGTAACCTTACACTTTCTCATTATGTGAAAAACCAAACATGAAACAAAGGGTTTTAGTGCTAGATAGCACTAGACAGCACAGTGTAAATGTAGTGTAATGTAAATGAAACAGGTTATTTACAACTACTTAATTTATTTCCCTAGAAGCTAACCATTATTCTTTTAAGGAGAAATGTTATTTCAGAATGAAAAGGTACAAATTTCATTTTGATCGCTGTCAAAACTCATCATTCAGCATTTTCAAAAATGAGACACTTTAAAAATGTCAAAACATTGTTATAACTTTTACATAGATTTTTTTCCCACCATTTTAAACTAGAACTATCTGTGGTACACAAAAGCATTTCTCAAGTTAAGCTTACTTCTCAGCAAGCTTTCCATTCATTAACAAAGAGTCCTGCTTTTATACACATCAGCCTTTGCAAAGTATAATGGATGTTTCTCCCTTTTTTCCAGCTTCTGATCTTTCCCTGGAAGTGCTACCAGCAGCTTTGAGATCGTATCGAGTGACAGGACTGAGCTCTGAGGAGACGTATTTGTTTTCCATAAGACCGGTCTTTGGAGATAGAGAAGGACCAGAGACAACACTCGTTGGGCAAACAGGTATGAAGTCAGAAAGGTCATTCTGTAGTTTTTCTTAGGTAACTGCTGTTGAAGTTAATTTCCTGTTGTTTTTTGTTTTGTTTTGTTTTGTTTTGTTTTCCTAAAATTCTGTTTCTTTTCAAGGTAATACCATCATAACTAAGATGTTGACAGTGATGGGTTGATTGATGGACTAGATGATCTGAGTATCCTTTCCAACCTTAATGATTCTTTGATTCTATGTCGGCTGACAGCTGGACCTCACGGCGATTCACCTCCACTGGTCTCTCCCATGACTTCTGCAAAACAGGCTACCATGAGATCCCCATCTCCAAGCAATGTGAAGACCACTCCTCTTCCATTAGCCACCACTACATTACAACCAACCCCAAACACCCTCCTGTCATCTACCACAGCTTCTGCACCGCTGACAGCTCTCCCTGGGCCAAGTGAGCGTGTTATCTATGTTTGATTTCAGGATGATGTAGAACTGGGTCAAACCACCAGGAATTATTTTTTTCCTCTGATCTCAGGAGCCAAAATCCTAGTCTTCATTCAGTATATAGTGAGAGTAGCCAGTGTTGGGGAAATTGGAGACACAAACCATATATAATGCAATTAAGCTCTCGGCACCATCCTGTGGGGTGAAGGTGCTTGCTCATCAATACTTGGCATCACAGAATATACTTGAGCTGGAATTTGTTTCATTGTTCCATACACTCTAAGGCCCCACAACTTACAGAGATTCTCTCTCCTCTCTGCAGTCTGTGGCAAGTTCAAAGCAGACATTGGGTTCCTGGTGGATGAGTCCTCAAGTATTGGCTGGAGCAATTTCAACAAAGTGAAGGATTTCCTCTTCCGGATCATTTCTTATTTCCCTAAGATTGGGCCTGAAGGGACACAGGCAAGCATTTGTTATTCTGTTTCCTGAAGGTGATTTCTGTCCAAGTCTTTACCCATTGCTCACCTCTGCAGTGCCAGCAGTCTGCTCACTCATGCTGAGATTCAGAGAGGTTTTGACTAAAAACACACATCTAACAAAGACCAGAATAGAAATATTCTAAATCTCAGCCTGAATATCTATTTGTATGGAGATATTCCCATTGCTTGGTTATTAGGAATGCAAATTCCAAACCTATTGAAATACTATCCAATTTATAGAGCCCAGTGATGTATCAGCCTTTGGGTGCCTTCCTGGGATCCTATTTCATCCCACATCCAATCCACTAATGAGAAGAAATCCCGATTCTCAATCTGTGGTATGAAACTTCCACAGTATTAAAACCATGACCAAGCAAAGCAAAGGTACAGGACTCCTTAAATATTTTATTTGGGGTCATTTGTGATTAATTAACATTCTATGTGAACTAGTCCATTGAATGCAGCTTTCAGTTGAAAAGGAAATAGGAAGCTTCTTGCACTCTTTCCTTGTAGGCAGCCTTGAAGGTTTAGGCAAGTGATGAGTTTACCCTAATTTAACAAATAATTCTGGGGAGATGAAGCCACCTCAGTTTAGGCTGGTATCACATGAACTGAGTAGCTGAGCTCTCTTTGCTGTCGATGGAGGATGAAGATTTGATTGAGGAGGGATGCACAGTGTCAGGGGAGATGTTGCTCCCACACATTCATGAGCTGCCAGAATTGTATTTCCCATCAGGTCTATGCTGTATCTACCAGCCTGTGCCAAAATTTCTGGTGCCCTAGAGTACAAAATAGTACCTTGCCCATGCTTAAGCATCTGAATTGTAACATATGTGTTGTCTGTGAAATGGGTGTTTTTGTGCCTTTTTTTTTTTTAACTTGTAAGAAATACAGACTAAGGAATACCACTTATATTGCAGTGCCATTGGTTGTGTTATCCACTCAAGATTTACTGAGTGATCAGTGAGTCATAGAATCATTTGAGTTGGAAGGGACCTTAATTCATGGCCATCTAGCCCAACTCTCCAACATTGAACAGGGACAACTACAGCTAAATCAGTTTGCTCAAAACCTGGTTCAGCCTGACCTTGGATGTCTCCAAGTGATGACACCTTTGCTGTGCTCCTGAGCCCTCCACATCTCTCATCCTTTTGTTGTTTTTTTTTTATCAGGTTGCTGTTGCACAGTATAGTGAGGAGCCCAGAGCAGCCTTCCACTTCAACCAGCACCAGGACCGCAAAGGTGCTCTGAAAGCTGTCAAGGAGCTACACTACCTAGGAGGCAACACAAAAACAGGTGTGTATGTGTGAGTCTATACATGTTGGGAAGCAATTTTGGGCCAAGACAGAGGGTCAAGGCCTGAGAAGCTGTATGAATATTTTGAACCAGTTTACCTGGTTAGAAAGTTACAGTCTAAAGTTCTGTAAAATTTGAGAGCAGAGAATTATATGTGTTTTTTATTTCCAGGGATGGTCTATCCAACTAGTCTGGAGTCCTTTATTTGTGTCCTAGTTTTACTGCTGGGTTTCTCTTCATTGTTTTATAACCTTGAGGGAGATTTTTATACCTGGCTTGGAGACCTAGCCCATAAACATTAGATAAGGATGGTTTATGCTGAAGCATCCTTATTACCCTCTCCATGCACATTTTAATCAGCAAGTTCCAATGGTTATTGCTTTGCTACCCTAACAACAAAACAATGAACCTAGTCTTACTTTCCTGACTTGCCATCACATAATGTTCTGTGTTTCCCCCTGTTGTACAAATAACACAGCTCTTCATCAGCTTCATTTCTCAGAAATTCAGAAACTTGTCTTATACTGTCAGAACCTCAGGCAACCCTTTCTACCTACACGTTCCCAGCAGGATGGTGGGGTATACCTACTTCCTTGAAAGTACAAAAGCAGTAATATTAAATTGAAGGTGATTAGTTTTAACTTCTTTAAATGGCCCACCTAAATGTCTTCGAATCAGTAAACATAAAAGGAAGCCTTGAGGAATCCACATATGTTAAATGAAGACTTGTAAACCTCATCCTGGCTCAACGGTATTGGTCAGGAACATATAGAGGTGGTCAGAATGCAATAATTTGGATGGGAAATCCAAATGGATAGGGAAAGTGACTGTGAAACTGGGCAGACTGCAAAATCTTCAGTTACCTTCCTCTAGTACTATTATTTTTTTGTGTGTGGGATTTGTGTCAATAGAGGCATTTTACCTCCCACGTTATTTTGGGGCTTCTTACCCATTTCAGCTGGAGGGAGAGACCTTTACGAAACTTTCCTGGTCTTTCTAAGGAAATTTGGAAATGAGAATTCTGTGGGTTTTTTTCCTAAAATTTATGGAAAATGCTTCATATCTCCCAAATATATATTTCCTTTTCCAAAACTATCTGCAGATTTCAACCTGAACCATTCCAGCCAGTCTGATTTACTGCTGTCTTCCTCCCTCAAAATGCATTGCCCCTCTTTAAGGTCTACTGGCTATTTATGAGGCCACACTGAATGCCCTCATCCCTCTGTGCATGGAATGGGAACCTTCCTGTACACTTAACACTTGTGTAGATTTAATTTGTTTCTCTCCACGTTTGCCCAGGTCGTGGTATAGCCTTTATGCTAAAGGAGTTATTCCAACCCTCCAGAGGGATGAGACCAGAGTTCCCTCAAGTGCTGTTGCTTGTGACTGATGGGCGATCCCAGGATGATGTGTTGCCACCTGCCAGAGCAGCCCATGCTTTGGGTAAGAATTGCCCTATTGTGTTTCCCTAAGGCCTTGGTTGTCCTCCATGTACAGCTAGGTGCTGACTTTCCAGAGGGTTTATGTGAATCCATAGAATCATAGAATCATAAAATGGCCTGGGTTGAAAAGGACCACTATGATCATCCAGTTTCAACCCCCTGCAATGTCACCAGCCACCAGACCAGGCTGCCCAGAGCCACATCCAGCCTGGCCTTGAATGCCTGCAGGGATGGGGCATCCATAACCTCCTTGGGTAACCTGTCCACTTCAAGTGCATCATTGGCTTTCATCACTTCTTCATCCTTTCTTCTTCCTGTTCCTGACTTGAGAACCTTTGTGTTGCTGTAACTCACACACACTGCTGTCAGTGAATTCTGTAGCAGCTAGTAGAGTACCTACTCCCATCAGAGGTTGTTAACAGCAAGGCTGTGGTGAGGGGTTTGGAAACTCTGATGTTAGATATTTTTGCTTCTGTTGAAAGAGTGATGTGTTTCAGGAATCCGCGTCATTGCTGTGGGTGTCTCGGGAGCTGACCCTGCTGAGCTCAACGACATTTTACTGCAGCAGAACCTCCAGAATGTTTTTTATGTGAGCACATTTGATGAGTTCCCCCATATCCTCCGAGAGCTAATAGAAGTCATTTGCTCTGACCTTCAGCCCTCAGGGGCCCCGCTGCCATCTGGGGAGGTGAGCTGCTTTACAGAACTTTGAATAGAAGAAATTATCTGGCATAGGTCATGCACAAGGACAATCTTCTTTCCAAACCAAACTTTCAAAGAAAGGAAGTAACAGATTCAGAATACTGAGTCCAATCCTGAATTCACCCACTGTCCAGTCCTGGCCATAGAATGATAGGATCGTTAAAGTTGGAAATGACCACTGAGATCATCTAGTCCAACCATCAGCCATCAACCCATCAGTGTGAAGAGCAAAAAACTTTGAAAACAAGGCAGTAGAACTGGGGAAGACAGAACAGAGCTTCAAATGTTTTGTCACATACAGCCCCTGCAGGGCCAAAGTATTTGAATGTATTATAAATATTTTGCCCTCTCCTAATTCTGATTTATGGATCTTTGGTAAGGATGTGTATGATGGGTTTTCTCTAACAGTGCTACAGCTATTTCAGTGAATAGGCTGGTGACATGAAAGCACAGTAATCTCTTGAGACATGCTGAAGGCTGATTGTGATGTCTGGCCCAAAACCTGGTGGATCACCAGTCTAACCCAAACTCCACTCTGTAGGTTGCCAGACCTGAAGCTGACAAGCAATTGCCATTTGATGATACAGACAACAAGGTACACCTCCCCAATCCATCACCAGCTGAACCAGACATCCAGAAAGGAGTGGAGGCTTGTCGTCCCTGGTGTCTAAAGGTGAGAATTCCTTCACCGATTCACAGGAATGTAAATAATACATAGAATCTTCAAGTCATCTAGATTGGAGAAGACCTTCAAGACCACTATGTTCAACCACCAACCTGACCCACTGAGTCCCATCACTAAACTATATCCATTAGTGAGGATAGGAACCAGTCCATAGTGGTAGAGCTTATCCCTCACTTCTGCTTTGTAAACAAGGCGTGTGCTAGCCTGTGTTTCATGGTCACATTAGTTTGGTTTTATTTGCCATCCTTTGCTGAATCTATAGATCATTTCTTCCATTTTCCTTTTCCTTTCAAGAACTCCAGGGGCTCACCAGGTCGTGGAGGTTATGACCCATATGGGTTTACTATGAAGGGAGAGAAAGGAGAGAGGGTGAGTCCCTTTTCATTTGCTTGGTTAATTAATATACAATTAAATGATTAGTAATAACAAGGAGATCTTCAGATCTTTTTATGCTGGTGTTTTAATAAATGTTGCTCTATGCTGGCTTTGAAAATCAGGCAACAAGGAAATTCTACATATTTGTATTTACTGGCAGCTGAGGATTCCCTCAAGCAGTGCAGGAAGCCAGTGATGCATTCAGATATTCAGGTTGGCAGGTCTGCAACCATAACTTGCAGGCTATTATTTTTAATTTAGGGTCTACCTGGGAAGGATGGCATTCCTGGATTGCCAGGTAGACCTGGACGAACAGGTCCTCCTGGTCCCCCTGGACTCATGGTATGTGCTTGCTTTAGCAAACCCCATAAGAATGGCATTTAATGAGGAGAAGTGAGCATGACTCTCAATTCCCTCTTTCCTGTTTTGCAGGGTCTCCCTGGCATCCAAGGTGATGTTGTAAGTATTTTGAATGTAGTGAATATCATCATACAGAGGGAACCTAAAGCTTGATCATTTCACAATGATGATTTTGTGGGTGCTTTGTGGTTTAATGTTTCATGATTTATTTTTAATTCCAGGGATCTCCAGGCTATCCAGGACCAGTGGGGCCAAAAGGTGACAGGGTGAGTTTCATTCCTGGGTTTATTTGCAAAAAAAGCTCGTATATTGCTGTGATCTCTTGTTTCTGAGCAGTTGCACAGGGATCTTTGGTGCATATGAACTTCTGAGTTATACGTAACAGCTCTAGTCATCATCTGTGGGAGTTGTTCTTCAGTTTGTCTAGGAGATATTTAATGTCTTCATGGAGAAAACTGCTCAGTTCTTATCACAGGTCCTTGGCATGTTTCAGTGGGATATTTGCAGTAGCATGTATCTCTTGGTTGAGTCATTCTGCATTTTTGAGAGTTTTCATTATGAATAAGCCTATTTGTACATGTTTAAGACACGGAAAGGTAAGGTTTCAAGACCAGCTGTAAGCAGTTCCTAGAAGCAGCTGTCCTGTCCTTCCCTTGTCCCCAAATACTTGTTTCTACTCTTTCCTTGCACCCACTTGAGCTGTCTGTATGGCTGTGCCATGTCCTCTTTTGCCTGGATCTCCCAACACAGCTGAATGTGCATCTTTATTTCCTTGCTCACAGGGAGAACCTGGTTATGTCCTAGGAGGAGTGGAGGTGATTCCTGGCCGAAATGGGCACCCTGGTCCACCTGTGAGTGTTTTTCCCTTCAGTCTGTGGCACTGACAGAGCAGCAAAAAATCTGGGAAAGATCACATCTCTATTTCCCCTGGTTTTCATTATTACAGGGACAGAAAGGACAGCCAGGGGTTCCTGGGGTAGCAGGACCACAGGGTTTACCTGGCTTACCAGGACCACAAGGGCCACCAGGCATCTCCATCAAGGTGAGCAAGGCTATCTGCACCATAGCTCTGTGATGCTCATCCCAGAAAGGGAGAATCTGCCTTAATCCAGAACCTCTAGCTACTCTGCTTATTCAAGAGCCCTAAGACCACACATTTCCTCTCTCCATCATGGGATGATCTCACTGAGACACAGAGGGATGAACTCTGCATGACTTTCCTTGCCACCAGGACCCTGCTGTTCAACACAGTGGAGATCAGTAATGGAGCTTGTAATATAGTCAGCTTTGTCTGACATGAAAGCAGATTCAGTCACCACTAAGACATAGAATCATTAAGGTTGGAAAAGACCTCTAAGATTATCTAGTCCAACCATCCATGCGCTGCCACTACCAATGTTGCCCACTAAACCATGTACCTCAGTGCCACATCTCCATGTTTCCTGAACATCTCCAGGGACAGTGACTCCACCACAACCCTGAGCAGCCTGTTCCAGTGCCTGACCACTCTTTCAGAGAAGATGTTTTCCCAATATCTGTTTACGACTCTAGGTCCCCATGAAGGTTGTTCAGTAGCTGGAGTGAAATACCCAGGATTACTTGTGCTGTGCACAGCCAAAACTACATAAATAAAATGTGTCAAAAAGTCCCAGAAGAGTTATAGAGACCTGAACTCCCCTCTTATCTATCCCAAGTGTAGTGGCTGATAAATTTTTCAGGCTGAGTCTTGCCCACGCAAGATAGCAGCTACCTCTAATGAAGCTCAATTTCCTTTGAGAGTGGGAAGTTTGGTCTCCGGGGCTGTCATCCTGCAGGAGATTTTGGCCAGGATCTAAATGCAGAGAGATTATTATCCTGCAGGAATACTCCTCGTCTTTTTTGTGTTTCAGGGTGAGCCAGGAGATTCAGGTCTCAGGGTAAGTACCTGAGATTGACTTCCATGTTACTGTATGATGGCAATCTTCTTTTTTTATGATTTATAACTCACCCAATAGGTTGTGATTTCAATACTTTCCAGACATCCAACCAGACCTGAAAGGATCAGTGGGACAATATATAAGATTGTTCTGTGCTTCATGCAGGGCCCTCGTGGAAGGAATGGCATCAAAGGGGACAGAGGAGGCATGGGAGAGCCGGTGAGTTGTCCATCAGTGGTCAGTCACTATGGAAGAGCCATTGGCCATAATGGGAGGGGGCACTGGCCAGGGAACACCAGCTGTCACATAGGGTGGGTGGGGAGGGACAGCATCTACTGCCAGCTCATGTCAGCCACCACTGTGAGATGCTTTGATCTGCTGATGAGGACTGGCACAAGCAGCAGGACCAATTAAGCATTTCTTGCATTGTAGTCTTCATCCTGCTGATCCCCCACTTGTGATTAACCAAAAGGAAAAAGTTAGGATCACAAAACAGACACTCATTATACTAAAAGCAAGGACGTGTTCTCATGGCTCAGAGCAAACCTGTGAGAACTACACCCATTACCGTGCTCACAATGACCACAAACCCTTTGACATGATCAATCATGCTGATGGACAATAGAAAATGCTACATGATCAAGGCTACTGCAAAGTGGCAGTGATTCCACCTTGAGTGCCTGTACTACCCATGGAGCAGCTGAGTGCAGCCTGGCACCTTTCCACATCCCAACTCTCTCCCCCTTTCAGGAGGACAGAAAAGAGCTGGGGCAAGTCCAGAGGGGGCAATAAGGTGGCTCAAAAGTGTAGGATGGTAAACAGACTGTGCGGGTGGCAGATTTGGGACAAGCAAAAAGGAGGTGACTCTTCACACAAGAAACCCCACATGGATATTTTCAGCGTCAGAAGAGAGACACGAGAAAAGAATTAGTCCATGGGGAGCTCCTAAGGATAAAGAAACCATGGCCGGTTTGGAAAGTGTGTACAAATAATTCAAACTTGAGAGATAAGTACCCAGCCTCTATCTTCCCATACAGCAAACAAACACTTCTATTTTTCCCTTCCTGAGTGACCAATCATCCATAACTCATTCTTGGGAGGGGGGGAGATGGGGGACATCTTGAGTACACATAATCATCTCTGTAAATCCTCAATTGCAAAGCAACTGGTAAGACAGGCACATCAGGAAATACATTTCTCTGCTTGTGTTTCTGCAGACTTCTCTTTAGTATGATGGGTAACAAACAGTTTGAAAGAAGAAAGATGTGATAATGTATTTTCCTTTCCAGGGGAAACCTGGCTTGCCAGGCCCTGTAGGGCTGGATGGTGTCCCTGGACTGCCTGGACCAAAGGGAGAAAAGGGAGAAAAGGTCATTACTCTTATCAGATGCTTGTGAGATCCATCATCCCAAGAAAGATTTAAGAGTAGCTGAGATAAAGTAATATCAATGTGAAAATAAAGTGGAGATATATAGGGATTTTCCCCATTCTCTACTCCCAGCTCATATGTGCTGAAGTCTGTGCATGGTAGAGTAGATGCTTCCTCTCCATCCAAGCTCTTGTTTTCTCTCTGTGCTCTTTTTTCCACCAGTGGAAGATCTCTGCAGTTCCTGCTGCCTCCCAGCCCTGCATGCTTCCTATCCCCTGGATGGGACTGCTTCAAGTAGTCCCTGAAAACATCTTGGCTTTTAATTCTCTTCTGCAAATCATTGTGTGTGCCTTGTCTGAGGTTACTGGCTAGACATATATCTTAGCTAAATGGTTAGAGAGCAAATTTCTCACCTGCTCCTCAGCAGGATGGTTAAGAACAGAGCTCTGAAGCAGACTGCAGGGAGGATAGGATGTATCATACTTTGCAGTTTAGCATTTGGTACTTGTGTGCACAATGCTGTGCTTACCTTGCAGGGGTCGGCAGGAATTGGCATTCCTGGCACTGCTGGCCCAAAGGGGGAAGAAGGACAGCAGGTAGGTTTGCCATTTTGCTGTGAGATTTCTGCTAAAATCCCCTTGGAGCGTTCAGTGTCTCCAGAGTCTTCTCCAGTACCTCTTCTGTAGGTTGCCCCTAGTGGGTACATCCTGTGGCTGCAAATGGAAAGGAATACAGAAAGTGAGTTTTAAAGTCTGAGCTTTCATTTTTTTTAATTATTTTTTTTTTAAGGGGGCGATGGGCCCTCCAGGAGTACCTGGACCAAAGGTAGGTACCAAAACACTGAACCTGAGTCACTGCGCCTGGCACTAAAAGTGCCAAGGAAAGAAACCAGCTCTAATGATCATCATACGCTGTAGAAACGTGGGTCTCTTACTCAAAAGCAATGGAAATAATTCTGTGCAGTCATTGACCCATGGAAGTCACTGACCCATAAAAGTCATTGCTGTGGGATGTTGGAGACATTGGAATGGCAGTGAGATGCACTGTCTTGGTAAGAAGTGCCTATCTTTTCCAGCTGTTGAGGAAAGAGGAAACCTTAGCTTGACCAATTTTTTCAGCTTGCTCAAAGGCTTGAGCGCTGTGGGAAGAAAGGATTTGGGGGTCCTGGTGCTGTCAGAGGCAAAGGTCTGGACTACTGTATCTCCAGTCCATATCTGGCAATGCTGCTGTGAACCATAGGTAGATGAAGCATAGCAAGGACTGATCAGGAATGAACTCAAGAGGGCAGAAAGATGTCCTTGGATAGATGTTTGATACCAGAACAAGACTGCAACCCAGCACACCAAATTTCCACGAGCCTTGCTCAGGAGACCTGAATTTCCCCAGCACAAGGGGTGCCAGGCATGGGTTCAGGTGGTACATAAGCCACCTCATTACTCTTCCAGGTTCTTATAGCTCTTGGAGGTGCAAACTCTTACAATCAGGTTGTATGGCTTTCTGCATGTCCCCTTCTACAAGTAGCTCAGGCATTGAGATGATGACCAATTAAATCTGAGCCGATTAACTTATTTCAGGTCAGATGAGGTCAAGAATATCCACTTTAGGTCAAATAAGGTCAAAAATATTCACCTTGAGCCCAAAATAAATTCTTGCCATACTTTCAGGAGATGTGAAAAGAGAAGGAAAAAATAATCTCCAAAGAAATGTTTCATTCAACAAAATATTTTTCTTTGTTTTGCTGTGTTTTCGTTTTTTGTTGATTTGTTTTTTGGGTTTTGTTTGTTTGTTTGTTTGTTTGTTTGTTTTTGTATATATCATAAAATGGAGGAGGGTTGTTACATAAAATGTAAGTTCATTGCAAGTGGTAACAGCCAGCTTGCTGTTCATGCATTGCTCTTCATGATAGCAAAGATGTCTTTGAATTGCACAGTCCTGGTCCACACAAACGTGAGCCTGTGGCCAGTTGCTTGAGGAAAAGCAAACCTTATTAGGGTGGTCACTGGTGATGTTACCCATACCCAAGGACTTATAACTTACACTATACCCCACATATTGAAAATACTGAACCTGCTTTCAGTCTGGTGGAAATTCTCTTTTGATGTCTTATAGGGACTTCCAGGACCTCCAGGGCAGAAGGGAGTCCAAGTAAGTCAAATAGCAAGAGAGTAGGTTTGACTAGCTCAGCTGAAGGTGTCTTGAATTTCTGCAGCTTGTAGGCATGGTCAGGTGTGTTTATGGTGGGGCTACACAGAGAATAAGCCAACAGGGAGTCAAGTGAGCATCCCTGGAAGCTCAGAATCTCCGCTCTGTTTTGCTCTTCTGCTCTTTTGCTCTTTTGCTTTTGCAAAACTGAGTTTTGAGTTGTTTTCAGGAGTGTATGGAGGAGAACAATGAGCACTGCCCCAGATTGTTCACTTTATGTCATCTTGCTTTGCAAGGGAACATAGGATTTCCAGGCGCTCCAGCTCTGGGTGTAACTCTGAGTGGATTACAGCCTTTCTTGTGCTATAGCCATTGAGCACCACCAACAGTTGTGCCAGTAGACCAAGGACCGAGGCAGATGTGTCCCACTAAACTTCAGAGAAAACTATAAGGCCTCACCCCTGACCCTTCAACCATGTCTTCTGCCGAGACCTATCACCAAGACAGACTGGTGCATCCTGCATGATATTTTATGATCAGGGGCATGCACATTTCAGAGTAGCATTGGCAGAATTGATTTAGAGACAAAAGGTAGAAAGGCAGCTTTATAGTCCCTAAATCAGGGTCATAGTACAGACATGAAGATTCATTGCTGTCCAAAGGTCAGTCCTTGGTGTATATTAGCACAGGCTAAAGCAGCTATTTGTCAACTACACTTTTGATAAGAATGATCCTTCAGTCTCATCCCTAGACCCAAAACCTACTGGAGATGGTGGGATTCTGTCACAACCTTCACTGAATTTGGGATTTAGCTTGTATCCCTGTTGGGCATTTTATGATCCACTGTAGGTGATGCATTTCTTATCCCATAGCAAGGCTGACATTATCTTGTTTAGGAAGAGGCCATATGAGCCTCTTCTTCGAAAGGGAGACTATTGCCTAAATAAGAGGGTACTTCTGTGATTTATTTTATCCTCAGGTTTTGGGGCCACCAGGCAAGAAAGGTGTCAGGGTAAGTCCACTAATTAGTGCTGCTTGAAATTTAGATAAAACTTTACCTGAAAAAGGGAGGGCTGGACTGTGTTTCACTGCCTGAATCATATATCCCTTGCGATAGATGGGAGAGGAGAAGTTGGAAAAATAGTGGTAATCTTGCCCTGCTGATAATTCTTTTGCTTTTATTAACATTTTGTGCCTGTCATTCTCCTTCTGTCTCTAGTCCATGGGAAAATTTGGTATTTCCATGTGCTAGTTTTAGGACATAGAGTTCACAGAAGCACAGATCCAGCCTACACACAGAAGTTACTATCCAGACAAGAAAGGCATTGACATTAAACCATAGAATAGATGAGGCAGGAGGGAACTTCTAGGGGTCTCTAGTTTTGCCTCCTCCTTAAAACATGGCCAACTTCAATACCAGGTCAGATTCCTTCAACCATTTAGAAAGCATGTCCAATGGCAGAGAGTTCCCAAGTACCTGAGGCTCTGAGCCAGTGATTGGCCTCTCCATGACTGGAAGAATCTGAATTTCCCAAATGAGAGTGATTCCTGAGATAGAGCTGTTCCCTGACTGTTGGCCATATTGTGCCTCTGCTCTATAGTGCAGCACAAGTTGTTCACTTCTGCAAAGTTTTTGTGGTTGTACAGGGCCTGGAGTATTTAAAACATCTATTTTTTTTTATTATTCTTTATAATTCATTATATTTTATAATGTCAATCTGCAGAGAAATAAAAGATCTCTCTTATCTTTGCAAGGAGTATTTACTGCAGGAGAAACTCCTCTTGGCTTTTTGACTCCTGGCATTCATGAAATTATCTTCATACTTCCCTTGCCCTTTAGAGATAACGAGTTCTGCCCTTCTCTCTGAACTTGAATGTTGGAGTCACCTCCATTCATTGATTTTATTCTCCAGACTGCTTAATAGTGGTTATCAAAATATTTCTCTTCTTTTAGTCTCAATGATGTTAGATAATGACCTTGGGCCTGAATTTTGTCTTGCTTGATACTACTCTAAATCCACACAGCACTTCATAGTTGTGTAAAGTTACATATATCACCAGTTGCGTGGCAGGAGAGAGTGTTGTGATGGGCTTTGTATAACAGAAGCCCCAAGTGCTAAAGGGAAAACTTCAATAGAAACCCAAGGATGAATGGGGTGGATGGACTGAATGAAAGGATGAATAGTATGGATGGATGGATTGGATAGATTTCCCAACAGATTTTCAGAGTGGATTGAAAGTGCAGAATGTAGCTTTAGCAAGCCACTTGAAAATGGCTTGGTTTTCCTGCATGATGTTACTAGCTTTTGGGTTGTTTTCATACATAGGGAGATATTGGACCAACAGGGGCCCCAGGACCACAAGGAGACAAAGGAATACAAGGAGACAAAGGAGAGAAGGTAACATACTTGCTCTTGTTCTCTGAACATTTTCAAGAGAGGGGTAGGTGTGGCACTTAGGGATGTGGTTTGGTTTTTAGATTGATGGTTGAACTAGATGTGGTCATTTCCAACCTTAATGATTCTATGACTCATGTCTTGAGTTTGGAAGCTGCTCTTGCAAGACACTGCATCATCTCCCTTTGCATCTTGTTTAGAACCAAGCACAACATTAGCAAATAATTCCCAACAGTTGTAGCAAGGAGGAGGATCAGGCTGGCCCTTTTGGGACTGCAAAGTGATAATGGGTTAGAGATAGCTAACAATTAATATGGCACAGGGCATGCTACCATGAATGGAGTGGAGTGGGATAGTGTCTCCACAACTAATGAAAGGCAATTGAAGAATAGTAGCCAAGGTGTGCAAATTTCAGATGGGGAAATTGAGACACTGGGTTTCCCAAGCCATGTTTCAGTGAAAGTTGTCTCTCCACAATAGCATCTCCTAGAGGTGGCAAGCAGTGTGTTTGGGAGGGAGAAGGATGTGATAGCTATACAGAGGAAGGTGAGACTGGCAGAGGGTTTACACTATGTCACTGTCATTGATTTTTTCAGGGAAGTCCAGGTTTTGGCATTCCTGGTCAACCAGGGCTGAAGGGAGACACAGGGGACAGGGTAAGTGGGACAACACACTGGGTGTGAATAGGGAACAGCTAAGGAGACAAATCAGAAACAATTTCTCAATCACCTCCATGCATATGAGCTCAATGGCTGTCACTCAGAAGGCCAGTCATCATCAAATTAATACCACACTGATAATGAGAAGCTGAACTGTCAATCTGTCTTTGGTGCTCCCATGCTGATCATGTGTTAGGGAGCAGTCTGCACCCAACTGTGGAAGGCAATGCAGAACACTCCTGACTCTAGAAGAAAGCATGGAAAGTCAAAGATCATCTGGGAACTCTGTGGGGAACAAAACCAAGGAAGCCCAATTTCCAATGGCTTTGTGTCCTGACATGGTTTAGTGAGCATGATGGTGATGGGCTTGGTGACTGTTGGACTAGAGGTTCCTAGTGATCTTTTCCAACCTTAATTATACTATGATTCTATGAAAGGAAACTTGACCTATATCTTCCTGATTTATGTGTCAAAGGTGCAAGAATCTGGTGGTTCCCACTTGTGTTCACTAATATCTAGTGAGGGTTGAGTTTGTGTTTCCTCCTATGAGAATATTAATAGTCCATTTTGATTTACTCCAGCAATGACTTGTAAAATTCAGAATCTTTGAGATCCCCACCCCTCTATCAAAGTCAATGGTTTTAGAAGTGGTGAAGACAGATGCATCTAGACAGTGTGTGCTTGCAGTAGCCCTTCCTCTCCTGGGACACCATATGGTTTCTCCTTCTCTGCATCATACTGAGCTTTTCCATCTGCTAGTACCTGCAATCAAGGAGAGGCTTTGCAGCATTAAGTCTGATGCTGACCCTGGCAAAGGACCCTTATCTGAAATTTTCCTATTTGGTTACTGACCATGTGACTAATAGTGTCTATTTCTGCAGGGAAACGTAGGCTTGTCTGGCAGACCAGGTTACAAGGTGAGTATATGATGCAGTGATTGCAGCACTGTTTCATGACTGATATCTGTGTCACTCAACATAACTTGAGTCAGTGAAGTTTTATCTTTGCTGTGGGAGTAGAGTCAAGATGTGAGGGGCATTCAAAAGCTGAAAAGTTTGAACAGATCCTGCTTTGCTGGAGTCTCCATGTGACGCACAGAGCCTTGCACAGGTAAATAATGACAAGATGACATGGCAAAGGGCATAAATTCTACAAACAGTGTCTTGTAGGATTTATGAGCAGTGGCTGCTTGTGGGATCTGAATGGGCCAATTTTAAGACGGATGTTTCCATCCGAGGCCTGCTAAGCAAAAAAGCAGAACACAGCCTTTCCCAGTGCAGGGTAGATACTCTGAGCCCAAACTTCAGCCAGCAGTGTGGAAGCAATTGCATGGCCACTGTGCCATGAGCCTGTCCCATGATGTCTAAAATGACAGCACTATGAAATACACAAGAGGAACGTAACAACTGCCTTGCTTTCTTTAGGGGGAAATAGGTCCGAAGGGAGAGAAGGGTGAACCAGGATTACCTGGGAAACCAGGCGAGACCGGCCTAAGAGGTAAAGATGTAAGTAGAAGCTACAGGTGGATGGTTATGCTGATACAGACTGGGCCAAGCCAACAACCCTAGGTTATGTCCTTGCAGAATTAGGAGCAAGAGACAACATGGGACCAGTCAGAAACACACATCTTACATAAGTCTGGCTGGGGAGGGGAAGAGACAAGTCTTAGCCCAATAGTGGCCAGCAACATGAGTCTAGGCAGGCTGCCTCAAATTAGGCATGATGGGTTGTTCATCAAGGGATACACCTTCTCTGCTCTGTCTTTTCACAGCGAATGAGAAGATGGATCCTTTTCAGGGTATTTTTCAGGCTCTGTTTTGGGGTGAATTCTCTTTACCTTTGGTCAAAGTGAAATGAGCACAAGGCACCATAACTGACTTGCTATTCAACATAGTGAGCTTTTTTTGTCGTTGAATCAGTGTTAAGTACAAGAACGACCATGGTGTCACACCAGCCCTGACTATTTTGTTTTTACGGTACAATAGATCCCTCTTTCAGTCAATCAAGGTGGCATTCCCCAAGAGTTTCATGGTGGGTTCAGGTAAACCTCTCCTACCATTAGTCACTGAAGACTTTCCTTTAGTCCAAAGGGCTGAGTTGATGCCTGAGCATCAAGTGGAATAGGACCACCAAGAGAAGACTTGAGAAAAAAAAAGGAAATTATAGTGAAAATAAAATGGTTACAAGGCTAAATGTAACCTAGCATTTTTGCATTGTGTTTTAGGGAGAACCAGGGAAGAAAGGCATCTCTGGGATGAAGGTAATCAAGGGGATTTCCAACTCTTCTGGGGTTGTGTAGGTGCCAAAGACAACAGCTTCACTCATGAGTGCAGTGGGTACAGCAGTGTAGAATGGTAGTACTTAGGGTGAAGTTCCTTGTAGCCCAGAATCTCTTCTCCAGTTAATTAAGCATGAGTTAGTTGAGCAGCATCTGCAAAACCTGTCCCTTTGATTTGCTTTGAAGCCAACTCCTACTTTTTTTATTTTCTGTTGCCTTGCCCTTGAATTACATGAGGCTATGAGAAGAATACTCATTATATTTCCTGTGACTTTGTTTTGTTTCAGGTTTGATTTTTCATCTTCTAAAGCTGAAGGATGAAAAGAAAGGCCAAAAAGAATCAAGTCATGTTTCATTTGGGAGATAGTTCTTTATGCTCAGCAGCAGAAAGCAGATTACAACAACTCACAGTGGGGTCTGGTGGAAATTACCCCATTTCCTCCATAGATATGAGTAGTCTGATGTTACCATATACCTTCAACTCCATTTACTCCAACACTAGGATAGATCCAAAACATCAACCCTGGTTAATTATAATTCAGATCTCCATAGGGCTGTCTTGGTGCCAACTTTAAAAGCATTAATTCCAAAGAGGAGACCTCAGCTGCTTTGGAGCCATTGGAATAGTTGTAGGGCTTGGTTCTCACCCTCTAAAATGTTTTCTCTATGTGAAAGTGCAGTAAAATTAGTACCACCAGTGAAGGTTCAGGCTTGAACAAAGAAGGCTTTTTAAAGCTTCTACTTCTCTTTTTTAGGGAGAAGCTGGTGCCCCAGGAGAACCAGGAGAGAGAGGAATGAGGGTAATAATTGTTGTTATCATAATTTTCTGCCTCGGTGAGCATTTTTCTTGTTTGCTTCCCTTTTTGGAACTGCTGGATGTGTTCTCTTTCTGATAGTTTCTCTGAACCTTTTCTCATTAGGGTCCACTTGGACTCCCAGGACGACCTGGAGAGCAGGGAATAAAAGGCGACCCAGGAGAACCTGGAAAGGATGTAAGGCAAATCCTGAAAGGGCAGTTGCACCTATGTTCTGTCTGATCTCCCTCTAACAGCTTAGGAAAACACTGGTTAACAAAGGGACAGAGATCCTAAGGATGTGATGTTTCTAAACTCTGTGAAAATGAGCAAATGAATGGGAGAGAGAAAGTCCCTAATGAGCCTACCTGCTGAGGAAGAGGCTACAGTCACACCCCTTATTAAATATCAGAGTTCCTCTGCAGGAGTGAGGGTGAATTCCAGATTTTATTAGCTTAGCTGCTCAAGGAAGGGCTTGTTAGTCTATTGAAGGCTGTGCCAGCTAGAAGATGCTGAGACTCCCCTCCCCTACCACAGCTTGTTCTCATCCTGCCTCTCTCTCCCCTTCCTAGGGAATTACTGGAGAGAAGGGAGACAAGGGTGAATCTGTAGGTTTGCACATTCTAATTTATAAACTTGCATGATAGAATGTCTGTTTGGTGGCTAAAATGCTGAATTGTACCACTCACTCTTTTTATGGGGGTATTGTATCTTCACAGGGTATGCCTGGGCTGCCTGGGACTCCTGGCAGTATTGTGAGTATTGCCTTCTTCTGCTGACTTATGCATTTTGCATTTATGCATCAGGAAAGGGACATGTTGATGATTAGACTAGATGATCTTATTGGTCTTTCCAACTTTAAGGATGCTTTGATTCATTTTTGAGATTTATCAAGAATCCTGGGTACCACAGGGAACACAACACACTGCCAGAACATATAGTATATGCTGTAGAGCAATTTACCTCTTAGCCTTATCAGAAGAGATAAAGCAGTACAGCTAGTTCCTCTGCATATGGTCAAATGAATGTCACTCCAAATCATTTATCATTGGTCATGCAAGAAGCTCATGACACAGAAGAGAATAAAACCTGGCTGTGAACTTGAACTTTGGAAACGTAGACACAGATACCAACATCACAACCACCCTGAATCTCTGATACATGAGCAGGAGGAGGATACACTGGCTCCCTTTTGTTTTGAGTCCAAACACAGCATGTTCACATTGCTGGTTGAGCTGCTGGCTTTGCGCCTATGGTTTATCTGGGATAAGAAGCACGTGGAGATGAGACATCTTCCTTCACCAGGTTTCTTCCATCTATTGCAGATGTCTTCTCTGGAGAATACCATCGCCCTGAAAGGGGAAAAGGTATTTTGCTTAAAAATATTTGTCTTGAAGCTGAATGTGTAACTATTTTGCATTTCTCAGATGTTGGTAGCTTCATTACTTTTATAAGACAAAGTCTGCAAACATATCCTGAAACTCTCAAGCTCCATAAGCAAATTCTTGCTGTTCCCACCTTCAACAGCAAAGCTACTTCAAAATTAATGTATCGCTTTTGAAGATTCCAACAAAAGGTGAACATCAATTCTCCTTCCAAGACCCTTGTGTTTTTGCAGGGCAAACGAGTTAACTCAGTAATTAGGGGAATACATTCAGGTTCTGAAGTTCGCTGTCAGCCTGTTTGGCTTAAAGGGAATAAGATGATTTGGATGCCAAAATGACTCCCGTGTTTTTTCTATACAACAAGTATATTGCTATTACAGAAGCTTTCTTGCTATAGCAATAGCTCTGCTTCCAAGTGGGTAAGAGGAGATTTTATCTAGTGCTTGAGTGGGTCCTATTCTATTCAATAGAATGGATCCAGCACAGATGGAAGCATCAGTGAAGGGCAGTAATGGCATTATTAACCAAAGTTATTATCAGGGAAAAGAATCAATAGAAAAGGTCTCAGGCATGGGAACTCCTCTCAAGGACCTAAATAGTGTATTTCGAGTGAAGAACAGAGATACTCCTGATTTTTCCTTAATTATGTGAGTCAGTGAGATAGTTGGAAGAAAAGGCTGGTTGGTCCATGTGGACGAAGATTTGGATGTTGTTAGTCTGAGGCCAGTACATGGGAAACACCGTAATGTGCAATGATCACTGTGAATTTTAGAGGGGATAAAGACCTAATATGTTCCTGCTGGCTTACAGGGAGATCGAGGGAAGGATGGTTTGAAAGGTGAAAGAGGTCCTCCAGGACCAAAGGTATGTTCTCAGATGTATGGAAGGATCTTTGCATTGGTGCCGTTGGGTTGGGTTGGCCAGCAGGGAAGAACACCTATCTCAGATCTCTTATTCCCCAGAATGTTGGGTTTTTCAAAGTCATGAGTTGGGCTTGTAAACTTGTGGTCACAGTGATGCTGTAGTTCTACAACTCCATTTGGTAAATATACAATATTTAGGCAGGAAGATGTTCAGAAGCCAGATGAGATATACTTCTAGGGCCTTCCTGATGCCCTTCATTCCACCGGAATCTGTCAATGCAGAAACCAGATTTCAGTGAAATGAAGCCCATCAGAGAGGCAGATCAGCTCCCTGTCTCATCAGAGCTCCTTCCCCTACCAGAGGAGATCCAAAGCTGCTACAGCTTATCTGGCATTTCATCCATGTCAGCAGCCCAGGATCACTCACCTGAAGATCCACATCATGATGGATGATGGCAAGGAGACACAGACAGCCCTGTAGACAACCTGTAGACAACCTGTCCTTGGGACTTGCATATGGAAGTCCACACTTAAACCTGTCAGAGACATTTGACCCAGATCAAATGTGGTAGTGTGAAGGACCAGCAGGACCGCAGCCACCTCTAAACAGGACCACCAGCCTTGGGAGCAACTTGCACATCCTCTGCTTTGTTGCCATCTCCACACAATTGCTATTGTAGTGGCAGCATTGGTGGCAGTGAAGGACCATCCAGATTTCACTGTTTACATATTATGAATGGCTGAGGACCAGTTTTCAGGTATCTGTCCCTCCTTTCAATAAAGAATTGCATAATTCTGGTGGGAAACATTGCTAATTCAGTACCAAACACATTCCCCCAGCCAAGGAGATGGTGCAAAGCTCCATTCCAAGAATTTTTTTTGGCAATGCCCTGATCCATCCCTGCACTATAAAACACAACCACTAGCTGTGTCTGGTGGGAGGGGAAGGAGCCAATTTATCAGGGTGGGTTTTAAATCCTCCTGTGAATCAACAAAAGGGATTTGTTTGGGGTAATGGAGCAGGATAGCAGCAAAGCAAGGGCCTGATTTCTGTGACCTCTGCTCATTCTTTATGCCAGTCATAAGTAATGAATTGTTCTTGTTCATTTGAAGGGAGAGCCTGGTCCACCAGGAAAAGGAGTGGAAATGAAGGTAAGGAAAATAAAAACTACAGAAGATATTAATGTTGGAAACATCTTCCCTCTGCCTGTGTTCAGGATATCAGAGGAGACCTTATGAATGCACCAGGCTTAACCATCACCACCTGCAAGACTAGCTCCCTAGGTTGGAGTGGAAAGATATCACTGTGTTCAGTCTTTTGAGAAATGCCATTTTCTTACACCCAGTGCTTCCCAGAGCACTGAAGTCAGGCTCCTGCTCAGAGGGGGACGTTTCTGCTGCTCTTTGAGTCAGAGCTTTGATTGTATTCTTAAACTTTTTTCTTCTTTCAGGATCTGGAGAGACTTTTTGAAGAAAATGGTATCAAGGTAGGTAATGCTCTGACTTTCTTTCTGATAAGATGACTCCAATAACTTTTCTACCTATCCCCTGTGGCCTTCTGGAGATGATATGTGCACCTCCCAGTCCATCACTGGCACTCACAAGAAGTCAGGGTTATTAGATTTCACTTTACAACTTTCCATGTGTATGTAACTTCTTCTTGGACAGCTTTGCTCCTGGGATAAACAGGGGCTTTGAGGCCCATGTGAAATTGAGATCTTAGAAAATACCCACTTAGAGCTTGGTGCTACCACTTGGCTTTGCTTGTATGAAGCGTACTTCAGTTCTGCATCTGCAGAGCCAAGAAGAAGAGAGCCACAGGGCTCTGTTGTACATGTTGGTCATATTGTCTATCTTTAGCATGAAGTTGGGGTTTCTCCTTTGCTCATAACCCAAATCACAGTGTACACACTTTTTAGTGTGTAATACAGCCATGGTGTCATTCCAGTCTCATGGCAGTCAAGAAGCTCAGTAATTGTGATGAGCCCCAGCTTTTAGTGTCTCATTAACTACACCTTTATAGATGAGCTCATCGCCATCAGCTCCTTATTGTAAGCCCTGGAGAAGTAAGTAAAGGAGACGAGGATCTGACTTATCTAATCAAGTGTAGGGGGATTTATTTAGAATGGAGAGAGCCATTGCATAACTTCCATCAATCAATTCCTAGATGCCCAAGCCATAAGCACTTACATTTAGATCAACTGCTGGCAGTCAGGGCCAAATGCTCTGTTACCCTCTTGGAAACACATCAGTCATCATTCCAGGTTGGCTATAGCACTGTTATTTCTTGGTGATGGGAGAGTGACAATAAACTATGGCCTCTGTTGGTTGCAGCTAGCATTGTTGAAGCACCTCTCCAATGCGATCCTACAGGAGGGGCTGGATTGGCTGATGCAGCACTTGGGCAGCTCTAAGACCTCCAGGAGAAAGCAGGCATTTCCATACACACCCAAACATGGTGTGAGTATTTGTCATCTTCAGGGCATGGACAGACCTAGAAGGAAATGAGACAATGAAGGCTTCAAGGTCACCTCAGTCATCCAGTTTATAGTGACTTGCAGGCATGTTAATCTGAAAGAGGCTAAAGGCTCACACCAGGAAGGTTTGTTGGATTGGAATTGGGATTTGGAGAGCAAAGCAGCTGAAAACATGAGAAATGATCACAAGGTTGGCTTCAAAAGTAAAGGACATGGAATAGCCTGGGTAGGAAGACTTGGGATCCCACTGAGATGCATCCTAGAGTCTTGAGGGAATTGGCTGATGTAGTCACCAAGCCACTCTTGATGATATTTGAAAAATCATGGTGGACAGGTGAAGTCCATGGTGACTGGAAAAAAAGTCACTGTGCACCCATTTTTAAGAAGGGTAGAATGGACAACTCAGGAAACCACAATCTGTCAGCGCCAACCCTGTGCTGGGGAAGATCATGGAGTAGATCCTCCTGGAAGCTATGCTAAGGCACACATAAGACAGAGGGGTGATACAGGACAACTAGTATGGCTTCACCAAGAATAGGGCCTTCCTGACCAACCTAGTGGCCTACGATGGCATAGCTGCAGCAATGGACAAGGGAAGAGCCACTGATATCATCTATCTGGACTTCAGTAAAGCATTTGACACAGTCCCCAATAGCATTCTTCTCTCTAAACTGGAAAGAGAGTAGAGGTCAGTGGCTCAACGTCCAGATGAAGATCAATGACAGGTGTTGTCCCTCAGTACTCTGTGCTGGGACTGATGCTATGATTCCGTGATTCTATGAAATGGTGAGCAGGGACTGCTTGTTACTCTCTCCATCTTGGTAGAGGAAGACCAGCATGTGGGACAGAGACTGCTGGAGTGCCAGGGTGATGGGCAGAAACAAGTCATCAGAATCTGTATTTTTTCATTTGTGGTTCCTAGAAGATCATGTTTGTCATGGTCACACAAAGCCATGTTGGTTTTTTTTGATGTTACAGGGTTCATTGACAGTTGATAATTCCCATGATGTCCTGACCAGCACTGGGGTGACAGAAGAAGCACAGAGTCTGGCAGTGGACACTCCATTTAGGGTGCTGGTGTCTGAAGGACTCCCTAAGGTGGGAACAAGCAGCAGAGTTCATGAGGTATAGTCATAGATCTGTGCTCTTGTCCATTCAGTTTTCTGCAGGAATAACATCAAGAGCTCACACCTCTGATGCATGCCAGAGCTTCCAGTCCATGCTCCAGTGATGCATTCTGCTCATCCCTCATCCTCCTTTCCCCTCTACTCAAATACAGCTCCTTCTTGTCCCTGCCATGACTCCATAGCTCTCATTTGCTCAAGTAACCATGCTAATTTCTGGAGATAATCTAATTGCCTACAGCCTTGGCAATTGCAAGTAACAGATAATTTGTTGTTATGGAAATTAGGAATTTACTAGTGATGTTATGGCTCATCTCCATCCTGGACCCAAGTTCCTGTATGTTGCAGTACACATCCAGGAATAAATATAGAGAGCTGTATCCAGGCTACCTCTCATAGCTGCAGGACAAGTCTTGGGTCTTAATTTGCCCATAGTAGACAGTCTTATAAAAGATAGTCTGGAAAACATCACTGGCAGCTGTGGTGAGGCTTTTCTAATCTTCTCTTATGACAGTCAAGCAGTGACTCACCATAAACCCTTGTTAGTCATGGGTGGAAATGTTGTTTGTAGTTGGAGCAAAAGAGATGTGGGAGTTTTTGGAGCCAGCTCATGGTGAATTTGTCTTTCTCTGTGGTTGGTTCAATGATGACCTGTTGCTCAGGCACTTAGGGTAAGGCAGGCTTATCCTCACTCTGCTCCAGGATCTTACTGTGATCTTGCTTTTTCAGATCACAGCAACCAGGATGACTACATTTTAGGGCCTTGAGGGGGAATGAAGTGCTCACCAATAGGTTTATTTGCATCAGAGGTACCAAGAAACCAAAAATGGACAAATACCAGCAAGCCTGGAGCCAGATTTGGGAAGCAAAGACACCAAAGCTATGACAATAAGGAAGTTTTGTTCATCTTAATGATCAGAGTTTTTCATAAATGTTGTCACTATCTCTGCCACTATGAATGGGGGTATGGGGTATAATTAGATGGCTTGGCCTGTTTGTCCAGGACAGGGTGGGAAGGAGCTGAATGCTTCTTTCTAAGGACCTGGTTTGGGGTTTAAGGTGAGAAGAGACAAAACATTCACCTCAAAGCCCCTGAGCAGCCCCCTGACCCACTGGGGATCTTTGTTGGATGCCACAGCCCAACATCATTGGCATTTCCCAAATAAGGTGCAAGGGAGACCTTGGAAACTTGATTCTCCAGCTTTGTCCTGGGCCTCTAATGAATGGAAATGTGGGTAAAGCAGTGTGTTGTGGATTAGGTCTTGACGTAGAAAAGCAGTCACTTTGTTCTCCACAGGGTCCATCTGTTGATGGTTCTGACTCTGAGCACCAGCCCCTGGGGAACACTCCTGAATCATTGGAGTCTGAGGAGAGAAGGAGGGAGGGAGACTCAAAAGGGACAAATATGTCTCTCAGCAATGTATGTAAATGCCTGTTCAGTGACTTTTAATTACATTCCTAGTTGTGCTGATTAAATAGATGCAAAGGGATTACATTCTGAAGAACTTGATTAGACAAACCCTTTGCAATATTGTGAATTCTTCCTCTGTTTTACTGCAGACAAAATTAATTTAGTGAAAGGATAAGGATTTCTGCATGAATCACTTTCAGTACCTGAAACTTTGCTTTCCATGTTCCACTCTGGTAATCATTAAGATTATGCTGTATTTATTCCATCACCTTCTGCAGAGCTTCTCTGTGCCCTCACCGCATCCAGAAGATGATCTGGAAGGAAACCTGTCCATAGAGCTTCTCGAATCCCTGGAGGAAAGAATGGAAGGACAACCACAAGAGGACAACAGACTTGTAGGTATTCCCCAGCAGCAGTAGGTCATACTAGGACCATTGTGGAGATCAGTGATAGACTGGAGGAGGCTGGGATGTTCATCTCACACCCACTGCTCTGAGCCCTGGAACAGCCCCCAAACACATCCACAGAGAAGAGCACTGCTTGGACATGGGGTCTGGGCAGGATGCTGTTGGCCAACTGTGTCCTTCATATATGTCAGGGAATCCCCTAGAACCCTTGATAAATTTTCTTGGAGGTTAATTACACATTTTGATGGGGGGAAAAATGACAATTTCAACAAGAGGAGATTGGAATATAACAAACTTTGTGGGTCAACTGAGACAAAGTGACTGTCCCATAGGAAATGTTGAAGGGTGACACAGCTCTTTTTCAAGATCTGTGAGACATTTGTCTATTAAAAAACTGAAGAGATGAGTTACTGAGGGACAGTAAGAAAGAGAGAGGCTTCTTCCATAATCAGGAGTTACAGCTGCTTTAAAAGTCCATGTTCACCCTCTAAGTCGTGTTATAACATTTGCAGCAAAGTTATAGGGTACATTGAAGCTGATAGCAGTTATCAGAGGTGAGCTGATGAGCAATACACTGGTGTTCTGCAAAGATGTGGTTGTCTGAGTCCTAGCATCCAAATTCACTATTTCTGCTCTCCCAGATATTCATTTTCTTCCAAGAGCCCATGTCATGCTCAACTTCCATCTACCAAACCCAACATCTTTTTGTTTTCACATCACTGTAATTATGAGAGCAGTGAGTAATGCTGGTAGACCCTACCCCAATACCATGTACTAAGTGACACCAACCTCAGTGATGAAGAGAGGACAAAGGCAGTCATCTGGTGCTGTTTTAACACATCTCAGGTCGGATACTGGGAAAAATTCCTTTTCCAAGAGAGTGGTCAGACATTGGACCAGGCTGCCCAGGGAGGTGGTGGAGTCACCATCCTTGGATGTGTTCAAGAAACATGGAGATGTGGCATTGAGGGTCATGGTTTAGTGGGTATAGTGGGGATAGGTTGGTGGTTGGACTGGATGATCTCAGAGGTCTTTTCCAACCTTAATGATTCTACAATTCTATGATTTCAATATAATGTCTTCCCATTTGAGCCACTGACTGCAGTTCTCTGAGTGCGATCATCCAGCCAATTCCTTATCCAGAGTCCATCCTTCACATCCACTCTTCTCCCATTTGATGACCAGGATGTCATGTGGGACAGTATAAAACATTTGGAGACAGGTTGCCTACAGCCTGAACAGAAAAATCCCTTGAGCGTTTGCTTACAGCTTCAAGCACTGTTTCTACTATGAACAGCATCCAATATTTCTAGGAATAGCCATGTGGGAGGTAGCTTAAAGTGGAGAGGCTCTGTCAAGAGGAAATCTTGCTCTGATTTGAATAGTTTGCTGGAAAGTTGCCTCCTCTCCTATTGCAAATTACCTCTGCACAGACTCACAATAGTTGCAGCAGCCAGGAGAGGGCTCCCAGCACAAACACACAAACGGAGCATTCACACGTGTTTGTGTGCCACAGTGCATGCAATCAGGAGCATGCAGAGTCTATTTCCAGCAGACAGGGAATCATAAAATCACAGAATCATTAAGGTTGGAAAGATGTCTAAGATCAACGAGTCCAACCATCAACCCATCACCTCCATGTCCACTAAAGCAGTACCACATCTACTCCTTCCTTGTACACCTCCAGGGACAGTGACCCTTCATTTCTAATGGCTGTAGGACCCTGGCTGAGGTAGGAGCTTTGTAGTGCCCCATTCTCTAAAGTAAACAGACCTCAGACCCTATGGACCTGCACCCACAGCCTATGAATTAGACCATCCCAAATCTGAAGTTGTGGACTTGAGTTATGCTGGATGCTTCTCATGAGCAACCTCATCGCATTTGGATGTAATCAATCAGACAGAACATCTTCCACCTTAATGAAAAGGGAGTGAGCCCTATTGGTCTGTTTTAAGGGAACTAAATGCATCTGTGTGCACAAACACTATGACCATGGCACTGGGAAGGAAGAGAGCTTTGGGACCAAATGTAGTGCTGTATTCAGTAATTAGGGGTGTCATTAGTTCAATTAATCCCTACATCTGGGATTACATCCCCTACATGGGATGCAGAGTCACAATCATTTATCACCAGGGGCTTATTTATCGCTTGAGACCAACGTTGAGATGCTCTTTATCCAAAAGTTAGCACTTTGGGTTTACCACCTGCTCCATTTATCCCCTCTGTCCTCAGGAAGAGAAAAAAAAACATGGCCCATAGGCAGGAGCCAGGAGCAGTCTTTCTCTCCCCACAGCACAGATCCCCACAATGCAAAGAGAGCAAAATAAGAGCCGCTTGTTTTCCCGTCAGCAGCAGCTGCAATCACAAATTTTACCTGTTAAAAGGTTCACAGGGCCCCAGAGAGAAGCAGTCTGTAATAGCCCAAGAAGCTTCATCTCAGAGATGCAATTTCTGACTGGCAGGAGTTAATGGGGGAAGCAAATTAACTGATATAGAGACAGGATGAGCCCTGATACACATGCCCGTGCAAGAAGAGGTGGGAGGTGACTCTTTCCATGGGTGAACCAATTCTTTGGCATTATGGGATTTGACAGGTCAATCCCCTCCATCTCCCAGCCTCAACTCACTCGTTTTCAGAGTTAATATAGATAAATGCCCCTTGTTTTCTCCGTACGGATATACCTTCAGTCTCTCTCCTTTTTTTTTTTTTTCTTTTTTTTTAAACCTGATGTCTTTATGCTCTTTGCTGTTTCTCTCTTTCTTTGCAGAACTATTTCTTCTTCCTCATTTTATTTCCGTTTTTCTCTTTCCAGAGCTCATTACATCAGCTCTTTTCCTTCTGCTTTTCTCTTTTCTCTTTTCTCTTTTCTCTTTCCCTTCCCTTCCCTTCCCTTCCCTTCCCTTCCCTTCCCTTCCCTTCCCTTCCCTTCCCTTCCCTTCCCTTCCCTTCCCTTCCCTTCCCTTCCCTTCCCTTCCCTTCCCTTCCCTTCCCTTCCCTTCCCTTCCCTTCCCTTCCCTTCCCTTCACTTCCCTTCCCCTTCCCCTTCCCCTTCCCCTTCCCCTTCCCCTTCCCCTTCCCCTTCCCCTTCCCCTTCCCCTTCCCCTTCCATCCTCTCCTCTCCTCTCCCCTCCTCTCCTCTCCTCTCCTCTCCTCTCCCCTTCCCTCCTCTCCTCTCCTCTCCTCTCCTCTCCTCTCCTCTCCTCTCCTCTCCTCTCCTCTCCTCTCCTCTCCTCTCCTCTCCTCTCCTCTCCTCTCCTCTCCTCTCCTCTCCTCTCCTCTCCTCTCCTCTCCTCTCCTCTCCTCTCCTCTCCTCTCCTCTCCTCTCCTCTCCTCTGTATCCTTTCCATGTTTTTCCTTTCCCTTTTCCTTTCTCCTTTTTCCTTTTTCCTGACAGTGCCACTCACTATCAGCAAATCACTGCTTCAGAAAGCAGCAGCTTCTCTCCTTTCCCTTGTGGTACCTTATTGCTGGCATCTCAGATCTGGAAAGCTGGAAACTGCTAAAATTGCGGAGGAATTGCAGAATGAAGGAGAGTTATTACCCCCTGCAATTTCCCACCATCCTTGTAAATGGCAGCATTATCAGATCCCATGCATATGGGTTGCCATAAAATCTCTGCAAGGTCCTGGCAACCCATGGGCTTGCCTTGCCTTTTCCTTACGATGCTCTTCACGGTAAATACGGACCCACAGCAAAGCAGCAGCAGCATTTTGTATCTGCTCTGCATGCAGATCAGCTGCAACTCAGTGCAGGATGGCCAAAACCCATCCCAAACAAGCACTCCTGAGCAATGTGTGCCAGCACATCACTGGTGAATCTTTTCTTCCTCTTTCTTGCTCCTCACCATGTTTCAGTAAAGAATTTCAGTTTTCTTTGGGCAAAAATATCTTTTTTCATTATGTATTTTAGTGAGTCAGAAACTTCCTGTGTTTATTAGCCAGTAAATGAAACTATCATCCAGTTAGTTAAATCCATCAAAACAGACCTCAACACATGATTCTAGATTAAATTTTGAGGTCAATCCAGGTCTTTGATTCTGCAAATAATAATAATATGAATGTGGAAATAGTGCCAAATAACTGCATCCCACCCCAATATGTTCCTCTTTTACCTATTCTCCTGGCAAGGCTCAGTGCTGAGTTTTTAGTGCACGGAGGTTTCCTGCCTTCTGTTGTTGTGAATCACTCTATTGCTTTTTTGCTTTCATATCAGAATATTTGCCAAAGCTGCTCTGCAGTTCACCACCATGTGGGTCAGGGAATAACTGCTGTAACACTGAGCTAGGAGTATGACTGGTTTTAAAACAGCAAGCAGATAAATTACTGTTGCTAGTATTATGACCAATTCATGATACAAGCCAGTAACTATTTGTACAAGCTTTACAATGTGTGTCTTAAATATGTATCAACAAAAACTATGAGCATTGCAAATGTCAGCAAGATTACTGAGTAGAGTGATCAAACAGTTGTATTACTGCAGTCAGATATATTGGGTGCAGTAAATGCATATCTGTGTTACCCAGACATGGATGCTACAGAGAGGAAAGTAGAGTTCAAAGTTGCAAGATTTTAGGTATTATTCCTCTGAAATAGCCATAAGTTAATTGCACAAGAGATGCTCAGTGGGATGATTGGTTGTAAGATGTAGTTGGTGGTAGGCGGAGAGTTGACTAGAGGTCTTTTCCAACCTTAATGATTCTGTGATTCTATGATACTGCTTTCTTTCCTGTAGGAAAACATGAATTCAGAAGATGGCTCTGCACTTCCAAGGCATTCTAGAGCCAGGAGATCAGCCCAGCATGACAGACACATGGTAAAGCCTCATTACACCCTAATGGCTTTGGGCTAACAATGTCTAAGAGCAGAGCCATAAGGGAATGGGGACCATTTCTTGTTGGCTCTATCATAGGTTCACCCTCCCGGTGCCCCAGGAGCTCCAAAATCCCCATCTGGATCCGTGGTGAGTGAATACCTGATACAAGGTTGTCTTCAAACACATGGATGCAAAAGAAGCCCAATTTGCTTCTTCTCAGTGGCAAATGTAGAGGGTGTATGTGAAAGGTTAGTGATAAATATTAATAAATAAAGCAAGGAACATCTGCTGATGAAGCTGAATTTCTTGGCAGAGCAGAGTGTTCTCACTGTGTTTGGCAAGGGAAACGTGATGCTCACAAAGCAGAAGTGGAGAAAATCAAACTTAATCAATGATGGAACATGATAACCTGATTTGTTTTTTTTTGTCCTGAGAGTATAGAAGATATCTGTGGGAGTATATAAACATGTAAATGTGTGTTTATAAACACATAGATCTAGATCTCTGAGTTTGAATTAATTTAACTTGCTTGAAAGCAGTAATTGACCATTGCCCTGTCCTTGCAGTGGGCTATAGTAGCACTGAGCTCAGCTTATCTGTGCCATGAGGTGACATGTTGCTTCTCATACTTGATCTAGCTGTTGGTGTCCCTGTTGACTGCAGAGGACTAGGTGAGCTTTAAATGTCCCTTCCAACTCAAATGATTCTATGATTCTATAGACGTCTGTAGACAGTCAGAGTTATGGTGGGATGTCTGTGCCAAGGCATTTCATGGTTTGTGGACCCTACAGCCCATTTCCAATGGGTACAATCAGATCTCAGGTATCCTATCCAGGCTGGAGTGGCTCAGAGTGAGCCTAGAGACCACCTCATATCCAACCAGGAGTGTTTCAATGAGGATCTCACAATTCTTGACCACACATGGAGGCCCTGCAAGACACCTCTACCCCTGCTACAATGCAGTGATTTGCTGTGTAACATCTCACTGCTTGAAGATACCCTTTCCACAGCTCAAGAGGGGAAACATTTCCTCATCTGCTCTCATGCTTTCTTCCTTTCTTTTCAAGACATATCCAGGACCTCAGCGCCCAAAGAGAATTAAGGTATAATATTACAATATTCATGCCCAGGGCTCTTCTCACCACCATTGCACGTGGTGAGGATGTGAATAGTCTTTTCTCCCGTCATGCAGAATCCAAACTCTGTTTTGTACCATCATTTGTTTTCTTACAGAAGGAGGAAATGGACCGTCCAGTTCCACTCTACCATTGCCAAAAGGTCAGTGCTTTTGTTCTACCTTTAATGCAGATACCCAACAGTGCTGGGGTGGGACAGGATGGAGGTCTATCTCCCCAGGGCAGTCTCATTTAGAGGCTAAAAGTCACAGGTAAAAATTGGCCATTGGAACTGGTGGGTTCAGGAGTTAGTAATCCATGGTTTGGACCACTGAGAATGAGCAGAGGACCCTACTTTGAGTTTTTCACATCTGCTTTAGACATATTTGTAGTGTTTTTTTGGCTCCTCAGTAATTCTCTCCTTGGTGAACTTCTTCCTTCTCCCTCAAACTCATGGTATCTGCAGTATTACATTAATATCTGCATTATTCTTGGCCTGGGAGATTCACAGTACTGCTCATATCTTACAATTACTCAAGTTTGTTTTCACTCTGTGCACTTCCACTGTGCAAGATAGGAGGGATGGGTTCAGGGGCAGTCCTAATCTGGTTGGACTCTGGTTGGACTTAGGAGTTGGACTCAATGATCTTTATGGCTCCCTTCCAACTCAGGATATTCTATGATTCTATGGTTTGGATCTGGTTGGGATAGCCCAACCAGATGATCCATCAGAAATGCAATGGAAAGGAGATGGTCCTCTATTACTGCTTCCTGAAATATGATGCAGGAATGAAAGCAGCACCTACCTTGACCAAAAAGGGAAGGAAATGTTCCTTATACTTGAACTAAAGGGGCTATTTGTTTTCCAGGGAGAAATGGGAGCTCCAGGAGCCCGTGGAAACAAAGGAGAAAAGGTAGCAATAAGGCTTTTGTGAGCCTCTGGGACTTGGAGAAGGCTCCCTGTTCTAATAGGGTCTGGAAGATAAGAAGCTGGGACATCCTGGTGAAGTGGACATTCAGGGTCTGTGGGAGATTGTGCTGATGTAAACAGGGATAGAGGGAAAGGTCAGACCCAGCCCCAGGTTTCTTATGGCATCTTCTGCCATCAAAGCAGGCATTCAGCCGTACAAAGTGCCTCTTCATGAATACTTCTCCTAAGGGACAAACAGATCCGAGGTGTTGGGACCCAAATATTCAAAAGAAAAGTGGACAAGGGAGGGTTGTTTCACAGTCCAATGGAAAGAGGGTATTTTGCATGGGTTATCATGAATTTCAATGCCTTTGTGCAGGGACCATGGGCATGAGAAGGGAGGTGGCTGGAAGACGGATCTTTTTGTCTTGCAGGGGCAGCGTGGGGAGATGGGGGAGCATGGAGAAAAGGTGAGATGTGGAGTCAGGCTCAGCCACTGGCACAGGACAGTGTCACCAGCTAAGTGGCCCAAATCCAGCACTGAGGGTTATCATAGAGAAGTGAAATCCCTGGCCGCTATGTGAACCCATCACCTGCTGAGCTCAGCCCAGTAGATCCAGAGCCCAACAACACACCAGGAGCAGCAAGTTCTTGTGTTAGAGCATTTGGCTCCTCCATTGGCACACAGCCATTTCCAACCTTCTCGGGGGAAAAGAACTGGACATTAGGGGTGTCCCTGAACTTCCAGTTACTCCATCCTGCCACAGACTATGAGCACAACTGGAAACCTTCTCTCTTGCTTAGTGTTCCAGTGGGGTTGTGTTCACACAACCACTCCAGCAGGCTTGATAACTCTCTCTCTTCATTTCACAGGGCACAAAAGGAGACAGAGGTGAAAGTGGTCAGAAGGTAAAGAACAGCACTGTTACCATAGGTATCTCTTCTCCCACCATGACTCTTCTACCTTCCCAATATCTAACTTCCCATCTCAAGCTGAAGAGTCCAGATAACCTCCTGAGATGTGGGCTTGTCTCAACTGGAATGGGATACTCACAGGGGACCCAGCATTTATCCCTCTTATGTAGGGTCTCCTGATGGCTTATATAGACAGGGCACACATCATAAAAGGGTAATATCAGAAGATACAGGACTATCTGGGCAACGTGTTCCAGTGCTTCACCATCCACACAGGAAAGGAGTGTTTCCTGACATGGAATCTCTTGTGTTCCAGTTTGTGCTTTTTGATGGTCCCATAGTGCAAAGAGTGGTCTTGCTTTTTCCTGACCTTCTTCTCTTCACAGGGAGAACCAGGAATTGGGTTCAGAGGCCCTGTTGGTCAGGCTGGACCCCCAGGATTTAAGGTAAATCTTTCTTCTCCTCTAGATAGGATCTCACTTGCTTTTCTGTGGGTGTTACATTCCATTGTCTTTGCTGATCATCCCACTGCTAGGTGTGGGGCACAGTGGTGACTGAGATGGGAAAGACACTGAAGATGGTAACAGCATTGAAGTTAGACCCATCTTGCTAAGACAGTAAGAGGGTTTGGGATGGAGGGAGTGTTCTGTGTCCTCCAAGTGTCCACTTTAGATCAAGTCAGGTCCAGAGGATAAAAATGTTTGTCCATGGTCTTCTGCATTTACTAAGCCATGGCACAGCCTCTACTCCATCCCTATGAACACCTCTTACTGGAAAACCCCCATTTCTACGTACCACTTATGTGAATTCAAGGATACACCACTGGGTTTTCTTAAGGACTTCTGGAGGGTTATTAATCTCACCTCAAATCTAAATTCCTTCTTATTCATTCAACAGGGTGAGCCAGGGGCTCCAGGACCTCCAGGAGCCCAGGGCATTCAAGGCATTCGTGGCAATGCTGGCATTCCTGGCTCACAGGGAGACAGAGGGGCTCCAGGTCTACGTGGGACACCAGGACAGAAGGCAGGTGGTGTGAGGGCACTGTGCATGTTGTGTTGTCCAACCCAAGGAGAAAACAAGAGTGGTCCTCCTGATACTGCCTACACCAGTCCATTGAAGTCCACCTCTCTTCAATGATGCCCCCACACTGGGAGCATTTCAAAGACTACTCCTCCTAGGAGCACCTAGGGACACACTCCTGCTTTCAGGCTGGCTTGGGAAAAGTGGGACTTTTGCCTTTTGATGTTTTCCTCCTTAAAGGATTTTGTTTTCAAGGGTGAGAGTGGGAAGAGAGGCCGGAATGGACTTGCTGGGCCTGCAGGACCATCAGGATCCCCAGGAAAAGAGGTGACTTTTATACATCACCCCCTTTGCCTTCTGCGAGACTGTAGAGACTTGGCTGGGGAGAGAGGCTGAGGCCCTGGTATCTGAGCTGAGTGTGCTTTTATCTTTTCATTGGGATGGGAGAGCATCAAGGACTTGCAAAATAAAGTTGTTGTGTTTTGGTTTTTTTTTCATCCTACAGGGGATTCCTGGGACGCCTGGGCCCAAAGGCAGCAAGGTGAGTGCCAGCTTTCCAGGAAGGGCACAGATAGCTTAGATCCTTGGGCGTGTGACAGCCCACTGCTATCTCCTGGCTCCTTATCCTTGGTCCCATCTAGATGCTTCACCCCCTCTCACCTTCATGCCCTTCTTCCCCCAGTTTCTTGGGGCATTTTCCAGAGAGAACTGCACAAAGTCAATGTAAAGGAGTCCCCTTTCTGTAACTTTTAAATCATTTCATAGAACCACAAAATCATGGAATCACTGAGGTTGGAAAAGACCTTAAAGATCATCGAGTCCCACCACAGTGTTGGACATTAGAAAAATCTTCTCTAAGAAAGTGGTCAGGCTCTGGAACAGGCTGCCCAGGGAGGTGGTGGAGTCATTATTGCTGGAGGTGTTCAAGATACATGGAGATGTGGTGCTTAGGGGCAGTATGGTTTAGAGGGCAGTACTGTGGTAGGTAGCCAGTTGCATTAGATGAACTTAGAAATCTTTTCCAATTTAATGATTCTATGATTCTATGGTCAGTCTGAGCAGTAGTCATGGCATATGGTGTCCTTCCTCCAAATTAGACTTCTGTCTTTCTGAACTGCAGGGAGAAACTGGGATTGGAGCTGTTGGTCCAAGAGGTCCCCGAGGATTGCCTGGTTCTCAAGTAGGTTCTCCATAAATGTTCTTTGCTTGGCTTGTTGCAAGCTAATCTCCTTTGGAGGCAACTTTATACCATCACTGTCTGCTCACCCGTCACAGAAGATGCCAAAAGAGCTGATAACAGAGCCTGCTTTAATTTTTCGTTGGCCATATTTGGAGGTGACAGACACTGCTACACCCAGCTGGAATTGGCACTGACCAGATTCTCTCCACAGATTGCAATTAGAATCCCCTCTGCAACTAGAACACTCTCAAGCACTGTGTTGCATTGATCATCATGTCTGTGCCCTTGCTGTGGAAGCTTCAGTGGTAACATCTACATTCATACATCTGCACATCTCAGTGAGGAAGGACCTCATTTTGTATGCTTGAGGGATGCTACCTGCAAGCTCATTCCTTCAGAAATCCACCTCCAACTTTCTTACTCTTGTTCCCCCCTTCCCTCCTGACCCTCTGTCATCCCTGGGGAAGCAATGCTCACTTTTCCTCGGGCTGCTAAGAAGTTTTGGTCCCCTTCTGGCAAAGACCCCAGGGAGACCTTCTTGAGTCATAATCAAGGGCCATGTTTCAATTTGCTCCGTCTGTGGCTGTTCCATGAATAAACTGATTTTATGGTGCAATCCATTTAGGCAAATTCCTCATCTGCCAGCAGAATGGTTCGATGAGGCCCCTGAGACAAAACAGTTAATGAGAATGTCAACAGCTGTGAAAGGTCTGGGGTAAACCTCACTCAAGCTTTATTATCTGAATGGAATGATGAAATAATGTTTCTGCTCTTCTGACTCCAGCATAAATCTGGAGAGAATTACAGAATCACAGACTATATTGACCAGATAGGAGAGATTTGGCCTTGCGGGATGATGCCCAAGTCCAGGCATCTCAAAGACATGTATGTCTTGTGGGTTCTACTCAGTGAAATCATTGAAGCACTTCACAGATCCACCAGCTATCCCTTGTAGTAAGGTTTAAAAAGAGTCAATAGCACACTTGAAGAAACATTAAGAAGTTCTCTGGCATCTGGGAGCAAGAGCTAGGTATGAAGATAAGCCCCACATTGGCTTCCAAAGGCATGAATTGAGCAGTTGACTGGTGGTGTCTTCCTTCTGAAAGCCAGCAATGTGGGTTCTCAGATGAATTTCTGATTACCTTTCTGCTGTGGTGAGTCCTACTGAAATCAAGTTATGAATGCACATAAAAATCTACTGAGCTCTCTGATTGAGGGTGAGAATTCTCCTGGGACACCGGGAACATCTCAGACCTCTGCCCTTTGCTGTCCATGCTTTTGTCACGTGTAAATACAGCTTGAGAAAGGACACACTAGGATACCCAACCTCAGGGTATCCTAGAGGATCCTTGCTTCTTCTAAGCCATTCCAACCAATGCCTCCCTATGGAAACAGAGAGAAGGCACCTTTTTAGAGTGATTAATATCATGCTGAATTAGGTTCAGATCATCCTACAGATGTGTTTCTCTTGAAAGCTGAGGAGAAGCTGAAGCTTGAAGCTGACCAGAGTATTTTCTGAATACAGAGTACATTGTCCAACTACAGTGGCATGTGTGTGGTATGGAGACCTTTAAGTCCTTTAATCCAGAACCATGGGACACCTAATGCATGTAGACATATAAGTGAACAGGGCTGCAAAACTCCCTTTACAGATCTAGGCTTCTGCATTCTTAACTCCTGTTGTCCCCCATGGGATGGATTTTGGATTTGGAACTGTGTGTGTTGCATGTGTCTGGTGATGGCCATCACTACTCTCTTTCCTAACAGGGTGACGAGGGCATCATGGGAGTCCAGGGCCCCATTGGTATGATGGTGAGTGTTAATGTGCTGATTTCACAGTATAGACAACTTCAGGGCTGCTTGATGTTTATAGTATGGACAGCTTCAGAGCTGGAAAAAAATTCCTATGAGCATTTAAAAAAAAATTGAGTAATTTGATGCTTCCAGTGGGAAATGGAAAGTTAGGGGAACCCAAATTCTTATGTTGTTTTGGAACGGTTGACTGTAAAACCTTTAGCCACATGTGAGACATAAGCTGTCATGCCAAGCATAATTGCTTTATCCTCTTGGCCCCTTGGCCATGGGCCATCCCAGTCTATCCTGTCCCTGCCCACTCCTGTGATGAGGGATGAGTGGAGATCCTGTCACCTCCACCTAGAGGGGCCTATGGGAGACCTGAGAGATTGTGGCTGTGTCTAGTTGCTGTTAAGCATACAAAAGTCTCCACATGAGGCTTGCAAAACAGGGCAAGTTGTCCAATCTAGCTTCTGCACCCCTTCCACCAGCAGCTTCTCTATGCTGAAACCTCTTCTTGGAGGCAGCTCTGTCTTAGAGTGTAGACTGCTCTTTTTTTCTCAATATCTTCCCTCACTTGTATTTATCCTCACATCTTGTTTTGTGTCCTCGCAGGGTCTAAAAGGTCTCCCAGGTGTGAAAGGCGAAAGGGTAAGCAACAGTCACTGTCACCTTTTCCTATGCAGTTCCTGAAGAGGAGGGCACACCACTGTGGGGAATCTTTCTGGGACAGACTGGGAGGGGACTTTAATCCATGTGTGGAAGTCTGAAGTGACAAGCAGTCCTCTGTAAGGTCTGGTATGGGATCAGGGTGCATGTTATTTTTCTGCAAGCCTCTTTTTAAAATATTTTTTAGGATGATGGGAAGGGAGGAAATTTGGGAGTTTGGACAGAAAGGAATCCCTTTGCTCTCCTTCTGCCATTTCCCTCTTGCAAGCCTTGGGCAGTTGAAAAATGCAGCAATGGGAAGAGTAAATCTTGTCCAAATGTAGGGATGTGAAATCTAACACTGGAATGAAGGCAACCACATATAATGCTGCTACTCAAAAGCAACTCCGTGCAGTTTTACAGTCTCTCTTTGCTCTCATATCCCCACCTGGGCCTTCCAGTCTCTTACATCTGCTGTCACTTTGCCAGTCATGAGCACTGAAGAAGGGTATGAGATGCCATCAGTACCAAATCCTGCCCTTTAGCTTCATAACCCACCTCCTACAAAAAGCCTTGTGGAAGAGTTAGTATTTCATACACTTTTACTGCAAAATCCAAGATTTGAGATTGAAATTTGGGAAATCCTATAAAACACAGGATGCCTTCCCACCCTACGTGTAGTACTGACATGTTACCAGAGCTGCCATGCCCCATTGGAAGGTGCAAATCCAATGACAGTTCTGCAGTGTGGACATACTGAGCATAAAGTCAACCAAGACATGTCAGTCCCAGGTCTTTAATTTTGGTCAGCACAATGTATTTTAGTTGTGCACAATTTCCCATGGCAAGTTTTGGTGGAGTGCCTAGGGGAGCTGACTCCCAGCTATGATAGGTGGGCTTGGTGTGCAAATCAGTGGACTGAGTAGCACAGAAAGCGTGAATAAAAAGGGAATCACTCACTGCCTTTATTTCTTGCTTGGTTTCAGGGTGATCGGGGACTTCTGGGACCCAAGGGAGAAAGAGTAAGAACGTTCCAGATTGTGACTTTTTGGGACAGATGGGGTAAAAGGCTGTTAGGGCTTTATTGTTACCTGTGAGCAGATGGACAGTTATTTGAACAGTTCAATGATCAGACAAAGTAGAGACATAAATGATAAGAAATACTGGTATGTGTTTTCCTTCTGTCTAATGGGTGTTTCCCTATTTACAGCTGGTCCCTTCACTATGTACACCCAAAAGTTTGGGACCATTCTCTCTGCATTTATACACCCATGCAGTTGAATGCAAGTTTTAGATGCTTCCTTCCTTCATGGGATTTTCCAGTGGGTTCAATCCACTTCGCTGGCTTCTTGCTTGCACTCTATGCAATGGTCAGAGTGGATCTGGCACCATAGTTTTAATGGGCTGACAAACAGCCATTGACAACAGCCATTGTCAATAGGAGCAAAAAAGAAGTCATTTCAGCAGCAGTTTTCTTGGGCACAAAAATGCTTTCTATGATGTAAGGGAAGAAAAAAAAGTTCCACTGACTTTTGTTAATGAGCTCGCCCCAAAGCACACTCCAGTCTGGCTCATGGCAGGTAATGCAAAATAACCCCGAGAGCAGAAAGTGAACAGAAAATGCTGAATTTCTGTCCAGTGTTTTGTTAACTTCCTCCCTTACTGAGGTGACTTGTAAGAAAATGAGTTTTTGAAAACCTACATGATGATTTCGCCTTTGAGTCATGCGGCATTAAATGATCAGGACCAATTTGTCTCTGAGGAGGCTGCTTTCAAAAGGGATTTGCTCCAGAGACAAATCAACTCCTAATCTGCTTCGTGAGGAGGCCCCAAAACACTTCCCGAGTTGAAGGAATGTGTAATGCATTTTCCAAAGAATACCTTAATAAAATATAAAGAGGTGTATGAGATAGAACTGAGAGAGAGGGATGATTGGCTTGAATTCATTCCCCATGGTTACAGTTTAACTTACTTTATAACTCTCTCTCCATCAATACAAGTGGAACTGTGTGCTTTTCAGGACCTGTGCTGTGCATTGGATTAAACTACAGAATCTTTATTCTCCCTTTTGTCTGCAAAATTGCTCGAGCCCCATCCCATCTCCATTACAGACACTGAAAAGCAGGAAAGCTGGAAGCATATGAAGATAGACTTGGAGCAGGATCTGATAGTGATCATTGTATAAGTTGAAAAAGATGGTCAAATTCTGGGGAATGTTGATTCATGGATGTTTGTTAAGAGTCTAGCAGCAAAGCACAGTCTTCCCAAAAAGGGATGGATATTTGCAACATTGAAGAGAGCTGGTATAAAGGGAGACTGTTTCAGATAGGCTACAGTTGCCAAAGGGGGCCAGCAAGGAGAATCACCGGCCTGTAAGGGGTTAATTTATCTTCCAAGGGGAAAAAAATGAATAAATCCGTGCTGTACGCTGCTAATAACAATAGTGAAATATTAACTGCAGGCTGCGCTCAGCATCCAAATCGAATTTTAAAATCTTCAAAGGGGAAAGGTGCTTCTTTCTGTGTCTGTAATAGGAGATCACCCTCCATACCGTTCTGCCTCCAAAACCCATGCCTTGCTGCATCTGCACCTGTTCTTCTTATTGCCATGTAGAGTTTCAGGGTGTCCCAGAGATGCTAATGGCACTCACTGGAATGCTTTTGGGGAAGCATATTAGAAGCATGTACTTGTCAGCTGGTCACAGTGCCCTGGCTTGCAGAATCAATGTTTCTGATGTAAAAAAAGCTAGCTCTGATGGGTGCCATAAGTACTACTCACCAACCTCAGCTCCAGCTGCATGACCATAAATCAGGGCATCATGAGCCTACAACCAGGTCCTGCACGTGGGAGGAGATGCAAACCTTGACATCCCAAGTGACACATGGTGACGAAGGAGCCAAGCCACCGTGTCAGATATGGACCTGTCTGATCACTCATGACTTCAGATTGGGAATTGAACCTCAGGGTTCCACTTTCCCATGCACAGCTCCACTTCTAGTTGGGACATCTAGACTGGCTATGCTATTGGGCCCCAACATTTTCTTGAGCAAGAGATCACTGTCAAAATTCAGAACTTGTCATCTTCTATGCATATTCATCACCTAGCTTTTAGCTGAGAAAAAATTAAACTTATTTATTACTGTCCACCCATACCTTCCATATGGACCACAGTCTAGAAAATGCTCACCTTCATTGCTTGTTACCCTTTTGCTGTTTTCCCCATCACAGCAAGTGTGGTCCTATCCAGTGGGAGCCATGAGTTCAGGTACCACTTGTTATCTACATCTCTTCTGTGTCTCCTTTCTCTAGGGTGAGACCATGACTGGTTTTGGACCCCAAGGCTACAAAGGCAGTAAAGGAGATCCTGTAAGTTGATCACCCTTATGTAAGTCCTTTCCAATTCAGGTTATTCTATAAGTTCTACTGTTGTTGTGATTCAGCACAGCTTGGGTATCCATTGCAAACCAGCGCTTTGTTCCAAAGCCACTGACTGAGAGATGGGTCCTTTCTTGAGAGAGGCACAACCCCACAATTCCTGTCCTATCATTCAGGGTGAACAAGGCCTGCCAGGTTTTGATGGAGACAAAGGCGAGAAGGGAGAGGATGGGCCTGCAGGAGAAAAGGTATGAACCTCCCAATGGGACAGAGACACATAACATTGGAAGAGTCCCGTTTCTCTCCAAGAGCTGGACATGCTGCCTGAAACCCTGAAGCTCAGAAAAAGTGGTAATGCATTGGCACAGGCTGCCAGGGAGGTGGTGGAATCACTGTCCCTGGAGATGTTCAAGAAATGTGGGGATGTGGCACTGAGGGATACGATAGGGATGGGCTGGGATTGGACTTGAGCCTTGGCACCTGTGGAGGTGTCATGTCTCAACCCATCACTCCACTGGAAGGAATCACATAACTCTCCCACTCAGACTGAGTCATGAATTAAATTTCCATGCACCAGTCATCCCTATTTTTGTATCATGTTAATGGGTTTTGTTCTAAAAGTCTGACATGGTGCAGAATAAATATAAGTATCTACAACAGCAGCATCCCTGATTAGATCCCCAGTGACTGTAAAAGCAACGTGCAGAAGGTCCCATGGGTGTTACTTGTGTTTTTGTCAGATGAAGTCTCACACACAATATCTGTCAGACTGCTCTCTTATTAAATAATAATAATAATAATAATAATAATAAAATGTAAGCGTCTCCTAAAGCAACAGCACCTTTTGGCTGAATATCTGAGTGTATTTAGATGGAGCACCACTACTCCACCACTAGACATTCAACCAGGGTTTTGTACTTCAGCGTTAGCAAAGAGGCAACTTCTTTAAAATATCTGAGGCCCTTCCCTGCTTGTTTTCCTTTGGTCCCCATCACCAGGCACTAATTCCCTCTCAGAACTGAGCCATGTTTCTGCAGCTGGTGGCTTCCTTCCCTGGCACTGGCTGCCATAAAGATCTTTGGGATCCTTGGAGGTGAAGCCTGCTATAGAAATGATTCTTATTGTCCTTCACTCTTCCATCTTCATAGGGTTCTCTCTCAGGAGGGGCCACTTCAAGAGCACAGTGTACTTAGAATGTATTTGACTGATATTCTATAATTTTAGGGAATCAGAGGTGAAGCTGGCTCCAAGGGAGCCATGGGGCTTTTTGGAACAAGAGGACCAGTGGGACAGAAAGTGAGTATGCCCAACACCTATTCTGAGGTATCATCTTTATGGACTGAACTGTAAAATCACGCATGAATTGATATATAAAATCCTTTGACAGGATTTCATATACTTTTTTTTTTCACCATATGATTCTTTGCCCAAAGAAGGTGTGGATGTTGCATCCTTGAAGGCATTCAAAGCCAAGTTGGATGGAGCTCTGGGCTGCCTGATGTGGTTTGGGGCAGCCAGCCCACAGCAGGGGGGTTGGAGCTGCATGATCACTAAGGTCCCTTCCAGGCTAAACCATTCTATGATTCTATGATTGATTGTATTATTTCTTCTTTGAAATCGCTGATTTAAATATTGTGGAGTTACCAAAAAGCAGAAGTAGCCAGGAAAGACCAAGAGATTCTTCCCTTTTTCTAAAGCAGCAGAGTGCTCTGACATCTTCCCTGTGCTATGATAGTAATGATTTGCTGAAATGTCAGCATTTACATGCAAGGTATGAATTCCTGTCTAAATTATACTCAATGGAGACGTAGGGCTCCCTTCAGTTGCCCATCTGAGATGTTTAAGGGATCCTATCTGCCCCTTCCGTCTGCTGTAGTTATGTCCTCTGACAATCCCCAATTCCAGAGGAAGTACAGCAGCACTTTCCCCTTGTTACTCATCATCGCTTTCCTTTCAGGGGGAGCCAGGAGAACCAGGCCTGCTGGGCTCTGCCGTGAGTTGGAGCATGTTTCTCTGTCTTTGGGCACATAGCTGGGCTGGCACTTCCACCTATGGCCACATGAATGGGTCACGGGGGAGGTGAGGTGATGTTGGCTCTGTGCTTTTCCACAAAGCCCACGTTCAGAGAGGTTTTGCTGGAAAATCAGCCTTGGGCAAGAGGGACCAAAGCCAAAGGTAAGTTGTAATAGGACGTTGTGTTTTGCATCACAAACATGCAATATGAATGCACATGAAATATGCATCTACTTATTATTTTTAATGCCTTTAGCATTTCCAGGGGCATTTCCAGACATGAACAGATGACGTTGCTCAGCTGATTACTGGTGATGGTTGTGTAGTATTTATGAGCTCGTGATCCAAACTGGTAATTGCTTACTGAGAAAAATGCCCTCATTCAATTAAGAATTTCAACCTCTGCTTGACTGCAAGCAGCTGATGAGCACTTCACCAGAGCAATGAGAATGACATAAGACATCAGTATGCTGAACCCCTCATTACTGGGGGTTGGAAATGGGTGATCTTTGAGGTCTCTTCCAAACCAAGCCACTCTATGATTCTCTGATCACAACATGTAGAGTACATTTTGGAAACTGCTTCATTATGAGCATCTGAATCCATAGGTGACAAATATTAGCATTAAAATTTGGTAGCGCAGGGAGTGAATAGAGATGTTTGTAGAGCATCAAAGGAAGCTCAATTGAATTCCAGTGGGAATCCACCATCCTGACCAGCAGCAGTCCACTTGTGGTTGTGAGATGTGCAGTTTTCTACCAGCACCCATGAAGATCAATTCATGACATAATTAATGACCAGAAATTGGCATCTTGTTGATCATTATCCAAGGAGAGCTAAGTAATCCTTCTTTGGAAAATATTTGGTGATTTTGCTGGTGCGGGGAACACAATCCCTGCTGTGCTTGGAGCTGGACTAAGAACACTATGCTTGGTTTTATTTTTTCATTAAATTTCTAAAATTGCAACTCTCACATCAAAGCCAGGGCCGTGACAGAGGAGCCATGATATACGACAGCTTGGATAAAATTCATCTGACCTCAGGTTAGATGTCTGCCGTGTTCGCTTTCCGCATCCAAGCACGCTGGACTGAGACTATTTAATAGAGAGTTTTAGGTACTCTCAGACCATGACTCATATAATCTATTTCAGACACCGTGGTAGGACATGACATCCCGGTGTGACTTGCTCTCCACAAAACCAGGTTGACAATGTCTCACTTTGTCTTCAGAGTGTTCACAGATGCTTTGATTGTTTTCTCCCATGTTAAGGGAGAGGGGGGTTTAGGCTATTTCATCTATCATTGCTCTAGTCTTCTTTTTCCCTTTTCTTCAAGGCAGATATGACTTGTTCCACTCTGCCTGTACCCAATCTCTTTCATGCAAAGCCCCAGTGATAATATCTCGCTGTCTTCATTTTCCTTCAGCCACCTCTAATTCCATCCATCATATCTACAAATCACCACCAATTTACTGCAAAAACTCACCAGTTGCTTTACATCCTACTGAATTCCCTCCTGCCTGATATCTGGGGAGACAGAAGTTCCAGCACGACTGAAAATTACTCCTGTAAACCAGCTTGTAATAAGTCTCATCCAATTACCTTTTTGATTTGGTGGTCTATAGGACTTCCCAACCAAGTGACAACGTTTGTATCCCCTCCCTATAATCATTGTCCAGAGAATTTCAATGGATTTAGATGACTTTACAACTGGATCTCAAGGCAAATGAGTGCATTCTTGGTATTCAAGACACCTCCCTCTTTTCTAAAAGCACTACACACTTACATTTATATTCCTGCCCTGCTTCACCCTTTGATATTAATATTCTAGTCTGTTATGCCTATTAAAGTGCAATCTTGATCATGTATTAGAGCTTCCAACTCCTCTTCTATATACCTCGTCTTTCATGCATTAAAATTCTGGCAGATTAACCCATTATTCTCCCTAAAGCTGTATTATGAATACTCTTCTCCCCATCTCTTGCTATTACTCCCTATTTTGTGTTTCCAGAGTCCACAGTTATGAGTGTTCTTAGGCCCTCTCCATCCTGGCTTGCAGTCCTCCTCTCTAGCTTTACAGATAGAGTCTCAGAGATGTTCTTCATGTCCTCATGAGAACTGGGCTCTATAGCTGCCCAGCAGTCCTTGGATCCTTGCCCTATATCTGAGGAAGCCAAATGGCTGTTGACGCAGGCTCCTCCCTGGCTCCAGCCCAAATCTTTGCAGGAATTTGTGCAGAGAACCACTTCATTACATTACAACCAGGGCCCTCTAACTCAAGACTATGTTAGGTTTGATAATACCTAACATGAATTTGACTTTATCAGACAACATAAGAGCACCAGAGCTCTTGAAGCAGATAGAGCTATTGAAGAGCTATTCAGGGAACCAACATGAGAGCCCTACCTCCCTCCACCAGCTGCATGGACCTAATGAAAGCCTAATAGTTAACCCCATTTGGAAACCCAATTCTCCTGCCTGCTGAGCAGTGGGTGGTTTCAAGCCAGAGGTGAAGATAGGTAGGGTGTGGATGTTCATCCTGGGCTTGACAAGAGGTGCCTCTGACTTCCCACGTAGGGTAGGAAAAGCCATTATCTGGGATGATTTTGCCAAAGAGGGTGCCATGAGCATTTCTGGAAAGTCCAAGGTAATCAGGAACTTGGTCATCTAGACCTTCTAGCCAGAGGTGGAAATCTCTGCCCAAACAAATTGATTTCCAGATACAAGACACAGCAGGGAAGGGATAAAAACACAGTTGAACTCTCACATCGAGACCCTCAGCTCCTTCAGGTGTATCATCCCATCAAATATTGAGCACTGAAGGCCACGAGGTAGGAAACATTTTAGCAAAGCTAACAGCCTATGCCACGAGTCTCCGAACTTTTGGCATACTTGGACATTGAGCCCCATGCACATAAGTTGCTCCGAAAGTAAGGCTTCCTAATTATTTCAATGGAGACTATGACTGATACAGAGGGCAGAATAACACTGTTTGATAGAGCAAATTCTCAGCTACGAGCTACTATTTTTCAACACAGTTACCACCAGCAGCTATGTATTTTCACCAATGATAGACAAGAACTCACATGTTGTGCTCGTAAAAATGTGCACCAGCAGAGGTGACCCATTACTGCCACTGTTTAATGTGCCACCCACTGCCTCACTGTGCAACATTTATTGTTTGGTTTCCATAAACATTCAGCAAGTGTCAGTGAATACCAATGGGTGCAATATTTTCCACATGGGTGAATTCAGTGATACACCCTTGTTTCATACACACTTCCACGTCAAGTGACATTCTGTCAGACTGTGCCCCTCTGCTGCCTCCTGTCACATAGCAACAAAAATGTGAGAGGATACTGATGGGAAGGATCAACTTCTACCATATCACCAACATCCGCCTCTGACATTATGGGCCAACATCATAAACAGGAGGCATTGCTGTAGGGAGGAACCCTAGTTAAATTATATGCTATCATCAGAATATAAGTAACAAGACATTTTAATTTTTAATATTTTTCTTAATGTGTTTTTAAAAAAAGAGAGAGGAACAAAAGCATACAGCTGGTGGAATATTTGACCTTGATTTTGTGAAGCTGATGCATCAGTCTGGTTCAGTGGAAGTGGCTGCAATTCTTAGAACATTCTCAAGGTGTTCATCAGGGCTTTTTTGATGAAACTTTACTTTTCCTGCACTTCATCCTTGACAACTGTTCACAAATGCCATTGCTTTTTGGCAGTATGCTCACGAATAAGGTGTGAGTGTCAAGCAAGGGATGTTTTCCTCTGGTAAGAGAGGGGTAATGAAAGGGGTAAAGAGACATGATCAGATTTTTTTAGTTGCATATCTGATTGCAACTCTATCTGTTCCAAGACTTGCAGGTCTTGTATTGATATGAACTGAAAATGGTGTCATAAACGTAAATTTATGATTTTTTAATTTATTTTTTTTTTCAATCTTGAAACCTGTTTCCAAACTCCTTTATCAAAATGGAAAGAACAGTTGCATATGCTTCACTGTGTTTAGCCAATGCAGCAAAATGCATACGATTATTTGCTATCACTTGAGTCTGCACTGCACATCACTGCCCTCCCTGTGCCTGGATTGAACGTGGCTGGCCTCTATCATGGTTTGGAAATGCATTTGTCCTTTCATGTGTCTTCCCTGCTGCTTTGGATTGATTTTTTCGGGTTGCAATGCATTCCTACAGATGGATTTGATGCTTTCCAAGGGTGACCCAGCTAATTTCTCAGCTCATCTGAATGGAGACGTTGAGCCTGGTGATCACACAGGCTCCTCCCTGGCTCCAGCCCAAATCTTTGCAGGAATTTGTGCAGAGAACCTCAGCTCAAAGTCATCTTTGCGTCAGGACTTATGACTAAGCTTCTCCATTGCCGTGCCTTTGTGGAACCTGGTGTCTTTACAGTTAAATGAAGCCTGTTCCAGCAACACTTTAATAACAGAACCAAACAGCAAAAGCCGTTTCCAGTGGTCCACCAGTAATTGCCTTTAAACTGCCATTTTACTAGCTTTTATTGCCCAGCCTCCATTTGCCCTGGCAAAACACAGAATGTAAATCGTAGGGAACAAATTCCCATTCAGCTTGTTTCCGTTGCTCAGTGCATGAACATTTTCCTCTCATTCTCGTTTTTAAATCCTCTTCCTTCTGGGCTCTTTTAAGACAGGGAGGTTCAAGTTGGTTATAAGGGGCAATTTCTTCTCTGAAAGAGTGATGATGCATTGGAACAGGATGGTCAAGGAGGCAGGGTAATCACCATCCCTGGAGGTGCTCAAGATATGAGGAGATTTGGCACTGAGGGACATGGCTTACTGGGCATGGTGGGGATGGGTTGATGGTTGGATCTGATTATCTTAGAGGTCTTTTCCAACTTTAATGATTTTATGATTTACTGGACTACTGAGTACCTAAGACCATTTACCCTTCTACTTAACAGCACGTACTCTGAGCTTTACTCTTCCTAAAGCCATCTGGGTTCCCTTCAGGCTGAAGGCAAGAAGCACCTTGCAGTCTAAGGCTCACTGGAGAGCTATGAGTTGGAGACAGGAAGGTAGAGGAAGCACAAGAAAAGACAGAAAGGTCTCACTTTGACACAGAAACCCCTATGGATGAATAAATTCAGGTGCTGAGAGGGCTATTAGAGCTAATTGGGAAGTTGCTAGCTAGTGTCAAGTTCCTTCAGGATCAGGCAGTACTCAAGAATAAGCCTTAGCCCATCCCCTTGGATACAGGTGTATATATATATAAATCCCTAGCCAGATGGATCTGTACCTAGAGATCTGTACCAGAGCAATCTGAAAAATGCCAGGCAATTGAAGGTATCCTGGGCTCTTGAGATTTAACCATTGAACCAAAAGGTTTATTACCCTCTAAGCATTCAATCTGTCCTAGCAAACAGGAATTCTAATTAGTTGTGCTTTTTATAGTCCATTTACTTCCTCGGCAAGAGCTTCATATTGATTGTTTCAATAAATAGTTACCAATAAATAAACAGCATGCATGAGATATTCAGGTCTGATCATGCAAGCAGGGCTTGAGGAGCATGGACTTTACCCAATCCAGGCGGGATCAACAGAGCCATGGAAGAGCATGCTGTGTGTCCTCAAATACTGCCTTTAATCCAAAATATAAATAAATATTTGATGAGGTATTGCATGTCCCAGGCTGAGCTAAGACATAGAATGGCTCATAGACCTCCAGATTGCAATGCTGTGGTGTTTTCATGGAGGAATAACTCTGTCCTATATTGCCCATGTGTTTGGGCTGGATGAGAATCTCTTTCATCCCCAGATGGGAGATGTTCTCTGCACAGCAACGGTGAACAACCCCATGCATGGATCTGCACTCAGCAAGTAGAATGGTTGTTCACAAATTGAATTTCACCACGTAGCACTTCTTCTCTTGACTGAATGGGTCTGAAACTGAGCTGCTGACACAGTGCCCAGGATTGTGGGCAACCCAACAAAACAACTCACACAGTGGGATGCTGCCTGCTTAGTGTTTCTGCTCCTATTTCCAACTGCAATCATCACCATCCCAATTTTCTTCCCCAGAACTACTCTTTAACCTCTGTGCGCCTCAGTTTCCCAACCTGTGATTATAAAAAAGCCAGCTTCTGGATTGCACTTGCTACTGGTTGTCAATGGTTGTTAACCCAAGCTTCATCTTTCAGTGCTAGTATTAGAATGGCTTCTGATCTCCAACTGTTGGAACTTTCTACTCAGGCTCTTACTACTGAATTTCCACCCTGATGACTGTACTCTGTGATCTCCTTGCAAAAGCTAACCCAGAAATTCACTGTGCTCCTCTTTGGCAGGGTACAGCAGGCCTCGATGGGAGGAATGGAATCAAGGGAGCCAAAGGTGACAGAGGTCTTCAGGGACAGAAGGGGAAGCCAGTGAGTAGCAAGAAAGGATATGGTTAGTTTGGAAGGCAGAAAGAGGCTCCTGGTCTTTCTCAAACCTGAGATCATTTCTCCTCCCACATCCTGTGTTTCCCATTACTGGAATTAGAAATAAGAGTTCAGGGCGACTCTTTCAAAAGGAGAGATGAAATTTCTGCCTAAACTTCCTAGAGAGGGCTCTAATGCACATCCTGGCCCAGTTTTTAGGAGTCTTCTCTAGATGCCAGTAGAGAATTTATGTGTGTATCTCTAGTGGTGCCGTTCAACTTTTCCCATTCACAATGTGTTTTCCTTTGTTACTTGAGAGTTGGGGTTGTTTAACTCCATGTGTAACAGGGGGTTATAAGAAAGACAAAGGAAGACTTTTTATTTGGTCCTATGGTAACAAAACAAGGGGGAAAGGTTTTGAACAGAAAATAAACGTATAGATTTAGATTGGATATGAGGAAGAAATTTTCAATAATGAGAGTGGAGAGACCCTGGAATATGCTGACCAGAAAAGCTGTGGATTTCCCATATGGAAGTCATGTTGGACAGGGTTTAAAACAAGCTGTTCTGTTTAAAGATGTCCCTGCTTATAGCAGGAGTGCTGAAGTAGATGATCTTTAAAGGTCCCTCCCAACCCAAATCATCCAGTGATTCTATGAATCTACGATCTGCAAATTTTCCAGGAGTCCCAAGTGGTTAAAAGAACAAAGAAATGTAAAATGATGCTACCTTTAACCACCAGGGAGGCATTCCTAACCTGTCAGGATGTGTATTATATGTTTATCTTATTTAATTTCATTTCATTTCATTTTTAGGGAGAAAAAGGTGATCCTGGGATCACTGGAGACATTGGGCGGAAAGGAATAAAGGTAGGGGCTGGGTGAGACCCTATGAAATCTCCATATTCAAAAAGCTGTCTGGATGTTGTCCTGGACAGCCATCACTTTATGGCCTTGTTTGAGCAGAATGATAAAATTAGATAAAATGACCTCTAGAGGTCCCTTCCAACCTCAGCCATTCTGTCATCCTGTGAAACAAAGGTTGGAACAGGCAGAGAGGAGAAATCAGACTCCGGTCTGGATGGGGTTCATGGGGAAGGGTCCTGTGGGTCAGGGATATTCTTGCACTAGGGCTAACCAAGTGCACTGTTTTCATCCTACTTGCCTTCACCTTGATACAACATCAATGACTTCCCATGATTTGCTTTCTCCCCAGGGCTTACGTGGGCTGCCAGGACGCATTGGTGCTCCAGGAGCCAAGGGCATCAAGGTGAGCTCAGCCTAGCTCTATCTCCTGCTCTGGTAGCCCCATTTCCAGCAGTGATTCCTATTTCTTACTTGTTACAAGGGTAGCACCATGCTTGAAAAAACCATGCTAGCTCATGCAGAAGACCCTCTCCACAGTGGTGTTGGATTGATGGCTGGACCAGATGATCTTAGTGGTCTTTCCCAACCTTAAAGATTCCATGATTCTATGGCTTGAAGCTCCAGGCTGCAGCATAGAGATATGTGGTCACAGTCTGGGGATTGACACTTTTTTTTTTTTACAATCTGAACTCCTTCTGAAATATCCTTCTGGTCTGTGGCTTAGCAACTGCCTGGACTTAATTTGCAATTACTGCCAGGCACATTGCACTGATTGCCAGCACCAGCAGTCCTTTCTCTATAAACAGGGATAATGGCCCTTAATGGTCTTTTTATGAAGGGTTTTGAGGAGCTCAGTAAGATGTAAGGGAACACTTGACAACTGAACCAAGGGGATATATTTTTATTATTAATATTTTCCTTCATCTGCCTTGGCCTATTGGGCAAATTAAGTACTGTTCAGTGGACTTCCCACCTACTTTCACATAAGTGATTATGAAGTCAGGGCAGTCTAAAGTCTATATCAATCTGAAGTAGGAATTTTCCTGTATTTAGGGTTTCTCCTACCAGAAATGTCATTATTTCCATACCCTCCACAGCGCCATTTACTCGCCTTGACATTTTGGAGCTAGTTTTCCCAGTGTTTTAGAGATTGTGTTTGCTTATATCCCATTCATTGATTTTACATCCATAGGGAGAAATTGGCAGTCCTGGAAAACCAGGAATCCCAGGAGCAGATGGACCATATGGACCAAAGGTGAATACCTAAATTGCACATCTGCCAACAAATGGGAAATTGCCCAAAACCTTTGGGAAACAACCTGTGTAATGTGCTTCTTTCTTTTTGACAGCACAAACAGGGTTATTCTGTATCTAATCCTATAGCCCGACATATATTTGGGTGAAAATTCTTGGACATCTGGGGTTAGGGACCTCTTCACTCAACTCAGCCAACTTCATCCACCTCAGCCCAGATGCTTCTCATGCACTACTGCACATGATAAGTAATGGGGCTTTTAGATATGATTACTTTCAGTCTCTTTGAGTAGCACTAGTGCACAGGCTGAGAGATTCTGATGGGTTACACTTAATAAATAATATTGTAATGTGAAGAAGAGGCGGTTTGTTCAGAAAATTGCAATCATGCCAAGTCTGCATCGGCAGTAATTTTATCTTGGCTCCCTCCAGGGTGAACAAGGAGCACCAGGTGATGACGGTGCCTTTGGGATTCCTGGGGAGAAAGGAGAAAAGGTTAGTGCTTGCCACACTGCATCGAGCTGCCATTTATAAAAGGAATGAATCCCACATCCATCAGGTCAAGTTAACAATATTATGCACTTTATGCATCATAGGTACCCTTTTCAGCGGTCAAATGTCAACTGTCTGGAGCATTAAGGCTGGGACTGCAGGTGGAAAGGGCAGGAGAAGGAGGTCTTCTTAAATTCACCTCCTGCTGATGCATGAAACCCCAGGAGGGTGCATGCTTAGCATGAGGAAAAGCCATCCAGACCTTTGAAGTGGGATGAGTTGTCAGAGTTTATTCAACTCAATGACTTGGACTGGATGATCCTCATGGCTCCCTCCCATCTTGGGATTTCCTGCAGTTCTATGATTTTAACACCACCACACGCAGGATGCTGGGCATGCTGCAGAGGAGAGAAAATGGATAACAATGCTGCCTCCTAGGTGCTGTAGACATGGATATGGGAAAAGACAGACTAAAGGAATCTTCTTACATATTTAAATAAAGTTGGGCATTAGGAGTTGTTGGGCATCATCCTAGAGGGGAGGGACATCCATGTCACCAAGCAATTATGTGCTTTCTGGAAGAGTAGAAATGGAAAGCAAAACTGAAGGGTCTCACTGTATAGCCAAGGCCCATGAAGATATTTGGATAATATTTGGTTTGCCTGTCTCTAAAAGCACCTGTGCTTGATAAAATCTCTGAACTGCTCTCTACTGCTGATTCTTAGGGGTCAAAGGGAATTCCTGGTTTGGGAGGCTTCAAAGGACAAATGGGATGGCCTGGAAAAGCTGGAGCTGCAGGACCAGATGGACCTCAAGGGCCCCAGGGCAAACCAGGACCACAGGTGAGCAGCAAGGGACATGATTAAGCAGAGGGTTGTTAGAGTTAGGGTAGTATGGTTAGGCTGTGGTTGGACTTGATGATCTTTAAGGTCTTTTCCAACCTGAGCAATTCTATGATTCTATGATTCTTAATGCCATGACACCTGTGCTGTCTGGAAACCCATATACCAACACTTACAGAGCAACTCCAGCAAGGATCAGCACACAGCTGTGCTTCTCCAATAACTGGAAGAGATAAGACACTGCCCTAGACCCCATGGATTTATCTTCCTTGGAGGGCTCTGCTCCAGTTGTCATCCAAGGGGTTGCATCTCACACCCTCATGTGACACAGAACCCCAGATGGATCCCCCCACATCACCATGTATACAGGCTGCCCAGGGATGTGGTGGAGTTGTTGTCCCTGGAGATGCTCAAAAACTGTGGAGATGTGGCACTTGAGGACATGGTTTAGTGGGCATTTAGTGGGCATGGTGGGAGTCGATGGTTGGACTTGATCTTAGAGGTCTTTTCCAACCTTAATGATTCTATGATTCCATACATATCCTCCACTTACGAATTGGCACCTGAGGTCTCCCAGACTGAGAGAGGATGGCTGCAACATCTGCTATCTTTCTGCGGGATCTTGGTCGATATACTTCATCTCTTGGTGTATTTATCCCCATAAGTATTTTTTCCTTTCCCCTCTTCCTATCTGCAGTGCAAGACGTGACCTCTCAGTGAAGGAAGGAAGGCTGCTAATTTCAAGTTAGCATCAAGTGCACCCCTCCTATTGCTAATTATCTAGGGAGCAGGATGCCCAGGCTCCAGAAGGAGCAAGTGGCTTTCAAACCCTGTTTGAAGCCCACTCTTAACAGGTGTCTTTGCATGCAAGACATGCTAGGCATCTTTTGAATGTAACAAAAAGACTTGGAAATGAGACATGCTAATGCTGTTTATGAGTAGCAACATGCTGCCTCCAGATTCTATGGTAATGAAGGGTGTCTTGCTGCTGCCAACACAATGCAGAGGGACAATACTAGAGATTAATGTTAATCATCCACCCTTAGATAGCATCCATTAAGTAACGAAAAGTTTTTCAAATGGAAGAGGACTGGAAGTGAAAATACCTTTTTCAAGTGGTGAAACTGACTGAGTTTTAGGCTTGAATGAAAGAATATATACATTAATATGAAAGAAGAGAGAACAAAAGAAAAACTGAAGTTGAGTAACTACCTGAAAGATGAACTATGTCAAATAAGCCATCTCAGAGATAGCCTTGTTTTAACTTGCACTGGCCTCACTTGGTGTGACATGTAACACCATTGAGTGATTTGTCCTTAACAAAAGTAAGTCTAAGGAGTTAATCCATCTGTGTGTGTGTATGTAGACAACACGTGTACACATACTGTCTGCAAAATCATAGAGTCATTAAGGCTGGAAAAGAAATCAAGGGTCATCAAGATTAACCATCAACCCAACACCACCACGCCCACTAAACCATATCCCCAAATGCAAAAAAATACTTCATTTTGCTGCCAGATGGGAAGTAGATTGCGCTGTAGTTTGGAGATAAGGAAAAGAAGTAGGAACTCTGGCTTTAATCTTTTATGCACTGCAGATTTATCCCAGCCAAATAATCCAAACTCTCATGGCCACTGCATCATGGTCCTGTGCCAAATTACAAACACGTTTAAAAGCACAATGAACTTAGTCGATGTACAGCTACATTTGACATTACAGGTCTACGCTGGTGAAGATACATCAGTGAAAAATGTTCTTGCTGTCAAAGGTAGAATTTGGGATTATTCAGGCACAATTCTGTATGAAGTCCAAATGAGTCTGGACCTCATTAGGTCAACTAGATTCACTGCCATTCTTACAATAAGGGCAGTGAGGCACCTTTACAAGCTGCCCAGTGACATAGAGGATGCCTTGTCCCTAGAGGCATCCAAGGTCAGGATGGTGTGTCTGAGCACCTGACTGAGCTGTAGATGTCCCTATTCATTGCAAGGGAGTTGGACCAGATGGCCTTTAAAAATCCCTTCCAACTCTAAAGCCTTCCAACTCCAACTGGAGCCTAGCAGAGGATTGGTTAAAGATATCTGTGCAGGTTTGTTGATTATTAACCAAAAAAATGTCATGTGTTGAGAAAGTTTGTAACCAGAACACAAGGAATACCAAATGCTGGGGTTTAAGTCCTAGGGAAGAATTAAGGAAGGTGGTGGAGCCAAGTCCGTGTTGTAGTGATAATCAGGTTGATCGTCTGTATTACGTCCTGTGGCATCAAATAAAGGCTTGATTCAGAACAGCCTGAATATAGAGGAAGCTTTGGGACTCCAGCATTGCTTAGCAGCTACAGGTGAATCCCATGCTGTGTTTCATCATGAAACCATGGGTGATTATTGGAAGAACTGTCCTTACAGTGGGCAAAGTATAGAAATCCCTTTCTAAAACACTGAAGTATGGGCTAAATCCAGCCCCAGACCATTGCTCTTTCCTTCCTCACTCCCTGGGCTGCACCTTGTCATGAAAAATTTATCGAAAGAATCACATGGGAGGAAGGAGCTGAAAGTATGAGAGCCCTTCATGTATGTTTAAAAAGGCTGGAAGTTTTTAGATTAGCATTTACAAGCACTGCATGCTCAGAAAGCCAGGTATGAGATAATAAATGACTTTCATTTAGACAATGATTAACGAGAGACTGTGAGATGCCACTTTCTACACTCACAACTTCTACTTGTCTTTTCCCTAAATAAGAAGAGAAAGCCACTGGGTCTGAACTTCTAATGTGAGAGGATGTTATCGTACTCTGCAAGTCCTTCTCCTCCTGCTGAGACTCTGCTTCTTAAATTAGTGCTGAACAAAGAGCTGGAGAAAGAAAACTTCTGCCCCATAGCACTTGCCCTTTCTGAAGGTTGTTGGCTATAAGGAGATCCTTGTGGTTGCCCACACGGGGCAGATGGTGCAAAGTCCAGGGTTCTGTCTCATCACATCTGATCTGTTTGGAGATCCAGAGGACTCTTCAATTCCTCTACTGATCCCCACATTGAGCTTTAGGGGAAATACCCCAAGTTGTGTCATGAAAGATCTCCAGAGACTGTCCCAGTACTGCTAATGGAGCTGTTCTCATCTTCTCTAGGGTCCACGAGGGAGAAGAGGAAGACCTCAGCTCTGCCTCAGAGGTCCTCCAGGCATGGATGGGCAAAAAGGAGTAATGGTCAGTATGAGGATGAGCCATCCTTATGTCCTGGTGAGGGAGCCTGCACCAGCCCTCTGACACACGCTTTGTCTCCCTGCATGTGGATGATACCATTCCTTCGTGCTCACTGATAACCCTTAAATTTATGGGAAAACACGTGAGCATTTTTCCCCATCTCCATTTCTAGAGCATCCTTTCCTCTCTAAGGTGCACTTATTCTTGGAGCGTTTAATGTTCAATTTACCGAGCTTTTGTAATGACTTAAGTGTTTTTAACAGGGTGAAAATGGTCCAGCTGGTCAGAAAGGAGAAAAGGGAGATCCTGGTCTTTCTGTGAGTACTTTAGTCTAAGATTTCATCATGTTACACAGGGCTGAATAGAGAAAATAGGGCAAAATGCCCCTAAGAGGCGTAAGGGAGGAGGGAAATGATGAGAAATAAATTCATGCAGAGAATATCCAGGAAATGAGAGTGTTGGCCTTTACCCAGACATGGGTCAGATTTACATGGGCTGAAGCAGGAGCAGTGTGCTAGGCAGCACACTGAGAGTGCAAACAATGACCCAGAGCTTGGGGCATATTTCTCCTCTTCCATCCTTACCGTGTTTTTTCAAACTCATGCTTGGCAGGTAGGATTGGTACCATGCTGTATTTGCATCTTTTCAGTGTGTAGATGTCTGGCACTATTAGTTTTATAATAGATGTTAATGGTAAGGGTGTCCTATGAATGGGATACTGAGTTAAGATAAGCTTTCTATACAGTAAATGCCCCGAGATTTGTCATCCTGAAAAAACAGTGACCATATCATACAAAGTTGCATTAGGATGCCTGCCACTGGACATGCAGGATGCTCAACTTCAACTCACAGAATCATAGAACCACATGAGTTGGAAGAGACTTTAAAAGGGCATTTAGTCCAGTTCTCCTGCAGTGAAAAGAGACATCTACAGCTTGATCAGGTGCTCAGAGCCTGGTTCAGCCTGACCTTGAATGTCTCAAAGTATGGGGCATCCGCACACCTCTTGGCAGCACGTTCCAGTGCCTCAATACCCTTATCGTAAAAACAGGTTGATGGTTGGACTAGATGATCTTAATGGCCTTTTCCAACCTTAATGATTCTGTGATTCTATGAAGAGAAGTCTGGCTAGGACATAATCATAGAATATCCCCACTTGGAAGGGACCCACAAGGATCCCTGACTCCACACCACCTAAACCCTATGTCTGAGAGTGTTGTCCAAGCACTCCTTGAGCTCTAACAGCTAGGTGCTGGGCCCACTATCCTTGGGAGCGTGATCCATGCCCACCTCCCTCTGATGCAAAATCTTTTCTTAACATGAGAAGTCTGTAGGGCCACCATTAAGGAGTTCTAGGCCACTTGTTGGCAGCCATGAGGCCTCCCCTCATCCTCCTCTGCTCTGGGCCAAACAAACCTAGGGACCTCAGCCACTCGTCACACATCCTGCCCTCCAGAGCCTTCTCCACCTTCATATCCCTCCTTTGGGTGCTTTCCAATCGTTTTATGTTTTTATTCTATTGTGGCACCCAAAACTGCAAAGAGTGCTCCAGGTGAGGTTGCACCAGCAGAATGGGAAAGAAAAAGCTGAGGGAGATGGTGCAGGGGTAGAAAATCTCTATTAATCATTTTTTTCTCCCTGTGGCACAGGAGGAAGAGGTGAAGGAGGTGGTCAGGAGCGAAATGAGAGGCCAATGTGGTAAGTCAGCTGGCGAGCTGCTGGCAGTGACTAAATTGGAGTAATTTGAGTGGCAGCACATGCTTGCTCGACCCAGCAAATATCACCCCATTAGCAGTGAGCAGAGATGCGTCACCTCGCGTCTACTTGGAGATGAGTGTGGGCTTTTGGGCTGCAGAGTCTCTGCTGTAACCCTGACCTCCTAGTCACACTTTAAATCTTTCCCTTTAAAACCTCTGTTTTCACGTTTCCTTTAAAATCTCTGTCTTCACGTTTCTTCCCTGGTGGTTTTGTCAGCAAAGCTTTCCTCCCCACTCATCTCCATTTCCCCACTGATTGGTGAAAGGTTCTGGGTCACAGGGGAAAGTTTGGAGATAAACTTTGGAGATAAATGGGGGAAATTTTGCATGATAACAACACTTTAATTCCTCTCTGCTTCATGGCACTTCTTGACACCTCTTCAGTGAAAGCAAAAGAATAGAATCATTAAGGCTGGAAAAGACCTCTAAGATCATTCAGTCTAACTGTCCACCAATACTGCCGACTAACCATGTCCCTCAGTGCCAAATCTCCTTGTATTTTGAACATCTCCAGGCAAGTGACTCTACCAACTCCATGGGCAGCCTGTTCCAGATCTGTCAACCAAGACCAGAAGGGTGACAAAAAAAAATAGTGGGGAAGACCACACTTTGGGATTTTTTAAACCCCAAACCCCCACATCACAAAGGTTTTTGGCTTTTGTAGTTGTTGCTTCCTTGCCCTGCAAAGGTCCAGCAGAGCTGCCCAACTCTTTTGAGCATTCCTATGGCCAAAGAGGATTGGAGGTCACCACTGCACTTGCCAAGATGATTAAAATGGAGTCACACTTGTTTCTGACATTAGGAAACATCTGAATGTTTTGAGGGGTAGAAATTGAATGTAACCCATGAAAGCATGTGCTGCCAATAACAATAATCATTTCATTAAAAAAAAAATCTTTCCAATGGCCAAAAAAGAAAAAAAGAAGCAGCAAACAAACTCTACCCTGTCTTCTCTTTGCAGATTGTGGAGATAAGCTGGGAGGGATGCTTGTGGAAAAGGGTAAGTCTGTTGATATCCATACTAAATACATGGGAGTGTGCGCTGGCTTAGAGGATGTTTCTCCTTACCCCTAGACTGAGTGAAAAGATGTCATTAAATACCTTTTTCTGAGTTTCAACATGGAAAATGACCCTGGATCACCAAATGTTTTTAGGTCCCAGCTTTTAGGAGGGCTATTTCTTGAGGGAAATGGAGAAACAGGGTTAAGAGAAAAGCCAAGAGGTCACCAACTTCCACCCTGTACTGCAAGACAGAATACAACATTCCATCTCCTGCTTTGGAGTCCTATTTCTTATGGTCCATGTCATCTGGATGGTCAATCTGCTGGTATACAGGAGACCCTACATTCAGAATCATAGAATCTTAGAATAACCTGAGTCAGAATACACCTATAAGGATCATGGAGTCCAACTCCAACATTTGGCCAAGGGCTTATCCTCTCTGCTGAATTAAAGAACACTTAGAAGAGTCACTTTCTGGGTGGGCAGTGCCCAGGGTGATGCATCCAACCTCAGGAAAGGTATGCGTGGATGTATTTTACACTCTGTATGTCATCATGGGAAGTTTTTGGGCTTTGTAACATGAGGGCATTACTGACTTGGATGGCACCAGACACTCCCCTTGCAGCCACTGCAGTTAGTCTTTCCCTACCTGTCCAGTGCTTAAAACAGGCATAATCAAAGGATGAGCAGCAGCTTGCCTCTAAAATGAATATATCTTCTCCAGAAATGGATTTGCTTTAATTTTTCCTCCATAATTGTTTTTTTTGTTGTTGTTGTTGTTGTTGTTGTTGTTTTAGCCTTCATAGCACATTGTTTCATAGTATATAAAGCAGAGCATTTCACAAAGGCAGGGACTTACTAAACAGAGAGATGGGTCAAGAAGCAAATAGCCAAGCTGCTTGGCAGCAACCTTGCTCTGGCTGTACTGAGCCAATGTAATCACAGACACACGGAGCAGCTGGGTACTCCCTTGGCATGGGACATTCCCAATTACATTAGGAACAGTTTAGTCCTTTCCAAACTCTGCGTCCCCCTCTCCTGCTCTGTATTTAGAAAGCAAAGCTATCAGGGTAGAGGTTTCTCCCTGGTATTGTCCATGGCCCCATCCCTGGGATCCTGCCCTTGCATTGGCCTCTACTTGCTGCTGTAATAAATCAGGGCAAATGAATCCTGCGTGCTGAATGCTCTTGGACATGGAAACCTCCGTGCTCCTACAAAAAAAACCTTTGGTGAAATGTTTTGCATTCATAACTAGGATGTTACCCAAGGGCTCTGTGTGTTATCCAGATGCTCAGCCAGAAGCACATCGTCCTGTCTCCAACTCATGTTCAAGGCATCTTTTTAGAAATAGCAGTAAGTTTGCAAAGCCAGATCAAAACCACAGTGGACATGCTACAGAGTTGATATGGAATGGATTCAGTTTGCTGGCCCACATTGCTTTAAAACATGTTTCTGGGTCAATTTTGCACAGCCAGGCTCCATCAGATCTACCACCCTGTAGTTTCCAACCCTGTATATACGTAAAGCCAAAACTTCATAAAAGACCTGCCCTGCTAACATGCTGCCCATCCACCAAGAAGACTGGCACAGCTCAACGTGTCATGAAGATGCTACAGGTCCCACAGACCTTTAATTATGGCTCTGATCAGAACTCCATCCCAAATGACACTGTGAACACAGCCATGGAGGTACCAATGAGTTCCATCACTCCTTGGGAACAGTTTCCTTTAAAACCAACCTTAATTCTGAGTAAGTTTAACATATCCCAGCCTTCCTTGGGAAGATGGGAGACAGCATGATTTGTCCATAAGTTCTTGCCCTTCTTTACAGTGTATATGATTTGAAAAATGGTTTCCTAATCTGACACCATACCTGTGAGTTTTTGAAGGTGCAACATTGAGTTGTGACTTTTCTCCCATACTATTAGTCACTTTGTTGAACTACAATTATTTTTCTAAGCATGAGAGCTCAGCTATCAAACTGTGGTGCCAGATTTCATCATCACTGACCCAGCAATTAAATCCACAGGCCTGGAAGCAATTGAACTCAAGAGGCAGCTTCAAGGGTATTTTCAGCCTCAAAAACACCCTGGAAGGGATGGTGAACACTGGGAGGAAATGCCTAACAAAACCCAGAGCATGACCACATGGATGACACCATCAGAGTCCTTCCTGGAGACACCTTCTCTTACGACAGGTAAGTACATCTGCCTGGCTGATTGCTTTTGAGCTTTTCTAACATGGGAGATGATGTCTTCACCTCTCCCAGAACACAGCATGAACCCAGTGCTGAATTCCTTTCCTCTGTGTTAGAAAGGACACAGATATGGGATTTCCAACAAGGGCTCCTACATGAGATCCCCCGTGTTTCTCTGTGACTCAGAGGTGAGATCATCCAACACTCCAGTGTGTGGGTGAGGGAAATGCCAAACACACGTGGCACCATTGGTGATCACCACCTACCAAAGAACACATTTTTAAGTACTGGAAGAAAGCAGCCAACATTTTCAGGCTGATGCTGTCCCCCTCATGTCCTTTGCAACTTCTAGTAAGGCTTTCTATCAGCCAAAAATTGCATCTTTGAGACCAAACACTCAAGCTATTACAGACTATTTCTGCCCAGGGCCTCATGAACATATTAATGGGTAAAACTCATGATTGCAGCTAATGGAAAAACAACTGGCTCTATTTCTCACCCTTTATGTTGGCCAAGAGAGAGGGGGAGACAGAACAACCAAGGTCCTACTCTGCAGATGCATGCAGTACAGTCCTGTCTGTACAGGCGTGGAAGGATGTTATGGCCTGGCCTGCAGGCACAGATAGGATGAATCCCCAGTTTGCTCCAGGACCACTCTGGGATTAACTGGGATGGTGTACTGGCAGAAAAGCCCAGGAGACGGATCTGTTGGATATCAGGAGTTCCATTAAAGCTTGGCTAAGAATGACCATCTCCCCAAAGAAAAGACAGGATGGGGTAGTTTCAGCTTAATTTCAGATCATCAACCCTTTTTTTCTGTGAACCACTGTAATGAGCATTAGAGTGAGGAACATCTTTGCTCAATCATGGAGACCTGATGACCCATCAGATCCCTTCAGCAAATACAAGTCTTATACCTCCTTCTATCCCCATGGGCTAATAATTCACGGGTGGCTTTTCCGGGATCTATGGGCATCCCTGTGCCCTGCAGACTAAATGGAGGTGAGCAAAGCCTTTGATATAATTGATTTTAGGAGTTTCTGAGCATTTCTGCCCTGAATCTTGGCAGCAAGATGGAAATTACCTTCACCAAATGTGACTCATATGAACCACCTTCCCACATATCCATCACATCTTCAGACCACTCCGCATTCACCCATGGTCCTTCTGACTTCATCTGCGACATTTCCCTTTTAGTCTTGATTTTTGGGAGACAGAGAGTGAAAGCACTGTGCAGAAATGGTGGTGGACAGGAATAGGGGGATTATGGGCTTGCTTATGAAGTGTTTTCTTCACTCAGTTATCAAAGTCCAAACATATCGCAAGAAAGTGCAGTAGAGGAGGGGAGAGTTGAGTCTCACTTCTTCCAGTTCAGCAAACCAGAAATTCAGATGTTTACAACACGACTTCTCAGATTTTGTCAACAGGAGGAGGGTTGAGTTGTATGAAGGGAGCAGCCCTGAGGGGGACAGTCACTGATTCAGCTCAGAGAGATAGGTATTGACAGGGCAAGATGCATTCCGAAAGACAAATGATTTGGGCAATCAATTCTGCTACTTTGGAATATATTTAAAAAGTGTGACTCCAATAATACATACTTTCAAACCTCAAAACAAGTGGCAGCCTACACAGGTTGTTGACCTACATTTTAAATATCTTTACCTTTATTACACATGATGGTACTTTCCTGAGCTCTGGGAAGAGTTTTAAGTCAAACCTAGTGATGATTATCTCATTTTTTTCCCCATGTAATCCGCTAAGGAACAAATAATCCCCACATATCCAGCTAAACCTGAAGCTGGCCTCAACCATCTCCGCTTTCCTCTTGCCCATCACTCAAACTCTCACCTAATATCTGTGCTGTACTTGGGAGACGTCATCCATCTGGCTTTAAACTCACTTTATATCAAGGCAGCGTTTGGGATCGGGGCGGTTTGAGATCGGCAGAGCGTACCACATGTTATTGAATCACAGCTGCCGCCGTCGCCAGCCGACAATCCCATTAAAGCCTGGGTCTGAGGCAGGAGGGCCCATAAATCGCTCCACTAAGTGATGAGTGCCGATAGGCGCTGGAAATGTTAACAGGATTCTGCAGTCGGAGGGTTATTACTGCCAGATTACAATCGCCGCTGGCTTTTCAAAGCTTCCAGATTTACAAAACTCCAGCCTGACATTTATCTCCTGCAAGCAACCACAAATACTTCCATTTTCTCTGACTAACACCCAACCTTTTTGACTGAGTTGTTTAATACCATTAAGAATTTTATTGCTGCCAGTTCTTCCCCCTGCCTCACCAATAGCTCCATGACATTTATTAAGGGAACTTGATAGCCAGCAGAAAGCCATGTAAGGCTCCAATGATCAATATTTAAATGATGGCTAATTTGTTTGCGTGCCCTTATTATGTGTGATTTCCTTTTGCTTCCCCAGCAGCTTCCAGTGTGCAGCCAATAAGAGGTCTTCCTCTGTACAAGCGCCGAGAAGCTCACGATCAATTACCAGGTGAAATAAACTGAATTAAGTGACATTTAGGGAAGTCACTACTCGGGTGGGAAGTGCTTTTTGGCTCTGAGATCAAGGGGATGTGGGGCTGAAAAAGCTACACACGCCAGCAAGCAGAGGTTCAAATCTCAGCTTCACGCTTGGCTTAAAGTAGCTGCATTCGTTCTGGTAGTGAACAAAGTTGGGGTCATTTCAGACCATTCTGTGTTGTCCAACCATACCAAAAAAAAAGTGCATGGTGAGAGTTTCCTGTGCAATATCCCTGGAAGCAACCAACCCTATAGTGAGGAGCTTTGTGCTCATCCCACTACGGGTCCTTGGTCCTTGCTGCCTCTTTTGCTCTTCCAACCTCATTGTGATGACCGTGGGACAATGGGAGCCGTTGCACCAGCCCCATGTGTTTGTCCAAGGTGGTCTTTTCCCACCTAAATCCCACATGTGAGTGTTTGTGGGGTGTCTCCCTGCAGCCCCCTGCCTACAGCCAATGGACGAGGGCTCCTGTCGACACTACACCCTGCGCTGGTACTTCCACCCAGCAGCAAAAGCCTGTCGACCCTTCATCTTTGGGGGATGCCAAGGGAACAGCAACCGCTTTGAAACCAAAAGGAAGTGTGAACGGCTGTGCAAAATCTCAGCAGGTGAGAAATCCACTAGGCTCTCTTCCTCCTAGGAGGAAGCAAGAAAACACATCCAGGATCTGTCCACCTCCATTGCCTTATGGTGTGCCACCAAGGACCCAGGCTGCAAGCCGCAGCAGGACGAGGGCAACTCTGCTACTCTGCTTCTTTTAATAAGCCAGGATGATAGAAGGATGATTTGGAGCAGCATGGGAGGATGGTGGTGAGGTCAGATGAAAAGGGGAGAAGGAGGAGAAGCTGTTCCTTTCACCTGTAGGGAAAAAGGACGTTTTCAAGGAAGAGTTGCCACTTTGGATGGCAGCAAAGGCCTTGAGGAGGCCAATTTGCCCATAGACTTCTCCGGATGGGCTGCCCAGCTGTTGTGGCTTTTGACATACCAATCCCGCCCAGGCAATCCTATAACCTTCTCCATCCATACATCCAAGTTTCACTTGGAGTGGTGCCTCTAGTTTCAAAGTCTGCTTCTCCTCTTTCTCCCAGTGGACTCCCCACTCAGATCCCCTCCAGCCCATCCTGAGAGCTCCTGAACATCTCCTTCCTTGAGCTTGATGAAACACAGGGTGGACATGGGGGTGAGGTGGAGGGTCCATACAAGCACCAGTGGAAGATTTCCTTGGGGGCATTCAAGGCCAGGTTGGAGGGGGATCCTGAACAGCCTGATCTGATGGCTGGCAATCCTGTCCATGGTGGGAGAGTTGGAATGAGACGATCATTAAGGTCCCCTCCAACATAAGCTATTCTATGATTGTATGAAATTAGCTCCTCCTGGCCCTGACAGTAATGCAAATGCTACGGCTGCCAAGCAATACATGAGCTGCAGCTGAAATGCTTTCCTAGAAAGGTGCTCCTCTCTCAGCCTTTTCTTTAAATGGAAGAAATCCTTCTGGGCAGCAGAAGAAATGTATTAGTTCTCCAAAGCAAATAATACAATAATGATTTTGATGAGGTTCATCTGCTAGTTGGCACCCACTTAGCCTGGCAAGTGCTCACATTTACTGGTCTGTCTCTTTGCAGTGCACCACACCTGGGGAAGTCACTTCAGTGCTTTAAATCCCTGACTAAGAAATGAGCTGCTTCATGTCCAATGCTGCAAGCGTGGGGCATGAGCATTAAATGAGCATATAGGCTCCCTGTAGTAGCTGTAGATATCTTCAGCTCCATATCTCCCTTTATAGAGAGAAGCAGCCACTGTGGAGTGATAGTCCTACAAAACCAGGCCAAGTCAGTGTCCTCCATGGACCACCATAAGGGTAGAGAAGCACTGGAACAGTTTGCCCAGAGATGTGGCAGATGCTCCATCCTTGGAGACATTCACGGTCAGGCTCGGAGCTCTGAGCAACCTGATCAAGCTGTAGGTGTCCCTGTTCATTGCAGGGGAGTTGGATTATATGACCTTTAGGGGTCCCTTCCAACTTAAATGATTCTACAACGATTTTATGATTTCTCCTCACTGACCCTGAAGAGTTCCTAAAGCTGACCTGGATCAGGATATTTGCTGTATCAATGTCTGGCATGTCACAACGTGACCAGGCATGGACATCCCATGGCATCAGAGACCTCCTAAGCCTCTCCAGACAGGGGAGGTTCAAAATAAAGCCCATGCCACATCCAACCTCCAACATCCCCTTTGTTTTCTCTTTCCTTGCTTTATGACACCAGTCAGAGGGAGGTGATCAGCTGCAGTTGCCATGCATAAATCTAAGATAAATGAAGCTGCAAGAAGTTTCTCTGGGACATCTTGGAGACTTAACAAGCAAGACAAGCCATTCAACATGAAGAAGAAGCAATGTTGGAATACTTGTAATTATGATCAGGAAACAAAATGGTATGAAGAGAGTTTCATACCACACTTTCCTGAGTGCTCAGGAAAGCCCAGAGGCTCACAACTGTACTCTTTGTCCTGCAGCATGACTGTGCAAATCCAGGTGACACCTACCATGAGTTTATTTTTGTAGAATAAAAGTGTGTTAATGCTGCTGAGTATCGTTTCTAGCTCATAATTCAACTCGGGACCAGTGACCCTTTTAAGAAAAGCAGATAGAATAGTGGAAATTTCCATTGCCCAGTGTCCAATCAAGTGAGTAGATTGAGCCCCATCCTATGGCAGACAAACTCCCCTAGGTCTTCAGCAAGCCCAATTTCTCTGTCCCAGGTTGTATGATAAGAAAGCAAATGAACTTCTCCCTACAGATGCCATCTCTATGTCTTCAAGGAGAGATGTGGAGATCAAGTGGGAGGGTAAACCTTTGGGTTTTGGAGTCCCTGTGGGCCCAGATTAGAGGGGTCCTGTCCAGTAACATCTCCTCCACGTGCATATCATGGGACAACACGGACTCCTGGAAGGGACAAAGCAGATCCAACAGCGTGAAAGTCTCTCCTGTGTCCTCAAATACTCATAATTTACCAAAGCAACCACAAAAGTGGAAGATTCTGTCTTCTACAAGAGTGAAAAAAGCTCTGTCATGATGCATCGAGGTAGGAAATGTGGTGCCTGAAAACAACACCACTCATTGCATTATGTCTTCAAGAATTGCACTGGGGATTGCCTTTCTTCCTCCAAACAGCCTTGGTGAGAATGTAATGGTTAAATGAGGATTTATGGTGGTGAGAAACTGGGGGAAATAAATAGGAAATTATCAGGGGTGTTTATTAAAAGGTTGAGCTCAGATTTCCCAGGCTGAGCAGGGTTGCCTCATTGCTACAGGTAGAACAGCAGGATTTTCCTTGCCCACAATGTCCCAGGTTCCAAGGAGAGTTTAGCAGAAAAATCTGGGTTTTTCATTCCTTCTGCAACCAAAATAATAGATAATAATAAATAAATAAATAGATAGATAGATAAATAGAATTTGGTAAAAGCTGGAAACAAGAGAAGTGACATTTTCAGACTAACATTTCCAATCTCTCCTGTATTTCAGCAAGACAAAAAAACATTCAGGCACTGCATCACAGCAAAAGGAAAAAAAAAAAAAAGAAATTCCCTCAGAGTAGAAACAAAATGTTCCTGGCTGAGCAAAATATTGGCTGCAGCCTCATCCAAATTAAAGCTTTGCTGTGTTTCCAGGTGAGGCCACAGCATAAAGCGATGTTTCTGGGGTGCCCGGCTGTGCAGGTGCTGCAGCCCAGGAGATATTGGACTGAGAAAGAACAGTCACCATGCACAGGTAGGAAAATTCATCTTCAGGTGAAAACTTGCCAAGGGGAACAATGTGTTGAAATGCCACAGTTTTGCAGAGCGAACATTTCAGAGCCTTAAAAGAGATGGAGAAAAGGGACTTGGACGTAGGAAGGGCACCTGTATAACAGTTCATCCACATCGACCTGAGCTGGGATGTCTCTGGCTGCAACATCCCGTGCCCTGAGTCATAGAATCATAGAATCATTTGAGTTGGAAGGGACTCTTACAGGACATCTGGTCCAACTCCCCTGCAATGAACAGGGACGTGGAATGATCCTTCCTGATGCAAACCAGCCCACAGCTGGATTGGAACAAAAAATATTTGTATGGGCAGATCAAAAACAAGGCAGGAAGATTTCCTCCATCCCTTGGCTTCTCCCTGAGTGGCCCCAGGCCCACATTTTCTTTGTCCACCTATCAATTTTACCAGGGCACTGGAGAACAGGAGGGTGTATTTCTGTGGGCCAGCAAAGCACTTGGCAGACATGTTATGCTGACATCAAGTCTGAGGAGAAGATAAGCAATGGTAATTGCATGAAGATAATTTTTATGGCTGTGAATCAGCAGCACAGTGATGGTCAGGAGGCAGCTGTGGGTGAGACAATGGACCTGGGACCATGGATGTGGGACCATGGACACAAGATCTGGTACCTACCTGAGAACACAAAAGATTCCCAGTATTTCTCTTTCTGCCTTATTATTCCCAGGACACTGAAGGAATGGGACAAATTTTTGCTCTTGAGTCTACTGCCATCAGCTTAAATAGGGCTTCATCTCCTCACGTGCAGAATTTCTTGGCAGTTTTGAGTTCCATGCTTGGCCAGGAGAGAGCATATCTCAAACCTAAATTCTGTGGTCGAATTGGCCAGGCTGGATGAAGCTTTGAGCAACCTGGTCTAGAGGGAGGTGTCCCTGCCTATAGGAGGGAGGTTGGAACTAGATGATCTTAAAGGTCCCTTCCAACCCAATTCATTCCATGATTCTACGATTTAGCTCCCTGATTTCATGGTTAAGGAGAGGGGCAGAGCCTCCTGGAGCTGATTTTGCTCAGGATTTTTCATCATAAACCATGCTGACAATACAGGTCAAAGCAGCAGCTCACCAGGCAGATGGGGGATTTAATCCAGTCTTCAAAGCAGCCTGGAAGAGCTGGGAAGTGGAAACCAGTACTGTAGGCAAGTGTATAATATCAAGCTGTTCAGTCCTCTGCTGGGTTATTAAATGCAGTTTGAATTTCCCATCAGTGCTCTGTGAGCTTAGGCATAATGGGAAATTGATAACTTGATTTTTATTTTTTTTTTTAATACATCTAACCTTAAACATTTATTATTGATTTGCCATCTGAACCGTTTTGGCAGGGCCAAAATATTACCGGAATGCCTCTTCGGTGTTTCCTTGGAAATGTCACGTCACTCTAATTGAGTTTCTTGAAATGATTTGATTGTGGGGTCGGGGAGACTTTTAGGGCCGAGTGATTTGCTGGCAAGCTGTTGGCTTTCCAGGTGCAGGGAGTTGGGGCTGCTCCAAACGGGGCAAAGCCAGAAGATTCCTGAACATCACACGTTGGAGAACGGCCATAAAAAGCGAAGAGCATAGGAGAGATGCACGTTTGGGTTTTAATTAACATAAAGTCAGCTTCAGTAATCCTCGTGGAGTTTGCAAAGTGCTGGGTGATTTTAGAGCATGGGTGGCCCCACTGCTCCTTTTGCAGCTGTGAAGGTGCATGGGATATATGGCCATATGTGCACTGATAGCTCAAGCACACTCAGCCTCTTAGCATTGGGATTTCAGCTCTGTCTGGCACATCAGGCCAGCAAAGCCTTGCTAGGAGGTGCAGGGAGGAGGAACTTGCCTGATCGAGGTATCCAAAGTCAGCAGGTAGTTCCTTAGCAACCTTGACAAAAGAAAATGGACCGTGAGAAATGAAGAGGCTGGACTGGAGTAATTGAGTAATTCAGTAATGATACAGCCCTTGAAACGGCCACAATGACAGCCAAGCCCCGAGCATCATCCAGCATCCTCTGGCCTTGCTGGCAGATGAAAGCAGACAGGTTGCTTAGGAGGGAGCTGACAAAAGTCCCTGTCTTCACTCCTGCCAGAGTCAAAAGCAACAAAGAAGTTCACCACTGTGTCACCAGCCTGAATTACATCCAGCGAGGTTAATTAATTACCCAGTATTTTCAGAGCGAGAGTAATTTAGGCTCTGGAGATGCAATTGGGCATGGAGTTAATGCAGGGCTGGACCCAAGCATCAGCAAGGTGCATCTTGCAAAAACATCCATCCTCCTTGTCTGGTCTGTGTGATGGAGGTGACTTCTGGGTGATATCCATTGCTTGGTGGAGTAACAGCAATCACTGTGCCACTGCTTTGGTGTACGCAGCCACTTGGCAGCACTGCTGGTGAAGGTAAGAATCCTATTGGTGAGCACTATCTTCTGTCCATAGCAAAGATGGAATGGCAACCCAATGGCTGTGACATTTGGAGAGGGAGGAAAAATACTGAAAAATCCTCAAAATCCTTTGATGCTGGGCAGGCAGCTCTGAGCTGGGGTGAGCAAGAGCAAAAACTGGGATGGATTCACCTCCAGCAGAATTACTGCATGGATTTGGAGCAAAACCAAGGAGAAACACTCCTTGTCTAGGAACTGGTGATTGACAAGAGCTGCCTTGGTCTCACTCCAGAAACCACGAAGGAAAATCCTTTCTGATCCCTCAGAGTTTAGTTCACCCATCTCCTGTCTTGAGCGTTTCCTACACAACACTTGGAGCTCCACCACCAGGTCTCCATGTCCCCAGCATATGTCCAACTTTGCCCTTAAAGCCACCCTGAGTACCTCCATGTGGCTCATGAAACCAAGCAGCCAGCCCCTGGCCTTGACTCCTGCAGCAAAAAATAGCTGGAGAAGCAATATAACCCAACAATAGAGATGTAGCCATTATATTTCTTGCACTTTTTCTTCATTTCAGATGTTTATTCCTACTGGAGGTGTGATATCCACATAGCTACAGGCGCACGCCGTGCGCACGGTGCACAGGACATGGTTTAGTGGGCATGGTGGTGATGGGTTGGTGGACTAGATGATCTAAGTGGTCTTTTCCAACCTTAATGATTCTGTGATTCTATTATATGAAATGCCTTTTTGGAGAATGAGTAGGAAATGTGACACAGAGATAGCAAACAAAAACCACCGGTGAAGGCTTTGTGGAAGATTTCAGACTAATGTTTCTTCTCCAATGTTATTTTTTTTCTTCACTTGGAGGGAAATCATCAAGAACCAAGATCTATTTCATGCCCAATAAGCTGTTAGTGGTAAAGCTTGGTAGTTCTTGAAAAAGTGGTTGAGTCAACAAAAATTTGGCACACATTGCCAAGGTCCTACCTTAAAGTCATGGGACTTTCCAAGCCATTGACGTGATCTCTACATCCCTTTTGGAGCTGCCAAGCTGTCAGCAGGGGCAAAAAACCACTCCCAAAACTGTGTGATGGAGAGGAAAATCCCAACAGAAATGAGCTTTGTGGGAAAGGAAGAGTCCTTTGCCATTGGGTTAGAGTGAGATGGAGAATAGGCAGACTCGAGTGTCCAACATCCACAGCCTTGGGAATGTAAATTGAGTCCCAGAGGTTATTAAACATGAGACAAAGCAACTCAGAAAATCCTTTTTTGCCCATCCATGGACCTTCAGAGCATCCACGTCCCCCTCCTCTATGCAATCCTGGTGTAAATCCAGGACTGTGCATCATCACATTGCCTTTGCCTTCCTGAGCAAGTCAAAACTTTCGTCTGGGTATTTGGGATGTGAGTTTTGCTTCTGGTGTGCTCTGACCATGAGACACTGTGTCTTATTTTTCCCAGTAGTGGAACGTTTGTGGTGATGAAATTTTAATAAGATCCTCTCCAGCTGCCCACGTTTAGACTTAAACGATGAATCACAGAAGGAAATTGAGCTTGGCAAGAGTGAGAGAGGCTGTGGAGAGGTGGGAAAGTGTCCTGCTCCTGGAGAGACAGACGCACAAAGGGAGACCTGCGAGGACGCTCATGACAAAGCCTTCATTTTTCAAAGTTAGGTAATTCTTTGGAGAAACTTTGGGGACTTTGGGCCACCTGTGAGCTCCTGAGAGTGCCCTTTCCTGAGATTCATTTTTGTGCTCTGATATTTTCAGATTGTACAGGAAAAATCTTCCCTCCGAGCTCCGCAAAAAGCAAAGAGTGATGCAAGGATCGGTGAGCCACAGTAGCCAGACAGTGACAGCTAAAACAGTCCAATAGAGATGAACCAGACAGCTTGACTTCTTTCATCTCTCTTCCTTAAGAACTGGCCTCTCTTTTCTATTTTCCTCTAATAAAATCACACTGAAGTCTCCATGTCTAGCGTGCAGATTTGCCTCCTTGCCCAACAGTGAAGCATTTTATGGGTAAATAGCCACAGAAATATGCCCCATCGTCTGCTGGCAGTATGGGAGATGGAGATGGCTTTCACTACATGGCTCCACCAGTATCTGCTGGATGATAAGTGCATTCATCACCATGCTTTGGCTTCATTCTTAGGTAGTTTTCATCATTTGAAAAAGAAAGAAGAAGAAGAAAAAAAAACTAAACTAAGCAAAAAGAAACCCACAACAACACAGAGTTATATGGGCTATTAGCACTACAGGATTGACTTGATTGACTTTTGAACAAGACCCATGTGTATACCCCATTTCCTTCCAATGTAGCGCGTCTTCAGTGTGGCTTTGATTGCTTTTCACCCAACAACTTTATAGTCATGGGGACAAATCATCTCTAACCTGAGAGAAAGCAGTTTATTAACCATTAACTCCTTCCTTGCTTTTTGATCTTCGGAAACTGCTGCCATCACATTTCCCCAAACAGAGATGTGCTCAACCCTGATGGACTCTTGCTTGTCACCCTCCCATGCAAAGCTGCAGACGTCAAAGAGCTCAAATGAGAGATGGTACTGCCAAACACCTCCTCAGGGTCCTACAAGACCTCCTGGCATGGAGGCAGCCTTTCCCTCAACATGTCACCATTGCCACCAACCAAGAAGAGCTGATCACCACATGCCTAACAATTTGGAGCATGGGCACGACCCTTGGGCACAACCTGAAGTGATTGCAATGGATAAAAACTGCATGCTGATATGTTCTCATCACACATCCAGCCCCAAGAAAACATTAGTGTGGAAGGACATGCACCCCTTCACAAGGGACAGACCAATTGAAAAGGTGGAGCACCAATCACTGTTGTGAAAGCAGCTGCAGTTTCATAGAGTTTAATTCACTTTAGTGATGCACTGAAATGAATTTAAGGCCCCACCACCTCTGGATGAAAGTGAGTTTTAAGATGGGTCAGGTAATCTAATTTAACATCATACTGCTCCCTATCCTATAACCCCTTCCCTATGTACCCCAGGTTACAAAGTTCTGGCAATGGCAGGGTTTCCATCTTGACCTGAAGGTCTGAAACTCCTGGAGATGATCAGAGCCTTGAGATCCTTGTGTCAGAGAGGTGCAACAGGCTTTGATTTTGGGGTTAGCAGTTCTTCTCCACCTTTGAGCCCATGGGATGCCAGACCCACACCTCACACTAGAAGAAGGAGTTCCTCCATTGATCTCCAGACTGTTAAATGCAAAATGCCCCCCCAAGAGACTTTCAGTGGTTCCCCTCTGCTGTAGTGAGACATGGGATGGTGACATCTCCTTCTGATAGGCAGGGGAACAGAGGGACCCACACACCATTCATGAAGCACTCATCATCCAACTTGACACTAAGAGTCCCCATCCCACACGGATTTGCAAGTTCAACCCCCTTCTTCCAACCTCAGCCCCAAAAAATCAGGGGAAGAAAGTGGGTGGATCATCCCTAACCCACTCTGACGCACATAGAGTTGTCAGTGGTCTGAGCCCAACAGGATCCAAGGGTCTCCTGAGCTTTTTGCAAGGACCACTGCCGCTATGTACAGTCCTCAGGGATCAAGAAGATGCTAAACATGTCTCCAAGGAAGCACAAGGATATAAATCCTAGCCAAGCCCTCGCCACTCACTCTAGGCACAAAACTTAGGAGTTGGACCAGTCCCCCAATGATAAATAATACATCAGGTAATGGGGCTGACCCAGCCCTCCTCACCTTACCAAGGTTGAGGACACAACCCAAGGAAGCCAAAGGTTGCTAAGATTCAGCACTCCCACGTCTGCAATGAGAGTAAAGGGAAATCATTTTTAATGGAGCTCCACCATGAGGGATGAGATGGAAATAGCTCTCATCCATCACTGTTTTCACAAAGGATGAGACGAAGGATTTCAATAGCTCAGAGATCCTGCAGTCCTTAGAGGAAGTTCATCCCTCTGCAACAAATTTGGTTGGAAATGTTTTCTGGAGAGTGAGAATCGTGGGCCAGGTGGTGGTTTCCCTTTCTCTTTGGTAGGAAGGAGTCCCTCCAATGGAGTTTTTCACTCAGGTCCTTGCACTAGCATCTGCAGGCAGGTTGGTTGCCGGTGACGACCACTGGCTCCAAGGATTTGGATTAAAAAACTGTCTTCCAGGTCTTAGTGATGGAGGGGAAATGGAAATGGGAAGTTAGAAGCCTAGGATGAAAAGAGGAATGGATTGCTGCAGCAGTGGGTGCCAACGTGTCTCAGCCAACAGCTGGAGGCGGTTAAGGGGAAAATGCTCAACCTGGGACAGAAGGCAATGGGGAGCTCTTGCTGTTGACAGTTGTTACATTTCAGCTTCAAGGGAAACTTCAAGGGCCTGGTGAAAAGCCCAAAGATCTTCATCCAAGAAGATCCACAGCTTTATTTCTCCAAGGAGCACCTGTGACCACTGCAGGCGTGTGGTCCAGGGGTGAGAGCATCTCCCCATCCTCACTCAGAGCCCACTCAGAGTCATTTGTGGCAGACAAGACTTTTAGCAGGGGACTCAGAGGGCTTTCCCCAAGTTCAGTTGGATTTGTTCTTTTCCCAGACAATGACAATTAATGATAACGGGCTTTAAAGCCATTCAGGAGCCTGCAGCCCATCCAATCTGTGGTGAGTTTTGGAGGAATCCCTTCCCAGAAACATGATTTTTTGAGGTCTATCATACCAGCACCACATGGAACAGTCCTCATTTCCAACAGGAATCACAGAATGGCCCGGTTGGAAGGGACCTCAAGGATCGTGAAGCTCCAACCCTCTACCACAGGCAGGGCCACCAACCTCCACATTTAATACCAGACCAGGCTGCCCAGGGCCCAGCCAACCTGACCTTGTACACCTGCAGGGATGGACAGGGCATCCACAACCTCTCTGGGCAGCCTTTTCCAACACCTCACCACTTTCACAGTAAAGAACTTGGGGAAGACCTCCAATCTCACTCTCTCTTTAGCACCAAGACTACACCAGGATTAGAGCAGTGCTGGGACTACAGACTGACTACACCAGGAGTCCTGGGGCAATGGACTGAGGTTTTCTTCTTGGTTGCAGCCATGGAGCAATCTGAATTTGTTCTGCTGGATCTCAGTGTGTTTAGGGAGTCTGAGGGACTGTGGACAGGGCTTGTGGGCAAAACCCAGCCAAGAAGATGCACCAGCTCCACACTTTGAAAATAAATGACTGGGATAACGCTGCTGAAAACCTAAACGGGCATCCTTAGGGGCCACAGCAATTCTTTGCATTTAAAATATCCTTGCACTGAATGCAAGAAGAGTGGAAGAAACGTGTCTGTGGGACCCTACAAAGCCCCAGCACTGACGACAGCCCTGTTTTTGGGTGAGCGTCACCTGGTTGTCGGGTTCAGAGGTCTTTTTCTCCCCCCCCCCCCTTTTTATTTTTTTACTTTCTGAATGGGGAGAGGCACTGCAGCCCCGTGACGTCGCCAGCTCCTTCTGATTTCATTTTAATGCAATCATGCCCAAACGAAGGCTCCACGTCTGGAGTTACGACTCAAACCCCGTGATCGCTCATTTTTATATATACACGAGGGAGGGGAAAAGCGTTTCCATAGAGAGAAAAAATATCACAGCCCTCTTAATAACAATAAAAGAAAAGAGAGGGTGCAGAAGTTGAGGGGAAGGCGCTGATGTCTCTCTGCTCGGAGTGAGAGCCGCACGCAGCAGCCCCTTCCCATCCCAGCACCGAGGACTGCCAGGTGAGTGCCTGGATTTCATTTATTAACCAGCTTCGTTTGCACAAACTTGAAATATTTCAGTGCTCGGGAGATCAGGTTCCACGTCTTTCTGCAAGAGAAAATAAAAATGGGATAGGGAAAAGTAGTAAGACTCTCTCCAGAATAAATAGATTTGGGGTTATTATAGCAATTTTTGGAGGGAGATCAGGCAGGAAAAGGGTATGGAAATGTTGGGAAATCAGAAAGTGGGAATATAAATCACTGCTGTGGGTAAAGGGATGGAGAGACGAGGGCATAGCCTTATCCTCACCGGGTCAGCATGGGTTTGAAGCCCTGGGAATCAGCATACCCAGGAGAGGTTCACTGGGGAAGTGGAGGCAACATCAGACAGAAAGAGTTTAAAAGTCTGCAAGTCTCATTTGCAGTATTATTTTATTCCAGACTTACATTTCTGCTGGGGAAAAAAAAAACAGATTTATGCTATACCTCTGCTGTGGATGATACAGCTCTGTCCCCACTCTGCCGGAGCTGCCGTGCTGCAGCGATTCACTTTTCTCTTTTAAATCCAAGAGGTAGAGTTGTCCATCGATGGGCACCATCCCATAATAATGCCTGGAAACTGCTCACGGGGTCCCTGCAATTCCCACTCATGGGTCACCCTCTGGCAGCGGCAGATTTCACTCCGACTTTCTCAGATTTGCTGCAATTTTTCTTCTTCTTCCTGATCTTAGGAAGGGATGACCCATTTCCAGTTATTAAAAACAAAACAAAACGAAACTTTCTGGCAGGGGAGAAAAGCCCCCACGCAAAAATAATAATTAATAATAACAAGCTAGAAATCAGATTTGTTCGTCAGGATGCTTCATTTCCTTACTGCTTCGCTTTGATTTCTGTCCTGCCTTTCTCTTTGCTCAGCCATGGTCCCCAGAGAGGTTTTTTTCCAGCTGGGGAGCCAAACCGCCCATTTCAAATAGCTGAGAAATACCAGGGAGAGGTGAAGAGGACAGGGAGATGCTCAGCAGCAGCTTCTCATATCAGCGCAGTTCACTGCCAGCAGCCTCACTGTCTCTGTGAGCATTTTCAGAGCTATTCCTGCCATTCCAATAGCAGCCTGGGGATGTGTAAGGTAGCAGGAAAGGGTAGAGGAAGGATGGCAGTTTCCAAATTCATGCCCTGAGCCCCTCCGTTCTGCTAGGAGTTTGCTGGGATGGCCGCATCATCTGGAGCAAAAAAGACATCTGCTTTGGGGTGGAAGAATAGATACTCACCTTGATAGGATTTGTAAGCAAAACCTGAACCCCAGGATCTCAATGTCTGATTTGGGGCTGAAGGAAGAAGAACTTTGGGTCCCAAATCACATTCATGTGGGGGTTGTGTGCCTGGGAAGGGTTTTGCTCACCGTCCTGCAGTAGCAGTTTTGATAATGCTACCTGGGTCATAACACAGATGTTTCACACCCTTCTTTTCTCTGGATAAAGGGGATAAATCCACACTTAACCCCTTCCACAAGGGACAGCAAAAAGGCAGATTTAAGATATAAACCTGCCCTGATCTCCCTTTGCCAGGGAAAGAAAGGGCAGAGTTAAGGGGATGAACCTGCCCTGATCTGCTCCTCCCAAGGGACAGCAAAGGGCAGAGTTAAGGGGATGAACCTGCCCTGATCTGCTCCTCCCAAGGGACAGCAAAGGACAGTTAAAGTGACATCAATTTCACAGATTGACTGAAGAGCAGATTCGTGATGACGGTTCATGGGATAAGGGGGCTGGTTGAATTTTGGAGGACACCCACTCACCCAGAAGACCCCCAAGAGATGCTGTTGCATCCTTGTGACTGACTTGTCCTGCTGGCCAGAGCTTGCCATGAGATGCTCTTGCCACAAGATGGGGCCAGAAGATTGGGAATGGCAGTCCACCTCCAGGTGCTTTCAGGGTCAGGGTGACATCGGGGCTGGCTGGGGGGCTGGTTGTACCGTTGTCGATAAGGTGAAAGAATCCCAGCCTGGAAATTCTTTGTAGACCTTTAGCTGAGCAGATGGGTGCATATATGGACTTGAAGATGGGAAAGTTTTGCAGTATTGAGATTATCTCAAAAATTTTCAAGTTTTTTTAAACCAAGATTTTGGGACATTAAAATGATTGTATTTCAAGTAGTGAGTGATGTTACTGTGCCATGATGTCAACAGTGAGAAGGCCAAATCTTCCATAGGGGCTTCAATTTTGCAAAACACTTTGGCCATCCTACCCAGTACCCCCAAACCCGGGGTTTGGAGATTGAACTTTAGAGGAAGATGTCCTAAAGTAATTCATTCCCACTTGCCCTAAATGTTAGATGGAACCTTGGGGGTGACTTGTTAGATTAACTCATGATTTTTTTACATGGGAGATAAACCCATGACTTTGAGTTCTGGACTTTGGGACGTGAGAGGTGAACCCAAGAGTGTAGGATATGGGAGGCAAGTCCAAGGCTTTGGGGTGTGGGAGGTGAACACAGGACTTCAAGATGTGGGAGGTGAACCCAAGATCTTGGAAAGTAGGAGGTGAACCCAGGAAAGTGGGATGAGGGAGATGAACTCAGGACTGTGGGACACAGGAGGTGAACACAAGTCTTTGGGATCTGGGAGGTGAAGTCAAGACTGTGAAACATGGGAGGTGAACCCAGGTGAATCCAGGCTGGATGGGGTTCTGAGCAACCTGGTCTAGTGGAAAGTGTCTTTGCCTATAGCAAGGGAGTTGGAACTAGGTGATCTTAAAGATCCCTTCCAACCCAAATGATTCTGTGTTTTTGGGATCTGGGAGTTGAATCCATGAGTCTGGGACAGGAGATGATGAAGGGATGGTGGTACTCTGCCCCATGCCTGCTGGGAAGCTGACACCCATCTCTGCCCTCCTCTCGCTCTCTCCACTGGGCAGGCCACCATCATGCCCCACGCCAAGCTTTTGCTCCTCCTCGCCCTCCTCTGTGCCACAGAAACCAGCAGGGCCTTCCGCCTCTACAACGCTGCCTCCATTTTCAGCTGCCTCAACGCGGCCATCACCGAGGCCCAGAAGAGCCTCCCAGAGGAAAACACCGTCTTGGACAAGCGTGGCTATGACTACCATCCAGCAGAGGAAACATCCGAGGAGGAGGAGGAGGCAGAGGAAGAGAGAGGGAAAAGGACATTCCCAGGGGAAGGCCATTACAAATACACCTCCCAGGCGCAGGTGAAGGGGAAGACCTACCAAAACCGTGCCAAAAGCGACCGCCGCACCAAGGTCACCCTGTCCCTCGACGTCCCCACCAACATCATGAATATCCTCTTCAACATCGCCAAAGCCAAAAACTTGCGGGCGAAGGCTGCTGCCAATGCACACCTCATGGCCCAAATTGGGCGGCGGAAGTGATGCTCGCGGGGCAGGGGTTGACTTGGAGCAGGGATGGCCACACGGGGCCAACACCTGGCCCCAACCTGCTGGTTGGAGAGGACTGACAGCCGTGTATGATATCAGTGTTGTATATTTTTGACCCATAGAGCTACCTAACTTTCATATCTCTTCTTCCTCCTCCTTTCCTTCCCAATCTCCCCTATTCCTTCTCCTGGACATTTCCATGTGTGGGGAAGAGGGTGATGTCCTCAGCAGGGCAGGGGGACATGTTGTTTTGGAAAGGTCCCTATTAAAGCTACAATCTGTTGAGTTTCCAATGCTTGGTTCTCCCATCACCTCCAGCAGCTGCTCATTCAGGTCCATAGCCTTTGTAAAAGCTCCCTTTCCTACAACAGCCCTGGTCACGCTCTCACTCAAGTCTCCAAACACGATTGTCCCCATACACAGTCACAACTATATTGGGAAGGGAAAACCTTGATTGGTAAGAGGATCATGCCCCATACCTGCAGACATTCAAGGTCAGGCTAGAGAGGATTCTGAGCAACCTGATCCAGCTGCAGATGTCCCTGTTCATTGCCGGGGAATTGGACTAGATGACATTTAAGGGTCCCTTCCAACTCAAATGATTCTCTGACTATGATCTCCAGAGAGATTTCACAATTTCTCCTACTGGGAATGCTAGATTTCAGGTTATTTTGCAACTACTCTTTTCCCTGCCAAAACCTTCATCCAAGAAACCATCACCTTTCATCCAAATGATCATTTATAAGCAACCACAGAATGCAGCATGGCTTTGCCTCTCTCTCACAGCTTAAGGTGAGTTTGGACCCCAAAAGTCATGGATCACTAACCAGCCACTCCAGACCCACCTGCAGGGCTGTCCGTGTTGTCCAGTCTACCCCCATCCACATCCCCACCATCCATGCAGATCCAAGGGCTTCATTTTCAAGGTATATTCCTGGCCAAAACATCCCTGCTCACCCTGATACCCTTCACCCACTCTCCATCAAGCCAGAGATCATCAAGCACCCGCTTTACTTTGGGCTATATATCCCTTCCTCTCAATCCCCTTCTCTCTTCACCTCACAGCCCAGTTCCAAGATGAAACCCTCTCCTGACCTCCATACCAGCACGTGGAGAGGAAACTGGGAGATGGAGAGAAATTTGGCCCTCTTCCTACAGAAGAAATTTACCAAGAGCAGCAAAACAGTTCCCACCAATCCCATCCGTGTCATAGCCACAGGGAGCACCAGGTGGGATATTACGGAGGACAGGTCTTTGGTTGAAGGGTTGGCAGATAGATCCACAAGCCATTTGCAAGGACATAGCTGGAGGCAAGACAGCTGAATTCATGCCCAGAGAGACCACGGCTGGGCAGCCAAGGCTCCTAGCTGACCCCCAGCCCAGGGCCTTAGAACTGGAAGTTGACCAAAAAGCAAAAATCAAATAAATATACCAATCCTCCAGCATCTTCCCCTCCTAACACACATTTCCAACAGAAAACACACCAACGTGCCCACAGCATCTCTGTGCAGTGACCCCCACCTGCCTGCACCCTGGAGCTGAGGATGGACCGGTGAGCTTATTCTATAGCATTGGTCTATACAGATCTTTACATTAAAATCTACATAGCTTTATGCATTTTACAGCCCAGCAACCTACACGTCCATCCCCCACGAGTATATTGAGCTGTTCAGTGCTACACAGTGGTTGTGCCCATTTTACAGCTGGAAAATCAAGAGACGCTCACACACATCTCACTGGACAAAGCAAGGTCAGATATGCTCTTGTCCCTTTGTAGGTTTGGCCAGAGATGTCCCAAGGCTGTCCAGGCTGTCTTTCCAAAGCATAGGGTTGTCTACGGGTGTCTACACGTGTATGCCAGCACCAGACCATGACTACAAGCTCAAAAGCTGAGCCAGGGACAGCAGATAGCAGCTGACGGCAAGTGATGGGGAAAGCAGAGATCCTCCCTCTTCAGCTGCATCCCTGTGGGGGACTCACCCACAGCCAGCACCGGTTTGGACAAATCTTTCCAAAATTAATCCTCCTTCTTAGCCTCTGCCAAGCGAGGCTGGAGGCTGGTCAGAGGGGCCAAGAGGGAGGCGAAGGTCAGAGGAGCCGGATTTCCCAAGGAAGTGGGATAGAAATAGGAGCGCTGAAATCTCCATCAGCCACCACCTGGTTCTGGCAGCAACTGGAGCCAAGGCTTAGGAAGGACAGCACTGACTTTCAGACAGCGGTTTCCTAAAAGCTGGGTGAGGATTCAGTCTTTCCTGCCACACTTTGTGCAGGGATGGAACACAATTTCAGGTATTGCATTCAAAAGGTATTGATTGCACTTTGCTGTGCAGTCAAGTGTGGGTCTACTCTGACCATCATATCCTTGTGTTTTTACTGTTGGCTCCCTTTCAGCCTCTACATAATCCTTTCCCCCAGGCATCCCCTGGCCTCCAGGATGCCCCTCACCCTCCTCCTCCTCCACATGCCAATGCTCCTTTATCATATAAATGCAAACCAGAGATATTGCAGGGATTTTGGCAATTCCCCAAGGACAGTAGGTCCTGAATCCCTTCCCGGAACCCCCATGCCCATCTGGCTGAGGAAGGAATTCAGGCAGTATAATGTAATGAGCATCGAGTATCTGGCCAAAAATACCCTCCTGCTGTATGGGAAGGTGCCCATGTTCACATCTATGAGGTCTTGGCTGGGGAAAAAAACAAGCTGATTTCCAGCTGTGACCACAAAAGGTGTATCCCATGTATCCCATTTATCCAGAAGATAAAGTACCAGAAACACAGAACACCAGGGGCGTAGGGACCTTCTATAGCGATACATCAGAAGCCACCACCGGCGTTTCCTTCCCTGCCCCTGAGATGTCTCATCTTGTTCTGAGATGTCCTATCCTACCTTTGAGATGTCCCATTTTGGTCCAGCTTGACCTCTCCTCCTCTTTGTATGCCCTACCGTGCACTTGCAATGCGCCATCCCACACATGAGTTGTTCTGTTCCACTCCTCTATGCCCTATCCTGCCACTGGGATGTCCTGTGCTATTTTGAGCTGGGCCAGGAGGGGCTGTGACCAGGGATAGAGCCAACCCCAGCAGCCCACATGGATCCCCTGCATCACATCTGGTGACATGGGCATGGAGCACATCAGGTGCAAAAGTCAACCCCTCTCTCTTGAGAAGGATGAGAAACTCCCTCACTCTTACCAAGTACCTACAACTTCAAGAACCTGTCCTCTTCCCTTGCTGCCAGTGCCACATCCTGGCCACTCTTTGAGGAAAAACAGAGTTTTTTGGGAGACACAGAGCTGCTTAGCCTCCCCATCACACCTCATTTTCTACTCTCCCCCTTTCACAGGCCCCAACACCCAGGGGTGCACCCAGAAAGGGTGGTGAGATGGGGGCTCACAAAATCACAGTACTACAGGGTTTAGAAGGGACCTCTAAAGGTCATTGAGTTCAACCCCCTGCTAAAGCAGATTCCCTACAGTAGGTAACCCCACAGTTGGGTTGACCAAACTATGTTCGGGGGACCATACAATAAGGTTTAGTAGCCTTCATAGAGTCAGTCCCCACACTTTGGTGTACTTCACATTTTAAAACTTGTGTTACTAGCCTCTGGAACGTCCCAAGTCAATGAGTTTCTTGCTTTGGTGTATGCTGTATAGAAAATAAAAGCATTTTCCATTTGCAGTGTGATGGTCTCATTGGTGCTTCTCAGTCCTGGTGTTATAGTGTGTATCATCACCTCTCCCCACAGCTGTTTCAGGTCCTCCAGGACATCCATCAGTTCCACAATAGCCTTAGCATTTCTGATCAATTTTTGCTATACCATAATTCTTATCCATATTTTAAAGGAGGGATACTGAGGCACATAACAGTCCTATTTCCCACCAGAAATGAAAATTTAAAAGACCAAAGACTCTCCAAGACTGCAGGTGCAAGTCCTACAGAGTACATCATTGCCCCACATTCACTTCCTGAAAAGAAACACCTGAACACTTTGCCCACAGGTGCAAGAGGAGAGGGAATGAGTCAGGAGGGAGCCCTCTAAGTGCAAGCCTGGCTCTACCTCCCTATAGAAGAGTCCCCAGGAGAGCAGTCAGGTATGTTCCAAGTTAGGTGCTGTGATTTTTGTTGAGGAGCCTTGGTGGTTTGGAGTCATAGTGAGTAGTTGTGGTGCTTGGGTTTGTTTTTCAACAGCTGTGCAGGGGGTAGGAGCTGGGGTGTCTTCCTTCTTGCTGGGGGAACGTGCTTCCCCCTTGACTTTGGGATTTCATTGAAGGAAAGTGGCTGTGGGGTATAAAGAATGTGGAAGCCTTGGAAAGAGGTTTCCGGTGATGGGCCCTTAGCCCTGGGAAGACTTGCCTGCTGATGTTTTCATACCTTCCTCTACCTTATTATGAGGATAACTTGGAGGTTGTGTTGATGGTGATATTAAGATGAAGATGGATGTCCCTCTGGTGCTGCTGTAGGGCTGGGACAGATCAGGAGTGGGGTGGGGGGGTGAAGGTCTCTCCTTGAGGAGACAGTTCCTGCATCCATGTGTTGGCCCTGCAGTGGGTGTTACAGTTATGCTGGTTCTCCAGCCACAAATCCTACCCAGACCATAACTCAAAGCAGGTAGTAAAGGCAAACCAAACTTCAGGGAAGCTGTAGATCAAGATATTTAAGATGGGTATGAACTTTCCTATCATATCTATCTTAAATATATTCTAGCTCAGGGCCTTTTTGGCTGAAGACAAGACTTTTCTCTATTAATACTCTTTGAGTATCTCTAGTCTTCTTGTAACTGAAAGCTTGGTGCTTGTTGTGTTGGGTGTTTTCGTCACATTCCTCCCAGAAGCTTCCTCTGTCAAAGAGTTCAGCACCTTAGCTACATCCTGTGCATGAGCCCTTCTCCATATAGCTCAAGCCATAAGCAGTTGCTTCATGGGATGACTCTTGTAGAGAGATGAGCTATCAGTCCTTACTCATCCTTCCTTGGATCCATTCTAGCTATCTCCAGAAGATTTATCCTATACTTAATCTAAATTAGGTTGAGAAACTGTTCTGCAAGTCAATAACTGGTCCTAACAGTGAAAGGGACCTCTCCCATCATTTCTTCATCAAGAGATCTTTTCCAAACTTAACTTATCTGTGCAGTGGAGGGGTGTCTTTGTACTGCTGCCCAAGATCAGTTGGGCTGTGAGAGCATAGGGGGAGGCTGTGGTGGCACCTTGCCTTCTGCCTCACAGCAGAGAAAAGAAAAATCATGAGCAGTTTGACTGCAGTATTGCTGTAGGTTATCAGCTTTGTGGCCTGTTCCTGGGAACAGAATCATTGTGCAATATAATGACAGTGCTGAGATGCAGAAGGACCTACTAGTAGGCATCTGTCTTAGCGAGAGACTACAACAACTCCCTGAAGGGTGAATGCATAGTTCCTGCTAGATCAGTATTTCTTTAGTGCCTGCTATGGAGAAAGTCTTCTGGCTGCCACTAAGCTGGGATAAGGTTCCTCTTTATGTAGGTTGTGGGCTGTATGGCCCACAAATACAAAAAGAAATGGCTCCTTTAGACTTCCTTAGTGCATACTCATAACTTTCTTCCCTCTGCCATCCAAGTGCAGAGGGAGTGTCTTTCCATCCACATTGGCCAGGCTGGTGTCCAGATGGGCAATTCCTGTTGGGAACTGTATTGCCTGGAGCATGAGATTCAGTCAGATGGCATCATGTCCTCCATGGCATCCTCAGGGCAAACAGACTCTTCCTTTGGGACTTTCTTCAGTGAGACAGGCTCAGGGAAGCATGTGCCTAGAGCAATGTTTGTTGCTGTCATTGGTAAGTTGCTGAAGGTCCCCCAAACCTCTTGTTGGGGTGACTCCTGCTGACCTGAAGAGTGGTGTTGGCCACCTAAACTCCTAGTGAGGTTACTAGTTTCAGCATGGAACCGCATCTAAACTAGAGCAAGTAATGTGGCAGACAATGCTAGTGACAATCATGATATCTCAATTTCTTCCAGATGAGATCAGGACCGGGACCTACCGCACGCTCCTCCACCCAGAGCAACTCATCAGTGGCAAAGAAGATGCTGCCAACAACTACGCTCAGGGCCGCTACACCACTGGGAAGGAGATCATAGACCCAGTTGTTGATAGAGCTCGTAAAATGGTAATAACACTATGGGGAAATCCTCTGCACTAGACAGTGGTTGCTGTTGCCCTGACCATCAAGAGGTGATGGTGTGGATGGATCTTTATCAGACTGACCCTGCCACTGTGACCTGGAGTGACGTGATGAGATGCACACTGGTGTGTGTTGCCCTTCTTGGGAAACAAGGGGCAGAAGATCCACCAAGAACTCATTCCAACCAATGTCACAGGTCACCTTCTGGCTGGTGTTTTCTCTTTATGCCTCTTCTTCCCTGAGAAGTCTTCCTGCTGCAGAACTTCAGAAGTGCTGTGATAACTCTGAAGCATGCTTGATTTGGGTAGAATCTCATAGTGACCTTCAAATTTCTCCTGGTCCTATTGACTGCTGATGTTATGAATCTCTACCTGCCCTACAATGCCATGGCCAGGCCTCTCTCTCTACTAAGAAAAAAAGATAATTTGTTGTATTTAACATTTTCACTATTAGAAGTAGAAGGTGGGTAAAAGCAGAAGTGAAACTTAGGGCCACAAATTTCATGGTTGAATGCACTACTTCTAGCTTAAGTCCGATGAAGCCCCAGTAACTTGATTGTCCTGGCACTTTCTGGTGCTACAGGCTGACCAGTGCAGCGGCCTCCAGGGGTTCCTGGTCTTCCACAGCTTTGGGGGAGGCACAGGCTCGGGGTTCACCTCCCTCCTCATGGAGCGGCTCTCTGTAGAGTACAGCAAGAAGTCCAAGCTGGAGTTCTCTGTGTACCCGGCACCACAGGTCTCCACGGCAGTGGTGGAGCCCTACAACTCCATCCTCACCACTCACACCACCCTGGAGCACTCGGACTGCTCCTTCATGGTGGACAACGAGGCCATCTATGACATCTGCAACCGCAACCTGGACATCGAGCGGCCCACCTACACCAACCTCAACAGGCTCATTGGGCAGATCGTCTCCTCCGTTACCGCCTCTTTGAGATTTAATGGTGCCTTGAACGTTGACCTGATTGAATTCCAGACCAACCTGGTGCCCTACCCACGGATACACTTCCCCCTCACCACCTATGCATGCTTGCTTTGAGTTCTCCAACCAGATGGTGAAATGTGACCCACGGCGTGGCAAGTACATGGCGTGATGCCTGCTGTACCGCGGTGACGTGGTGCCCAAGGACGTGAACGCGGCCATTGCGGCCATCAAAACCCGCCGCTCCATCCAGTTTGTGGACTGGTGCCCCACCGGCTTCAAGGTGGGCATCAACTATCAGCCCCCAACGGTGGTGCCTGGTGGGGACCTGGCCAAGGTGCAGCGGGCTGTGTGCATGCTGAGCAACACCACGGCCATCGCCGAGGCCTGGGCACGCCTGGACCACAAGTTTGACCTGATGTATGCCAAGCGAGCCTTTGTGCACTGGTACGTGGGTGAAGGCATGGAGGAGGGTGAGTTCTCAGAGGCCAGGGAGGACCTGGCTGCCCTGGAGAAGGATTATGAGGAGGTTGGAAGGGACTCAGCAGATGGGGGAGAGTCTGAGGAATAACTCCACCTATGGGAAGGCAGCTTGGGTTGTGAATAGTTTTTTTTCCTTTGTCCTATAGGAGCTGGAAGGGAGTTAGGGGCTGGATTTAAGGCATTGTGACTGGGGAACTCCACAGATTAGCCAAAAACAACTCTTTGTTATGCATGAATTTGCTTAAATAAATAGTGACCAGCAAAAAAAAGAATTCTCTTATTGAAGTACCACTGAATTTTGCTCATTGTTGGGGTGGGGGTGCGCTCTGTTGCCTTTGCTTCTGCAGCCCTACCCATGGGGTTTTTGCACTTGTAACTGCTGGGATGGATTTGCCAAGTGCCCTGCTAAAATGCACCTTGAGCTGGCGACCCCACTTGGGCTCTGCTTTCTCCCTGTTGCAAAATGCAGCTGGCTCTGCTGCTCCAGGCTGCTCTCCCCTCTGAGGTGCAGCAGGGGCTGGGATCGGGTTTCTCTAGTCCCCCACCATCATGCAGAGCCCTGTTAAAGCAATTCATGTCTGGCTGCCAGCGCTGGGCTTGCCTGGAAGTCTAATTGGAGTCTGGAGATGAGAATTGAAATACTCTGCTGTCTGTCAGACATCTCTGGGGGTGTCTGACCTGTGTCTAGCTCATTCCAGGCATTAAATCAAGAAGCTGGGTGAGAGTTGCCCACCTTGCACTACACAAGAATCTCTGCAAGCACCTAATTAGTTGGAAAAATTGATTTTTAACTTGATCTCTGGTCTGGAGCAGGTTATGACACCACTGGGAGTCTCCTCCCAGTAAGTGATTTGAGAAAAAGAACTGGCTGTGATGCAGTGGGGAAGCTGGATCTGTAGTCAGGCTGTAATTGAAGGGCTGACAGTGCTGGCTCTGGGTTGCACTGGAGGAAAGCTTAAACAACCTGAGATGATGGGGAGAGTTCTTATTAAAACCTGCCTCAGCTTGCCATTACACAGCTGGGCTCAAAGGAATGGTAGTGTCCCAAGGTCAACAAGTAAAGGAGCTCCTAGGGGCTGTCTCACCTCTAGCTGCCCTCAGTCTGGGGGAGCAAAGCTGCTTGGGTTGGCAGTGCCATGGCTGCAAAGAACTGATGTATGGCTCTTCCCTGCACCAGGGATGGAGGAGAAGTCTGGCTGTCAGTCGAGGGAGGAGTTGGTGGAGCTCTGTGTACTCTCTGCTGTAGGACACTGAGGAACAAACCTGACCCCCAACCCCACTATCTATCCTTATTAGTTAACAAATGGGCTGGAGCCACGTACTGGTAATCCCAGACCTGAGGGCTCAGTGTATTGCATTCCAAAGGACTCTTATTTTTTATTTTATGACCAGCTCTGCTATCTCAGTACACAAATAGGGAAAATAAAAGAGACACTGCACAACAAAGTGCATTGCTCTTGGGAGCGAGGATACATTGCTTGTGGAGGGGACAGAGTGCCTCCTACAATCATCAACAAAGGACACTACTTCACCAAAAGTCACAGTACTGTTACCCTGCAAGGAAAATCCTTCCCTCCCTCAATGTGTTCATGGGATGGCTGGAGCAGGGCCATGCTAATGGATGTGCCCAATAGTTGACTTCATTAATAACCTTTTCAATGACATCAGCCCTGGCGTTGAGCTGATTGCTTTCTTAGGTGCAAGAGTGTGACTGTGCGCCTTCCCTGGCTCATAGCTCCAGGCAGGAGGGATCTTCAACCAAGTCCACACCAATGTCATTGGTTTTGTTGAGTTTTTTTGGGGGTGGAATTTAACCAGCAGATTCAAACCCTGCTGCTTATAGACAGTGGAGCCATTAGGAAAAGGTGGCAGCCCTTGAGACCAAGTTTGGAAACCTCAACACGTTTACCTGTGAGCATAGAGTTCATTGGATTGACCAGCTTTGTGGATCTGTTGCCACACAAGAGCTGGAGATGGACCAGAAGCCAACTTAGATATGGTAGGATCTGGTTGCTTCATAGAACCATTAAGGTTGGAAAAGATCACTAAGATCACCCAGTTCAACTCTCAACTCATCCATGTCCCCATGAGGACCATCATTTCCAACAGTCCTAGTAACTTTTTTAGCTTGGTAAATCTCACAATGGTGATTTGAGTACAGAAGCTTCAGTCCAATGGTACTGACATAGCCCACCATGAACAGGGCACTTAGAAACACAGTTCAGCATGGAGAAAGCCATTCTCACCTCTCAGATGTTTATAAACACTCTTCCTTCATGTCTTATCAATGGGATGCTTCATTGCCTTTTCTCCTGAGTCACCAGAACCTGAAGTCCCAGGGCAAACTCTGACCTCAGCCATATGAGGTTGGTTTCATGCTCACACCATCAGGCTAATGGAATGCCCCAGTGACACCATAGCCCCAAGGAGGACTTGTTCAGGTTCCCAGCAAGCTGCACCAAAGATGGGAATGTAGCAAAACCCCACCAGAATGGTACCCTTTACATGGGCACCACTGGACAGTGGTCCAATTGGAGTTTTTGTGCCTTGTCCCAGACATACACTTTCTCTAAGATGATAAAAGCAGCATCCAGCTTCAACCAGGCAAGCTCTGCAGGACATAGGACACTTCCCATAGCAATAACTACAATCAGTAATATTCAAAATACTCAGACCATTGGCCATTTCCCTAAAGACAACATCCCCACACTAATGACTTCCCCATACAAAGTATCCATTAAATCCAGAAAACTCAGAGTGATAGAACATCTTTATTCAAATACAAAGGACAGTTGCATAGAAGTGTACTGGTACATTTTAATTAAAAGGTGCTTTTTTGCAGTAAAAGCCAGAGCAAGAGTTTGCCATGTCAACCAAAGCAGGCAGCTTGCAACGTTTCCCTGGGCTAGCAAGCAGGGTCCTCTGCCCAGGCAGGACGCATCCCCAACACTGAGCCAGGCACCTATTCAGCTTCACTCATTGATAAACAGCAGTGTGATAAAGCTCAAGACACCCATGCTACAGAAGTGCACTATGAGCACATAGACTACGCAAGCAAAAAAGGCATAATATGTCAAACAGTAGCACTGAGGTTCAGGACAATCCTTTGGCACCTCCAGGCACTCAAGACCAGTTTAGCCTGATGACAGAGAGTTTATATTTCATCTGAGGTTTGACTTCAAGAAGAACAGACAGAAGTTTGTTAGTACTCATCCTCATCAGCCTCATCTTCTTCTCCATCTGCTGAGTCCCTTCCAACCTCCTCATAATCCTTCTCCAGGGCAGCCAGGTCCTCCCTGGCCTCTGAGAACTCACCCTCCTCCATGCCTTCACCCACGTACCAGTGCACAAAGGCTCGCTTGGCATACATCAGGTCAAACTTGTGGTCCAGGCGTGCCCAGGCCTCGGCGATGGCCGTGGTGTTGCTCAGCATGCACACAGCCCGCTGCACCTTGGCCAGGTCCCCACCAGGCACCACCGTTGGGGGCTGATAGTTGATGCCCACCTTGAAGCCGGTGGGGCACCAGTCCACAAACTGGATGGAGCGGCGGGTTTTGATGGCCGCAATGGCCGCGTTCACGTCCTTGGGCACCACGTCACCGCGGTACAGCAGGCAGCACGCCATGTACTTGCCACGCCGTGGGTCACATTTCACCATCTGGTTGGAGAACTCAAAGCAAGCGTTGGTGATCTCTGGCACCGACAGCTGCTCGTGGTAGGCTTTCTCTGCCGAGATGATGGGTGCATAGGTGGTGAGGGGGAAGTGTATCCGTGGGTAGGGCACCAGGTTGGTCTGGAATTCAATCAGGTCAACGTTCAAGGCACCATTAAATCTCAAAGAGGCGGTAACGGAGGAGACGATCTGCCCAATGAGCCTGTTGAGGTTGGTGTAGGTGGGCCGCTCGATGTCCAGGTTGCGGTTGCAGATGTCATAGATGGCCTCGTTGTCCACCATGAAGGAGCAGTCCGAGTGCTCCAGAGTGGTGTGAGTGGTGAGGATGGAGTTGTAGGGCTCCACCACTGCCGTGGAGACCTGTGGTGCCGGGTACACAGAGAACTCCAGCTTGGACTTCTTGCTGTACTCTACAGAGAGCCGCTCCATGAGGAGGGAGGTGAACCCCGAGCCTGTGCCTCCCCCAAAGCTGTGGAAGACCAGGAACCCCTGGAGGCCGCTGCACTGGTCAGCCTACAGTGGAACAATGCATATTTACCTCTCTTAAGGATTATTCCAAATAACACAGCAATAAATTCTACCTGGAGCACCTTCTCACCAGAAGATAATTAGCTAAACAACAGTAAATGTAAGCAGTGGCCTTAAGTTTTGCCGAGGGAGGTTCTTGTTAGACATTAGGAAAAAATTCTTTTCAGTAAGAGTGGTCAGGAAGGGGAACAGGTTGTCCAGGGAAGTGGTGGAGTCACCACACTTGTTGGTTTTCAGGAAGAGGGTGTATATCACACTGAGGGACATGGTTTGTCACGCATGGTTGTGATGGCTCAATGATTGGACTAGATGATCTTAGTAATCTTTTCCAACTTCAATGATTCTATGAAAACCAAGTTCCATCTAGAGTACTTTCAATCCCTAGAGTGAATTCACTCATTTTTTCATTCTACTACAACCTGCTCTACATCTTTAAGTAGATGCAGAATTTCCACGTTATCAAATGGTAACTGACCAAGTTACTCAATTGTACATCAGTGCATCAATGCTCGATGTACATCTAAGCATCTGAGAGGAAAAAGGAAGTAGCCTGTGTGTCCTGGACCCCTAGAAGAGATCTTAAAAACAATTTAGCATCCAAGTGCAGTGTTAGAAACTTCACATTTATCAAACATGGAGTTAGGTCTTCCCAGCCTGGCTACCAATTGTCCATTTGGAATTAATCTCTGCAATCTTACAATCCCTCTGGTCAGAAGTCCTTCTCTTTTCTCTCTTACACCTAATGTTTTCTCATTCCAGCCCCCAATACACGTATCATGTGCAGTGTTAATTGTAGGCATACATGATCAGATGGCCCCTCACTTTATTGAATCTCGTTCACAAGACCATAGAATCATTAAGTTTGGAAAGATCACTATGGTAACCTAATCCAGCCATCAGCAACTCTTGAGCTCAGAAGAAAAAAAGCCCTTTAACTAAGTCTATTACTCCAAAGTCTAAACGGCATTGACCATGATGTGCTGTTTTAAGAGAAAGGCTCTTCTCCTCTTACCATTTTGCGAATTCTGCTGAGGACAGTGTCTATAATCTCCTTCCCAATGGTGTAGTGGCCACGGGCATAGTTGTTGGCAGCATCCTCCTTGCCACTGATGAGCTGCTCTGGGTGGAAGAGTCCGTGATAGGTGCCAGTTCGGATCTCATCTATAGGGAGAAGCAGTCATGGAGAGCAGCACAGTTACAGGTTCTGGACATCAGTGTAGTACAACAAAACATATTCATGCAAGATCCATCCCTCCCAGCTTCAGGCATCTAATGGAGACAGGCATTAGGAGTAATTTCTCCAGGCTCCATTCAGTCAATGAGGTTGTGAGACACCCCCAGAGGTTATTTAGACCCACTCAGTCAAAATGCTGGATACATTTCATATTCTGTTGGCTCAGTGACTTGGTTCCCAATTTAGTGCCTTGATTGGGTGCCTAAAATTAAGTGGAACCAAAACAAAGTCTACATTCCTTCCATTAAATAAAATAATGAGTCACATCTTAAATGTTAAGATAAGAGCAGACACATTCACCTACAGGAGAAGCCTAGAAGGCAGAGGCAGGTTGGGTGTGCAATCTAAAGTGGATGCAATTTCCACCAGGTCATTTCCACCAGGTTCTAGAGAAATAAGAATTTGTCTAGGAAGGTATTCTGAATTAAATCAAAATACCAAATTGAATCAAACCCTCTGAGATCACTAACAGAGCTGGGGATGAAAGGGAAGCTGAAATGCTGCTGCAGCAAAATATACAGAAGCATGAAATTTAGAACACCCATCCGCTCAAAGAAGCTTCAGAGGCAGTCTTAAAACCAGACGTGCCAAATAAGTCATAGGATAGTGCAATTCAGCCCACAGCTACGAGATTGACAAACCCACACCTCTCTATATCCGCTGAGAATTAAGATGCAGGTCTCTTAAAAAGAGAGATTCATACAATTGTTTGAGTTGGGGGAGACCATTAAAGGCCATCTAATGCAACTCCTCTGCAATGAACAGGGACATCTACAGCTAGATCAGGTTGCTCAGAACCTGCACCAGCCTGATCTTGAATGACAAGACACCCATCAGATCTCTGGGCAACTTATTCCAGGTGAAGACAAGTCAGCATATGAGGAGTAATGGGTTTGTTACTTCCCGGTCCATTTGGAAATGCAATCCCTGCCCAAGATTCACATTTTATGGTGCCACAATGCCTACTCGACCCATTATTACCAATGACAGTGGGCTCCAAGTCTATGAACACTGCCCGAGGCACATGCTTCCCAGACGCTGTCTCACAGAAGAAGGTCTCAAAAGAAGAATCCACTTGCTCAGACTGCGGCTCCACAGGTTTCACCAGCTTGGAGCCAGGAATGGTCCCATCAGCCTGGATCCCATGCTCAAGGCAATACAGCTCCCAACAGGCATTGCCCATCTGCACGCCAGCCTGCCCGATGTGGATGGAAATGCACTCCCTCTGCAAGGGGAAATGGTTTGTTAAGGTGATTTTTAAGACATCCTGTGGCCTAGCATTAGCCCCTGTGGTTCTTGTTTGAGCCATTTGCTGCTGCAGATGATGAGGGAAACAGGTGGCTTCCGCCTACTGCCACGACTTGGAGCAAGGATCAAACTGTGTTCTGTAGGCTGCTGGACACATAGCATCCCTAGGAAGGACTCTCCCAGCCCAGGGGAGAAGGAAGGAAGGAGGTGATGGGCTTCATGCCAAGGCAGGAAGAAGCTGAGCACTGCTGGCTCAGTGCTCAACTGGTTTCATTACAGAGCAGTGGATCCACTGGGTCCCAGGGCAACGGGGACCCAAGGACAACAGCTCCAGGCTCCTTGAGCTAAAGAGCTCTTCAACAAGCAGGGAGAAGCCAAGCATGGAGTCACACCAGGAAACGAAGCCAGAGGAAACCAGCAGTCACTCCAGGCAAAAACAAAGGGAAGCCAGCACCTGGGGAAAGGCTCAGAGTCCTGATGTAACCAGGTCATCCTCCAGGAGCATCCCAGCAACCTCCAGGATAGTGGAGGCATCGATATCTTTGAGATACTTTTGATGGTTGTACACTCCCCTCAGTAATTGGCATCTTTGCTGTTTCCACCACCCCGAGATCAAAGTGCTGCTGCAGCAACAACAGCTCACATCTCAGCTCCCAGTTGTAGCCACCCATAGCGCAAGGATTACCATTGATGGGACATGGTAGGCTCACCCAGGAATGGCCAGCAATGCCATCGTTCCTGGTGTTGATGGGTTCCCATTGAAGGGAGCTGGTGAGCCCACCCAGGAATGGCCAACAGTTTTTCCTGGTGTCGATGGAGAGGACACCTTGTGTATGCACACTCACAGACATGACTGCCCTCAAAGGCACTACCCTAATGCTAGACAGCCCTGGGGACCCATTACTCATAGCACTGCAAGAGTCATCAGGAGACAGGTGCAATGCAACTTCTCCCCCCTTTGTCTCCATGGATGTGCCAAGAGATTTCCCAGCAGTCAAGCAAGACTGATGGCCACCGTGCATCCAGGTCAACTGCCATAAGGTTGGACACCAACTGGATGAACCCTCTTTGCAGAGAGACAGCAAACCCTTTGCCCACAGCTGGGAGAACAATCTAATCCAGGTCTGGTGCTGGGCGTGGGGGCTGTTTTTAAGCCCTTCCTCTCTCAGTTGATATTTGCACTATTTGGGAAATGCTGGCTGCCATTTGCCCATCCCTCCCAGCAAGATGGTTGCAATAGCTCCTCACCACACTTTGCATGGGTCACCAGGACCGCTGGGACAGCTGCTCTGCTCTCTGTCCTCTCCCAGCTTGCAGTCCCAGCACCTGCTTCAAGGGGCACTGGCATTTTCAGCATAGGGAATGGAGAGAGGGGGGGGGAAAAAAAAGAAAGAAAGAAAGAAAGAAAGCCTATTGGATGGGGGGGGGGGGAGTGAGGGGGGGCGGGAAGACATCTCATATTCTGCAGGTTTGGGTTTTTTTAATCCCCACTCCCATATGCTGGAAGGTTGTTTTTTTTTTTTTTTTTGAGATCCCAGACTTCCAATTTTAGCATCCAGATAAATTGCATTTTACAGACTCTGGCTATAAGCAACCTATTGTTGTCCAGCTGATTTTCCCTTTGGAAATCCCACATAAATTTTTAACTGTTTTGTAACCAAGACAGAGTCCTAAAAGTCAGCAGATGAAAGGAAAATTTCAAAAGCTGCCTCACTGGGTGCTACTTTGAAGTTTTCTACTTGCAACATGCAAAAGGACACCATCAGATTTTCCAACAGTTTGCCCTTTTGCATTCACAAAGTGACAGTTGTGTCATTCCTCACTAAAAGTTTCAGCCAGTGCTGTTTGGAGTCTCAGGTTTGTTTTTTTAAGGAACCATATCAGTCCACTTCAGTTTTACAGCTGCAAACTCCTAAGAGCAAAGATTCAAACAGAGAAAAGAAAATAAAAGGGGGAGGAGGGATTTCATTCATTTAATATCTAATCGGAAGGGTTTCTAGAAGACAAAGGCAACATGGCAGCTCACTCCTAAGGAAAAAACCCTAAAGGTCTCTGCAAGTTGTACAAGTTCCCTACAGCAGTGTGAGAGACAAAGTGTTCAATTCGGGAACGGGGCCAACAGTGTCAAACTTTCAATTTTAGCATATCATATATTTGTGTCTCAAGATATACTGGTGCCCCCCCACCTCAAAAAAAAAGTAAAACCCATCTTGCATTAAAGAGGCAGTCACAACTCTACAGACCCCATCCCAGGAGCTGCAAACTCAGAGCAGAAAAAAGCAGCAAGAGGCCACCGAAAGAGCTGCACTGCACATCCCACACTTTTCCCTTATAAGGAGCAAACACTGAATCAATAAACCAGAAGGTAATTGGCAATTAAACAAAGCTGCTTGGAATTAACATCCACGAGAGAAAGGCGAGAGAAAAGAGCAAGCAAGCTGTTCAGCTCGGCACACTTGGAAAACAAACAGTCAGTATTTTAAGTTTAGGCTAATACAAACGTAAGGCATGCTCTTACCATGATGAGACTGGAGACTTGCTAAGATCTAAGCAAAACAGCTGCTACCCTGCCTCTCCCTGCAACTTTATAGCCCAGGAAGGCTTGACTCCACCTGAATATAAAGAAGCTTTCTGCTAGCTTAAAGGAGCAGAGATCCTTTTCCTGTGCATTCCCAGAAAGAGCAAAGGATAAATGATCTGTTAGTGTCTGGACGGTGTGATTTCTGTGATTAAACTGCCTTGGGCACAGTGCAGCGTGAGTTGTTTTTGTTTTCTAAACTGCCTCAACTGGAAAAAATAAAACTAAAAAAGCAAAATTATAGAATCAAAGGATGGTTGGGCTGAAAGGGACCTTAAGGGTCAGCTATTTCCAACCTCAGATTCGGGTGATGGAGATCCAGACCTCAAAGGCATCACAGAGCTGGGTGTAAAAGATCCAGAGCCCAGTGGTGCCAGAGTTTCAGACCCCACTGGCATCACAGATCTGGGTGACAAAGATCCAGAGCCCAACAGTGCTGGAGACCCAGATCCCAAAGGCATCACGGAGTTGGGTGATGGATGTCAAAGTCTGGCTAGAAAGAAGAAAACTGGGGAGGTTTGAGTGCCCCTATGTAATTTAGTTTTTCCAGAAGAAACAATCCTCCCTTTGCCATTATTCAGAGCAGTGTTGGTGATATGTTGTATCTTGTCTGGTTTCAGACCCAGTCCTGTAATTTTGGTCTTTGTTCCATATCTCCACTAACCTCCATGGGAATCCACTGATTTTTGTACCCCATGGCATTAAGGTTCAGGCTTAGATCCCCCGTTTGTCCCATCTGCTAGACACAAAGTGCTCATTTTGCCTTTGACTGTATCCTGCACATCATAGGAACATCTTTATTTACCTCTTCATTCAGCCATTAAAAGGTTCCTGAACCTGCTTTGGTTAAGCCACTGTTGCAGTAAGTTGGCAGCTCTTGGGGTCAGGCGGGATAATCACGTCCCAGACAGCAACAGATATGAATGCAGCCAAGGGCAGTGAGTTTCCCTCTGTTTTATGAGATGCTCTCCAATGTTTCCATTGGTATACTGCAGCAAAATCAAACTGGTCAGGTTTGGAGGACAGGACATATCAAGAAAGGGTTAGAGAGCAGCTTGTTCATTGCCGAAAGAAAAGCAGAATCCTTTCATTGTATCCTGAGGGTAGTCAAGCATTGAACAGGGACCTAAAGATGGAGGAATTTTCTTCCTTGAATATATTCTGAATTCTCCTGCACAAGTCCTCACGCAACCTGAACCCTAAATCCCCAAGATAAGTGTAAGGTATTTGTAGGAAGTAAAAATTCACCCTTTCACTATGGATATACATGCATCTGATGGTTATAGGAACATGGAATCATAGAATCGTGGAATCATAGAATGGCTTGGGTTGGAAGGGACCTCAAGGATCATCAAGCTCCAACCCCTCTGCTGCATGCAGGGCCACCAAACTCCATATCTAATACTAGACCAAGCTAGAACATCGTCAGCAATAAGGTAACCTTCTAATGTCAACATCATATATGGGCTCAACAGAGCCTAAAGTGTAGGATATTTATCTTCCCACTCTTCCAAAAACATGAGCACAAGGCTGCAGTTTTGATGGGCAAAGAGATGAGTTTTGGGAGGCATGCATGGAACAGCTCTGCTCAGCACTGTTGTGTTTAGCCCAGCCTCTGTCTCTGAGGGCAGATGGGAGCTTTATCCTACTCTTGCTGAGGGCTATGCCAAAGGTTTAGAGAAATCGAGTTAAGCAGGTTGAGTGCACGGTTGTGCCTGTTTTGGAAGTGGGAGAATTCAGACCTAATTGGGTCAGGCTGGGTTCCTTTGTTAGATACAGCATCATGCAAACACATTTGTCAGCGTTGTGGTCTCCAAACCTCTGCTGGGAATAAAAGTGGCCTCTGAGGACAGAGAAGCTATTTGTTTGTGAGCAGCTCCCAAAACGTGTGCACCAAGCATGCCAGTCAGACAAGATCTTCTTTTTTCAAGAGCCATCTATTTCTCAATAAGAAATGAGAAAATGAGGAGCTCCAGCAGCTCAGAGAACAAAGTATTCATTGGCTGGATGATGGGGTCAACCCAAAACTGCTCACAAGTCCACATTTTTGGGTGGCTAAATTCCATCTTTCTAAGGAAATGGAAAGTAAAGAAGAGTAGTACTACAGTCTGGTGGTGACAACCTGCCTGCAATCTCAGCTCCAGGACATATTTAGAACAGCATCAATGAGAAAGACAGAGGCCAACCCCTCTGTAGACCCACTGCAGCAGCTCTCAGCCTTTTTATAGCCAGACATCACAGCTGCTGCCTCTTTTTTCCCACTCCAGTGTCCTAAATATTGCATCCTGGTCCTCTTATTGCTGTCCCCATCAATAGTCTGGCACCAGCTGCTGTTTGCCTCTATGGAGCAAATCTTTACCTCTGAGGATGCAAGTGCTGTCCCAGAAGAGAAGGAGTCCTCAGGTGGAAGAAAGAACTGTGGCCACACTCTGGGCAAGCTCTTGAATCATCAGGAAGGGTAAAAAAAAATCCTCATTTTGCTTCAGGCTGAGCCAAATGTTTGTTTTGTGTGTGTGAGTGTGTTTTCTGGTTAATTAGCTAAACTGAAAGAAAGAAAAAAAAAGAGAGATTTACTTAGCTCTGAAATCCACCATTTTAGGAGTAATTTGCTCCTGTCTTTAATTGTTCACCTACTTCAGTTGCTCCATTCTACACGTGCACTTGCCTAGCATCAGCTTTCAGTCACTGGCTCTCATTATGCCTTTTGCAGGGGAGTGAAAGCTGCCAACTTTCCACACCCTCATCCTTCTGAAGGCGGCTGTTGTCTTTTCAAGTGAATTTAAGGCTGGCCAAAAATATTCAGAACAATAGTCCTAAAGATCTCCATCCTTTCCATTAGCCTGAACTGCCAGATCCCATTCTCCAGCAGCTCTCTGGAGCTCTTTCTCCATTGTCATCCAGAGACATAAAGACACTAAAACCACGACACCAAATACAACGACCAAGCTTCCAATTGGGAAGGAACTCATCCTACCCAGTAGCTCACAAAGCTCAGCCAGTGGCTGGCTGGCACATCTCACGAGACATTTGAGAACTTGAGGAGGCTTTGGTGGCCAAGCAAATTTTATTACATGGTCTTCAGCACCGTATCTGGTGAGCAAATGAAGAGCCTCCCAAATGGCTCCCATTTACTGCTGGGCCTCCTAGACCTCTGGACACCATGCTTCTCCCTCCAGGCTTTAAAAAAGGCCTCTAGCCACAGTTACCCTATTTTAGGTTTGCCAGGGCTGAAGCTGAAGTGCTGCTCCCGATAGCAGTTGTCCTTTATCTATCATGCACTGAGGCCCCAACCTCAGCTCAGGCATCTGTTACTGATAAGCAGAGATGATTTATCCAAGCATTAGCCTGGATATCTCTAGCATTTGACTGTGCGTGCCTCTGTTCACGCACTGTTTGGTTTTACACTGCTGCTTCCCTGCTTTTCTGCTTGAGGGATACAACTGTACTTCTTCTGCTTACATGGTATCCTACTCCTGGCCAACACCATCTGCAAACACATCCTTGAAATGCAAGACAAAAGGAGCAAATTGGGTGGAAGGGATCCCTTCAGATATAGCTTTAAAAGAAAAAAAAGAATAACTGTTACTACAAGAACAAACTGTCAAGAGAAGCATTCAGTATCAGTAGGAAATCTCAGCATTCTCCATTGCAGTGCAAAAACGTACAGTAAAAAGTGGTTAAAACTGAAAACCTTCATTTCAGAGCTATCACGATGGGTTGTTTTGACGTTCCAGGTTCTCCCCTCCCTATCCTCTCATTTTTCTTTCCAAATAAAACTCTGGCAGACCCATCCCCATTCTGTGAGACAGCTCAATTGGAGTGGAACTGCATATTTCAGCAGAGCAAGCTTCCAGCAGAATTCTCCCAACCAGCTCTGCCTCAGAGCTATTCCCATAACCCAGGGTGGAGAAAGCACCCTCTATTTGTGTCTGCACAGCTGTGCATTCCCTAAAGCAGATAGCAACCAGCTGTGGGGTAGGGGCTTCTTAGTGGTGGAGATGAGCTGTAGCAAGAATATATTATTATTTTTTCTCCAGTTGCAAAGGGTTATTTCTTCTTTCTTCCTTTAATTGCATTAAAAGTAACAAAGCAAATGCTTTAAGGAAAAGCATTCTTCTAATGTAAATTGGAGAAAGATGGACTTCTAATCTTTAATGAGTTTCAGAGGGGCAAAGGTCTGCCCCTCTGTGCCCTGCTCCTAGCCATACCCACGAGCAGCTGCTTAGAGATGTGCAGAGGGCATGGAAAATGCATATAACGTCCCCTGTAGTCTCCCTGCTGATTTTAATTCAGCTCAGGGACTTTCCAAACCACGTGTGATTTCCACATACTCAACAACCCTCAATGCATTTCCCTGCCATCAATTCGTCTCGTGCCCTTGAATGTTGTCCAACGTTAGCATCAGCTCATGGCCACTTTTACTTTCAATTTGTTCTGCAGGACTTCTAGTAACCAACTTCCTGCATTCCCCTGGCTGTAAAGCCGAAACCATCTCATCCAGCAAGAGCAAGTGCAGATTCCTTGGTGAAAGGTTGTGTCTTTTCCCCTGCCAATGATGTGACTTTATCTGGTTCTGCAGAGTGTCCTAGCAGCTCTTAATGGCTGACCCAACTGCCAGTCTTGCAAGCTTTTTGTTTAAAACAAATGAAGAGCTGAGCCAGATCCCTTATTGTTCACTAGGATGTTATTGTTAATACTGTGAAACTGCCCCAGTTCAGCATGGATTCACTTCTTCATTGACCCTAATAGAATCATTAAAATTGGAAAAGGCCACTAAGATCATTTAATCCAACCATCAACCCATCCCCACTATGGCCACTAAACCATGTCCCTCAGTGCCTCATCTATGCTTTTCTTGAACACCTCCCTCTGTGAGAGTCATTTGAGAGACACCTTGGCTCCATAGGAAGGTAGAGGTAGAAAATCAAAGAATCATAGAATATTATGAGTTGGAAGGGAACCATGAGGATCATTGAGTTCAACTCCAAGATCAAGGAAAGCTCATAAGCCATCTAAGAACTCAGCATTCGTGCTTCCCTTTGTTCAATTTCAGAGCTAGCAGCACTGCCTTTAGTGGGATGGAAAACTGAAGCTTTGCATCAAGAGATTTGGAAGAATTAAGTTTCACCATTAATTTGAATTATTAAGATTAATCTGAACGTTGTGTAGACATGTAGACACATTTGATTTTCCGGAGTTGGACTTGATCATCCTTATGGATTCCTTCCAACTTGGGATCTTCTATGATTCTACGATTCCACTGTTGTTGGCGGTATGAAATTTTCTCATTTCTGGAAGCCTCTCCACTCTTTTTTGGAAAAGCATTGGTTGAATGGTGTTGAAAATAAATTCACAAGACTGTCAAAAGGACATTGTAACGTTGCAGTTGAAGACCTGCTCCCCTGCTGTGCAAAGTTTTGAGCAAGGGTATTTCCAATCGCCGCAGACAAAGCCAACACATGATTGACATTTCTGATTACTTGCAGTTCATGTGGCTTCTCTAATGGCCCTAAATCTCTGACAATGATAAATGCTGTCGTTGAGCCCGTGTAAACAACTGGTTTGAAGATGTAAAAGCAAAACATTTTTTTCTTTTATTTTCTGAAAGATGGAATGCACTGTAATAACACACGCAAGGCTTCATTGTTATTAGAACCGTTTCTTTTCTTTTTCACATTGGCCAGCTCATAGGATGAGGCAACAAACAAACGAGGTCCAACTGTAATGTCTGTAGAAAGTGAGAATGGAAGAGCAGAGTGTTTTGGACTATCCAAATTAATTTACTTAATTTTATATTCTAAAAGGAATTAATTCTGTATGGTGTGTGACAGTTGGGAAACACATCACTCGAGGCTTACAGCAGCAGCTAGGGTATCTTCTAAGCCTTATGGAAGAGCTTTTACACACTGACTGTGTCACTTGGCAGAGTTCCTGTTGTGACTGTGAACCACATGTGTTATTTATCTTTATGCTTGCTGACTACCTGGAACGCAAGGGCAATTTTCCTGTAGTGTTATGGCATTTATTTTCTAGGTTTTTCAAGATGAAAATACAGTAATATTTTTAATGTCTCTAAATAGTGATGGTGACACACACCTTAATCATGTGCAATTTATGGCCTAAGGTTTTACTGCATCGTAAATGTCTAAGCTGCTTCAAATCCTCAAGACGACTACTTTCAAAGTAGTGTAAGTGCTTAAATGAGCAATGTTGCCAAGGGTATAAAATTCTGCAAAATAACTCAATGCTCTGAATCCTGAAAAAGATTGCTGTCAATGAAGCATGCTTTAATCTTCATTTAATTAAGTTTTCTTGTTTGAGAACCGTAAGTCCTTAACACATGGGTCACTGATTCCCTACTTAATCCAAAAAGTCTTTCCAAAATGAGACAGGCTATCCATTTAGGTTGGTGTAGTCCTTATTACTCGTTGCTGAGAACAGGGAGAAAAAAAAAACCCAGCAGGCAAAAGCCCCCCTTTGAGCAAAATATGTTATCGCCCTGAAGATGAAGCGTGAAGCAAAGATCAAAATTAAAATTTCTCCTGGAGCATCACAGGCTTCTGGAAATGCATTTTTCAAGCCCAACAGCACTTGCTAGCAGGTGGGTCCTGTAGCACTCGTGGGACTCTCATCACCCCCTTGCAAGCCCCTGAGAGGTGTGTTTGGTAAGTAGTTCTACTTCTGCTCCACTCATGAGACCCTGTGTGGGCATAATCTTCAACCCTAATTTGTCTTTGACATGCACTGGGCTGCCTTAGTCAACCTTCAATGATATAAAATGCCTCAGACACTACTGGGGATGTGGCCATAAAGCCAGCATGTTGTCTGCAGGAAGATTGAGATTCTGTCCTGATCTCCTGACTGCCAAGAAAGAGGATGATGTACCAACCTGCATTGAGCTTAATGCCTGGCTTTGAGCTGTTATTACATAGTATCCTAAATCCACTTATGCTTATTAAAATTCCAAGCTTTGGTCATTCAGATCCAAGCTGTAGTTCTGCAGTTCTCCTGGAAGATGGGAAAACTTGTCACCTTCCACATATAGCTCCATGCTGACCTTCCACCTTACCCTGAAGGACTCAGGGGGCAATAAAGCCATGTCAACTGCAAGCTGGATACTCAGCATCTCACCTGTACCTGATGATGGTACTATGAAATGATGTGTCATTGTATCATAGAACGTCTTAGGTTGGAAGGGACCTTATAGATCATCAAGTTCCAACCTCCCTGCCATGGGTGTTCTCCCCATATTGTCCTTGATTTCAGCAAGAGAGCACTGACTCTGCCTGGTGACCCCATCTTTGGATATGCCTTGCACTCATGACCTCCACACCTGTAGTTTTAGCAGAAGTATGCCCCAAGTACCTTTCAGATCACAAATGCCTGTTCCAAGTTCTCCAACCAGATGGAAAAACCATTTGACCATGGCTTGCTGCCCACTGCTGGGGGAATGGATGTGGCTGAGGCCACTGCAGAATGCAAAAATCAGGAGGTTCTGAAAGACTTAGAGCTTTTCAAACCTAGAAACCAGGACTCCGCTGAGGAGAAAAAGGTCTCTAGGGTAGGAGACAGAGCTTTGGAGAAGGACTGGAAAGAAATGAAAGAATTGGTCTGGTTCAGATGAATGCCTACCAGTGTAAAAGAAATACTGAGTGGGGCAGTAAAATTTGCTAAGCTGTTCAGGCTTGGACAAATAAAGAAACTTCACAGTTTTGTTATGTTAATTCTGTATTAAAATAGAATAAGCACATCTAATTCCTTTTGCTTTGGCATGGTATCAGTGCTGAGTCTGACTACTCTGGCATACTCTAAGTCTGGTGTACTGCGTGTGCTCAGTCTTCCTCCCTTCCCACCAGTACATTTCAAAATAGAAGTACAACTTCTTTCTAAAACCTTCAAACCTTTGCCTTGCATATGGTTATGTTTAACCCTTTGGCAGGCTTCTCTGTTCAGCTTAAAGAAGGGGTATCGACTTCTGAATCAAGTTGCAGACCCCACTTCAAAAGTTTGGGTTTGTATTTTAGTACCTCTGAAGAATCCATTTCTGATTCCTGACTAAAAAACAGCCAATACCTGGCACATATGTGGGGTTTTAAATGGGTTTCAAAGCATTTCGTCTAACTGCTGCACAGAATTTGAGACCGACCTGCACCTGGAATGAACATGATAAATTGCAAAAGGTGGTTCCAACACAGCACTCTGGGGTGCCAGCGTTGTTAAAGGGAGATTTTTTGGCCAAAACTTTCTGTTCCAAAAGCATTCCAAAGGAGATCATTCCAATTTCTAAGTGAAGATAAACCATTACCTCTCCTCTCTTCTGGGACCTTTTGGGGCTGCCACTCCAGGACAGACTCTGCCCCACCATTAACAGCCACTTTTCATAGAGGGGAAGGGCTGAAATGGAGGAAAATTGAGATTTCATCCAAGGAGGACACATTTTCCCATTCGAGCACCTTGCTCAAAACACCCTTTAAGCTGAAGTGGGGTGGGTGGGAGCTCACAGGTGCATGATAGCTTCCCAAGGCAGAATTTATGGGGGTTTGTAGCCAAGACATCTGCTTTTCTCCAGCACTATCACAGCTTCAGACCCCGTTTAAAACAGTTTACACATCGGTTTCATGCTGGGACACTGCAGGCTTCTCTAAAAGGCTATGGCCTGTGGGATCTCAACCACACTGGGCTGCATCCCACATTTAAACCACTTCAGTGTGTATTTTGAGGCTGTGTCTGAGGTATAGTCTTAATATTTCACCCTATTTCTGAGGTATATTTTTAATATTTCATCCTCTTTATTTAAGGTATATTCTTGAGATTCAGGAGGGACACATTTTTCCTCTATTCCTCAGGTGATTTCTGCCTTTGGGGTTGACACTGCTACCCTCCTCGAGGCTGTGAGGTGTTTGCTCTGCGTTTTCCGAGGAGTTTTCTTTAAAGAGAGAGCGGTGAGGTGCTGGAACAGCTGCCCAGAGAGGTTGTGGATGCCCTGTCCGTCCCTGAAGGTGTTCAAGGCCGGGTTGGATGGAGCCCTGGGCAGCCTGGTCTGGTATTGAGTGTGGAATTTGGTGGCCCTGCATGTGGCAGGGGGTTGGGAGCTTCATGACCCTTGATGTCCCTTCCAACCCTGGCCATTCTGTGATTCTGTGATTCTGTCAAAAGATGAGAATGGGACGAGGACGGAGGGGTTGGGGGAGGAATGACTCCGTGCCTCAGTTTCCCCTCTCCTAAGTCCTCCAAGCTGCCCGATGCAGCGCAGGACACAAGGCGGCGCTGTGCTCAACGGCGGCGACAGTCTTCCCCCCAACCACTCCTCTCACCTCCCCTCTCGCTCGTCCCGCCCCCGCGTCTCCCTGCAACTCGCTGATTGGCTGCCACCTCCACCGCCGCCATTTTCAAACCGCCGGTTCGCCTCCGCCGCTGTTTTTCGCCGCCGCCATTTTCCGCCGAGCGGAAGCGGCGCGGTGTCGTCCGGTTTCCCCCTTCCTCTCGTTCCTCAACCTGACTCTTCACCATGGAAGCCGAGCCCGTGGGCCAGAAGCCCCCTCGGCGGAGAAGGAGTAGGGTCAGTGCTGGGACCAGCGCCGGCCGCTCGCCCCCGGCGGACAGCACCCCCGGTGGGGCCGCGTCCTGCAGCCGGTAGGAGCCGCCATCCCTCCCCGTCCTTCTGTCAGGGGCTGCGGACCGTGTTTCTCCCTGGGTGTGCGCGTACCGTGAAAAGGGGGTTTCGTCTTCCTGTCATGTACAGGGGACGTTTCCTCAACCCTCGGGGAGCTCCACGCTTCCTTGCCTTGTAAAAGGGACCCTGCGCCCTTCTGTCTGATGGGGGAATTCCCTTCCAACGGCTTTACGGGATCTCTGACACTTTACAAAGCGGGCTTTCTCCCCACGCTGCTGCAGGCTTTCCCACCTTATTAAGGTGGTTGTGTCCACGGCTTCGGGGGCCCTGAGTGTCCTGTAATTGGGCATAGGGTTCCCCAATGCTCCGTTGTACGCTTTAAATGTGTGTGGGAGGGGGCATTCCTCAGGCTATCACACGTTTTCCTGCCTATTTCTGTCCCGTAAAAGGGGACTTTGGTCCCATTTCAGCCTGTGTCCCCAACCGCTCAAAGGTTTCTGTGCAAATATTATTCTCCACCACCTTTTGTGGGATCCTTGCAGCCCCTATTTGTCTCGGAGAAGGAGGAGAGGCTCTTTGCTCCTCAGGGTGGGTGTTGGTGCAATGTAGGGGTGGGGTTTCTCTTTCCCCTATCTGTTGTCACGCTGCTCCCCCTCTGCCTCTTTATCACCCATTTTAGATACTGATTTCTGCAGGGTTCCCGTTGGGCGTAGTGGGTGTTGTTAAATACAGAGTTTAGGATTGCTCTGTTTCGGTCCTTTAGGGAGGATTGGGCTGGGGTCAAACTCCCTTGGCCATCACCAGCACTCTTGGGGGGCTGGGCCAAGCTTCCAGGATCTCCTCCAGTCATAACACTAGATCGACTCTGTCCTTTGGGTGTGGAAGGGATCCTGTGTCAGCCCTGGCTTTTACTCTTGTTTTTAAATCCATCTGTGTACCATTTATTACTGTTATTTTGATGTGCTGGACTTGAGAGACCTTTCTAGAGACCGCCCTGTGAAAGAAACCATTATGTCTTAAGTTTACCTGTGGATGATCTTATCTTTGTTGACCCTGATACCTGAATGTGTTTATAGGCAGTCGTGGATCTGAGTGACTCAACTCCTGATTTTTATCAGGACAAACTCAGTTTGATCAGCACAGGTTTGTGTTTTTATTGTTTTCAGGGTTAGGAAATTACTCTTCCAACTTTGCTGGTGATGTAGAAAGCACATTCATGTTCAGATAGATACGGATTTAGAGGCAGTGGGCCTGTCATCTGGATCTTTTCCTCACTGATCTGGTTCTTTGTGCCCTTTGCAAGACCGCAGTTCTTTGTAACCCTGCCTGGCTGCTGCAACCTGCCTGGGTTGGAGTGGTGAGAAAAACTCCTGTTTTTCCTCCAGTCCTGCTTGAGCCCTTGGAAGGTAACCTTTGTTTTGAAATGTGTTGAAATCTCTCACAAGCTGTGTGGGTGTGCTCTGTGATTTAAATGAAAGCAAAGTGAATGTTGGTGTTATAACTGTTAAAATGTTGGTTTTGATATTGGCTGGCTTTAGTACCCAGGGAGTGTTTCATATGGTTGAATGCTTCAATGAGCCTTAAAACACATATTTTCATAGAAATATGTTGCAGTATTGTCTTGATGATCAAACTGTAGCTTGTAATTACTACATTTGAAAAATGTAGAGTAATTGAAGGCTTCAGTGTCTTGGTGAGGTGGTGAAACATGCTGGCTGGCTCTGTTTTTGGGATGGTCACACATTCCTTTGTGAGGATTGTCTGTGTGGAGAGACTCGGAGAAATTGTGGAGAAATTGGGAAAGGAGTTTATGTGGAAAGGACACATATGTATTAAGTCTTCATCCTGAGACATAGGCAAGATGATGAAGCTGCTGGCTTGAGAATGACAGAAGAGTTTAATAACAAGTAGAGACTCTTGGTGGTCTCCAGTTCAGCCCTTCCTTAAAATAGGGCCAACTACAAATTCAGCTCAAATTGCTCAGAGCATTGGCCAGGTGAGACCAGAATCATCCAAAGACAAATGTCATTGCCTCTAGGGGGTCTGTATTTCAAAGTTGGACCACATTTATTGTGCAAATGTATTTTTCTTCATATCTATTTTTCCTTGCTGTGACTCTTTCCATTCTGCTGTGTGCACACAAGATAGCTGTTTTTTTGCTTTCTCTACTTCTTTTCAGATAGCTAGAGCCTGCTTTGCAGTCTCTCCTCATGCAAAGGAAGCCCATTCTGTTTTTCTTCATCCATTCTGTGTTCCAGCTGTAGCACGTTCTCTTTTGCCCTTGTCTGGATGTAGAATCACAAGGTTGGAAAGGAGCCACAAGATCATCTAGCCCAACTGTCCTCCTGTCTCCATTACTGCCACAAGCTGTAAACCATATCTCGTAGCACCCCATCCAGCCACCTTGCTGCAGAACACAAGTGACATCATTTACATTGCTTAATCTCCTCAACTGTGGTGAAGTGGAAAATGAGGAGGGAGCAAAAAAAGTATCTGGAAATAGGTTTGTTTTCTCTGCTTTATTTTTGTTTACACCTTAGCCAAGTTTGTGTCTTGTGTCTGAATGCTCCTGCTACAGGGTTCAGTTCTAAAGCTTTCAACCAATCTGACCTTGGCTACCTCCATCCTCTATTGATTTGCCTTAACACTTGTGCAGGCATGCATGAAAAAGCCTTTTGTCTCCAGCCCTGTAACCCGACCCTGGAGGAGGAGTCCTCTGCCCACCAGGCTGATTTTAGTCAAATATCTCCAGGCAAACCCAGAGCTCCGGTTGCAGGCCTGGGGCCTCTCGTTGAAAGTCTATGAATGCGTGAAATACATTCAGCAGTGTTTGAGGGCGAGGTAATAGCCTTTATTAGATGTGCCCCTTTGCACACGCTGCTTTGCTTTTCTACTCGTAGACCCTCATGGATGTGATGTTCTCAAGCAGTCTCAAACCTGCTGAGGATTAGCATAAAATTGTTTGGGTTGGAAGGATCCTCAAGGGTCGTGAAGTGCCAGCTCTCCTGCCTCAGGCAGGGTTGTCAACCGATCGAGTACTAAACCAGACTGCACAGAGCCCCACTCACCCTGGCACTGAATGCTTCCAGGGATGGGGCAATTGCAACCTGTTCTAGCATCTCACCACCATATTTTGTAGAAAGCATCAATTTTTGTTTCCAAAAGCGTTTGTGACCAGGGAGATGTGAAGGGGTGCTGTTTGGACAGAGTATTTGTTATCAGGCCTTTGTGTAATCCCACAGCTGTGTCTAAAAAAGGGGGGAGACAGTGTGATAGATGGTAACTTCACTTGGCTGTGGGTATTTCACATGAGAGCTCTGATCTGGGGATTGCTCTAACATCTTATTTTCCCTTTAGGTCTTTCCTTCCTTCAGCAATAGAATCAAGGTTAGAAAAGACCACTAAGATCATGTAGTCCAACATAAATCATCTACTGCAACCACAATAGTGCAGTAGTTCTTCCATGATTATGTCAATCGGATTTAAGGTATGAGCAGGGCAGGTAATTTCTCTGTTGAACAAAGGGAGAGGAAGATAACGTGCCCAGAGCAGTGCTGAGGTGAGAGAGAGGAATACATTTACCGAGATTATTTGCTCTATTGCCAGCTGGTTTCAGACCTGGAATCAGAGTGCAGTGCTAGGGGAATGTTTCTATGAACTTCACATCCTTGGCTTTGACAGCTGAGTGGCGAATAAACTGCAAAAAGGCTTCTGGGATGGATAGAAGAAATCTTGTTTGGGTTTTTGTTTGTTCTGTAATCCTGTTCCTGACTTCATAGCTTATCTCATATTGAGGTGAATCCAGGTAAAGCTGACGGCTCAGGGGCATGTTATCTCTTCTGAGGCAACGCAGATAAAACAGTGAGTGTTCTCTTGCCCCAGACGCACTATCTAACCCCAGTTTGCATCTCTCATACCTCTTCTGCCAAGCTGCAGGACCCATAGCTCAGCACCCTGAGGGGAGGAGACAGGTACCCTCCAACCCCAGGCAAGCCTGGAGTTTACAAAATGTTCTTATCTTTGTCCAGATTCTAACTGTTCTGGTATCTAGAAACAGTCCATGGCATTCATATTGCAAAAGCAGCCAGAGGGAATTGTGCAGGGTTGAAATACTGCTGTGCTGAGGACAGAAGTGGACTGTCACATCATTTAATTTCAGCCCTAACTCACATTCCCCTGCTCTAGTGTCTGTATCTCGTGTTTTGGTAGTACAGAGTCACTGCTATTTGCAGCTGATCCTGTGATCAAATGTGGTTCTGTGGTCGGCTGATCCTTGCTCAGCTTTTGAGGTCTCAGTATTAAAACAAGGATGTGCTACTTGAGTCGAACTCTGCAGTGGGAAGGGGAAAGATGCATATTCATGTACTTGTAAACATTTTAATTGTAACCATCAGTTCTCAGTTGTTATTCAAATGGGATTAATCCCAATTATCCTGCTGACTTTGGAAGGATTAAAGAAAGTGCTTTTTATGTAGATCACATTTAGTGTGGAAGATGGAAAAGCTGCTCAGTTGTCAACTTCTTGTCACATTAAGCCTTTGAGGCCTGAAGGAGGCCGGCCACTGTTGGATTGAGAAAGCAAGGACAGACAGCTGCTGGCAGTGTGGTGAGTGGATGGGACTGGCAGAGCAGCAGCAGGTGTTGGAGACTGACAGCATCCATGTGTGTTTTCTCATTTGTGGTGCAACTGTGAACCCCCTACCAAAGGGGGGTGGATGTTCCCCAAAACAATTCTGTTTCCGCTGCTTCCCTTGCAGAAATCCCACTCAGTGTGACTGCAGGGTTTTTCTGTTGAACCAACACCCCCAAAAACATGTGATTGCTGACCAAACCACCTTTCCTTATGGCTCGGGGATTGCTGAACTCTGCTTTAGGGTTGTGACTGCGAGGAGGATGCATTTTTTGGTGTCAGCCTGCAGTCACATAAAGCAAGAGCCTTTGCTGCAGCTGCTGAGGGAGCTTTGTAGAGAGATTTCATAGCTGAGTTAGGAGCAAAGAAGCTGGTTGTCAACTTGGATGGATTTTAAAGAGGCATCTGAAACGAGTCCTCTCTGAATAATAAAAAGTCTTTCGAAATCTGTGATCACCCATTTATTCTGCACGGTTTGCAGTAAAGTCTTCAACTGGCTTGTGTTTATTCACTACACATTTAGCCTGTTTAATGTCAGTTGTTTGTTGGCCTATGACCTAATGCCAAGTGTTTTGATGGTGATACCTCTTTCTTCTTTCTAATTATGGCTTTTCTGAAATGAGTGTTTGTTTGCTCTTGATCTCTTTTGTGATTAAAGCCTATATTCCGTCAGACTTTCTTGGACTGGTAAAATAATAATGCAGAGTGCAAACATACACTTTTCTTTCCTATTATCACATCAAAGTTAGCACAAATGGAAACTTTTACTCCACTGAAGAAGGTAGCGATTAAAATGCATCGCTTGAACATAATTGGAAGCTACAGTGCAGCTTTCAGAAAATGTCTAGAGGCTCTCATATTACCACTGCTTTTATTCCAAAGCAGACTGTGAGTGTCTGGGTCTCAATGTGTTCGGGGCTTGGTATGCAAACATGCAGTGGCTTCGGTCAGTTGTGCTTCAATGCCCAGCTCACAGGAGGTGGGAGATGCTGCACTTGGGCAGTGGTAAACAGGAATCAATCAGGGTTTCATCTTCTAAAAAGCTTTTACTTTGTTACTTCTGCTTCTCTTCAGTTTTCATTTGTGCAGGAGCTCTACTTTCCAACAGCTGGGAACAAAGTATCTCTAAAACTGGGGCTTTGTATTTAAAGTGATAAAATTGTGGCACTGTACTTTTGCTTTGGATAGACTCATTTTCAGTGAAACCTATTAGCTTTTTATGCTTTTCAACTCTCCCTGCACTCTTGAGTGCCTGAAGGTTTAATAAAATCTGTATGTTCCTGTAGCAAACTGGATTGAAATCCTGACCTTACTGGACACCAATTAACACCTGCTGATGTAAGAGTACTGGTGTTCTTCTGCAAGGAGCAAAGAAACCTGAGCATACCTGACTGGTCACAGCCCTGTACACTTGTATCTCTTTGTTAGGCCATTCTGAGTGTATTAAAGCACAGACAAAATGAATATAACAAGCTGAAGTAAGCACTGTGTGTGCTTTCAGTGGCCTCTGTGCAAATATCTAAGAAATGTTGATAACACCTGTGGAGCACTCGCCTCCTGTGCGTGCTCCCTGTGCACCTCAGTGCTTGGAGGTGCTGGAAATGAGGTTTCTCATAGAGGAGATAACATGGGAGCAGAGGGACGAAAGAAAAACCCGTGAAATCATTCAAAACTTAGCTTTTTTTCTAAAGCATGATGCTTGTGCTTTGCCGAAATACATGGCAAATGCCACCAGCCAGTTATTGAAACCTCGGGTAGCTTTTAGCACTCTCAGCTTCCCTTTATCTGAACACTGATTGTGGGTTAACACCAGTCTCTTAATTACTATGTGCTGATGATAGCCTGACTCGTTATTGTCTTGTAAAACAGAAGTCACGCTACACTTACCAAGTAATTATCTTCACTCATAAACGATTATCCTCAATGTTCATTTGCTTAATCCAAGCTATTACTGCTGCAATTAATATTTTTCAGGGCAAACTTGTCACAGATGCCTTCAAGGATGCTTCCATCAGATAAGTAAATCACGGTGGGTTAGGAGGAGAGATTTTTGCAGCCCAGACAACTTCAGTCCTAAGGTCAAAAGATAAGACATCTCTTCTGTAAACAGAGCCCTTTGATGATAAGGAAGATCCCATCAGTGCCTTGGCACCCAGTGAAGTAATCCTTTTCCACGTGCTGAAGGTACTTTTTCCTCAAAAAGAAATGTTCTTAATTCTAAATGTCTTTTCTGGCTGCTTTTGCTTCTGGCCTGAGTGTAGGCAAAGGTTGGGCTGAGCCCACAAAAGTGGCACAGTCCAATGTGATGGGGAGAGGAGCTCGTTTTTCTATTTTTCACTTAATTAGTAGTTCATCATAGAATGGCCTGGGCTGAAAGGGACCACAGTGAAAAAAGCAAAGCACTACAGCAATGTCAGTATGTAAAGGTGGTTTTTCTTAAAGGACTGAAATCCAGTGTGAGAGACAACAGGTAAGGGCAGGCAGTAGGATTTCAAGTTTGGATTATTGTCTTTGTTGCCCTGGAGGGCAGCAGATAGTCCCAGACTATATTGGGAAATAGCAGATATCAGCTAATCAAGAACAAGAGGAGGCTGGCAGCCTTCCTTCCAAGCAGTGGTGGCAGACACAGGCTTATCTGAAGATAGCAGTGGATCTCTTCTGAGGAGTCTTTAAAAGAAGGCAAATGCATGTGATGCAGTAGAAGAGGAATCCTATAAAGTGAGCTGGGAAGTGCAGAGAATGATGCAGTTAATATGGAGGACTTATGAGCTTAGATGAGAAAAATTTATAGTTGAAGAACAGCTTACTGTGAAGGAAAAAAGACCTGGCTTTATTAATCTTCTCAACTCCAAAAATGCAGCAGCCCTTTTACTTACATCTCTACTGGATAAAAAAGGATAGTAAGAACTTGAGCTCTAACTGGGAGTGTGGATACTGTGCTTCAGACCAACATTGTGGTGCTTTCATTCTTTCTGTGATACCAACAGAGACTCAAGGTGCAGCTGCTTTGCCTTGAAACTGTTGAGCTTGGACTATTTCACCAGCTGCCATTCATCTGTCATTCATTCTCACGTGATGGCACGTGGGTTTCCAAGTGGCAGCCAGCAAGCCTCATGTCCTTGGTATGCCTGCTGAACACATCCCAAAACATCCCTAGGGAAGGCAGTGATCACTGTTTGCCATAGGCTTTGCTCCCTGCTTGCATGATTAAGCAAACTGCAGAGGTGAGGAAAACTGACAGCCTCGAAACTCTTTGCTTCTTCACAGAAATGGGATTTGAGTGAGTTTAATAGAGTGCTGAGCATGTCAAGTAGAGGCAGAATTGTTATTAACCTATGAAATTGTCTGTCTTGTGGATAGGCTTTAGTGTTTGATATTCTGCAGTGGAGGGATGGAAATGTGAGGCAGCTCAAGGAAGTGGAGAGCCATAGCATTGCCAGCTCCCTGCAGGGCTGGACCTCAGACCATGTGAAAGTGAAGGCTCAAGAAAATAAAGGGCAAGGAAGAGAGGAGGAAAAGCGTGTGCAGATTAAAGAAGTGTTCCTTATCTGATGAGAGAAGAGCAAGCCAGTGCTGCTGAGAATTTATGGGACATCTGCAGCTTTCACTGTCAGGTCAAGCTTCCAAATGCCAGAGCAGAGCACACAGTGAAGTATTCACATTGTTCCTGCTGAGATGAATGCTGGTGCTCAAGTCTGACATCATAGCAGACCTCAAGGCTTTCAGTTTCTGTTGCATTAATTGCTTTTGGTTTCAATTTTCTGGGATATTGGTCTTGCCAAAGTCATTCGAGGTAAAACCGAGCCCAAGAGGATTAAAAAATGTTTCTTCTTCCCGAGGGCTGGAATTTTGGGAACTGTTTATATGTGGAAGGATGTGAGCAAACAGCTGAGGCCACTTTTCAGAAGTGCCAAAGTAGATGTCCTACATGTGCCGAGGTCCCCTGGTGGGAAGTGGGAGGTCCTCTGGTGGGAAGAGGTATCTTTATATTGTTTTGGCAGTAGCAGAGGATGTTGCTGCTTGTGACAAACAGCTTAAGAATTTAGGATTGAAAGTATGTGAACGAGGCGTGCTGGTAAAAGACAGCTTAGACTGTAAACATTGTGTGGACCTAGAGTCACCTGATTTCATATGGACCTTACTTATACTGAGAACTTGTCTTTACAGTTTGATTTTTCTACTTTGGAAATACAAGGGGAAATGGTTTGAAGTTGAAGGAGGGAAGATTTAGATGAGGTGTCCAGAGGAAGTTCTTTGCTCTGAGAGTGGTGAGGTGCTGGAACAGCTGCCCAGAGAGGCTGTGGATGCCCCGTGCATCCCTGCAGGGGATCAAGGCCAGGCTGGATGGGGCTCTGGGCAGCCTGGGCTGCTATGAAATGTGGAGGTTGGTGGCCCTGTATGAGGCAAGGGGGTTGGAGCTTCATAATCCTGAGGTCCTTTCAAACCTGACTTGTAAAGACTTATTTTGGATACTAGAAAAACTCCTTACAATAAATGCTTTCTTTCTACCTCTGCTATCAGTTGGCTAAAGTTGCTTGTTGTCACCTCTCTTTTGTTTTTCCTTTTTCCCTTCTCTTCCTTTCCAGTCAGATGTGCCAATGTATTTTATACTTTCATTTCTGTAAGCAGCTTTGAGTCTGCTATCACTGCGTTCTTGCTCTGAAGAAGCAGCGGAAGTGTGGGGTTTTCTGGTGAGTGTCAGGGCCCTGCAGCACTGGAACTTAAAGGAACATTTTGAAATGCCTGAGAAAGGAAAGCAGTGATAAGAGCCCTGTGAATAATTTGTGGAAGGAAGGAACTCTTCCCAGAAAGAAACACAATAAGTAGTGAAAGATGGATGAGTGCTGGGAAGCACTGCAGTGAGAAACGAAACTACAATGAAAATTTCCCTGAAAAATAATTCATAAGTGAGGAGGAAACTTGGTGATGGACTTGATGCTGCTGAGTAAAACAGTTAATGAGGATGGAAAAGCCCTTTTCCCCCAATGTATCTTACATAAGGTGGGTTCTTACTGAGTGAGGATGTCTGTAATGGTGAAGCTGGTGTCCTTTTATTGCTGCAACTGAAGGACTTTTTAGAAACCTGAAATGTAGGTGAATGCAGGGATTGCTCCATCTGCTAATCAGAATTACCTGGTCTAGAGGGAGATATCCCTGCCTATAGCAGGGGGTTGGAACTAGATGATCTTAAAGGTCCCATCCAACCCAAACCATTCTCTGATTCTACATAAACATGACAGCCCCATGCTAAAAGACAACTATCAAATATTCCAGATTAGGAAATACCTCATGCAGTGGGGAGCCATGTAGTGCTGAGCCTCCAGTAAATGTATTACGTGTGTCATCAGTGGACAGCTAACAAAGCTTTGCCTTGTGCAGGTTTTCATGTGAGAGCCGTGTCCCATTGGGGCATGACTTTGTCACCTCGTGACAAGCCCTGACCACGAAGACTGCAGGTGTGAGTTTAAGGAACTTGGTCTTCTAAACCAAACCATACTACTAAAATACTCAGAGTTGGAGAACACAAGTGGCTTGTGACTTGCTTTCAAATAGCATTTTAAATGGCCATTAAGTTTACCCTCCTAGCTGCACATACTCTTTGCTTCTAGCTTGTAGACTGCAGGGGGCAAACCTCAGCAGTCCCTGGGAAGCAGCTGCAGTTGCACGTAGCATTCACATGCCCAAATACAGCCTTGTTCTTTTAACAGTTTAACATTTGCAGCTTTGATTCGCTTGCAGAATCTCCTTCCTTCGCTGTGAGAAGTATAAATAATTCCACAGTTTCCCCACAGAGAATTACAGCCTGCCAGCAAAATCTGCTCAACTCCAGTGCCATAGGGTTGGTGGTCCCACAGTTACCACATCCTGGTGAGAGGGGAAGTACCTTATTAAATGTTTAACATAATTGCAAGCAATTACCTGACCAAACCTTCAACTTTACCTGCAAATGGACAGGAAGGCAGGCTTGATCACAGGACTTGACTTCCTGGTGTCTTGCTCTCCTCAGGCAATTTTATTTAGGGTTACTTTGAAGTCTTTCCAGAAATTAAAGCTGGATGGAGACCCTCCCAATAAATAGCCTTTTAACAGGAAGGAAAAAGACACAGATAATATCAGACCTGACTGTCAGATGTATGGATGCTCCCGCGTGGACAAGATAATTTTTATTCCTTGATCAGGACCCTCAGTACTTCCCAACAAGTTCTCCAAAAGAGATATTTACACCCATAAAAAGGGATGATAAGGTCTTCTGTTTGAGACCATGGCTGCAGACTTCATGCTCATAGCATAATCCCTGCTCTATTTGGATGGCTTGCTGCTCACCTTTATTCCCAATGGTTGTTTTGGTGAAGCTGTAGAAAACAGACAACAACAAAAAAGGCCTAAAGCCAATAATGTGATTAGAATTGCAAATCTGAGTCAGCCCTGCCTAACGTGTAGGAGTAACAACAACGTTGGCTCAGGTTTCCTGCATGTTTCAGCAAGTAGTCCCAAGGACAGGCAGTGGTGTAGCCTGATTTCCTATGGAGCTGCCTCCTGCTTGGCTTCACTGATGTCTTTTTATCTCCACTTCCATGGCTGAAGCATAACATGATGTGTGGAGATAGAAAATGGTTTGGAAAGATAAAGTGTGTGAAAGTTGAGTCTTTGAGTCTGTTCAATGGATGCAAGTTGCTTTGGGGAAGGCGTAAACCAATAAACCCCTGCTGGGGGTTCTGGGCCCTCCTGGGCTCTGATCCCAGAGGCATCAGAGCATCATTTGCAAACCACTGATGCTATCCAATACACTTTTCCTTTGGTGTGCTCCAAGAGCTTTCTTCTTGGTCTGTCATCCTTGTGTTTTAGAGCACACACACTGGGAATTTTCTAGTACAAGCTTAGAGACTCCAGAACTGCTGGGGCTGAATCAGGCAGAGCTTTACTTCATCACTGAGGATGCAATGAAATCCTCCTCCTCTAGATGTCACCTCTGGATTGGGAAACAGCTCTCCCTTTGGTTTCACCCCAAGGTATAACTTAAGGGTTTATATTTGAGTTTAATATTACAGTAAGTCGACCAGCTGGGCTACATTTGGAATTAATTTCACTGTACCAAGTCAAATGTGTAATGCTCCCCCACCCAGGGTGAAGGGAAATAATTTCTTGCCTACTACAGGATGACAGTTTTTTTTTTTTTGCTGTTTCCTGCACAATCAATCTTCTTTCATGACATGCTGCCTGCTGACCAGGTCCTTTTCTTAAACCATTTAAGCTCTGCAAGCTCCAAGATGACTTGTGGGGAAGAAAAGTGAGCAGAGAACCAAAATAAATGAATAAATCTGGGAGTGTGGGTGGTCTGGAGGAGGCACACAGAAGGGCAGGGAGTGTTCATCACCTGCATCTTCACTTAAAAGCCCTTCTGCAAAGCGGTCGGGATGGTTCCAGGTTCATTTCTGACAACCCAGAATACATTTTTCTTCAGCATCAGAGAGACCGCAAAAGTTTATTGCATGAAGTTCCAATTAAGCTGATTTCTCACCCCCGCACACATAAATATGTTAAGACTGAACTGCTTCTGTATCTTGCTCAGTGAGAACAGTCAGTTATAGTGCTTGGCTTAGCGTAGATCCCTAGATGAAACAAGGCCTTCCAGTGAGCTGAAGTGATTTAATTCCTGTGAGTGGTTTGGGTTTTGTTGTTTGAATGGCAGTTTTGTTCATAAGTCCCTTGAACTGACTGGAAAATATCACCCAGAGTACTATGAAGCATTAACTAATTAGTGGCCTGTACTCAAAAGTCTTTTCCTAATGCCATCTGCATTACTTCCAGGGACTTTGCACTTCATGCAGCCATTCCTCAGAAGCATTGCGGTGGGACTGGGCAGCTGATTTTGTTACCACTGTTTCACAAAGGGCTCAGCTTCAAAACTCAGAACAGTTAACGACAGAACAAGGCCAGTGCAGAAGGGCTGACATTCAGCAAAATCAACCACGACACAGCTTGGCCTCTGCCTCTCCCACCTACAAGATTGCCAGCTGCTGTCAGTGTCCCATCGCCTTCCCTATGGGGGTTTTTAATCAGTCACAGGAAACTGTTTTGTGTTCTGCCAACAGGTGAGAAAGAAAGTGCTCTTTACAAAGGGTGAGGTGTTGACAGGCACCATGTTGTCAGTGCAGCAATCTTTATCATTGCATCAGGCCCTGTTTTCAGAACCCAGTTTACCTGTGTGATGTGCTGTGTTGCTGCTTGTTATTTCAGCAGACTGATGCAACTCCCTGTTAGTTTTGCACCCTGAATTTCATTTGTGTTCATCTCTTTGCACGGATTACAGCACTTTGTGGTCTCCACGTAGTGAGGCTGCTGCAGTACTAATTCATACACGTAAGGGGGCAGATTTGAGATTATTCTGCAACCAAACTCCATTTTCTTTGTGTAAAAAGAAAAAAAAAAAAAACTTTGGGATAATCTTTAGAAGAGACACAGCAATCTTTGTACTAACTGTCCAAGAATGTTCTGCTGAACATGTATAACCACTACTTGTGCTGAGTGAGTTTTAATAGCGGGTTTCCTGTGGACGTCTGGCAGACTTTCTCTCTCCAAAGCCTGTATGTTCTTTCTAGTGAAGTGCTGTTTGTTTCACTTGCACTGAGATTTATTTTGTGTGTGGGTGGTTTGTTTGTTTGCTGTTATAGCTGCAAGCGGCTACAATGCTTTTATTAAAACTGCATTCCTACTGTGTTTAAGAATTGAAAACAGACTTCAGGTGTATTTATGCTTCTCCCATGGAAAGAGATTAGAGCCTTGTGTCTGAACTCTCCTCCCCTTCTCAGCATGCCAGCTTATGTGTCTTCCTTGGCCCCCAAGATGCAGTCTTTCCCTGCCAGCCTCCATAAAATTATCCCTGCAGGCAACGTTTCCTCTTCTACTGTAGTAACTACATTTCTTAATCCTTCATCTTTTATTGCTTTGTCTGATTTTCAAGCTCTTTCACTCCTTGCACGCCTTTCGTTACACTCTTCCTTATTGGCTGCTCCCTCCTAAACCTTTATGGTCAGATATCCAAATGATATCAGTGGCTGTCATCTCCTCCAAGGGAATTTGGGCTCTAGACTGGTCTAATGTGTTCTCCACTGCCATCTAACCTGATCTCTACTGCAATCTGTGCACAACCTGAGTAAAACGGGCTAGATGTGGGTTATAGGAAGGCTCACCAACTGGAACTTAACAAACAGAACTTGCTCCTCTAATGCTTTCCCAACAGCGCAAGGGGTTGGAGGGCCTCAGTACAAAGCATCATGAGATGTTCCTAACATATTTCAGTAGCTACAGAGGACTGAGAAGCACTGTTGTGATCTTAACATCAGGGTTCTGACTACAAGCTTAGGTCAGACACAGGTGCCAGCCCGTTGGACCAGCTTCAGTTGTAGCCTCCTGCTGAAGCTCATGTGAAAAGGACAAGCCCAAAATATGCTGTGTGAGAAGTGAAGCCAGTGGGAGGAAAAAGATTGCTAAAGGTTGAAACAGAGTTAGGAAAGGTAGTCTCTGTGAAAGGAGAAAGTGTCTTGCCTGAGCACAGAAGGTGCACTAGATGAAGCCTTAAACTAATTTAATACAACACTGCAAACCCTGCTTGTGAAAATAAATTCTCTTGGGGTGGTTACTGGCCTATGTCAACTCAGCACAGGCTAATTTGTTACTGGCTTGCAGAGCTGCCTGGGATATCAGCGCTAAATGTGTTTACTTTTTCTTGCATTTAGTAAGAGAAGAATGAAAAGGGTTGTCCCCTCAAAAAGTAAAAGCATTAAACAATCTCTTTTGTAAGAGTAAAGTACACCTTCAAGTCCTTATAATGTTTAAATATTTAAAATATGAAGTCACTCAGTGCTGCCTTACCACCCACCTACTGAGGTCTGTTTCTCTTACAGACTTACCCTGAAATTGTATAGACATTACATTACACAACTCCACCCTGCAGCCATTTCCTGCCCAGCTCCTCAGTTCTCACTCTTTTCCAATTATTTTTTCTCCTGTCTCCTTTTCTGTTTTTCCTACAGCTCTGGCTTTTTTTGGAGTCTAGGAAATGAAGTTCCTGAACTGCTGCTGGCTTACTCTGCCTGCCCAAATCTAGCCCTCTCTCCTGTTCTTTTTTCCCCTGTGTGGGATAAGTGCTAATCACCTTCAGCCTCCAAAGCAGTGCAGGGCATCTTTTTATAGCCCTGCTGAAGACGATGAGGAGGTAAACTTTCCTAAGAACATAAGAGCTGATTCAGGCCAAGGGTCCCTCTGACCTGATGTGCTTGTTCTGGGCACTAAGAGACTACTATTAGGATCAGAACTGGCATTTACAATGCTCCTTTCTCCCACACTGTCCCAGTCTCCAAAAGTTTTCAGACCATCTCAATAACTCTTCCTACGCCTGGTCTAGTTAATCATAAAATCTTTAAGGTAGGGGAAGACCTTTAAGAGCAAGTCCAACAGTCAGCCCATCCCCACTATGCCCAGTGAACCACATCCCTCGGTGCCACATTTCCACGTTTCTTGTTTGCCTGCAGGGATGGTGACTCCACCGCCTCCCTGGGCAGCCTGTGCCAATGCTTCATCACTCTTCAGAGAAGAAATATTTCCTAATATCCCACATGAATCTCCCCTGGTGCAACTGAAGCCCACTACCCCTCTTTCTATTACTGTTTTACCCAGGAGAAGAACCAACCCTCACCTTGCTACAACTTCCTTTCAGATAGTTTCATCTTCCCCTATGTGGACCTTGTATTTCTGACAGCTTTTGGTAAGAATTCCCTCAGGTCAGCTGTCTGTGTGAGGTGGAAAGGGCTCTTTTTCTTTCCGTTTTTTTTCTTTCCGTGGCTGGAAAGGGCTCTTTTCCACTGAAATAGGCAGGAAAAGGGATGTGCCCTGCCCCTGTGCTGCACAGCTTCTGCAGAACTGCCCCTGAGGTTTGATGAGCTCAAGCCAAAGTCATCCTGTGACTCTGCTTTTGTTGTGAACCATAAATCATTACAAACGCGTTATTCTGGTGCTGATGAGTCTCTGTAGCGGAGGGCAGGATGGCTCCCTTCAAACATAGCAATTCCACTGCTGCCATCAATCCCCCACCTCCACTTACAAGAGTCCTGAGCTGCAATATCGTCCTGTGGAATAGAAACAAGCAAGCAACCGCATTGCAGTGTTCTTTCATAGCTTTTTTATATGCACATGTGCAACTTAAGCACATAATTGTCTCACTGAGCACAAGCCTACCTTGTCATTCAGATTACCTTGTATTTCTGCAGGTTGCAAGGACGTGTGGGGAATGTATATGGAGTGCATTGGTTGTTGGTAACTTGTCATGCTGTGTTGTTTTTCCAGCCCTGGCGTAACTGCTTTCCTAGTAAGGGCTGCAGCAACTGCTTGCTTAAAGGAGAAAAAACGCAGAGCCATTTAGAATTGAAAAAAAAAAAAGTTTCTGCCTGTTAACACTGAAACGTATCTTTTCCCGAGCGTTCTCTCGTGATGATTTGTAATATTTATTGCATCAAGCTTGGTTCCCACAAGAACTCAAAATAGCCATCTGGATTTGAAGGGACGCAGCCTTCCTCGGCTGGCATGGCTGCGGGACGCAGAGCTCACTCCCATGGCTTCTGGGCACTTGGAATTCCTCCGTCCTGACTGCTCTCCCCTGGGAGCGTTCAAAATAGGTACCAGAGGGAAAGGGGCTCTGGGGATGGCATTCAATGGAAACAGTTTAAAGTACAACTCATTTCAGCTGAACTTGGAACCTTTTGCTCCCTGCCTGGAAATGCTGAAAAAGCGTAATGTTCACTTGGAGAATTGAGAGTGTGGTTTTGTGGGAATTGAGCATCAGGTGAAGTTAAGCAGAAAGGGTAAGTGGTTCATAAAGCACTCAGAGATGGTGGCCTTCACCATTGTACACAAAACACTGTATTTTCAAGTCTAGTCTCTATGAGAGGATGCTTTCCTGTAAAACTGCGTATTGTTTACAACATTTGTTTCCTTTCCCTTTCCTCCTTGAATGCAGTCCAGGCAGCCAAACATTTATTGATGGGGGTTTTTGTTCTTTGTTACCTGGTGATGCAAAGTTTAACACTGCTCTGCCGAGAAGCCTGCTTTCATTTTGTAGTAGTGGCAGTTTCTCTGGAACACAGCTCACTACTGAATCTGGGACCAAAACTGCTGGAGGGGAAGGGAATTATTTAAGATAAAGCCTGACTAAAGATTTCTCTAAGCCTGCACATCTAGGACATGACTAAGTGAGTCAAAAAAGGTGTAGATAGTCTTTTATATAACTGAATGACAATTGCATTTGAGGTCCTGCTAAAAACTTTTCCCTTTCATTTCACTTAACTTTGGACCCTCCAAAAAACTGATTGCTTAAATCTGAGCCTCACCCAAGGTTCCTTTATAGTCACGCAGAAAGAGAGGCGCCTCCAGGGCATGGCCAAAGCAGCTTCAAATGCCTGGCCAGAGGTGTCAGCCTCCCTGCAGGACTGACAGGGAAGCCTGGACAACTGCCTGCCTGTCATGGGCTGACAGATGAGCCACGTGCACAGCAGGAAAAGGGGAGCCGAGGTTCGGCATGCGGGGTCGGTGCTCTTGTATTTCTGTTCCTGCTTTTTAATTGTTAGGATTATCTTCCAGCCCATCATTCATCTGAGAAGCCATGCAGGGCTGACAGAGCTGATTGACAAGGGCCTGGTGCACGAAACCCAGTGGCTCAGAGGCTGAGGATGCACTGCACTCTTCTGCCAGAGATGACCTCGCAGCAGTGAGAGCGATTGCATGGCTGCTGACAAGCAAAATATTTTGTCAGCAGCTGCACAGCTTCTCCCTAAAGTCCTCCTCCCCCGTCTGCTTCAGCATTTACATCATATCTCTGGAAATGAGAGTACAAATAGCTCTGTGAAATGGACAGGATGACTACACGCAGCGTATCGGGAGACATTTGTTCTATCAGTAGCTTTCATTTGGTCTGATGAAGAGGAATACAGTTTTCTCTTTCTAATAATGGATAGTTGCCACAGTCTTCTGTTACATGCTTGCAAACAAGAATACCTGCTTTCAGAGCCAGCTCTGCCATGGGTCTTTGCAGAGGAGAGCCCATTCTTGCTGATCTTCACTTTGGAAGCATGGATGGAAGTGAGGGCAAATGCAAGGTGAGAGAATGGCCACGTTTGAAAGCCATGAGGGTGTTAACATCGATGTCTGTAGAGATACCATCTCCCTCCTGTGCCCTGCAAGATCAATAGAGGCATGTAGGCTTTGTTTCCTCAACAGTGTAGGTTCTCTCAAGGTGTTCCCATTGCCTTCTCAGCACATTGGTGTGCAAATGTAGAGGTGACCTTAGGCCACAACTGTTGAAGATTGATTTTGCACACACAGAGAGTTGCCTCAGCATGCCAGCTTGCAAAGCACCAAAGGTTTTCCTCTCCAGGCTTATGTTTGCTATCTCTCAGTTTGGCCAGTGCAAATGTTTGTTCAGTCACCTTGTTAACTCAATGGCAGCAACGGTGCTCTTACAAATAATCATCACAAAAGACTATTGTTTTCTGTTTCATTTCATGACGTGCTGCAGTGTGTCATCAGACCAGAAGCCTTTGAAAATGCCACTGTGTGCCGAGCTGGAGTAATCTGAGCAGTTGGGGTGAGGTTTGCTGGAGAGAGGAGACCTGACCATGTGCTGTTGAAATATCCTTCTTGTTCTTATGCAGAGAAATCTGGCTGCCAGCCTCAGCAGCACTGCTAGGAGCTCAGTGTTTGCTGACTTTAATTTGGAGTAGATACGCAGCCGGGGAGGGAAGTCTGAAGGCAAACTGGAAGGAAGATGCTTGGGTCATAAGGGAAGTCTGTGGTGCAAAGATATCATTTCAGTGCTCAGATGGAACTAAATGTTGCTGTGTTGGCTGTGGAGAGATTGTTAGTGTGCAGCTCTGGAGGGGTCAGACGTGTGATTATGGAAGGATATCAGCGCGTGTTTAATCTCCTCTGCGCTTATCTGCTCATGTTTGGTGCTGCTGCAGATTGCTTCTTCAGACAAATAGCCACCATAATCCACTCCTACCCATGAGGAGCAAACGCTTCTAAAATGGAAAAGCAGCCTTCCCCTTCAGTCTGCACCGAGCTTCATAAAACTACTTAAAATTAAATGTTCTTTGTACAGTGTAAACCTGCCCAGAGTGTCTGAATGTGCTTCCTTTCGAAGCAGGGCTTGTTCCAACAGAAAAGAAGAAAGTAATGGCTATTCCAGAGCGTCTGCAAAAGTACAAGAAGTTCTCAGCTCAGCAGTAGCACTGCTTGCTCCTGTCCAAGTGGTGGATGGGTTCGAGTGGTTTTGATCGCTGTTTAACTCCGCTGCCCCGCGTTTTCATGGCTTGGCTGTTTGAAAGCTGAGCCTACTAGAATTCTTAATTGCACCCGCGTTGCAAAGTGTGATGCTGCTGCTGCCAGAAAGTTATTGCAGCTTTCTAAACCACATTTCCAGAGAGCAAACCGTCATTCTTTTGCTCTCCGTATAATTACGGCTATAAGTATCCCACTTCCTTTTGTGTGCAGTGAGAGCATTAATGAGGCAGCATTAATGACGGAGAAGCAGTCTGCAAACTTGAACTCCTCACGGAGTTCATTGCACCATTTTCTTCTCAGCCACTGAAGCACTGAGTCCTTCTGTCTTGCTTTTAGATATTTAAAATGTCTGTCAATAGGTTTTTCTCCAATTAAGGCTTTCACCCTGGAGCTTTTCAAGATAAGGAACCGTGACAAACTCTACAGTAAGTGCCCTTAGTCAGCAGTTGTTTGCACAGCGCTTGGGAGGCCTCTCACACTGGCCAAGGCCTCTGGATATTGTTGGGAGTGGAAATATTAACGACATTAAGTTAGGGATCCAGAGGCTGTTTCTTCTTTTTTTTTTTTTTTCTTTTTCCTACAGAAAAGCTTTACATTAAAATTCAAAAGGCTCTTTGTGGAGCTCTCCGTGCTTGTCGTTCAAAATGGGGCTCACCCATTCAAAATGATGTTGCTTGTTTGGGCAACAAGTTGCTGTAATATTCACCATCTCGGTCCTTAGCTGGCACAAGTGGTTTATATTTAAGAACAGCTCGCACTGAAAACATTCCCTCCCCCCCCAAAAAATGGTTTGGAAGTCAGAGGGGAAGGAAACACACAACTGCTGCCCAGTCTGAAGAATGTATTTTGGAACTTCAGAAAGTGAAGAGAACTGCCAGATCAAAGCACTTCTGCAGTTTCCTGGATAAGTCATCAAAAATAAGCCAAAAGAAAAAAAAAAAAAAGAGTGCAGATTGTCAAATGATGCTGACTGGGCTGTGTGGATTTACAGTAAAAAGGGAGAAAAATGTTTCAAAAACCATTGAAGGGAAGTTGCCCTAACCTGATGAGTGCGGCTCTGCTGTGCTTTGCCCTGTAGGCTGAAAAATGGGAATCCATTTTAGCACGCCTTTTGTGGATGTCTTTTGGATTTCTGTTTACACCAAGATCTGATTTATGAATTTTTTTCCCCTTCTTCCTCAAAAACTTAAGCAAAAGTCAAAACAAGAAGACCTATATCTGGATAAGGCAAAGCAAAAGATGCTTAAGAAGCCACACAGTGTAAACTGTTTGACAGAAGCATTTGCTTGCTGACAAACTTTGTATCACTGCTGTTTACCTCGTCCTTCTCAGCTTCAAAATTTATCAACCTCTGAATGGTGTTGTCAACCTTCAAATTAAATTCTGAGGACAACTTTAGCTCCCTGCCACAATTGCATCCATCCCAACCTACACTAGTGAGAGGATCCTGATGTTTATTCAAGGAGGGTGTTGGACAATGACTGTTTCCTTAGCCTGGCTTCATGCGAAACAATTGAGCCTGCCCGGTGGCTTTTATCAATATGTTATCTACTAAATCACCCAAACTTCCTCTATTAAGATTATTGGGGCCTCATTGCCTTTCCTGCTATGTTGCCAAACAAGTTTTGTGCTCAGGACTTCCCCAGCTTCCCTCCATTTGAGTACCTGGTTTTCTAACTGTTTGCAGACCAGCTTGAGAATATTATAAGTATACACACGTTCTTTTCAGGTCAACAATGTTTCATAACTGATCTCTTTATGGACCACCAGCATGGCAACTTGGATTTTAGCAAGCAGTGAAAAGATTTTCTCTTGGCAAGATGGCAGTGTCATCACTTGCTGGTAAGCAGCCTGGAACATTCATTTCTCAAAGCAAACAGAGGGCACCAAAACAGAATTGTTTGTTCTGTCTGTACAGTCTCAACTCTGTTGCCCCTCCCCTGCCCTCGGATGGGCGAAGTTTGCTTTGCCAACGTGTTGCCGCAACGTTTTACATCTAGAAAATTATTTTGTCTGTTCACGCAATCTTCTTCGTAACTCCAAAGTTCTTCATCACTTTGAAATGTATTAGCCAACTATAATTAACTCCTTCTGCTTGTCTTGAGTGCTGACAAGATAAGAAAGAGGCTGGGCTCTCTTTCCCTGCATATCTGCTCATCCTGCCATAAACAAGAAAATGATGGCAGACACGGTCTATCAAGAAGAATCTTTTTCAAGAAACTCAGGAAGTGACGGAACCCAAATTTAGTCTCCGTTCGGGTGACACAGCAGTAATTTCTATGGTTCTTTCTACAACAGGCCTGTTGCAACATTTTGCTGTAAACACAGCAATTAACTCCATCCGACTGTTGGCACCGACACAATGCTTTATTCTGCTGTCTTCAGGAATTAAAACATTACATCAAAGCCGCTCTGCACTTCTTTCCATTAATCACACAATGTTTTGAGCAATGACCTCCAGTGCAGCGCTCCATCACACTGCTCTGCTTCTTCTCCTGCTGCGTGGTGAGATGTGTTAGGTAAAACTTCCAGGATTGCTCTTGCCATCATCGCTGACCTTGCTTTCACCAGTGCTGTCTTCACGTTCTTGAGGGACCTTGTGAGGGATGCCCAGCTGAGCACTGCAATCGTGACTCATCCATTTGCACATGATGCACGTGGTAATCATGCAGATGTCTAAATTTGGCTCTGTGTTTTTGGAGAGCTTTGCAGGGTTAAGCAGGCAAAGCTGAAGGATAAAATTCTGCAGGCAGTCATCCCCACGATCTCTGCATCAATGATACTTCATTGTGACTTGGTTAGCAAGAAGGGATACGGATAATAGGTGTGATGAAGTTTGAGATGATGGAAGCTACTTCTCCTGAAGTTACTTTTTCCACTTAGCACCAAGGTCTGTTGCCCTCAGTGTCCAAACCCAACAGTTCCTGGCAGATGGCAGCTCACTGTGCTTTACCAAAGACCTGAAAAGGAAGGAGGTTCAGTAAGAACTCTTTACACAACAAAAGGCTTATTCCTTTTAACAAAAGATAGTTGAGAAATGTCTGTGGTACCAAGACCTGTAAGAAATGAGGATATTCCAGCACCGCAGTAGGTGTTGGCACATGGGAAGGAGCAGTTTCTGACTTCCACTCTTGATTGATTCCTCTTAGAGGACCACTGGAGGGAGAGAAAGAGCGGCCTGTCTGCAACCTGCTCCAGTACTGCAGAAGATACATGTTGGGCACTTGGAGAACTGAAAGGAACTTTCTCATTGGGGTGGATGCTTCTGTATTGCTTGCCTTCTGTGGTGATTGAGCAACAAAGGAAATTTAGATGATGGACTGGGAGGTGGAGACATTTCTCTCCATCTCTGTTGGACAACTGGAAACCAAGCTGTCAGCAGACTTCTGAACCTTGGTCCTACTCTTCTCCTCACCTCTGACTCATTTCAGAATGCTGAGAAGGTTTGCAAGTTAGTGCCTCTCATACCCGACCATTTCTCCTTCTCATGAAAGAACAGTGGCTGTGTGCTCTTGATATTGGGCAATAGCAGCAGAGAGGTTAATACCTGTATGATGGTCTCTGTGGGTTGTTTTCTGTGTGGATTCCCAACCGATGTTAAGAAAGGCTTTTTTGCAAGGGCCAACATGGGAGGCACCTCACACAATCAGCTAAATGATCCACACTGCAGCGTGAGCAGAGGGGAAAATGAAATACTGGATAGGCAGTCCTGTGAGGCACACTGTCTTGTAATGCACAGGACAAAATTAAACACTGCTTTGGATTGAAATCCTGTTATAACAGCTACATAATTGGAAGGAGATGTGTAAATGGAAATTTACACAATTTCTTTACAGCAATTTCTTTAAACCTGTGAGGGTTAAGGATGTGATGATTGTGTAGAATACCTTTACATTTGAGCTTTTTGAAAAGCTGCTATTGCCAAACTTACTTGATTAAACCTCATAAAATCCCCATTTGGAACTGAGTGCACTCATACAAGTGGGCCAAGCTGCATCTGGTTCTCTATGGCAGCTCCGTGCCTGCCATCCCACCTCTTCCCCAGTGCAAAGAACTCCAGGCAACACAGCTGGGACAGCAAACCCACATCCATACTGGGATGACTGGGAGCAGCTCTGAACAGCTTACAAGCCTCACGTGGCTTCCAGCTCACCACTTGGCCGACTCTCTTGTCTGAGATCAAGAGTCACGAAATAAAATCATTTTCACGTTCCCCAGCATGAAAGCTCATGCCTTCATCAGAGTCTGAGGCTTGGTCCATTCTGGTGGCTCTTTATAGCTGCAGTTTGCAGACTATTCACCTCTTTACTTTTCTATTTGTGTTCAAGAAGAGTTTAATCAAGTTTTGTTCTTGGCAGCCAAGCAGGTTGTGATTAAACAGGGAGGATTTTGCTTTCTCGTGAGCAAAAAAAATTGCTCTATTTTAAATTTCAAAGAAATCCAATGCTTGTTCCCAGATTTCTTTTTCTTGAGCAGTATGTACTCTTTTAAATCCCAAAGAATGTTCCCTTCTAGAAATTTCTTCCCCATCCAGTGTACTGGTATGCAGCCCTTGGAAATGCCACCTTCCTTTCTGGAGAGGTATCAGAGACAAAGTGATTGTGTTAAAAGCTTTTGGCTGATCATAAAGTACCTGAAAGTGGTGTGGTCTAAGGAATAATTTCCTCTGGCTTCATGTAAATTGTAATACGTGCATATGATATTTTGAAAAGCCTTGTTTTTTATGCTTATATATTTTATGCTTTTTAGGTATTATAGATATCTTTATATTTAAATATCTAAATACACGAGTATATATAACACATATGGCATATTTAGTGTTCTAACCACTTTAAATGTTCCAGCTTTGTGATTTTCCACTGATGCTGCTTACTTTGCATTTTCACATTGTGGCTGCTGTGCACAAACCATTGGCACAACTGAAATGTTCCCTAAACTAGTCCTAAGGGGACATCGGCCTCCCCAGAACCTGCAGGAAAGCGTTGTTCCTACTCCATGCTCTTTTGTCTGGCAGACCTATTTCTTCATTGCAGGTGAGGAGTAAAGAAGCCCTTCTTGCACAGAGTGGCTCCATCTTTTTGGTACCAGGTACCAGTTTTGGTACCTTGCATCATTTAGGTTGCTCACAGAAGTTGTGGATGCCCCATCCCTGAAGGTGCTCAAGGCCAGGTTGCATGGGGCCCTGGGCAACCTGATCAGGTGGGGGGCAACCAGCCCATGGCAGGGGTAGGGGCTGGATGGCTTTTGAGGTCCCTTCCAACCCAACCATTCTGTGATTCTATAATCTTTAAGGTCTCTCCCAACCCAAGGTCAGGCTGGATGGAGCCCTGGGCAGCCTGATCTGATGGGTGGCAACCAGCCCACAGCATGAGATTGGAGCTGTATGGGCTTTAAGGTCTCTTCCAATACAAGCCATTCTGTGATTCTATGATCTCAAAAGTCCCTTCCAACCCAAGTCATTCTATGATTCTACAGTCATCTCAGGAAACAAAATCTGTTGCCCTTCCTGGAGTCAGGAGTGCAACACGAGCTTAGGCATTTAACAGTTGGTTGGATGTCTTCTCAACAGGTAAAATAGTCATCAAGTCACTTGCATTATTAGAAGGATGCTAAGCAAAGGATCATTTTTGGGAGGAATCTGCTAATATAAACTCACCTGTGTAGTGTATACCATCTGCATAAAATGTTTGTCTCATCACTGAAAGCATCCTGCTTTCCTTCACATCGTTCTTCCAGTATGGTGCAGCTCACAATACATTTATCTTGGTGCTCATCGAAGTGCTGAAGTATTTTCAGGGTGGTTGACTTATATTTTCCAAATACCAATCCAGAACACTGCATCCTCACAAACCTTTTACAGACAAGTGCTTTTTCTCTTCTGATACGGAGAGCTGTTGACGTTAAATGCTACTCATGCTCTGGGTGATGAATTTTCAGCAATGCCTGAACAATGCTGGTGCGTAAGTCCCCTGAAAGTCGGAAGGATTTGCATTCCTGTATTCTTTCCAGGTTTTTGAAAGTCCTGTGGGATATCAGCATGAAGAAGAAAGATGCAGCTGGCAGGGAGATGCTTTTTCTGTCTGAATTTCTGACAGCAAGGGGGAAAAGTTCTCCCCATTCAGTAAGGCAGCTGGCCGTCTTCGAAAAAAAGTGTGTGGTCCATTTGGGACTAAAGTTCTGCATGCAGAAACTCAGTGACAGACAAAAAGGTTTCTCCATGCTACAGCCAGAATAAGCTTTAAAAAATAGTTACTGGAAACATACCTTAAGTCCACCAGACAGTGAAAGTTGGAATGTAACTTGTTTGCTTAACTCCATGCTAGTACAATAAATGACTTGCATAAGGCAATTCGTTTACCATTGTTCAAAGAGCATGGATTATACAAACGCTCCATTGTATGTATTACTTTCTGGTGGTTTAACTTTCTTGGATTGAGAATGACTTAATGAAAGACCACGACTCAATTCCTGGTTGTAACTTTATGGGAAACTACAAGGCTGCATTGTCAAAGGTGCCGTTTGGTGCTTCCTTTCATTTCGGCTTCATTAACCTTGGAAAATGAGGTCAGAATATTATTATTTTTTATTGTTATTATTATTATTTTTATCCTTCCTCATGGTTGGGTTTAAAACAATTGCTAGATTTGTGGTCAAAGGGGCTCAGTGGGAGGACTTTGCCTGCCTCTGCTGCACAGAGTCATTTCTTGGAGTAAGTCAGGATTTTTAATCTAACTCCTGCAATTATCACAGGGAATACTCACGATCCCTTTGGCTCTCCTTCCCAAAGACTGTTCTATGTCATTATCTTTGAGACCTCTGGGGCTTGGAGCTGAGGGCCTGTGATACCATCAAAGCTGTGGAAAACAGATGTAGTTTATTAATGCAGCAAACCACAAGTTATTTACCTTAATCCTTTTTTTCTGCTCACAGGTGCCCACTGAGACGAGGCAGCTCTTTCACATTTCTCACTCCAGGACCACACTGGGATTTCACCCTGGTAAGTAAACCACTGGTGGGTGCACATGAACAAAATCAGGAACAGGGATGTGAAGGTCCTGCTTCCTGGAGAAAGAAAAGAAAATCACCATATTCTTCCCTTTCCCTGGCTATGCATGTACATTCTGAGCCACTCGGGCTCCTGGAGGGTGCTTTTCACACATAGGTGAAGAGAAGACAGGATGTCATGGAGATTATGATTACTTTCTGATGTGTTTCAGCAGATCATAGAATCATTAAGGTTGGAAAAGACTTCTAAGATCATCAAGACCAACTGTCAGTGCATCACCACCATGCCCACTAACCATATCCCCCAGTGCCACTTCTGTCCACCTCCAGGGACAGTGACTCCACCACCTCCATGGGCAGTGTGTTCCAATGTCTCACCATTCTTTCTGACAAGAAATTTGTCCTAATATCCAAACTGAAAAAAGGGAAAAAACAAATCATGCTAACCAAACTAGCAATGCGAGATGTAAATCATGCTGTAGAAGTGAAGATTCTTTTTCTTAAATACAAAAATCTGTATTTTATTTGGTACAGAGACTACTTAAAACAAATGTGTGGTCTTACTTCTGTAAGACTTGTACTCTGCTTTCCATTCTCTAACAGGTATCCCTTATTAGGGAGGTGGTTCATATCTAGCTTCAGCTTTTAGAGCTGATAGACAAAGACAGACCACCCTGGAGAGTGATGCAGAGCACTTTTACTGGGTATCTCTTATGCTTCTTCATTAAGTCTGTCCCTTTCATGCACTGAGGATTGCAATGTGATTAGTCAGCTGAAGTAGGTGCTGTGTATAGAAATGCCATCCTATCTTAAAGCTCATTTCCATGAGCCACCTAAGCTGACCTGACCCTACTGTCCCTAGAAGCAGTGATCCCATCACTGACCAGCAAAAATGACCTGGCTGAAAAACTTTGCCTTACCAAAAAGAAAACAAGATGTTTTGGATGAGCTGATCCAGATGACTGCACAAGCTGTATTATTCTCGTGCCAGTGTCTGCACGAGGAAGGGTGTGACAGCATCTCTGGGGTGGGGAAAAGGACAGGACTGCCTTTTATGAAGGAAATCCAATCTCAAATCAGCTGGAGCTTCTTATGCAAACACGTATGTAGACAGATACTTTTCTGCCTGTGCCTTGAAGGGCAGCCATGTGCAATTTTGAGGCTGCACAAACACCAGTCCAGCGTGGGAATGGAAAAAAGCAGACCTGATGGTTTTCACTTAATTTAAGGAACTTTCATCTGGTGACTACAGCTACATTAAACATATTCATTTGAATATTACCAAGCCCTAGAAATTGCATTCTTTCAGAATGAAAAATATTGTATTGTATCATCAGAAATTAAAAGTATTTTGACTGAATTTCAAGTCATTCTTGTTCTCTCTATGGTTTTTTAAGTCTGCTTTTATTTGGCTATACTCATCTTCAGTTAAACTCTCCGTTACAGTTAGCACTTATTGCTAGGCTTTGTAGTCATAACACAGACTGCAAAAAGCAAAGAAATTGTTTGAAGGATTTGATTGCTTATTTGCATTTCTCCATCGTGTCCCTCATCATCCTGGTCTTCCACGTCACCCTCCAAGCCCAAATAGCTTTATTTATAGCTACAGTGAGCACCCCTGAGCTCCAGACCTTATCTGGAGATCCCAGCTTTCCTGGAAGTTAATCTTGGACAGATAAACCTAGCATTGGCAGGTAAGAAAATAGAGGAGAGAATAAACATTGAAGGAGAGTGCATCTCAGTTGCTGAGCAGACATACCCTTGCTACATGGCCTGGGACCAGGTCTCTGCTCAAAGGCTTTGCTGGTGTAATTATGCTGACGTTTACTGACCAAAGCTCTTTATTTTGGTAGCAGCCCATAGGCAAGTGAGAACTGCCCTTTTCCCTGTCATCCCTCCCATGTGCAACACACGAGGCATTTTGTTCCCCACGGCCACCACCAAGTACTCGAGTACTGAGCAAAACAGCATCTCTTCCTACCTTAGTTTGTGCAATGCTTCAGCCAACAGCCTGTAAAACATACCTGGCCTGAGTCTCAGGAGTAGTGGGTAGCCAAGCCGAATGTCATACAGTCATTAAGGTTGTTTTCATGCCTGCAGAGATGGAGTGGGTTTAAAGAGAAGGACCAATGCATGCGCTACACAATGCTAAGACAAGACCAATGCAATCTAGGGCAAAACACAGAATCATGGAATCGTTTGATTTGGAAGGGACCTTTAAGGGTCATCTAGTCCAGCTCCCTTACAATGAACAGGAACACCTAGAACACAGTCAGTGCCCAGAGCCTGCTTCAGGAACGGGGCACCCACCACCTCTCTGGATGGCTTCATACTGGAAGCACTGTTACTCAAGGTCTGCTTTCCCTTCTTCTTCTCCATTAAGAAGGATGCACTTATGAGAAACCATCACTTGATCTTTGTTGTTTTAACAGTCCTGATGCATTTCCTCACCCAGTGCCTTATTGGTGTTTTATAACTTCAAGTGGGCAGTAATGAACACAAAAATAGGCTGATCCCTAATTAAAAAAGCATTCTGCTTTCACGCAAAAGCTCTTAGTACTGAGTGAGGAAAACTAAATGACTGGAATGATTTACAAACTGAAAACCAGCAGATTCTTAAAAAGCTCTCCTGGAGCTTTAAAGAGAATCCTTGAAATGTAATTAACATTCGTGCTCACAGCACTGATTAGGTTTCTCTAAAATAATACAAGGGGAAATGGTTTCAAGCTAAAAGAGGAGAGATTTAGATTGGATACAAGGAAGAAGATTTTCACAATAAGGGTGGTGATGCACTGGAATAGGTTGCCCAGAGAGGTGTTGGAAGCCCTGTCCTTGGAGACATCCGAGGTCAGACTGAATGGGGCTCTGAGCAACCTGATGGAGGTGTAGGTGTCCCTGCTCACTGCAAGGGAACCAGATGACTTTTAAAGGTCTCTTCGAACTCAAAAGGTTCTATGAATATTTAGATTTCCCCTCCTGATTTGCTTTTTTAAGGCTTCTCCTTTACAATACCTCTTTGAGAGCCTAAATCAGGTCTCACGGTTTTTACAGTTTAATAACTTTCGTCGAAGTCACTCTTTCCACATCACTCGAGTTTCATGAGAAGGAGAACGTATCAGATCTTTGATTGCGACCGTCTCAAAAATGTGAGAAAACAGGGCCAGAGCCGTTGCTTTTCTGTCGTGTGGCTTTAAACACCCAGGTTGGAGCAGTCTGAAGAGGCAGTTTTCCTGGAATCTGTTTCTGTTTTGGCACCGAACAGGAATGATACAGCTGGCTCCCTACTCAAACGTCTCAGTTTTTGTACAAAACTATATTGGGCAAAGGAAATGGGGTCCAGCCAATGCAGTACTTATTGCATCAGTCTAGCCAGTTTAAAAACAAAACCTTGGCCTTCCTTTCGTGTCTGGGCTTTGGTCTGGAGCTGTATGTTAAAGATGTTAATATACTCAAGTACATAAGGAACGAATAATATTCAGACCAGAAAGGCGTGGTGTCTTTGTTGCAAGTTCTGTTAAATAGATGCTAATATCTTTGACTTACATATGGGAAAAATAATCTGCAGACCAAAAAGGTGTGGTTATAGCAGTCTTTTATTGTAGGTTTTGATAAATAACCAACCCTGAATGTTTTACTAAACCTAAAAAACAAATGTCTGCGTTTCCACGCGTTCTCAAGCCTGCCAAAATACTGTTCAAAAAGGATGGAGTGTGCTGGGACATTAATTCCGTGTCAACACTACAATTTGGTCAGACAGAAGTCTAACATGAGAATAATTTTCCTCTGCAGTTAGCAAGTGTCAGGGAAGGGGCTCTGTGACGTAACAGAAGCAGTATCTTGTCTTCCCAAACACAAAACAGAAACACTGCTTGAAGTAATTGGAGAACTTTGTCGTTGAATCCAATTATTAAGCTAAGTTTGATCAATTGAGAGGGAAAAAAAAAAAAGACCACCACACCAGAACCCCAAATAAAAGAAACTTGTCAGCGAGCTTCAATATCTCACCATTAAATACATGTATTTAACTTTATAGTTAAATGGTAGAGCCAGCATAAGGAGGACAGGTGAGAAAACACATTAGAGCCTAAGAATGGTGTGAAAGCCTAACCTGGTCTAAAAGGACTAGGAAACCAGGTTTGTGAAAACCCTGCAGGGAAACTGGATGTCCCCTCAACAGCAGAAGATTTTCAGAGAAACCATGGGAGGTGGACAGGTCAACGTTTAAAAGTAATTTAAACACTTGCAGTCAAATACATTTACAGTGATGATACCAATTAAAGCTGTAACTTTTAAGTTATTAGAATAGATTATTAAATTCTAAGAAAAAAGAAGTTGCCTATTTGCACCTGTCAGACTGGGAGAGCACAAGGAACAGAAATTTGCTGAAGTTCAGAGCAGAATTGTGGTGGTGGTTCCCTCTGCAGCTGCTGAGAGGCAGCTTTTCCCACTTCAGGTCAATGTCTAATCTGTTACAGGCCAGTAACATTTGGACCAATACAGGTTTTGGTTGGATGGGACCTTTAAGATCATCTTGTTCCACCCCACCCCCCTCCTATAGGCAGGGACAAAACACAACGTTGTTTTTGATTTCCATTGTTCTTAGTGAAGTGGAAGAAGGTGGCCTCCACTCATCCTTTAATTTTGATCGGCGAGGGTCAAACAGGATGAAAATCAACAACTTGTTCTGTGGGTGACCAAACAATTTATGCCATCACCCATGTTTTTTTTCCAGAAGGGGTGATTTCCAAGATGGCACAGTCTAACAGGATGAATCCATGTTTAGTTTTCCATTATCTGGATAGTGTAAAAATAACATTGAAACCCAGATAGTACAGAAATAGTGGGAGGTATCAGGAAGCTCAGTGCAGATGTCTTTGATCATGGTTCCACCAGCTTGTGCTCTTCAGAAAGGAAAACAGCTGAGGGCACCCCAGCCAAAAGCCTCATCTTTCTTCCACAAACACGCTTATTTCTTAGCCTATTGCATCCTTGACAGCGATGCTTCAGCCACAGCTGTCTGCTGGCCCTGTCCACTGTAATTAATTAAATAGGAGATCTAAAAGCTCTCACAGCTCTTCAAGCAACCTAGTGCTAAACTGCTTCATGCAGGACAAAATCTGTGGATCCCTCACTCGTGAACCCCTGCCAGGCTGATGATTAACCACGATAAGAATTAGATACGGTATCATCTGGTGTCCTCCTGGAGACTCAAATCCTAATGATCACCAAGTCTGACCCCCTCGATATCCAACTCTTTCAAAAAGCTGAAGTTTATCGCTGACTATAGCAAAAAACAGAGCCTAATTTCTGTTTGCAAATCAAGTGCACTGCTATAACTTGGTTTCATTTCTTACAGAAAAGGAAACGCCGAGACAAAGACGATGATGTTGTCAGTCTTTGCAGCCTTGACTTTAAGGTAAGGAAAACACATTGCTCTAAGTATTGTGCAACCCCAGCGGCTTATACTGGGTAATGCCATACTTTCTGTGTTTGCATTTCACCATCAAGAGCTCAGAGACAGGTACAGCTGTGTTAGCTCTCGGCTACACCTCTGGGGTGGGCTGAGTCCTGCTGTGGATATCCACAACACTGCTTGTGATCTCCTCTTTTAATCATCTGAATCCTAAATCCACCTCAGTTTTAGTGTTGTGTGAAATGAATGTGTGTAAACTGCACTTAGGGAGAACATAAGCATTTTCAAGCATGAGAAGGAAAACTGTGCAGAAGCCCTTCAAATGCACTTCATTGTATTGCAAACAAGCTGGACTGGCTGGGTGGTAAATTGTCTGTAAAGCTGAGGATTAAAGCGACTTAAAAAGTTGAGGGTAAGGGATTGTATCTCTTACCAAGGACAACCCAAGCTTGGTTTCCTTAACGGGAAACTGCTTCCAATTCTCAATCTACCCCGAAGATCTCACCATCACTTATCTGAAGAAGGGAAGGAAGAGAAATAGGAGCTATTGAGGTGAGAGTTAACAAGTGGGTTTTACAGTTAATAAACTGGAGTTAAAAGTGATTTGTTAGTGGGGAATTTCCTGCTTGACCTAATGACCAGCTCATCCTCTGTAGCTGACATTTACTTTGCATTTGTGCATTATTTATGAGCCTAATTTAGCCTGGCTACTGCTGGCAATGTTCCATGGCTGACTGTCCTAACTGTGGGCTTCCCCGGCTCTAGACTAGATCTTCTGTTCCAGATAACACCATCCCTGTGCATACTGTCATTACCTAGTAGGGAAGGGAAAAGATTATCTGCAGAGAGCTCTGACACAGCAGCGCTGATGCCTCTGAAGTGAGTGTGTTTTGGGGCTTGTTTCCTTTCTCAGGTCTTCATGGATTTCTGATGCAGATAGCTAGGAAAGCTGCCCTCAGGGAAGAGGATTTTCTTTTTTTTCTTCTGTTGAATTGGGCTATATTTTTGGGTGTTGGGTAAAATTGGGTAAATGAGAGATTCTCCCACAAAGCAATCACTTGAAAGCAAAACTGAAATATCAACAATAGTTTGCGTACTCGCCTTTTAAGAGTTTTAACTGGAATCTTCCAACAAGAAGGGAAATCCCTAGGCTAAAACAGTCAAAGTTCAGACTGCAGCTTTTGTTCCAGCTGACTTTTTACCTTATTGTTTTGAAAGGGTCAGGCTCTGGGGGATATTTAAGAGCTTAAGGCACACCCACCAAACACACTCTAGCCTTGTTAAAATACGTTAATGGTAAGGACTGGGTTGTCTTTTGCAGGCTTTTGTTTTTGACTCCAGTCCTCAAGGTTATTAAAAGTTTTAAAAGCAATACTATCAGCTATTTATAGTTACACTTTCAAAACACATCACTGGGACTTTAGAGTCTCATCACGCACTTATGCAGTAGTACAGATTATGTTTTGCTCTGTCTAGGTTTTATGAGGGTGACCCCATAGGCTAAAATTTAGCTCCAGCAGACACAGATGTATCTGTTTCATTAATGAAAGAAAGTCTCAAAAGAATTTCGAGATAATTTAAGGATGTTATGTGTAGGTTAGGTCATACATTGTTTACCCCCATCTTATACATGGGAACTGATTTTCAGAGTTTGTCTATATTAAGTGTCTAACTCCATCACGTATCTCTTATTTCAGCTCCACTATCTCACCCAGCAAATATAGCTCAGCTGACAAGCTGCTGTTTTGTCACCAAGTTTTGCCTGCATGCTGCATTTACTCTCCTGTTAGACATACTTGTGCTGACAAAACTACCTCGTGTAGAATCGTGATCTTGTTTTGGAGCACCCAAGTACCCAAACCTGGCACTCTACCCACTGAGTGTTTTTCCAGTATAAATAGAGAAGGTTTAATTTAATTTGGATGTGTATACCTGCAGTTGAGCAGTCCTTTAATAATGTTTAAAACTCACATACTGTAGATAGTTGTGCCACATACCAGGAAGATGATATGCAAAATGACAGGGGAGATGACACCAGCCCAGACGGTCTGCAATGCTCAGGCTATTCCTGTTTATTTTGTCTTGTTAACCTACTCCTTGGCCCCAGAGTCCTGCTCCACAATGAACCAGATCTCTTAGGCCTGCTAAGCTACTTCTTTGACATACAGCCTAAAACACTCCAAAGATTACCAAAATATGAGTGAGAAGTTATAACCTGAGAAGGCAGGTAGAGCATCTGCTTCCTTCAGTGCAGAGCCCAGCCCTTCTCGTGTGCCAGTAACACACATCTTTCGGGAGAAATGAAGGTATTTTCTCCCCAGATCATTTCCATACAAGTTGCATTATTGATAACTGTCTGGGTCAGGCAGAAGGGAGATCCGCAGTGCAGGGAACCAAACAAGAAATTGAGGACAGGAATGTGTTAAGCAGATCTTCATGCTGTGATACTGAAAGGTATTTTTGCATTTCAGGTGGGTTTCTGAGCTACTTTTTTGCTAATTGATTGCACATTACCCCACAGTTAATTAAGGTGGTGAATGATTCACGGGAGGAAGCGGGACTGTGTTTTTTGAAGGTGTGTGTATATCTCGATGTTTGTTAGCAACTGGATAAATACTTTTCAGTGCATGACAAGGAATACACGGATGTGATAGTGTATTTTACCTGAGGCAAAACGAAGCCAGGCTGAGTAATGCTGGAAGAATCACGCCTGGTCTGGATGGTGTTTTCTGGTGGTTATTGGATGTCTTTTTAAGGCTTAGGAGGAGGGATTCCGCAGAGGAAGTGAAATCGTAGTGAAGACCCTTACATGAACCTCCATGTTGTGGCCTCTCCAAGCCTTACTCACCTCCTGGGACCAGCTGTGTGAATATTACTCATCCTGGATGAGAGAGGAGTCCAGCCCAAACAAGCCCTGGAGCTGTACTGGTGCTGGCAGCAGAGAGAGGCTGTGATGATAAAGCTGACAGCAACCATCTCCCCAGGAAAGGCAGATAAACCACGAATGTTTTTAAGGTAGAAAATGACTTGGAAAGAAGAGGAAGGGGGAGAGAGAATCCCTACATGTCTGCATTCTTTCGGTCCAGATCACCGAGAGCCACCAGTAAGTATCTTTCCATGGTCGGAATCCCCAGAAGCAGCTTGGCTTGAGGCAGAGATAACACAGCCAAAAGAACATCACCAAATAACGCAAGAAACTGCAGCTGTAACATCTTTCTTCAGAATATACATCGACAAGCTTTAAAGAAAGAACACAAACAGTCTCTCCCTCCTCCATTTCTCCCTCCCAAAGATACAACGGCTGCAGAGGACTTTTATGGGAATTTTATTGGCGTGTCTGATTCATGCAGGAACGTGCCCATGCATAAGTTACCAATTTGTATTTGGAAACAGACTTTGATCAAAATGAACATCGCTGGCATCGGCCGCGCTTTGCAACTGAAAAACAACATTTGGCACGTGAGCAGGTTGGGAGCTGAAGTCAACTTCTCGCTCCATTACCCTGTTGTTAGGTTAGATGTTGCGTTTAATAATATCACAGGCTTGGAAGGTTTGTGTTTTCTGGTGTAGCATTCATATTCATAAGATGGAAATTGCTTTGCTAGCCTGGATGCACCAACATTCAGTTGAGGTAACCCTTTCTAGCAAGCTCTGCAAAATGCTGTAGGTTGTGTTTCAGTAAAAATGCAATCTGCATTGTGGGATGGGGTTTTTTTTCCTACTTATGATGGAGTTGAATGGCAGCTAATTATAGTGACCTCCACCATCCAAAATAAATGCTAGATTCCAGACCGGCTCATAAACATTTCAGATGACCCAACAGTCTCTGGATGGGTCATAGCCTACTTTTGCTCATTTTCCAGAATACTGCTCCGAATTCCACTCTGAATATAAATATCAGGGAGTGGAATGTTAAACACAGCTCATGGACAGTAAACAATGTTGTGTACAGCAGCGGGGGTCTGACTGCTCCGAGGACGTGAAAATGTAAGGAAGAAGACTGCCCGTGGAGTTCTTATTTATTCCAGTCCTCGAATGCTCTGCATGTTATGCTATATATGGCACATTAAGAATAGCTGTAATGGTAGTTTTCAGTTGGATTTCAGTTCCTAGTAAGCGACATCTCGAACTGTACGCACACAACAATGGAAATGAATACGCCACGAATGTAATGGATGCTTTCGTTTTCTGCGAGACTTCGAGCCGCCAAAGGGATTAAAATGTCGCAGGTTCTTTCTTTGAAGAAATTGAATCCAGATGTCAGTCACGTTGGAGGCATCCGGGACCTGTGAAAACTGGGAAAAGTGCCCACTGAGGAATGCCCCCTGCCTCTGGGCTGCTGTTGTGCACCAGCTCGGGTCTTTTTCACCCCGGGGCAGCGGCAGAACTGAGATCTTTTGTCTTTGGCTCCTGTCTGCAGCAGCAAACATCCTTCTCGTAAGGTTAGGTATAAAACAAAGCAACCTGAAGTGTCCTGGCTGATGACTGGGCTGTGTAACCGGGGCAGAATTGAGGTGCGAGGATATTGAGAGTGCTGTAATAACCTCCTTTGGAGATAGGCAGAAAGTCACATTCAGATCTGCTAAGATTTTATATTAATTGCATCTGCCTGCCGTTGTCACACATGATTTCCTTGAGTGCTGACAAAAGAAGAGGCAGATATCAGGTCACTGAGTGCTGGCCACCCCGGACACGGGCTGGAGGACGTATCAGCCATAGGGCAGCACTCCTGCTGCCATGAGAGGTCTGCAGGGCATGCTTGGCACCCCCTGGCTCTAGCCAGATACCACATGTTGCTTAAGCAGCCGGGTATTTTTTTAACAGTGAAAACTTAGATCAGTCAGGAACTGCACACTGGAAATTGGAATTCATCATTTCTAATCTAAAATGTATTTGACAACATTTTGGGGGCTAAAATAACAAAAGAACATGTGAGTATCCCCCGAGGTAACTTTTATTTAGTAGCGACCCCACCTAGAATAAAGCACAGGAGCAAAGAAAGCAGTAAGTGTGAAGCTGCCCATGACTACAGGCAAACTCTCAGTGAAACAGCAATCCACTCTTTTCCATGGAAATAAAAACCCAAGCTAAAAATGAGCATCAGTGAGATCCAGGTGATTCCTCTGTCACTCAAACTCTTCCTTACTCCCTAATTTGATGATAGCACGACAGGAGTCACCAAGTATTTCACTCCTAGAAGTGAAAATTCACATTTGAGTATAGGTGAGGAATGCTATTAATACTCAATGGCAGGAGAGCAGGAAGAACTCGTCTGTTTTCCGCCACCCCATGCAGAGACCAGCCAGGCAACATTCTCGTGGCTTCAGATCCGCAGCGTGGGCCAGACCCTACCCAGAGCCCAGAGGGGTTGGATAGAAAAATACCATCTGGGCTAGATTTTGTGTAGGGTACAGATCCGTAAGTCAGGCTTCATTGCTTTTGCTGCACAAGGAATGATTTTCCTTTCTTTTTTCATTTGTTTTGGCTTTCATTGGAGTACCACAGCTTTGCTCACTGCCTCTTGCTTGTGTTGTAAGTGGAGCAGAGGCAGTGAAGCAAAGCACAGGTATCACAGCACACCCTGAGCTGCTCGAAGGTCATACTGATGGCATTGCTGTTGAGAGAACAGCATGAGCCTGGGAACTTGTGCAAGCTCACCTTCCACCCTTGCTATCTTTAAGCTTCTCCAGATTTATTCCCTCCTCTGCGTGCTCAGTGTTGCACACTGTTCAGGGAGTACCCATTACAGCTCTACTTGCAGTTGGATTTTACCCTGAAACAGACCTGGATGATCTACACAGAGGTCTATTCTAGGGTATAACTGATGTACAGAAATCATCCCATCTGCTGTAGGGGCAGCTGGGAAATACTTGCTGTTCGCTGTGTTGTATTAAAGCTTTAACCACACCTTGCTCTGAACAAAGGGCAGTCGTCCAGGGCAATAACCTCATCCAGGGCAATAACTCATCTTCTAGGGCACGTAACCCATTGTCCAGGGCACATAACCCATTGCACGTGCCATACCAGGAGTCAAACAGGGAGCCCCAATGTGTCAGGCCAGAGCTTTAAGTTTCCATAACATGACTTCAGCCGTCTGCATCAGCCAGGGCTTGCATCACCACGGATGAGCCACCCTCACCAGGTTGTGAAACAGGGATCTCCCTGCCCGTGAGCTGTCCCTTCCCCAAAGGCTCTGGAAGGAGGGGAACAATTTAACTCCTACGTCACAAAAACCACTTAATATGGCATGAAGTGCTTCAGGACACAGGAGGACATCACGTTCTGGTCCTAACAAGACTCGTGTAAGTGCTGCCTTTGTGCATGCGACTGCTCCATGCCTTCCCTCCAGGGTCCTGGTTGTTTGTGCCCTATTTTTAGTTGACAGCCCATCTACATCTATGAAGAAAGAGATGCCTGTCTAGGTTGATAAGCATTCCCTCCTCTCAACCCCTAGATCACAGACCCTGGATCTTTAAAGTGAGTTTAACAAACCTTTGTCTTTAGGTTATAAGGGGAAGCAGGCATTTAGATACTCCTGAAAACCCTAATGAAACTCAGTGAATGGTTTGCCAGAGTCACAGTCCTGTTGGTCATTTGTTGTCTTAAAAACAGGATTGGCCCCATCAGAGAGTCTGCGGGAACTCGCCGTGCCTTGAGTTTGTGAGAATCCTGTATTGGATGACCCCAAACATCCCGCTCTCAACTGAGGTTTATCCTAACACATCAAATATTCGTATCATAGAATGGCCTGGATGGTCCTTAAAGATTACAGAACTATGGGATGGTCGGGCTGGAAATATCCTTAGAGATCATAGAATCATAGGTTAGGAGGGACCTTAAAGATCACAGAACCACAGAAAGGTTGGGTTGGAAGGGATCTCAAAGCCCACCCAGCCCCAACCCCTGCCATGGCTGGTCGCCCCCTACCATATCAGCTTGCCCACCACCCCAACCAACTTGCCTTGAGCTGCACATGAGGCACCCACAATTCTTTGGGCAGCCTGTGCCACTTCCTCACTGCCCTCTAAGTAGACTTTCCTCCTAACATCTGACCTAAATCCTCCCCTCTTAGTTTAAAGCCATTCCCCCTTGTCCTATCACTATATCCTCCTGTCACCCTTCCCCCTCCAAACAGCAGCTATAAGCAGCCACGCAGCCACCAAATAAACTCAGTGTGTTTTTACCAGCTCAAGAGACCTTTTACTGTGGAGATTTGCAGCAGTGCCAGGAATAATATAACTTGAACAAACAAACAAAAGTACAAAACCCTTTGCATCCAAAGCCAGGCTTGCCAGGACAGGCTGCCCTGTTAGCAGAGGGGGAGAGGCTCAGCCCCTGGCTAGCAGAGCGGTGCCAGCAGAGCCTTGAAAGCTGAGAGCAGACTTCAAAGCACAGGTCTAGACAAGAATTCAGCTTTTTGAACACAAGAGGGTAAAAACCATAACAAAAAAATAAGCAACACAATTTGCAGCAGCAAATGATTTCGCTGCCATCAGGAGGAGCATGTCGCACTGCCCTTGTGAGATGGTGAACAAAAAGAAGAGGAAAATAAGACCAGAAAACATGAAATCACAGAAGCATTTAAGCTGGAAAGGACCTTTAAAGATCATTTGATCCAACCCCATGCAATGAACAGGGACACCTACAGCTCCATCAGGTGCTCAGAGCCCCGTCCAGCCTGACCTTGGGTCTCTCCAGGGATGGGGCGCCCCACACTTCCCTGGGCAACCTGTGCTGGTGCTTCACTACCCAAATGTTTTGTTTCACCTTTTTTTTTCAGCACAGAGAGTGGAAAATCTCAGCTTTCCAAAACTTTCACAGATCACAGAATCACAGAATGGCCCAGGTTGGAAGGGACCTCAAGGATCATGAAGCTCCAGTCCCACTGCCACATGCAGGGCCACCAACTTCCACATTTAATACCAGCTCAGGCTGCCCAGGTCCCCATCCAGTCTGCCCTTGAACACCTCCAGGGATGGACGGGGCACCCACAGCCTCTCTGGGCAGCAGTTCCAGCACCTCACCACTCTCATAGCAAAGAACTTTCTATCACACAGCATGATGGCACGCCCTTCTTGACATTCGAAGGGAGCTGCCGTCACACCGCCTTAAAGCAGAGCCTCTCTTTTGGGAGCTTTAGGAGAAAAAAACAGCGCAGGGAAAGCTGACTTGGGGAGGGAAACAGCGCAGGTAAAGACGCCGTTGAACCTTCACCCCACGAGCACCGGCAGGGGGACCGCAGAGCAAGGGGCGTGGCCATGTGCAGAGTAGGCGTGGCTTTGCGGTGAGTGGGCGTGGCTTTCGGCCGTGGCCCCTCCCCCAGCGGTGAGATCGGGGCGCGGTGCGGCTGCGGGCGCAGAGTGGGGATGAGCGCGGAGAGCGGAGCGGTGCGCTGAGGGTCGGGCGGCTGCGCCATGGTGGCTCACGATGAGCTCGGGGGGCTGCTGCCTATCAAAAGGACTATCCGGGTGATCGACTCACAGAACCAGTCCTTCAGGGAGCAAGAGGTGAGGAGGAGAGGGGCTCGGAGGGTTGGGAGTGTGTTTTTGGGGGGAGTTTGGGGTGGTTTTTTTTAAGGTAGATACGGTGCATTTGGGTGGCTGGCAGGGTTTTTTCCTCATTAAGGCGGCTGTTTGCTTTTCAAACCAAAAAAAAAAAAGGAAGTATTGGTTTTGGGTTTCCTTTCTTTTGCTTCACTCCGTTTGGAAGTGTTGTTATTTCTATGCTGCGTTGTTATGCAGATGAAGTTAATTGCATTTCTGGTAGATTATCTGCAGGTAAAAAGTCCAGCACGGACATAGGGTGCCCTGGGCTGGGTTTTTTGTTGAGATTATGGGGAAGTAGAAAAAAAGCAACAGAAAGAAGGCAGCTTGGGGGCTCTGAGCTCCCTGACTGAAAATCCAGCCTTAAAACGGCCAAATTTGGGCAACTGCACTGCATCAAAGGCAAACCAGGTCCTGAGAGAGAAGTAAAATCAACCAATAGGAGTCAAAGTCTTTCAAATCACCTCTAATTGTTAAAAAAAAAAGTGTATTTCTGGAAGGTGTAATTTGGGGAAGTGACACTGGGGGGGTCTGGGCTCGAGCAGAGCCCCCAAAGCCAACAGTGCTATCAGGAGCCACTGAACTTATCAGGGCTGGATTGTCCCCATTGAGGTGGTCGAAGGCAGTGGGTGGAAAACTCCATGGCAGTGTGATGGCTCGGGTTGAGCTGGCACGTGGATCTTACAGGTAGAGTCAGGTGGCGGTGACTTCCAGCAGGAATCCTTCGAGCCAATGGTTGTGATCATCTTTTGCTCTGGAGGAGTTTGGCCACGCATGGTTTTTGGATTTGTCACCGTGTTTGTGTGCCTTGCCATGGGGCTGGCACTTGGAACATTGTCCTCTAGTAAATGATCCCTATAAAAACCACTAATTATTACCTAGCAGAGAGGTAAAGGTTGCATGCGTGCGTGCTGCTGAGGGGAAGCGTTTCTGTGTTCAGGTGTAGAGGCTGCAAGATGGCAAAGTCTTCCCAATGCAAAGTGAAGAAGTTCAGGTGATGGAGCTTTGGATGATGTCCCTGTGCTTTGCAGGGGAGTTGGGTGAGGTGACCTCAAAAGGTCTCTGCCAGCCTTAAGGATTCTATGATTCTAAGCTGCGCTAACGACGGAACCCCACACTTTAGTGGAGCTTCTTCAAGTGCTCCTCTTTAACGTGGAAGCCTTGCCCTTCAGTGGGAGCACTCAGAGATTTTGTGTGTATCTTTGTGAAATAGAATCACTTGAGTTGAAAGGGACCCTTAAAGGTCATCTAGTCCAATTCTGAGTTTATATATAGATAGGTGTGTATGATTTTAGTGGAGTTTTTGGGGAAATAAAAGAACATGCGAATGGAAGCAGAGTGCTGCTGAGCTCTGGGGGTTGTAATTATTTGTCGGTGCTGTAATGCTTAACACCAGCAACTTGTGAAGGAAATTTTGCAGGCTTCCTTCTAATCCGGGCTTCCGTAAGTAATACAGCGTGGAGACAGTCTGCTCATTGTTTGCACATACAGAGCTTTGAGAAGAAGCAAATGGTGCTGAGCCAAAGTTATCCGTAGGATGAACTGTGCTGAGTCTCATCTTCCATCGCGTCTGAGTCTGTAAGGGGAGGACGTAACCCCAAACTGAAATGCAGACCTCAGAGAAAGAGAGGGTCCTGAGGAGGAGGAATTTTCCCCCTCTGCTTTGGGTCAAGTGATGCAATCAGAAGGAGAGAAGAAGAAACAGATGCCGTTTTTTGGCAGTCGAGCCATTCGAGTCTGAGACATCGCAAAGCGTGATTACCTTTTCTTTGAGACAGAGGAAATGGCCTTGTGCTAAACTGAATTTATAGCACACGGAGGTTTTTCTGCTGGCCAAACACCCCGAGGAAGTGCATCGCATGTGCAGCAACGCTCTGGTCTCACCAGCCCATGCAAAATCCTCCAAACGAGCAGCGCTGCTCCTGTTTGCTCCACGCCTGTCTTTGCGTGGCTCAGTATCAACTGCTGCTTTATAATCCCACGGGAACAGGGAGCCCCTTTGTGCTGCCCATCCCAAAGCAGAGGCAGGAATGCCTCCTGCAAGACAGTGTGCATATGCACGTGTCCCTCAGCCTGGCACAGATGTGCTGGGAAGGCATTCCCACACGTCCCGTGGCCAGATAGTGTGTCCTTGTGTCTCATAGCTGGAAAGGATGCCCAGCTGACCCTCCTACAGCAAGCTGTAAAGCAGCCCTCAAGCATCCCAAAGTCCTGAGGTTGTTAATTTTCAGTGTCACATTTTTCTTTGCTGTGCTATTTATATCTCTAGCCTTGACATAGCTGTGGATGGTTTGTGTCTGTATATTGTCTGCTTACGTTCCTGCAGTTTCTCTTGGCTTGTATCCCTTTATTCCAGCACGCAGTTACATGGTTTTATAGAACTAAATTACCTCTTCTTTTACTCTGGCCAGAAGTGTCTGTCGTTAATTAAAGTGCCCAGCCTGACTTCCCAGCCGTCTGGATAACGCTTTTCCCAGCTGACTCCCTTCTTGAATGTGGTATCTTCAGGCTGGAAGGAGAGAAGTGACTTCAGCACTGTACCTACAGCCAGCTGAGGGTCGGGGCCTGGGCTCCAGGGTGCTCTGGTAGCTTTTTCCCATTTCATATCCCTGAGATTACCCAAGCATTTCAAGCACAGCCTCGAACAGCCTTTGTGCTGTGCCAGAGAGGTTCTTTCTGCTCTGCATCAGTCATAAATGGTTTCTTTTCATGTTCTCCCCTCCAACTTTGAAGGCTTAATTCAGTGTGAGTTAAGCTCCTCTGTTGCTTCACGCTGCCTGTAGGCAGGCAGGCAGGGCAGCCCTGGGCTCACATTACTGAAAGCAGATCTGACATACGTAGCCTTTATGCTTCCTCAGCCTTGTAACTGGAATCCAGCTCTGTGTGTTCCTATTCCCCCTTTTCAGTTCCCAGCATTTGTCACTTCCGTTGCTATACAGAAGCAAAGGGTTTGGGCTCCCTATCTTTGCAATTAACAAAAAAAACCCCAAAACCGCCTAATAAAGCTTTGGTAAAACTTCAGCTGAGATCAATTCAAAGAAGAAGCTTCCATCAACTCGTCCTACCTTCATGCTGAGAGGCTTTATTGTCCCGATGAGTCTCGTCCAGCTATTTGCCAGATGTTTAAGAGCACCTTCTGCAGCCTTTCTCCCAGCCTCAAGCTCCAAGTTCCTCTTGGAGTTGCACACCTTTCCTTTACAGTTCTTACAGCACAGTGCTTTTGATCCAGGATATGTGGGGTCACCAGCATGGTTTTAACGAGTGAATTGAAGCACCAGTAGGTTTCTTGGGGCCATTTCCTCTTTCTTGGCAGCGTTAGGACAGCATTTAGCACACTGGGCTCACACTACGATTAGTGGCATAGAGAAGCAGAAGCTGTTTCTCCAATCTAAACAACGCAGGAGAAAAATTACAATGAGCTGCCATGGGGGGGAGAGCAGGAGGAGGAGGGGAGCTTTGGGAAACCAAAGGTTTTAAACTTCATCTGCTTCATGCGTGCGTATCCCCCGCAGGAATGTTCAGCATGTCGTCGTTTGCCATTTGTTAGAAGAGCTGTGAGGCTGTGCTGGGCTCTGACTGCTCCTTTTCTCTCCAAAACAGAATTAAAAATGGAAAAGCACATTAGTTCTACAAAGGAAAGCATGATAAAAGGGAGGAGCGGATCACAGCTCCCTCTTTAGATGAGTTGCTTGCCCTGTAAAGGAGAGCACTTCAGTCTATTTCTGTCCCATAACCGTCCCAGTTTGAGCCTTATTTTCAGTTCTGACGTGTGTGTTATCTTGTCTCCCTCACGCTGGGCAAGATCCTTGCAATCCAATTGTAACCCTAAAGTTCAGACAAATATTTACGGCCTCTGCTTTCCATTTAAGATGAATGGCTACTTCAGAATGCTTTCTTTGCAGTGTTTCCCACTCCTTAAGGGTGTTGATGCTTTCTAAACCTGCCCGGACAGCTTGAGAAATGAAGTGGGAGTCGCAGCCAGTACAATTTGTTCTCTGCTTTATTTACAGGAGCCAAGCAATAAACGGGTTCGGCCTTTAGCACGGGTCACATCCTTGGCCAACTTGATCTCTCCTGTAAGAAATGGTGCAGTTCGGCGCTTTGGGCAAACGATACAGGTAAAAAGCAGAGCTTTCTGGTCCTCTGTGGAGACACAGGGCCATGCTGGCTGTGTGGGAGCAAAGCAGGCACTGGGATTTCAAGGCATCGATAGGAAAATCTGCTGTCTGATTAATGCAAGGACACAAAGGGGGGACAACAAAGTTGCCTGGTGGACGAAGAAGAGTTCAGGAGTTCAGAGGTGGCTTGCTAGGTATCAGGTGATGGAAGGTTTAGGGAGGCAAGAAAAATAAAGCCTGATGCACATAGGGAGAAACGTGTTGCTGAACTCTTGCAGTACGTGAAGCGTGTGCCTAGAAATGAAATGACCCCGCTGCTTAGTGATAAGGTTGGAGAAGTGTTGTCTGAGGAGCTGCACACCCCATGCACTCGGATAAGATCGCTTCTCAGGCTGTGTTGTAACAACATGGCAGATCAGGAGAGCAAAGTTCAAGTGGCTCCTGATTAGCCCCATTAAAAGCAGAATTATGATTCTGATTCGTCTACTTCCTCATACCTTGGCAAGAGACCCACGCTTTAGCAGCCCACCTTCCTCCTCAGTGCTGCTGGATCAGTGCAGAGAGGCACAGGGAAAAGGCTGCCAACCTCAGGGCTCTGGGGGCCTTCTCAGCAACTTGATTAAAGTGTTCCTTTATCTGAGGGAAAAGTGTCTGGGTGTGTTTTCCTGCCCTGCACAACAGAGGAGGATGAAAGATTGGGAGGGGCATAGAATAACACTTCTGCACTCCTGAAATGTTGGCTCCAAACTGTATTTTTTTACTGTTGTGGTTTGTTTTTTTTTTCTTCCATCCCTGTAGTCATTTGCCCTTCGCAGTGACAGCAAATCTCCCAGCTGTGCCCAGAAGTCATGTAGCAGATCTGCTGCCCCTACCCCTCCTAAAAGAAGAAACAGCGTCCTTTGGTCTGAGATGTTAGATGTCAACATGAAAGAATCTCTGAGCACCAAAGAAATCAAACGCCAGGAGGTGAGCTGCCCGTTAGCAGCAGGGCAGGGAAAGGCAGCTGAAGCCTCCATTGAGTCCATTGCTTGGGTGGGAAAAGGAGAAACGGGCATCTCTGGGTGGTTGTATCTTCCTCCCCACCTTCATTTCTGAGCTGTTAGATTCATTTCGGCTTTAGGCACGGGCAAAGGTGCGGGCTTCTCCCTCAAAGTGAGTCACTGGGGAGTTACTCTCCCCTCTTTGACCCTTCAGAGATGCCAAATGCTTTCCAGGGGGGTGCTCAGCATTGCTGAAATTTGAGCCCCAGCCACACTGGTTGCTCTGCAGCAGACCCGAAGTCGGGTGGTTGTGCAGCCAGCTGTCTTTCTCTTAAAGCTCTTGACAATTGGTTGCAAGCCAAATAGCAAGGCCTTGGCTTGCTTTTTTCCTGTAGTTCTTAGACAAATCTTCTAATGACAACACAGAAGCTGACTTAAAGGCGCCTGGGATTTGACCTCTGCGGTTTTCTGGGTTTTGTTCTTTTTCGTACTCGCCTGTGTAAAAGCAGTGATTTAAAAGGTGCTAATATTTAATTTGGCTTGTGTGTGAGTGGCAGAGCTTTCACACACTTGTAAGGAATGCAGCTTTCTCCAAGCTGGGAAAGCGGGCAGATTGACTCGAGGTTGTCGTGCCCAGGTGGCATAGAGTGATTCACAAGGCAAAGCTGCCTGTTCAAGACAGGATGTACATTATGTGAACTGAATGGCTCTTTCAGAGGAAGACTGGGATTAAAAATGACTCTCAATGCTTTATCCCCCTCCTCACAGGCAATATATGAGATGTCCAGAGGAGAACAGGACCTGATTGAAGATCTGAAGCTTGCCAGGAAGGTGAGTGAGTTTTTCCTGCACTCAGTAATCATACTGTAAATAAAGAAGTGTACTTACACTTGCAAACATTGCACGTCACCTTTGTCAGGCCCAGCATCCACCTTTTGAAAACTATCCTGGAAAGCTGAAGTGAGCAGTGCTGGCAATGCTGGTTTGATTGCAGCAAGCTCATACAAAAGCAGGTGTAGCTTTGTAGTCGTGGGTACAACTAAAGGAACTCCTCCTGTTGAGACAGGAAAGCCCATTTCATCTGTAGGCCTTGATACCTCTATGCAGAGTTGTGTCTTGCACTGATCCAAGTCACTCTTCCAACCAGCTCCATTTCAGATCTGTCCTGCACTCCCTACACCTCCCATTAATATTGTATTAATATTGTCAGCTTCTGGGCTTCCAAGATCTGGATGTGCTTTAATACTGACTTTCTTTGACAGGCTTATCATGATCCTATGCTGAAGCTCTCTATCATGTCTGAGGAGGAACTCACCCACATATTTGGGGACTTGGATTCTTACATTCCTCTGCACGAAGGTAAGAGCTAAGCCAACATGACGTATTGACTAAGAGTGATGCTCTGTGCTTTCTCACATCAGAACAGTTAGCTGGGGCATTGTGGCAACTTCTGTTTGTGTGTTTCAATTCCAGATTTGTTGGCAAGTTTAGGAGAAGCAACAAAACCAGACGGAACGGTGGAGCAGATCGGGCCCATCCTTGTGAAGTGGGTGAGTACATAACTGTCAGGCACCAGGCTGAAAATGATTGTGAGATTAAAGAACATTTAGAGCTAGAAGCTGAAAAGCTCGCAGGCTTTTGTGGCGTGGAGTGAAAGATTGAAACGGAAATCCTGACTGCACTGAAAACAATGGGACTCTGTCAGCTTTAATGGGCCACTGTTTCATCTGGGAGACTCGCACTAGTGTGACTACAATTACTTTGTGATTTATGTTAGAAATATCTCTGTCTTCTGGGCTGTTTGCAGCTGATGTGATTTCGTTAGTGCTGACAGTAGTAAACATCTGAACTTCAAAGGCACTGCATGGAGGACGCCCTGTTCTCCTCACTCAAGAGTAGCTACACATACAAGATGCTCTGTTAGCTTTTCTATTGGGCCAAGAATGGAAAGCCTGGGAAGCAGAATGGGAAGCAGAACTCCCCAAGTTGGACGTGTTAATGCGATTTGCTTTTGCCGTGCAGAGTTTGACTCCTGGTTTGACTCCATGGTTGTGTTCTCCTGCAGTTGCCACGACTCCATGCCTACAAAGGTTACTGCAGCAATCAGCTGGCAGCCAAAGCGCTGCTGGATCAGAAGAAACAGGACCGAAGGGTGCAGGACTTCCTGCAGCGTTGCCTCGAGTCTCCTTTCAGCCGCAAGTTGGACCTCTGGAGCTTCTTGGACATCCCTCGAAGTCGGCTGGTCAAATACCCACTGCTCCTAAAGGAGATCCTGAGGCACACTCCCAAAGACCATCCTGATATTCAGATTCTGGAAGAAGCCGTAAGTAACAGCGGTTGTGGGATTGGGCTTCTGACAGCGCCGTGGCATTTGGGAGGAAAAAGAAGGCTTTCTTAAACCTTCAGCAGTTTCGTGGGGTGGTTTAAAGCTGTGGCTGTAACCCCTTCTGAAAGCAAAGGAGCAATCAGTCCACACGGGTTCCACCATGGGGATTTTTCTTTAGTAGCGCTTCGATGGAAGATGCTCAAGCGTAAATCCTTATTTAATCATTTTTAAATGCTTTGTTTTATAGATATCTATAATCCAAGGAGTCCTCTCTGACATCAACTTAAAGAAGGGAGAGTCGGAATGCCAGTATTACATTGACAAACTGGAGTATCTGGATGAGAAGCAGAAGGACCCGAGGATTGAAGGAAGCAAAGCTTTACTGTGCCATGGGGAGCTGAAGAACAAAAACGGGCATGTAAGTCCCTTCAGTTGATGGTAATTAATAATCAACGTTGAAACCTTACCCTCAGAAACAATTGAAACTGTCTGTCATAACATGACCAGGAGCTCTTATCTCCTTAGTTTGGGCAATTAGCTACGTTTTTAGAAGCAGAAGAGAAAGGACCTGATGGCAGAGCGCATTACAGGGTGTAAGGGAAAGTTTCCTGCTGACAGTTTGACAATTGGCCTTCAGGAGCTGGAAAATAATTAGCACAAAATTACTGTAGAAAGTATGCTCTGTGCCCCAGCACTCCATCAGAAGGGATTTCCTGCCGGCTGTTTACTTTCAGGTGCTCTGACATTCCCCATTGTGAACGCTGGCCACGGTTCTTCCAAACAAAAGTGTTCCTGCAAAAGCCTGTTTGGCTTTGAGATGAACTGCTAGGAGTTTATCTCCCTCTGCAGCAGCCCTGAAAGACCCTGCTGTACTCAAGGGTTTGCTGCCTTTTGTCCTGACTTAGCCTCAGTTTAAACATGAAATCTTTTTCTATTTTCTTTGGGCTTTTTGTGTGTGTGGTTGATTGGTTTGTTGAATTCACTCATTACGCCACAGGAGACATGAAGTTCTTTACAGAGAGAGTGGTGAGGTGCTGGAACAGCTGCCCAGAGAGGTTGTGGACGCCCCGTCCATCCTGGAGGTGGTCAAGGCCTGGTTGGATGGGGCCCTGGGCAGCCTGGGCTGATATTAAACATGGGCTGGTATTAATGGAGGTTGGTGGCCCTGCCTGCAGCAGGAGGGGGGTTGGAGCTTCATGACCCTTGAGGTCCCTTCCAACCCTGGCCATTCTGTGATTCTATGGAGCATTTTACATAGGTAGGAAAGGTATTGGTTCTCATTGTTTTATACTTGCCATCTGCACATCGTAATCCAATTTAAGGGTCACAAGACAGTAAACCTGTTGATGTAAATCTTGCATATGCCATCGCTGTCAGAGCTCTACGTGACTGCACCAGAAAGCTATCTGAAAGTTAACATGGGTGAGACTTGAGATAATGTGACCTTGAATTGCAGAGGGTGTGTAATCACCTGGCACATAGAGCTCAATGTTTTCCACATGCTCACACATGCTTTCCCTTTCAGAAACTCTACGTCTTCCTCTTCCAAGACATCCTGGTTCTGACCCGGCCGGTCACTCGCAACGAGCGTCAGTCCTACCAAGTGTACAGGCAGCCCATCCCTGTGCAGGAGCTGATCCTGGAAGACCTGCAGGACGGCGATGTGAAAATGGGAGGCTCTTTCCGAGGAGCGTTTGGCAATTCAGATAAAGGTACAAAGCAACCCAACCCTTCCGTGTGGGGGTTGTTTGAGGACAGCAGGGTACGTCCGGGCACGGATCCCTATGGATCCACCACAGTGCTGTCGCTGCTGAGCTCTGCACTGTTGGATCTGGAGGCCGTAAGCTTTGAAATGGCGCCTTGCAGTCGGTGCTAAGATTAGAAAATACTGGAACGTATCATTGCTGGGGATTTTCGGAGGGGGGGGGAGGATGTTGGGGAGATGCTGAACGCTTTCCCTGAAGCAAAACAGGGCAGATTGGGTTCAATAACAGAATCTAAATACTGAGCTCAGGACTGATCTGCTTTTTCCTATGTTTACCTTCAGCTAAAAATATCTTCCGAGTCCGTTTCCAAGACCCCTCCCCAGGCCAGTCCCACACGCTGCAGGCCAACGATATCTTCCACAAGCAGCAGTGGGTGAACTGCATCCGAACCGCCATTGCCCCCTTCCAGCGACCCGCTGCTGCCACGGAGCTGAAGGAGCTGCCAGAGCTCAGCGAGGAGTCGGAGGAGAACAACCCCTCCGTGCCCAACGTCAGAGCGCAGAGGAGGCAATCTGCCATGTCAGGCATCACTGAGATGGAGCTCGATGAGAGCACAGCCGAGTGCGGCTCCGTCCTGGACTCAGAGGAAGCAGCCAAGGGCACGAAAACACACAGAACACTGTCTGGGCACAGGAAAACCAGGGAGAAGCAACTCAGCAGCAAGCGGAAAGAAACACTGGTGTAGGGAGGAGCCCAGTGCCATCCTGGTGGAACTGCTTATTTATAAATAACGTGTACATTTTCCTTGTCATGTGAGCACGATTGGATTTGCTCTACTGAACAGAAGTGTCTTTTTTTTTTGTATGTTGTAATGGCAGCTACTGGTATGCAGTTAACACTGTTGAACCGGAGTCTGTTTTTCCAAAAGGGAGCAGTCTGAGCCCGCTCTGCCACTGCCAGGCAGCATTTTGACCTCTTTACAGCAGGTTTGTGAAGAACACCTTGTTGGTTTGGGGAAGATTTTCACGTGTGGTGGTTGAGGCTTCTAAAGCAGAAGTTTGTGCCGTCACCTGGAGCCTGGCAGAGCCCCTCCTCGCAGTCCTATCAGTGCTGTGAGAATCCCTTCAAGCACTCTGAAGCTGAAATCACCATTTTGTTTCTGTCTTTTGCAGTGTGTGGTTACCACCACCCATCCCACCAAAAAAAAACAGACCCCAGGTTCAACAGGTTCTCAATTTACCTACTGGAATCTTTCATTTTAGAATGTCCATTTGTACATTCCTCATTTTCACTCACGTAACCTGCCACGTATTTAATTTTGGGGTTTTTTTTTTAATTAGTTGTTTTTGTTTCGGGTTGGTTTGGGGTTTTTGTTCCCTTTTTCTTTGGTTTTCTTTTTTTACTTTTGTATTGCTCTTGTCATCTTTTAGTCTTTCAGACTTGGCATTTCCTTTCGAGTACTCCATCCTTCTTGTTCAGAGATGTACAAATTGCTTCTCACGTCACTCACAGAACTGGGTTGTACGGGGCGTAGAAAGGTTTTAGGCACGTTGCAAAGGGTTTGGGGAGGGGGAAGAGCAGATAGAAGGAATAGAGGGAGCAGGAGTAGCTTTATTCTGTTGTCTTTTGCAAATGAAACGCCTCTCACTGCCCGTGAGAGGCAGGGTTGGAGGCAACCAAGAGGATACTGCATGTGGTAGAAAGCATAGAGAAAAGAAAGCGTAGAGAAAAGAAAGCAGCTGAAGCTGATGAGTTACAGACAGAGACACGGCTGTATATAGGTGTACAATGGTAGCACTGCCATGTTCTACAGTGATCCAAAGATTCCCGTGAGATGCCAGCTTGGAACCTGTGCTGCAAAGCGTTGTAGGAAACGAAGTGGTGACAGCTCTGATCAAAGCCAAAAGGTTGTTCCTGCAGTACGGCTGATCCCACCGCCCTCCGTGACACCAACCTGGGAGCCCTGAGTCTCGGATGAGGTTCTGGTTTTGTTGGGAATGGGAAGAGGGGGCACGCAGCCACGAAACCCGCACGGTTCTCTGTAAATGGCTTTGTACAGTTTCAAGTGCCAAGTACAATTAAATTCCTGACGGCCTCCTGCTTGTCTGTGTGAGTCGCTGCCTGGGTGGGACGGGTTAATGCCACCGGGGCTGTAAGGCTGAGCTCAGACAGAAGAGATAAGCTCACAGCTGCACTTCTGCCTCCAGCCTCTCCTGCACGCTGAATTCACAAGAAAGCAGCCCTGTGTCACAATCCTCTCCCTTTTTTCCCCGAAATGATGAGCGAATGGTTTATGGCCCAGCACACGGCCTGACACCGCCCTCCGTGTGCTGTAAAACAGGGCACAGCTCCGTGACTCACTGCAGAGCCTGCAGAGCTTGCTGTACCTTCTGGGGTAGAAGGAAACAGCCCTGATATCTGCTCCCTCCCCAGACACCGCAGGTTGACTGTGTATGGCAGCACAGGGCACAGCTCCGTGCCAGCTGCCCTGGGTTTCCCAGTGCTGTGTGTCAGAGGTTTGCACACCATTTTTGCCCACTGAACTTAAGTTTGGAACTGGAGGGGGCTCAGCCCTCTGCGTTTAGGAGCAAAACGATGTGGAAAAAAAGGCTCTTTTGGCAGAAAAAATAGAAGACATTATGAGCTGTGGGCGCGCATGGCTGGACCTCAAAGGAGAGGAAATCCTGCAGTGAGCCCACTGAGCCTCCTGCACATCACAACGTCGGTCTGGTCTTCATGCGGGCGGCAGACAGCCAAGCAGCCAAGAACTTCATTTCCCCCCAGCACGTCCCAGTGGTTCCTCTCCCTGATGGCGTTGAACCCGCGCGCTCCAGGGCTGGATGTGCAGACTTCACTAGACTAAACACGGGCATTCCTGGCTGCTCTGGGCTCCCAGCCACTCCTTTCCTTGCTGCCAAGGGACGCGGGGACGCAGCGGTGGGATAGCAGAGGGGGACCTGGAGCAGCACTGCGTCCCCAAACCACACCGAACCCCCCAGAGACCCTTTCCAAGATCCTGTTTTGTACCTTGCACCCCAACGCAATCCCTCCTGGGCTTTGTTCCTCCCCATCCGCACAGGTAAGACCGGCCCCAGCACGCCCAGGCTCGTGCAGAGGCCCCATGGAGGTTCTCTGCCAGAGCAGTTTTGCTCTCCACCTCCAACTTTCTCTTTTTTCCACAAATTCTTCAGCCTCCCCCTTCCCTCTGCCTCGTCTGCAAATGCAAACCCAGACGTTGCCGCACACATCTGTGCTCGCACTGCAAGCCACGCCGGCTCAGGGTAATCTGTCTGGGTGCTTTTAACCACTCATTTGGGGGCTTTTTTTTTTGCTGTTTCATGGATCAGCCAGGCATCGAGAGGAGAAAACGCCTGGAAAACACTTCATGAGGCTTGAACTTGAGCCCCTCGCACCCACCGGCCTCGTCTCCCTCCTCCATCAAAGCATCGACCCCTCGAGCCCCGGTTGGATGCGACCCAGGGAAACCAGAGCTGCTTTCCTGTCCTCCCAGATGCGATAAATAGGACCCGGCCATAAACCACGGGGTTTTATGGGCCAGAAGGCAGTTTGACGAGGTTAATTACCCCGTTGAACTAATGAGGCTGCAGTTAAGGGTGGTCAACATCAAAGGCCGACCTTCTCCCAGCGGCTGTGGTCAATGGGAAGGTAATGGACGGTGCTGATGGGGAAGCTGTCTGATGGTGTTTGCTTCTCCCAGCCACCTCCACCAAGTTCCCTCCTCTTCCCATCCTCCCAGGGGCTCTTTCACAACAGTTTTGATTCATCCTGGAGCAGAACAGCAAGAGAAGGCAGTTAGATGGAAAATCAGGGAGCAGCTTGTTGCACAAGAGGAGCTCCCAAGGGCTCCCCTCCCCGAAACACACCGTGCCTCTCGCCAGACAGGTTTCCACCACGGCTCAGCCCATTCCTCCCAGCAACGCCTGAACGTGCCAAGAGGTTTTTCCAGATGAGATTTTTCTTAGGTGCTCTCCTCCCAACCTCTGTCCCATCTGGAGAATGCAATTCCCATGCTGTCCCATAGTTTGTTTCTGTTTCATGACATTCCATCCAAATCTCACAGCTTTACTTCCTCACCAGGGTAAAAATGGGGGAAAGTGGTGTTGTTTTCTTGTAGACAAGAAAGTCAGATTGTATTCTGCTGTAGAGTTTGGTCATCTGGTCCCATTAGTACCCTGGTCCAGCTGGAGAAGTGACTTGGCCATTATGGGGACATGGGAAAAAGAGGGGGGTGGATGGATGGATGGATGGATGGATGGATGGATGGATGGATGGATGGATGGATGGAGGGAGGGATGGATGGATGGATGGATGGATGGATGGATGGATGGATGGATGGATGGATGGATGGATGGATGGATGGAGGGATGGATGGAGAGAGGGATGGATGGAGGGATGGATGGATGGAGGGATGGAGGGATGGATGGATGGATGGATGGATGGATGGATGGATGGATGGATGGAGGGATGGGTGGAGGGATGGAGGGATGGGTGGAGGGATGGAGGGATGGATGGATGGATGGATGGATGGATGGATGGATGGATGGATGGATGGATGGATGGATGGATGGATGGAGGGATGGATGGATGGATGGATGGAGGGATGGATGGATGGATGGATGGATGGATGGATGGATGGATGGATGGAGGGATGGGTGGAGGGATGGAGGGATGGAGGGATGGATGGATGGAGGGATGGATGGATGGATGGATGGATGGATGGATGGATGGATGGATGGATGGATGGATGGATGGAGGGATGGGTGGAGGGATGGAGGGATGGGTGGAGGGATGGATGGATGGATGGAGGGATGGATGGATGGATGGATGGATGGATGGATGGAGGGATGGGTGGAGGGATGGAGGGATGGAGGGATGGAGGGATGGGTGGAGGGATGGAGGGATGGAGGGATGGATGGATGGAGGGATGGAGGGATGGATGGATGGATGGATGGATGGAGGGATGGAGGGATGGAGGGATGGATGGATGGAGGGATGGAGGGATGGATGGATGGATGGATGGATGGATGGATGGATGGATGGATGGATGGATGGAGGGATGGGTGGAGGGATGGAGGGATGGATGGATGGATGGATGGATGGATGGATGGATGGATGGATGGATGGATGGATGGAGGGATGGAGGGATGGGTGGAGGGATGGAGGGATGGATGGATGGAGGGATGGATGGATGGATGGATGGATGGATGGATGGATGGATGGATGGAGGGATGGAGGGATGGAGGGATGGATGGATGGATGGATGGATGGATGGATGGATGGATGGATGGATGGATGGATGGATGGATGGATGGATGGATGGATGGAGGGATGGATGGATGGATGGATGGATGGATGGATGGATGGATGGATGGATGGATGGAGGGATGGGTGGAGGGATGGAGGGATGGAGGGATGGAGGGATGGAGGGATGGATGGATGGATGGATGGATGGATGGATGGATGGATGGATGGATGGATGAACACATGGATGGACAGATGGATGGATGAATGGACGGATGGCAATGTGGTTGGGTAAGTGGATGGACGCATGGATGGATGGTTGGGCAGCTGGATGGAAGTATGACTAAATGGACAGAGGAATAATTGGGTGGATGGTTGGTTAGTTGACTGGATGGACAGATGAACAAGGACAAGTGGGCAAAGAAGCACATAATCATGTGCTCCTGAGCCCCTTGTCCTCACGTTCTTCTTAACTCCCTGATGTAAACGACGAGAACAAAATGAAACAACTTGACACGGTGATTCACCTTCCATCAGCCCAGGATTAACCCCTGACTAACCAGGGCATGAGCTTCACGACAAAACTCACCTATGTACGGCCGCGTCAGCTCCCTGGGGCCACACAGCTGTGCTCGGGGAGCCCAGACAAGGTGTCATGGCTGACTCAGGTTCCCATCAGCAAGGAGCACAAGGAGTGCATCACAGCTGGGTTCTGCCTGGACCTGCACGAGCAAGGAGCAGGAAACCTCCTGCATGCCCCAGCTCCTCCTGCTCCTCCTCCGGGAAAGGGAGGACAGAAGGGAGGAGGCCCCAGGAGAAGGAGGAGGCTCCAGGAGTGGGAGAACAGGAAGGAGGAGGCTCCATCCACACCTCCCCGCCAGCGCTGCGTGCTGGGGCAAAGCCGTGTGCGAGCGGAGAGCGCGGGACGCCATGGCCGAGCGGCTGTCGGAGGAGCAGATCGCCGAATTCAAGGAGGCTTTTTCCCTTTTCGATCGCGACGGCGACGGCTGCATCACCACAAAGGAGCTGGGCACCGTCATGCGCTCACTGGGGCAGAACCCCACCGAGGCGGAGCTGCAGGACATGGTGGGAGAGGTGGACGCGGACGGCAGCGGCACCATTGATTTCCCCGAGTTCCTCTCGCTGATGGCGAGGAAGATGAGGGACTCGGACAGCGAGGAGGAGATCCGCGAAGCTTTCCGCGTCTTCGACAAGGACGGCAACGGTTACATCAGCGCGGCGGAGCTGCGGCACGTCATGACCAACCTGGGAGAGAAGCTGACGGACGAGGAGGTGGACGAGATGATCAAGGAGGCAGATTGCAACAACGACGGGCAGGTCAACTACGAGGAGTTTGTGAGGATGATGACGGAGAAGTGAGCTTCGTCCTCAGCCCGCAGGTAACTCGTGCCCGGCCCCACGTGCTCTGAAAGCCATGGAACCAATTGCAGCGGCACCACAAATGTCTCATTCCCCACCCCTGACCACCTCCTGCGTTGCTGCCGATGGTTGGCGGTTGGAAAAATCAATGTTTAAGGTGCTTTCTAAAAATTTTTCCTTCTTTTTTTTTTTTTTTTTCATAGGGAAAACAGAGACCATGGCTGTCCCCAGCCCCTCCATCCCCTACCGCCTTCTCTCTGCCATCCTGGGCTGAAAAATGATCTTTTATCCCAACTGGAGCATCGCCAACCTACGTCTGTGTTGGATGCAGGAGAGGGCTTGGGTCACGACAGCTTGGCATGGTGATAGACAATGGGGGGGGGACCCTCCTGCTTCCACCCTCAAGATGTACCTCTTGTGTTCCCAGAGGTGACAGTGGTCATTGTGCATCCATGAGAAACGTGCCGAGTCCAATAAAATGTCTCCCCTTGTCTACCAGTGCTTCCTTCTGCTTCGCTTTGAAACCACTGCTAAGAAACACCCTCAAAAAAGACACTGCCCTGATGAGGTGACAGGGATGGGGATGGGAACAGAATCGCCCCCATCCGTCTTCTCTCTGTTTTTTCACCCCGAAAGATGGAAAAATGCTCCCAGGGCTGCTCAGCACTCAGTTCCTGGGTTGTGGCCATCCCCATCTCATAATCCCATCCCTTTTGGAATCTGTTGGCTGAACCCATGTTTTGGCTTCTCCCAAAGGAAGGGCATTGAGGGCTCTTTTATCTCCCTCCCCATCCCAAGAGGAGGGTTGTTAGACCCCTGTTTCAAACAAGGCAGGACAGAATTACCTTAATCCACCCCACAATGCTGCCTTGACTCAGTTTCCCCACAAAGCAGGCGAAACTCCACTGCAGCAACTCTCCCGCCCTTGGGCTGGGAGGATTTCCTTTCTCTGTATGTAGGATTTGGAAAGAGAATTAATTGCAGCAGGTCTTATCAATGCTCCACCTCTACCAAGCAAGCAGAGCAGTGGTGAGAGCACGATGAAATCATTCCGAATGGGAAACAGCAGTTTTGGGGATGCGCAACCAAACAGAAGGATCTCAACTTTTTTTTGGCAACCCCAAATGTTTTCCCAGCGTTGGGAAAAGCAGACAGGAACCTGCATGCTGGGAGGGCTATGTCAGCGCTGAGCGCACCCACGCTCACTCCACCCCAACCCAGCAGCACCAACGCTGATGCTTTCACCACGAGCTCCCCTCTTGCTCACACACACAAGAAACAGAAAACATGAAAAGAGGCAAAAATCAACCCCAACCCAAAAAAAGAAACCAATCCAACACCATCGAGATAAGCCAAGGGGTCACAGCAGGCTGTGGTATCCAAAGTGCCTAAAATTAGACCTTCCTGAAAAATGTGGTTATTTATGAATGCTTCAGAGACAAAACTGTGCGCTGTATTTTTAGGGCTGACCTTTTCTCCTTCTATTCTGGGGTTGTTTAATTACCGGCGCGTTTTCGCACTGATCATCCTGAGCTGTTTTTCTTAATGACAGCCTTTAAAGGGAGGATGGACCACAGCCAGGAACGTTGGCCCTGCATTCTCATCATCAATTTTCATCCCGTGGAAAATGCCCGTTTTCCCCATTTCTCCTCTAATTTGAACCCATGGAAGCATGGTGAGGTTTTCCATTGCCAACACTAAGGATCATTCAAGGACAGCGAAGTGGGACTTGGGGGGTCAGTAGGAATGGCTGTTGGGAGATCTAGGATCCTTTGGGAGAGGATCTGGTAAACCCTTTAACATGGAACCTGGATGGGGATCACTTAGGGTAGGACGTTGGAATCACGTGGTGTGGTTGCTTGGTGGGGGATCATCTAGGATGGGAGCTGGGGGATCCCTTGGGATAAGACCTGGGGGATGATCTAAGAGGGGATCTGAGATCCAATGGGATGTGACAGGAGGAAGCCTGGCTGATTACGTGGAGTGGTACAGCTGGGATGGGACCTGGGGTATCCTCCAGGACGGGGCTTATGGGATTGCTTAAGATAGGATCTGGGGGTTCATATGGGGTGGCAAATGGGGAATGACATGCGATGGAGCTTGAGGGATCAGCTGGGTAAGACACAGGGGTTCGTCTCGGATGGGCCACCTATAATGGAGGACCCCATGGAATAGGACCTGGGGAATTGAGGGATCTCATTCCTGCCCTGACATGAGCTGAGGGTCACCTCTTCCCCAAAAATTCCAAAGGGACTCCCTGCAGTGGTGAGAGGCTGACAGCCCAGCACCCCTCTTCACTGTGTCCCCATTTTCCTGCATCCTGTGTGGCACTGACAATTTATCTCTAAAATGGGGGGACTCTTTTTTTTTTCTCTCTCTAAAATGATGGGATATAAGCAACCCCAAAACCTCCCAGCATCTTCAACCAAGGGAGCGGGAGTTGGGAGGTGCTTCAGCTCTGATGCTGCTGTATCAGACCCAAACTCCCCCCAGATATTCATTCTATCAAAAGAGGCATTTAGATAACATTTCAACCACAGGGCTGTAAAAACACAACAAGTAAATGGTGAGGAACAACCCTGCAGCTCCATCTCCAGCACAGAAGGAATGGGGAACTGTGCTGAGCACTTCCAAAGGATGTGAAAAAAGGAGGATGTGAAAGAATGAGGCTGCAGAAAAAGGAGGTTGTAGAAAATGGGCGTGCTAACAAGTGGGGAAAAGTCCTTTTGTGCAGCTCCAAGCTGGCAGGGAGAGGGGTGCCACAGGAACTGGGTTGAGTTCATAGAATAGAATCACAGAAACACCAAGGCTGGAAAAGACCTCCTAGATTATCCAGTCCAACCATCCACCTACCACCAATATTTGCCCACTAAACCACATCCCTGATGATCTCTAAGGTCCCTTCCAACCTAAGCCAAGTGTTATCCTTATGGGACCTGAAGATGGGACAAGTTGGACCAGGAAAGAGAATGTGGGACCTGAAGAGGGGACAAGAAGTTTCACCACTTCAAGGGGGAATGTCACCCATGTTAGGCACCAAGGGAATACGCTGGGATTTGGCTTTATCAGCCCCAAAAAAAGTAGCTCTGTGCAAGAAATCCTGCAAGAGTTAATGGAGTTGGGGAAGTGGCCACTACTGGTGCTGCTCCAGGCTCCATCCCTGCACCACTGGGGCATTTAATGGGAAATAAATCATGCTGTGAGCTCAACCACCACCACTCCATGCTGGGAGCCCTCCAGAACAGGGGGAGATTTAGGGCTTTTTCCATCTTTTCTTCCCATGGGACCAGGAGGGCCCATTTATCCACTCCTTGCCCATTACACGAGGGCCATCCAGGCTTGCACAGCTTTCACTCATTTCCCTTTTTTCTCCTCCAAAACACTTGTGTAAGGCCTTTGACACGGTCCTGTACCACATCCTTATTTCCAAACGGGAGAGATTTGGTTTTGAAGGGTGGATAAGGAGCTGGTTGGATGGTCGTAGCCAAAGGGCTGTGGTCAATGTCTCCATGTCCAGGTGGAGCTGGTGACGAGTGGTGTCCCCCAGGGGTTCATCCTGGGATCTGTGCTCATCTTTATCAGTGACACAGACGGTGGGATCGTGTGCACCCTCCTTCCAACCCCAGCTATTCTATGACTCAACATTACCATCACTACAACGTTAAAAGGCATTTTAATGGCTGTGCAGGAAACCTCAGCTTATGCCTATGGACAGGCGCCATCTTCTTGCAGGCAGCTGCAAAATCACTTTTTCCCTTTACACGACAGAGGGAGGTGATGAATTGGGTGTGAGAAAGCTCAGGTAAATGCTCGAGATCTTCAGTATTCTGTCATGTTTGTTTTTTTTTTAATGAAGAGGTAGAAGGCATATTTCATGCCCGTGCTTGCTTAGAGCATGGTGCAATGCACATCCAAAGGACACTGAAGGGCTTTGTTTGCTGCTGCTGAGATTTGGGCTTTGAATGCATGAAGCGTCCTGAAGACATTAAATAAAAAATGAAGAAACTGTGTTTGTGCTCTTCCACTCCCCACCCATGGACTCTATGATCTACAAGAGTCATTCAACTATTCTGTGATTCTATGACTCTATGATTCTTTAAGCTGAGAATCTACAACGTTTTCCCTGCAACTCTGAGCACAATTCCTTCATTCATGCAGGGGGAGGAAGAAGAATCCCCCCCACTTCTTCCAGGCAAAGCAATGGTTGTGTGCAGTACAAGGAGTTAATTCTTTGGAGCCATAAGGTTTTCTTCCAAGGCACCAGCTTGAGTCACACCTTGTTTTTTCTGGATTAACTTCATAAAGTTGGTGGGAAGCTGCTACGATCGAGTTCCCCGCTGGAGAGCAAGCAGCAAGCATCAGGAACAGCAGTGTGCTGTTTGCACCTGGACTCCTCCAAATACTGGGTGGAAGCAGGGTTATTTTGGAGCACTGGAAGCGTAACAGAGGTAGAAGGCAGGAAGGAGAAACCCGCAGGAGAGAGGAAGAGGATTGAAATGGTAAACTGGAGGTGCAGTTTGGGGCTTGGGTTCTTCCTTGGCTCTGGGAGCCCAGGAAGGGCATGGCTGAAAGCAGCACAGACCTGGAGTGTTTGGGTTTGTTTGCGTTGGGTTCAAGCCTTGATTTGACATTCAGATTAAAGAGTGAAAGAACTCAAATTGCAGCCAGAACTGACATAAAAATAAAAGCAAAGGGTGTAGCCCCAGCAGAGCCAGCTGAGGAGTTGCACAGAACTGAGATTCAGACCACCTCCTTCCTTTTCAGCACTCCCCAAACTCTTTGCCAACCCATAGGTACCGAAAGCAGCACTGGCCAGTCCCTATAAACTCAGTGTGAATTGAGGTTTGGGGACAGTCCAAGTTTTCCAGCCCCTGTTGGTCCTGCCAGTTGGGAAGAGCAAGAGAAGGGCAGATGTGGCACGGAGGGACATGTGGCATGGAGGGGATGGGTTGACGGTTGGACTTGATTATCTTAGCTGTCTTCTCCAACCTTAATGATTCTAAGTCACACAGATGAGATGCATACAGCTTGCAGCACATAAGGCCACCTTGGGCCCTTCTTTCTTAGACATGTAAGAGAAACAGTGCAAAAATAACCAGAGGAGCCCATCCAAGCCCCTTATACTGATGCTGCCAAAGAGGGTTAAAAGCATCATCACAGCTCCCAGAGCAGCTGGCAATTCATTACCTGCAGTGTGATGCTACATGAGACAGCAGGACAAATTGATGGGACAGTGTGCCACATCTATGCTCTCCATGAAGTCTTGTGGGTGATTCCAAGTCGTCCACATGTGTCTCACATCAAGCAGAGCTGTGCAGCAATGCTCTGGGGATGGATCAGCAAAAGCAGAGCACTGAGGATGGCAATTTGTAGGTCAGAACAGACTGCAATATAAACATTACCCCTCTCATCTAGCTTAGATGCCCACTTTAGGGCAACACTACCTTCAAAGCTTCTGATTTTCATTTTAATTTGGGGTTGCTGCAGAGATTTCCAGCTGTCCAGGAAATCTATACCTGCAGCCAGGGTGACTCTGTTACTCCTGCAGGAACTGCCCCCAAAAATTGCAGTCCAACATATTAACAGAAGCCAAAACTTTGCATTGGTTTAACCTTGCATTTACTTTGTCTTTGAGCTGTAAAATGCAATGGCTCAGAAGATGTCTCACAGCCAGCTGAGAAATCCCTGCAGGATTTAGGGAACTGAAGGCTGGATAGGATGGATAAAAGATTAAGAGCATCACCGTGGTCTCAGGTCTGCATCCATCATCAGGGTCTCTTAAAACCAAACTTCACAAACTTACTGTGGAGGAAAAAAAATGAAGATGACAGAAAAAGGAACTGGTCATTTTATTCTTGGCTGTTCCAGGAGCCTTTTGTACACTGGAAGCTTGGATTTTACCATCTCACCACTTCACCAGCTTAAGCTATGTTAAAAAAGCAGTGAGGGATTTGAGTTGGAATCAAGAGGAAGGGTTTTCATCCCAGAATACTGAAAGGTGGGTGCTTTCCTAATACAGATTTACCTGTAAGGACAAGCATATGAGGCAGAGGAAGCTTGTGTTGAAAGATATAATACAAAACCTTTATCTTAACAACCACAGGGGTGAACTCCGCTCCAGAGCTTCCCTGAGCTTCTTGGCAACTTCACATTTCTTCTGTGGCAAACATAAAACTCTGGATAGAATAATAAACAGATAATCCCATAAAAAGCACAGTCTCAGAAGGTTTCCTGTCCCAGTTCTGCACGATATCACATTGCAAAAAAAAAGAAGAAAAAAAAAAAAGAAGCAACAAATGGGTGTGTGGGAAATGAGCATAACCAAAAAAAAATCTAAAAAATAATAATTTGCTGGTCATCATTAAAGTGCATTCAGTTCCATTTCAGCTCTTGAACTCTGTGCTTGTGCTATTTTGCCCTGTCATGGTAGCTGCAGACAGAAGGCAAGCTACCATTCATCCTGCACAGCATGAAGGATGTTGAGAGCCCTGAGTTCTCTTGATCCCACGTCAGCCAGAGGATTTCTTGACCTTTACTGTTATTTAGAAGAGGAATTTGCTCTCATCACAGCGCTAAGGACCTGCTGCCAGAGAGCTCCATCCCTTTCACCCTGTGGTATGGAACGTCTCATCTGGAAGGAAGATGACAATTTTGGCTCTGCTCATATAAATGTCACCCTGGAGGTTTAAATCACCCAAGTACAAAGCTGCAAAGCACCTGCTGGAACCAAGAGACTCGAGCACAACTCAGCAGCAGCACTCCTGCTGCCAACCTCCATGAGGTTCCAGAACCAAGAGACAAACTCAGAAGGGAAAAAAATCCCAAATCCTAGGGCAGGGCCCTACTATTGCCTCTCACATGTGGGTCAATGCCACAGGGATTAGGTGTACCACTGCTTAAGGGATGTGCCCTTGCCATACAGAGCTCTGTACTTTGGGCAACACTGGGCAACACATCTGCCTCTTATTGCACTTCAAAGCAACAAATAGGTCGCAGTGGCTCAGTGAAAGTGGAAAATATTCTTTGGGACCAGCTGTCTGGAAGGAAGCTCTTCCTGGGACATGCAGACAGACCTGTCTCCTGCTTGGGCTTCAAGGGGAGACATAAAAACATCCTATAGGAACATGACAGTACAAGCTGGCTCACCGTCAGCAAGGACTGGGGACTTCATTTGCCTCCAGCTGGAGCACACAGGTCACTCAGGACTTGTTACTTGGCATTGATAGTTATCACTCCAGTTATTAACAGAAAGGTGGGCTCCAGTGTTCCCAATTCAGAGACATGCACATCCATAAGCAGACTATCACCTCCAAATCCCTTTGCAGGCAGTGGGAACAGGTGTCCCAAAGAAGCTGTGTATCATCCAAACACAGGCATCTAAAACAGGAGGGATGAATCATGCTCTGGAAGTATCTATTTCTCTTCACTGCCTGCAAAGGGAGTCTGGCTGGATCGTACAGAGATGTGTTTAGGTTGGAGACAGCTAAAATTAGGCAAGATAAATCCCATGCACAGAGCAAGCACTACAGCCTGAAATGCAGCGACAGTCAAACAGAACACCCTGGGAGAGGCTGCAGCTCCAGAGCAGCACTACACCTTGCCTAAGGTTGTCTGTGCTCAAACAATTCCTCACAGAGAAGAGGAAGGGATGGGAAGCGCTGCCTCATAAATACTATTTACACCAGTTTGCTTAAATTAAAACTCATTTCTTGTGGGGAGGTAGAAGAGAAAGAGATGGATACTTCATGTTGTGCAGTCAGTGTCCTTCCCAGCCACCTTGGTGCCTGTCAGTTGTAGGACAGGTACTGGATTAACCTCTGAGGGATGTTGAGTTTGGCAATCTTCTCCAGCGCTCGCTGCCCAGCAGCCCTCCTCACTGTTACTCTGCAGAGCTGTGACAGACTCAGAGGTGTTTCTGAACGGAGAAAAGAGGACACAAAGTTAATGCTGCAGCTCAGCAGATGGCTGAGTGTCCATCTGTGCATGCACTGAATCATCTGCTGTGGTCCACAGGTGCCATTCAAGACTCAGATTGCCCTAAGATTGCACTGAGCCTCAGCAATGGCACACGTAGGAATAAAACCTACTTCCAGCACTGCTTTACTGCTTTGCTTCTCCACCTGAGGGCTACATCGACTGCTTGCTCTGCTCAGAGCTCCAATAAAGTGTTTGATCCCCTTTCAGACAGCCCCAATTTGCAGCCTCCACCCCAGATGTCGATGCCTGCATGCATGTGCATGGTTATGATCAGGCACTTTGCTCTGGATGGAGCTAAGCAGCTGCTGTCCCTACAATCACATCCTCAATAACCAGCAGCATCCAAGATCACCATCTGTCCTGAATTTAATGATGCAAGCTGCAAAAAAAGAATACTATTAGAGTTGTCACAGTACTGCTACAACAATGTGTTAAAAAGCAGCTAGACAGGCAGTTCTGCCAGCTGAGTTGTCAGGACAGTAAACTCTAACAAGGTATAACAATTATTTATGGCACTGTAGAGCTCAGCCTCTTTACCCAGATCAGCTGCAGCCAGAACAGCACGCTTTGCTGCAACCTGAGAGCAATTCAGAGAGACTCCTATAAGAGAATCATCAGTCTTAAGGTGCTCACTACAAAAAGGATTGCATCCACAGCCTCTCTGGGCAGCCTGTTCCAAAGCTCCTCACCACTCTCTGTAAAGAACTTGCCCCTGATATCCAACCTAAATCTTCCCTCCTTCAACTTCAAACCATTTCCTCTTGTCCTGTTGTTATCTCATAGTTGACTCCCCTCCTGTTTGTAGGCTCCCTTTAGGTCCTGCAGGCTGCACTGAGGTCACCCCACAGCCTCCTCTTCTCCATGCTCAACAAGCCCAGCTCCCTCAGCCTGTCTTTGCAGGACGTGCTGCAGCCCTCTGCTCATCTCTGTGGCTCCTCTGGCCCCTCTCCAACAGCTCCCTGTCTTTCTTGCACTGGAGGCCCCACACCTGGACGCAGTGCTGCAGATGGGGCCTCAGGAGGGCAGAGCAGAGAGGGACAATCCCCTCCTGTCCCTGCTGCCACCCCTCTGCTGATGGAGCCCTGGATACCATTTGCTTTCTGAGCTGTAAGAGCACACTGCTGGCTCACGTTCAGTTTTCCACCCACCAGGACCCCCAGGTCCTCCTCTGCAGGGCTGCTCTCAAGGACTGCTCCTCCCAGTCTGTAGGGCTGCCTGGGATTCCTCCAGCCCAAGTGCAAAACCTTGTACTTTTAGTGCAATAGCACTGGCAGCCACTGAATTCCCAGGGCAAGGGATCACATTTCACTCACTTTCATAGTACTCAAAGCATTTTGCTGTGGGACTGCTTCTCAGGGTGTAATCTGATGGCTTCTTTCCTCTGTTGTCTCTTGCGTAGATATTTCCTCCAAACTCAATCAGCATCTCCACCAGATCCACATTCTTCACTTTTGCTGCATGGTGGAGGGCTGTCTCGTGGAGTTTAGCAGCATTCACATTCGCCCCTGAGACCAGAAAGGAAAACAAACCTGTTTATGAAAGCCTCATTTGACCCAAATGTTAAGGAGTGGTTTTAAGTAGGGAACAAAATCCTATTAACACAAGTATGAGTGGCTAGAAAGAGATCCAAACCAAATACTACAAACAGGAAACCATACTGCTGAACAAGTTCTCAGTGCTGCCAGTGCGTGAGTTTTCTTCTCTGGCTTCGTTTTCTTTGTAGAGAAAGAATTTTAGTCAATGTTACTGAGTAAATAAGCTGCTAAGTGTGAAGTTCAAAAGTGCTTCCTGAACCTATGCTGCCTGAAGCCATTCCCAGTCACCCCAGTGGAGTGCTCACACACAAACAGTGATGTCCTTGTTAAGCACTGGATGTAGAAGCTTGCCATCAGACACTACTGCAGGATCAAGTCTTTTCTGGGGAATCAGTCAGTCCAATCTGAAGGTGGGTGCCCAAAACAAGGAGCTGGAGGGATAGAAAACAGATTGGCTTAGCTACAGAAGTTCTAGACAACTAACACTGAAAAAGCCAAATCCTCCCTGGGTCAAATCACTTCATGGTAAGCACAGGCAAATACGAGAAGCCCAGTTCCAAGTGAGCAGCATGAAAAGTTGAAGATGAAATCTGGAGTTGTGTAATGCTGACTTGAAATCCAGCAAACTCACCTAGGTATAACACTAAGCAGATCTCCCAGAGGCATGAGGTGACCTCATCTCTGCTTTCTTGCACAACATCAAACCCTGACATCTCTCTCTAAGATTTATGCAAGGCCATACGACTGTGTCAACAAAACTGAAAGTGTGTATTCTAGCTGCTATCACTGAAATGTTGTTCCAGGGGGCTACAGGGGTGCTGATTTTCATTGAAAAAAGGAGAATGGAATGAAGCTTTGCCCGACTGAATGCCAAACTTTCCTCCTTTACCATCTTTGCCATGCTGGGAATGAATAAGCTCTTGGGCAAGAGCGTCATGGTGGGACACCAAAAGGGAAATGCTGCACACAGTCAGCCCAAAACAAACCCCACAGCTGCCCTACCTGCCTTAAGCAGCAACTTCACACAGTCCAGATGCTCCCGGGCACAGGCCACGTGTAGGGGTGTCCCAAAATGGCAGTCGTGAGCCTCCAAGTTGGCACCGACGTCTATGAGGAGTTGCACACAATCTGAGCTGCCTTTAGAAATAGAAGATCTGAGTCAAAAGGAAGAATCCAGCTCAAATAGATGAGATCAGCTTGAGGCAGGAGCAGCTTGTTTAATATTTGAGGCGATGGGTGCAAAATAGAAACACTTGTGAGCCAGATGCTATACCATAGGACAGAGGCTGAGAACAAGGGCACAAGAGACAACTACATCTGCACAGCATTAAGCTAGAGCTAATGATCAAACCAACGTGATTCCGAGGGCTGGCACTAAGCAGCCAGTGGTTTGCAGAATTGGTTGCATGGCTGAATTAGCCCAGGGTGGATGAGATCACCTTCGAGACCACAACAGCCTTCATTTTTCCATGTGACTTAAGGCACTCAGCAGCACAGTCTTAGGAAAAAGGTTCAACAGGAGAAAGTTAAGCAGGAGCTGACAATTTACAATGGCTGCTGCAGTTTTCCTCTCTTGAGAAGATGGTGTTTTATCTGCCTAAGATCTGATCCCCTGCCCATCACGTGGGATGAAAGCACCCAACACAAGGGGCTGCTTTATTCCCCCAGCACCACTGTGCTTTGCATTCTGAGTTCATTTTCCAAGCTGCAAATAACTGTGCAAGGATAAGACCACGCCAGCTTACCGTTCATGCAGGCTTCATGAAGAGGGGATGCTGTGTACAGGGGAGGGTTCACTTTGGCACCATGGGACAGCAGCACTTTCACACACTCAATGCTCCCTGAGGCACAGGCATCGCAGAGTGGAGTGCTGCCATCAATATTCCTGGCATCCACCTCCAAGGAAGAAGAAATCATAGAATCATAGAATGGCCTGGGTTGAAAAGGACTGCAATCATCATCCAGTTTCAACCCCCTTGCTGTGTGCAGGGTCACCAACCACCAGACCAGGCTGCTCAGAGCCACATCCAGCCTGGCCTTGAATGCTTCCAGGAATGGGGCATCCACAGCCTCCCTGGGCAAATGTTACATGCTCACCTTACGTGAGCTGCTGTGGAGAGGCACCCTCTTGACTACATTTTTAATGTTATTACCCCTAGCACTGTCCTGAGCTCAGGAAATAGTTGTTGACACTCCCAGCATCCTGGCTGGTGCTGTTTCTATAGCTCCCAGAGTGTGTTAACATCACAGAATCATAGAATGGCTTAGGTTGGAAGACTCATCATATCATAGAATCATCACAGAATGGCCAGGGTTGGAAGGAACCTCAAGGATCATGAATCTCCAACCAATGCAGGGCCACCAACCTCTCCATTTAATACCAGACCAGGCTGCCTAAGGCCCCATTCAACCTGGCATTGAACACCTCCAGGGATGGACGGGGCATCACAGCCTCTCTGGGCAGCTGTTCCAGCACCTCACCACTCTCTTTGTGAAGAATTTGCCCCTGACATCCAATCTAAATCTCCCCTCCTTCAATTTCAAACCATTTCCCCTTGTCCTGCTGTTATCTACCCTTCCAAAGAGTTGAAGAAGACCATCAAGCTCCAACTTCCTGCCATGCACAGGGTTCCTAGCCAATAGATCAGGCAGCCCAGGGACATCCTGAACACTTCCAGGGATGTAAAAAATAGCTACCACAGTTTAGGATGTTCCCTCTCTCCTAATGCTTCCCTGTTGCTCCCCTGTTGAACATCACCAGTGCTGCAGCTGAGCCAGCACAGCACGATGTACAAGTACTCCTTGTCTGTGCCAGTGCAAAGTCCTGCTTTGTGATGGGCTGAATATGCAATGAGGAGCACAGCACACACACATGTGATCAGTTTCACCAGGTTCACTCTGAGGACAGCCAACCTCAGCGTGTGAGATGTCACAATCCACTGAAGACTGTTTCAGCAGATTCTTTTCTGTGTAATAAAACTAAAGTAAGAAGAGAAGAAGCTTAAGAATAAGCCTAAATCCAATCATGCTTCCCGCTCCACCTCTTAGCCTTATGATCACAGAATTGTTTGAGTTGGAAGGAACCCTGAAAGGTCACCTAGTCCAACTTCCCTGCAATGAACAGGGACACCTTCAGCTCGATGAGGTGCTCAGAACCCCATCCAGCCTGACCTTCAGCATCTCCAATGAAGGGCCATCCACCAGCTCTCTGAACCCTGACTCATCCCAGCTGGCTTTAGGTACTTGAGTCATCTCAATTAGATTACCCCAGGCTCTGCCAATAGTCAGCATGGAGAGTGGGGGAGAGAGAACAATCTCCAGGAGGTTGTTTAAATCTCCCACAAGTTCCAATACCCTCTGAAGAGGTGTGCCTCCCTTTGCTGACTATCAGGAAAGCCCAGGATGACTCAGGCTGCCTCTTCACAAAAATCACAGGATGTTTTCATTTGGAAGGGTCCTTTAAGACCAAGTTCCAGCCCCCCTGCCATAGGCAGGGACACCTCCCTCTTAGATCAGGTTGCTCAAAGTCTCTCTTCGACCAGGTTGCTTAAAGTTCCATCCAGCCTGGCTTTGAATGCTACCAGGGAGAGAGCATTAATATACCAACAAAATGTTCAGAGCCAGATGGAGTGAATCCAGACCCCAGAAATAAAATCAGACATCAAAACAAAGTGGACTTTGAGGCACTGTTTTTCTAGGTTAGGACAAAACCTGGCTCTGAGCAGCCTGATTGAGCTGTAGGTGGCCTCGCTTACTGCAGGAGAGTTGGACTGGATAATCTTTAAGGGTCCTTTCAAACTCAAATGATTCTACAATTCTGTGGACATCATCTTACAACAGTACTTGGGGCTCCTTTTGATCTCAGTGCAAGGTGAGAGCGTAGCAACAGCACAGACCATGGAATCACAGAACAGCCCAAGCTGGAAGAGATCTACAAAGATCATCAAGTACAGCAAGTACCCATCTACAGCATGGTGGCTTGGTTTCCACGTGGATCACAACTGAGCACTCACTTGGGCCCCTGCAGCCAAGAGGAGTTTGACACACTGCGTCTGCCCTCGCAGGCTCGCCTCGTGCAGGGGGGTGATGGAGTCGTAGGTGACGGCGTTGACGCAGGCTCCGTTCTCTATCAGCTGCTGCAGCTGAAGGATTTCTCCCTGCCTGGCTGCTTCGTGAACCGGGGTTCGATCAACCCAGAAGCCTACAGAGGAAAAAAAAGAGAAATGATTTATTATTATTATTTTTAAATCCACGTGCAGGGATTTCTCCACTTTTCTCCACTGCGCTGGAGAAAAGCAGCTCTGCTGGAATGGGAAAACAGGCTCGTAGATTCACAAACACAGATTGGCTTGGGTTGGAAAAGATCTTTAAGATTATATAGTTTCACACCCCTAAGAAGAAAGAGATGGGAATTAAAAACTTATTTCTTACTGTATCCCCAATCCAGCATGCAATGCTTTGCACTGGGGGCTCTCCATTGGGCTGCTCATAATGCTGCATTCCCTTTTGCTTGAAGCTTTCCTCCACAAACAAACCCTCCAGCAGGTATAGATTCACCCCATTGTGTTCACACCTAACCAGCACTAGGAGCAATGTCCTTCCTGTCTCCAGCTAAAATCACTGGAAATGGGATGTCAACGATGGGAAAAGCACAGTCCCACCTATTTTCACACTTCCTTCAGTAAGGTAAGCTTGTCCTCTCTACAAAGACACATACCTCAGTGTTCTGCCAAAGCAGGGTTTATATGAGCAGTCTGGTGCTGCTTGCTTTCAGGTCAATGACAACAACAATTGGCAAATGACACCTTAAAACTACAGCTCCTCCCAAACTACCTTTCTGTAGAACCTGTTTCAAGGCAAGCACTCACAGCTGTGGGATGGGAGAGAAAGGGCAGAGATGAGCAGAAGCCTCAGTTTATACAATTCTGAGGATGATTTCATAGAAACGTTTGAGTGGGAAACGACCCTTAAAGGCCATCCAGTCCAACTGCTCTGCAATGACCTGCAGCTCCATCAGGTGCTCAGAGCCCCATCCACCCTGACCTTGATGGATGGATGGAGCATCCACCTACTCTCTGGGCAACCTGTTCCAGTGCTTTACTACCGTTCCTGTAAAATACTTTTTTTCCCCCTTATCTCTCATCTAAATCTCTCCCTCTTGGCATATTCAGCCTGTTTCTCGGGGAGATTTAGGAAGACCTTGCACTTGGATTTATTGAACCTCACGAGGTTCTCCTGGGTGCACTCCTTGAGCTGTCTGGGTCTCTCTGGATGCCATCCCATCCCTCAGGCATGTTGACTGCACAACACAGCTTGGTGTCATCTGCAATCTTGCTGAGGGTGCACCTGATGGCACCACTGATGTCCTTGATGAAGATATTAAGGAGCCCCAGTCCCAGCACTGACCCCTGTAGGACAACACACATCACTGATCTCCATCTGGACACCGCAGCGTTGACCACCACTCTCTGAGCACAACCCCATCACCACCAAAGGGTCCACCCATCAAATCCAAATCTTTCCCACGTGGAGTTAAAGACTCATAGAATCGTTAGGGTAGGAAGGACCACTAAGATCACCCAATCCAACCATCAACCCATGCCTCCAGTGCCACATCTCCATGATCTTTCACCACCTCCAGGGATGGTGACACCCCCCCTCCTCCCCCCTCATCCCCCTGCCTCCCTGGGCAGCCTGTTCCAACCCCTGACCCCTCTTTCAGAGAATAAACTGCCTTTAATACCCAACCTGTGCCTCCCTGGCACATCTTCAGGCCATCACCTCTCGCCCCACCAGCAGTACAGTATCTCCCATAGGACGGTTAATCAGGGCCCCATCGCTCCCCTCCCTTCCCTGACCCCAAATCCTCCCCAAAACACAAAACAACCGCCCTCTTTCCTCCCCCCCACACAGCCCATCCCTGCTCCCCCGGCCCCACGCACTGATGTCACCCCGCAGCGAGCCGCTGCCCCCGGGGATCGCCATAGCCCCAAAAGCGCCGGGGACGATCCGGTGTTCAGCGGTCCGCCCAGGAACCGCCCTACGCTCCGCCCCGCAACGCACTGGGGGACGCTGGGAGACGTAGTGCGGGGGGAGGAGAAAAGGGGGCACGGGTGTGCATGGGGTGAAGGGTGTACTGGAATGGGGAGAGGGAGGGCTGGTGTATAGGGGGGGTCTGATGAGGGGGGAGAGTTGTTACTACGAGGACTGGTGTGTGTGGGGTCAGGGAGAGGGGACTGGGGTCAGTGGTGCGGGGTGAGAGGGAGTATTGGGGTCACTGGTGTATAAATGGTAGTGATGTGGGGAGAGGAGGGGTAAGGGGTACTGATGTGTGGGGAGAAGGGGGTACTGGAGGTACTGGTGTGGGAAAAGGGATGAGTGGTGTATGAGGGGTCAGTGGTGTGGGGAGAGAGGGGATTGGGGTCAGTGGCGTGGGGTGAGAGAGGATTGGGGTCAGTGGTGTGGGGTGAAAGAGGATTGGGATCAGTGGTGTGGGGTGAGAGGGGGTACTGGAGAGACTGGTGTGTGGAGAGAGGGGGACTGGGGTCACTGATATGTGGGGAAGGGGGCATTGAAGGGATTGATGTGGGGAGTGAGGGGTCTGGGGTCACTGGTGTGGGGTGAGAGGGGTACTGGACAAACTGGTGTGTGGGGAAAAGGATGCTAAAGGGGCTGGTTTGTGTGGGGAGAGGGGGATTGGGGTAACTGGTGTGTGGGGAGAGAAGGGGACTGGGAGGACTGGTCTGTGGGGAAGGGGGCGCTGAAGGGGTTGATGTGGGAAGAGGAATCTGGGGTCACTGCTGTGTGTGTGGAGTTGGAGGTCTGGGGTCACTGGTGTATGGAGAGAGATGCTCTGGGAGGATGAGTGTGTAGGGAGGAGGGAGGCTGAAGGGATTGATGTGGGGAGACAAGGACTGGGGTCACTGGTGTGTGGGGAAAGGGGCAGCGGGAGGACTGATGTGTGTGTGGGGAGAGGGAACAGCAGAGACTGGTGTGGGGAGAAAGGCAACTGGGGGAACTGGTGGGGAGAGGGAGGTGCTGGGGGAACTGATGTGCGAGGAGAGGGTTTCTAGGTGGACTGGTATATGGGGAGAGGGGATACTGGGGGCACTGGTGCAGGGGAGAAGGGGTACTGGAGTATGGAAGGTACTGTTGTGTAGGGAGAGAGGGGACTGGGTTGTGGACAGAGTGGTTTCTAGGGGGACTGGTGTATGGGGAGAGGGGGTACTTGAAGGCACTGGTGTGAGGGGGCTTGTTGGGGGAAGTGGTGTAAGTGGGAGAGGTTACTGGGGGTCCTGTGTGTACTGGTATGTATGAGGCACATGTTTGTATGTGTATGTTTGGGGGAGTTCTTGCAGCAAAAAGAAGTTTTGGGGGTGTTGGAGGGGGTAGGAAGAGCACTGGGGTAGAAGTGGGGCAGCTGGGATGTGTTGTGTACCACAAACGTGGAGGTTCTGGCATGGAGCGAGCTGCTCTTCGTCACCAGGACCAAAGCAAGTTCCTCATTAATTAAGTAATTGATTGTATTACCTCCTGGAAACAGCACGTCACACATGGAGTGTAGAGCTGGGCTTCTGGCCTCTCTGTTGGCAGATTTAATGGCTTGTATAAAGGTATGAGCTCACTGTTTTTTTTTCTGGTCCTGCGTATGCAGTGTTAGAGCCAATGGCTGTTCTGCAGAAGGCACACATAGATTAAAAACAGCAGAAACCAAAGCACAGAAAGGTGATTTGTCACAGATTTCAATAAGAAATCAGTGAGAAGCTGAAAACGAACCCTGAATCCCTTCAGTCCCACTTGATGTACACAGCAGAGTGCAACACCCCCCATCTTGGAAATCTTTATGTAAAGCTTCCTAAATAACTGTGCTCACACAGAGGCAGCAGCAGAACCTGCAGCCACGTACCCAGCTGATGAAACCACTGATAAATTGCTGGTGTTTCAGTGCCACAGGAGGCAAATGCAGTATCAGCTCACGTGCTGCAGGCACACAGCTCCAAGCACATCCCTTCCTTCAGGTCAGGAGCAAATTGCTGATCAGTTTCACAGGACAAGCCACGGCAGCCATGCTGCAGGAGGAGTGTGTTGCTCTGGGCTCATGCATATAAGCAGCACTGCCATAAATTCTTGCACACTTTTCTCTGCTTCACTCATCAGGATTAAACCACAGTGTTGTGTAATACACATCTCATACCTTCCCCTCCTGCTCTGTCCCTTAATTACAGCTTTTTGCATTAGAGATGTAGGAAAAAGAACCCAGGCTGTGCTGTTGTCTACTATTCATCTCCATTTTTTTCTTCCCCTGAGAGTGAAGTTCCCCCTCCTGTACTCATGGCCAGAAATACAAAGCATTTATTGTCCTAATTCCCAATTATTTAGGTAGCTGAGTAAGAAGATTTGATGCCTGTATGTTTCTTTTTGCCCTGGCCCAAAAGAGAAACCAGACCTGCTTCTGCACGGGCAAGGAGTTAAATTTGCATGCTGGTTTGAGAAATGCAACTTGACTCCGTGCTTCCTGTGCTGCAGGCTCAGAATATTGGCACCTTCTTTTTGCTGGCTTTGTCTGCAGCTTGGACCTGTGCCACGTTGATAGCATCGTTAACCTTTTCTCATTTACATCCAGGTCTGGAAGGAGGGAGTGTGTGTGTCTGTTGTCACCTGTGTCCTCCTTCCCCCTTGCATCCTCTCAGTCTTCCCCTGATATTCTTTCCAAAGTGCTGGAGGCAAATTAACAAAGAGATACAAGGAATGGATTAAAAACAAAGATCCCTCACCCCAAACAATCTGCAGGAGCAGATCTGCAAGGAGAACTCCTCCCTCTGAGAGCAGATCCTGCAGGATTCCTTCCTTCCAGCCACGCTCCTGCAGTTGCTGCTCGTGCTTTTGTTGCCCGTTCATTTTGCAGTTTTGTGGGTGTCCATCAGGAGGCTGTGAGCTGAGGAGCACCTGTTTCCTCTTTCCAACCACAGCTGCATCAAGTCTGAAAGCAGAAATAAATTTAAAAAAAGAAAGGAGAAAAAAAAGAAGACATTTAAATCATTTCTTAGAATGTAATCTATTGCTTCTTACATATTCTGCAGTTTACATTGTGAGTAAGCAGCACAGTTATGATTATTATTATGTTTTTTTTTTTAGGAAGCTTCCTCAATTATGATTGGAAAATCAATGGTGAAAAGACTTGATTATATATATATATTGCTTTGTTCATCATTGAAAAGTGCTAATGACACTCATTATTTTTGACTCATTTCCTGGCTGGACCTTGTAGGCTTTGTAGCTTTGTGTTTTTGCCATCATAAAAACACAATAAAACAATTGAAGTTTGATTAGAGGCTTTTGTAGGGGGTAGTTTGTTAGTTTTAACAGTTTTGGCCCTGTTTCCTCAGTGCTGTTAGAAACACTCGAGTGTTTGTCATCACAACTTGAACAAAATTCGGTTCCCCTCGGAAGCTGCAAGATGCCAAAATAGCCCAAAAGCAAATATAAGAATAAATCAAAGCAGAAACTGAAGCTCTTAACCGTGTTTTACTGTGCACTGTGAGCAAATCCTGGAGTTTGACTGCAATAAAATATGAGGCATTTTCCAACAAACACGAGAAGCAATGTGTCATTAATGGGCACGTCAGGAGGTGGAGAATTGTTTGGGATTTGCTGAGAAATTAACGATTGGGAGGCTGGGAAACACAACTTTGTGTTTCAACTTTTTCTTTGCTGTTTGGTTCAACGCTCATTTATAGAAAGCAAAGCAGAAATGGAATGGAAATAAAGCTCTTTCCACACCCCCCTGGATTAAACCAGGAGGGCTGAACCTTCAGCAGCCTGGCTCTGTTGGCATCCTGCTTAAAATGCTCTGAAGTCTTCACACCAATCTTCTGTGCTACCTTTAAAAAGAGAACTGCAGGTTTTTGTTGTTGGTTTTTTTCTGGGCATGCCAACAGAAATGGCCAAACACAACAAAATGGGCAACTGAAGTTCTCTAGCCCCACTCTTCTCTTTCAATGAAGGTCTTGAGCCAACAGTTCCCAAGTAGAAGAGTAGAAGTAGAAGTAGAAGAGAAATGAAGACGTGGCTTTAATTTGTTCTCATAGCCAATGAAAGGCTTTTCACACCTGGGCATCAGTGCCACCAGCCAGCCATGGAGTGCACAACCCCAATGGATTTGGCCCTGAGGTCCACCCAAACATCAAGACTTACTCTGAATTACCTTCAGCCACAAACAGCCTCCTCCCATCTGTGTTCCTTCCACCGCAGACAAAGGGGCAGTTCACACTTCGAATGCTCCCACAGGCAGGGGAGGAAGGAGGTGCTTCAGCAAGCCATCAGTTTTCTAGAAAATGGATAAAAGGAGTCTATGAAACTGTGATATCATTGCCACATTGGGTTGAAACCAGCCTACGGCTTCAGAAACCAAGAAAAAGCCAAGCCTAACTTTGATGCCACACATAAAAAATACATTAACTTTAAAAAGAACAGCCCAACTTTTCCATACATTTCAATGCCCTCTGCTGTCCTCCAGTTTACATGCAGCAGGAAGCAGGGATCATCCCACGCTTGCAGGCTGGGTTCATACACTTCATGCCACAGCTGGGAATCCAAACACTGCCCCACACAGTCAATAATGATCACAAAGCAAATTATTTGCTTTATCTCTGGCTTGTTATCTTTACACAGGGGGCCACTACCGTTTCCAGGAACCCCTGCTTCTATCTCCCAGTTGACTCATTTCATTGCAATGATTTTCTGTCTCTTCTGAGGAGGAAATGACCGACGGCGACCGCGTGCATCATTCATTTTTTTTTCTTTTCTTTTTTTTTTTTGTCTGAATAAAAACGGAACCGGTCTAAAGAAGACTACTTCTTTATTTTAGATTTTTAAATATACCAGAACAATATGAGTCAGTCTTTCAAAGAAGCTGAAATAGCGAGTTGCCAGGAACTGGGCTTACACCAAAGTTACACCATGGGCTTTTCTCCTACGAAGACTTGCAGGTGTCGACCTGCCCAAGAAGGCACCAAGAACCACTGAGAAACTCCAGCTAGAAATGGTGCCTGAGCTCCACAGGCTCCAGTTCCTACTCTCGCCCACCAAAAAATGACAAAAATTCCCTCCAATTCCTTATGCTTTCATAGCACAAAATGGGAATAGATCACCGAGAAAGGAGCTCTCACCAGAAACCTGACTTTTCCTGCTCAGAAATAATTCCCAGTACTACAGATCTGCATTTCCTTACGACTGCTGCAAAGGTTCCATCTCACCCAAAGATGGATATCAGAAAAAAGTGTTGTACAGTGAGGGTGGTGAAGCAGTGGGACAGGTGGTGGATGCCTCATCCTCAGAGGCGTTGAGGGTCAGGATCTGGGAACCTTGATGGAGCTGCAGGTGTCCCTGTTCACTGCAGGAGAGTTGGACCAGATGGCCTTTAAGAGTCCCTTCCAACTCAAACCATTCAGAGCCTCTGATTCTATGAAATATTATGTCATGGGAACTTGGAAAGCCTTTTTTTTTTTTGTTACTGCTTGGCTAGCAGGACCAGCAATGCTAACAAGAATTCCAGTCGGTAGGATCTAGGAGGACTCTGGCAAATCAGTGATCACAACTACATGGTCAGAGCATGAGATTGCCATTGCTAAATATGCAAGATAATGGAAAAAATCCCTTATTCTTCCCCATGTCTTGGGTTCTTCACTGCTTAGCAGCCCTTTGCACACTGCTGCTGTGGTTGTGTCCAGGGGATCAGACCCAGCCAGCACGGGTTTGTGAAAGGCAGGTCGTGCTTGACCAACCTCATCTCTTTCTACGACTGGGTGACCAGTCTGATAGATGAGGGAAGGGCTGTTGATGTAGTCTTCCTAGACTTCAGCAAAGCCTTTGACACGGTCCCTCACAGGCTTCTTCTGGGGAAACTGGCTGCCCGTGGTCTGAACAGATAGACACTTCTTTGCGTAAGGAACTGGCTAGAGGGCCGTGCCCAGCGGGTTGTGGTGAATGGAGTGAAGTCCAGCTGGCGACCCGTTTCAAGTGGTGTCCCCCAGGGGTCGGTACTGGGGCCAACCTTGTTTAATATCTTTATTGATGACCTGGATGATGGGATTGAGTGCACCCTCAGCAAGTTTGCAGATGATACCAAGCTGGGAGGTGGTGTTGATCTGCCTGAGGGTAGGGAGGCCCTTCAGAGGGACTTAGGCTGAACCGCTGGGCTGAGGTGAATGGGATGAGGTTCAACAAGGCCAAGTGTCGGGTCCTCCATTTTGGCCATAACAACCCCATGCAGCGTTACAGGCTTGGGGATGAGTGGCTGGATGAGTGCGAAGAAGAGAAGGACCTGAGGCTGTTGGTTGATGCTCGGCTGAACATGAGCCCACAGTGTGCCCAGGTGGCCAAGAGGGCCAACGGCATCCTGGCCTGCATCAGAAATAGTGTGGCCAGCAGGAGCAGGGAGGTGATCATCCCCCTGTACTCAGCACTGGTGAGGCCGCACCTCGAGTACGGTGTTCACTTTTGGGCCCCTCACTACAGGAAAGATGTTGAGATCCTGGAGCGTGTTCAGAGAAGGGCAACAAAACTGGTGAGGGGTCTGGAGCACAAACCTTATGAGGAGCGGCTGAGGGAGCTGGGATTGTTTAGTCTGGAGAAGAGGAGGCTCAGGGGAGACCTCATTGCACTGTACAACCTCCTGAAGGGAGGCTGTGGTGAAGAGGGATTTGGCCTCTTCTCCCAGGCAATGAGCAGGACACGGGGCAATGGCCGCAAGTTGCATCAGAGGAGGTTCAGGTTGGACATAAGGAAGAACTTCTTCTCTCAGAGAGTGGTCAGGCACTGGAATGGCTGCCCAGGGAGGTGGTGGAGTTCAAGATGTGTCTGGATGACGTGCTGCGTGATATGGTTTAGTACTAGTGGTGGCAGTGGTGATGAGGAGACGGTTGGACTGGATGATCTTATAGGTCGTTTCCAACCTTGTGATTCTTGTGATTCTTGTGAGATGTTGAGATCTTCAACAGTGCGACACCGACCTCTGGCAAGGCCTTGAGGAAGAAGTGGCTTACAAACGAGCTGTCACGCTGTCGTCCCATTGGTCTTTCTCCTTTATTTTTTTTCATAGAATCTTAGAAACTTTAAGGTTGGAAAAGATCTGCACAATCATCAAGTCCAACCATCAACCCGTCACTACCAGGGCCCCTCATGGAATCATTAAGGTTAGAAAAGATCTTCAAATATTCAAGTCCAATTGCCAGGACGTCACCACCATACCTACTGAGAATCACAGTTACCCAGCATAGAAAAATACACCCAACCAGAGCTAAATCAAAGCCTGGACACTTCAGCAACATATGCTTTGCATAAAGTGTTTGGATGAGCCCAGATCACCCTGTTCCTTATTTATCTGAATTATTTATCTACTTTTTCTGCTTAAGTGCACGTTTGCTCCTCCCATCCTTGGGGCAGAATCATCCCCGGGCTCTGCATTTCAGTGTTGTCAAGAGGAACAACATTCCTGGGGGTTTAACAACCCATGGGACCAGATGCTTGAAAATATATTGGAAAAAAATCCTATTTAAAGAGGGCAACCAAGTCACTCTTTATGTCCCTCACTGTACAAGGACACTTCCCTAAGAGGTGAAGATAGATAGCTTTTCCCCAGGAAAGCTGGGGAGGGACTTTTTATAAGGGCAGGTAGTGATATGACAAAGGGAAATGGTTTTAAACTGGAAGAGGGTAGATTTAGAAGGTAGATTTAGCTGTGAGTGAAAGCAATGGGGGCTGAAGGATGGGGATGAGGGGAGAGCCACAAAATTGCTCTGAGGGGATCAGGGATGGAGGTGAGGGAAAGAGCCAAGAGCTGAGGGAAGAAATCAGAGGACTGAGGGAAGAAGCTGAAGGAAGGGACTGGAGCCTGTGAAGGAAAAATCTGTGAGAGAAAAATCTGTGAGGGAAGGGGCTGTGGAGAACAGAGCTGAGGTCTGTGAGGGAAGGGATTATGGAACGCAATAGGGGCTGAACTTCATGTAGGAAGGGGCTGAGGGACAGCAATGAGAGCTGAGATCTGTGAGAGAAGGGGTTGAGGGATGGCAATGGGAGCTGAGATCTATGAAGGAAAGGGCTGAGGGATGGCAATGGGGGCTGGAATCTATGAAGGAAAGGGCTGAGGGAAGGGATTGAGGGCTGAGATCTGTGAAGGAAGGGGCTGAGGGATGGCAATGAGGGCTGAGGTCTACGAGGGAAGGGGCTGAAGGATGGCAATGGGGGCTGAGATCTGTGAGGGAAGGGGCTGAGGAGAGAGATTGAGGGCTGAGATCTGTGAGGGAAAGGGCTGAGGGGAGGGATTGAGGGTTGAAGGAAGAGACTGAGGGAAGGCAATGGGGACAGAGGGAAGGGGCTGTGGAAAACATGGCTGAGATCTGTGAGGGAAGGGGTGATGGAAGGGATTGAAGGCTGAAATCTGAGGGAAGGGGCTGTGGAAAACACAGCTGAGATCTGTGAGGGAAGGGGTGAGGGACGGCAATGCGGGCTGAGATCTGGGAGGGAAGGGGCTGAGGAATGGCAATGAGGGCTGAAGGAAGAGACTGAGGGAAGGCAATGGGGACAGAGAGAAGGGGCTGTGGAGAGTAGGGCTGAGATCTGTGAGGGAAGGGGTGATGGAAGGGATTGAAGGCTGAAATCTGAGGGAAGGGGCTGTGGAAAACACAGCTGAGATCTGTGAGGGAAGGGGTGAGGGACGGCAATGAGGGCCGAGATCTGTGAAGGAAGGGGTGAGGGACGGCAATGAGGGCTGAGGTCTGTGAGGGAATAGGGCTGAGGGACAGCAATGAGAGCTGAGATCCGTGAGGGAAGGGGCTGAGGGCTGAGATCTGCGAGGGAAGGGGCTGAGCGACAGCAATGAGAGCTGAGATCTGTGAGGGAAGGGCCGAAGGACGGCAATGCGGGCTGAGATCTGGGAGGGAAGAAGGGGCTCAGGGACGGCAGACGAACGCCGCCGCGCCGCGCTGACCCGCGGGAAGAGGAAAGCCGCGGGCGCGGCCGCGCTGTCTTTCCGGTTCAGTTTTCACTTTCTGTTTTTTTCACCCCTCCGCCGCCCGCCCTCGGCCCGCCCTCCCCTTCCCTCCCCGGGGTTGCCTTCCCCTTCCTGGGGGCCGGCATTGTGCTGCGGTCCCGCAATGCCTCCCCGTTTCTCCTGATTCCCCCTTTTCGGCCCGCCCGGCCCCGGAGACCGCGGTGCCGCGCGGGGAAGGGCCGGGCGGGCGTTATGGCGTGAGGGGACGGAGCGGAACGGAACGGAGAGAGCCCCGAGCATGGGAGAGCGGCGGGACGAGGCGGCCCGAAGGCCGGGAGCGGGTGAGCAAGGCGGTGGGGGGACCGGGGGGACGCCGGCTCTGTCTTTTCCTGCTGGGGATTTGGCCGAAGAGGGGGGGGGGGGGGTTGGGCGTGGATTTGCCTCCCTGTGCTCCCTTATGAAGCGGGGTGCGCCTCAGAGGTTTCCCTTTTCCCTTAGGATGAGGGATGGGAGCAGCCCTCGGCCCTACAGGCAGCCACCCCAAGGCCTTCAGGCCCCCTCAGCTCTACAGGCAGCTGCTCCAAGGCCTTCAGACTCCCTTGGATCTACGGACAACCACCCCCATGCCCTTCATACTCCCTCGGCCCTAAGCCAAGCCCTTCAGATCCCCTCCTCTCTACAGAAAACCGCCTCAAGACCCCATCAACCCTTACTCCAAGGCCTTCAGATCCTCTCCCCCCTACCATAGCCACCCCGAGGCCTTCAGACCCATCACCCCTACAGGAAGCCATGCAAGGCTTTTAGACCCCCTCAGCTCTACAGACAGCCACCCCAAGCCTTTCTGACCCCCTCAGCCTTACCCCAAGGCCTCCTGACCCCCTTAGCCCTGTAGGTAGCCACCCTGAGGCCTTCAGACCCTCTCACCCCTTCAGAGACCATCTCAAGGCCTTCAGACCCCCTCTACTCTACAGGCAGCCATCTCAAGTCTTCAGACCCCCTCAGCCCTACCCTAAACCCTTCAGACCCTCTCACCCCTATAGACAGCCACCCCAAGCCCTTCAGATTCCCTCAGCCCTACCCCAAGTCCATCAGTCCCCCTCACCCCTACAGGCAGCGCCCTAAGCCCTTCAGATCCCCTCAGCTCGGCCCCAAGGCTTTCAGATACCTTCACCCCTACAGACAGCCACCTCGTGCCCTTCAGACTCCCTCGGCTTTACAGACAGCCACGCCATGTCCTTCAGACCCACTGAGCCCTACAGAAGCCCTTCAGACCCCTTCACCCCTCCAGACAGCCATCCCAAGGCCTTCAGACCCCTACACCTCTACAGACAGGCATCTCAAGCCCTTCAGACCCCCTCACCCTTTCAGACAGCTACCCCATGCCCTTCAGACCCCCTCAGTCCTATAGACAATCATCCCAAGGCCTTCAGACCCTCTCACCCCTGCAGACAGCCACCCCAGTTCCTTCAGACCCCCTCAGCCCTACTCTGATGCCTTTGGACCCCCTCAGCCCTATCTCAAGGTCTTCCAAACTGTAGCAAAACTGTTTTAATTTCTCCTTGGGAATGCATTGGCCATTCCAGGCTTCCCAGTTGCTGTGTGTTCTGGTAAAGATAAAATTGGGAAGGGTGTGGTCTTTATTTTGTTGTTGTTGCTTTGTGGCCTCTCCCTGGGAGCTGGGTGAAGCCATGCAGATGCCCTTCAGGAAAGCAGAATGTGAAAATGCAAACATCAGTTTATGTGCAGGATGGAGGCTGGGAGGCCTTTGTTCCCATTTTGGACCCTTGTTGGGATGGGAATCAATCTGCATTACAGATGGAAAAATTGACATTAGAGGTGTGTTTCTGCACTGGTTTTGCACAGTTCTGCCTCTCGATCATCCCCAAACTTGTATGCACTCCTCAATAGGGGGAAATCTGGATGGACAGAATTCCCTGGATTGTGTTACTTTGCTCTGACACTGGCTTTGCTAACCATATCCTGGCCTGCATCAAAAGAAGTGTGGTCAGCAGGGTGAGGCCTCACCTGGACTACCATGTCCTCATGTGGAGTCCTCAGTAGAAAAAAGACATGGATCTGGTGGAGCACACCCAGAGGAAGACAACAAAAATAGTCCAAGGGGTGGAGCACCATCGTGCCAGATTTCAAGCTTCATTGGCACAGATCTTTGAGGAGTTGTGTGGTAATCCAGAATGTTGAACCTGTCTATATTAAAAATAGTTTATTTTATTTTCTCTTCTGCTGTTATTTGGTGATTTGCTTCATAGCTTAACTGCAGGTGAAGGGAAGGAGCACTGTTTTGGCATTGTTTGGCTTTTTTTCTTTCTGATGATAACGATCTGATAGTTCTTGTGGTTATCTAAAATTGGCATGTGTGTGGGTAGATCTGATTGTTTGGCTTCATTTCTGTTTCTGCTGGAAACTGTAAGTGTGTCTTTGTAATTTCCAAAGCCAACGGGTTCACAGAGAATGTGTGGTGGAGCTCTGTCTCTGCGTCAAGGAGAGCAAGAAAATGGAAGAAAGTCAACGCTGAAAGAAGAGCTTCTATAGTGAGAGCAAAAGGAATGCCATCAAACAAACTGAAGAATAGATTCAACCCTGTTTCAAGCTTTCTCAAGCACAAAAGGACTGATTGGAGGAGTATAGCTACAGCTTTTCAGGCAGGTCTACCCAACGACCTGCCCAATTTGTCCAGCCACAATCCTTTTTTTTTTTCCCTTTTCCCAAATGGAAAGCACATCATGAAACATCATGTAGCAAAGGCCATTACTTTGCCATCATTTGGGTCTTAAGTTGCTGTGCACACTTTTACAGCTCTCCCTCAGCATTGAGTCTGATTGTCTCGTGGCTATTGGTTTTGTAAAGAAAGGGACTTCTTAGTTGTCTGAATGCTAAAGTGGTGATGATGGTGCTGGATTTGGGAAGAGTCAACGCAGACACCTGCAGATGAGTGGCTCCACAAAGTGGCAACCCAACAGAAGAGGAGAGCTGGAGAAAGAGGAGGCTTTGAGGAGCATCTGTGAAGATGAAAGACAGCAACAACTGTGTGATGAATGAAGGAGGGCAAGCCTGCAATAACCACATCTTCAATTATGTGAGCAGCTGAAGGTAACAGGAAGGAGGTTCAAAAATCAAAGAAATTGTACTTGGAAGGTTTCTCCAGAGCAGGATTCCTGCTCTGAGAAGATTGTCACCAACATCAGAATGGGGCAGCTCTGGCTTTGCCCATCCAAGAGTGAGCACTCCCATGTTTCTGTGACCTGTCTAAAGGCCTTGTCACCCTCCAGAGTAAAAAAAAATTCAAGTTCCAGAAAGGTTGTTGATCCTCTGGGCAGAGTGGTGTCTCTTCTGAGTGGGTGCCCTGCATCATCTTACTCCTCAAAGGTGATAAAAGTAAATATTGCCTACCTGGATAATTGCATTTCCCTGTGTATCTAGAGGGAATTTTAAATACAGCCCAGCACCTGTTTGTTTTTTTTTCTTTATTTTTTTCCAGCTTATCAGCAACCACTGTGAGTGTTTTAGGTACATCAAACCAGGAACCTGCAAAAGATAGCAGAGCTCTATAGTTGGAAGGCTTTTTGCATGCCAGCCACTCTTCTTCTGAGAATACAACATACAATGCAGAGAGGTGGTTTCTTTCTCTTCTTTCTCCCGAATGCTTGTGCTGCCTGTGAAGGTTTGTGGCTCGAGGACTTCCTGACGAAGAGCTGGTATCTCAGTGTTTAATAGATTCATTTTTTTTCCCCACAAATCTGAGGGGATTGTGGAACCCATTTGTAGCATCCTGCGGGTGCTACCTTTGGAAAATGCTGAACGTTATTGGAACCCCACCTTTCCACCCTAGAAATGTGAGGTTGTAGCTGTCTTTGGGTGTGAGGAATAGGAAGGAAGAAAGGAAGAAAGTGAAAGAAAAAGAAGCAGCAAAGCTACGAATGTGGCTGATGCAGCAGGAGCAGTGGGAACGGGGTGCTTGTCTGGTGCAGTAGATTGTGTTCTGGGATTGAAAAGCTTTGAAGAGCACACATTAAAACACAAGAAAAGCCTGAAAGGCTCTAATAAACCGAATCACTTCCTGCTTCAGTGCCATGCTAACCATCCCACGCTGCCTGGACCTGGTCCTCGTGGGCACAGGACACCTCCTCCATAGCAGGACCACATTGCAGTCTCTGGGGTCTGCTTTGGTTGATCAGTTTGCAAATAGTCTGCCTTAATTTGGGCTTACACTGAATGAGTAAAGAGGCTCCTGTGTAGTGGTGCTGCAACACTGATGAACCAAGGCTCATTATGAAAGTTGGGCTGCACGGGCTGTAGCTAAGAGAAGCTCGCAGGTGAAGAGCTGATCAAGCAGGTAATAATGTGTGCTTTATAATTAGAGCAGGATTTAAAGGGACAGTTCATGTAATTGTCATAATAGTTACCACGTGCTGGAGGTGAGCAGCAAAATCAGAGTGGGAGATGAAAAAAGAAGAGAGCAAGTGGATGTCAGTGGGAGGAGGGTGGTCTTAAGGAGTTTCACCTTGCAGTACGTGGACTTTCCAGTGGTGTGGTGTGTGATGCCCCAACCCATGCTGGGAGCAACGTCTGCTGTTACAGCTCACACTAATGATGGCTCTGCAACCCAAAAATGGAAGAGATGAGATGGGGAAGGGCTGCGTGGAGCAGGATGCACACCCATAGGCGAGCAGTGTGACCGTGTTCAGCCTGCATTGACCACGTGGATTTTGGAGATATGACAGCATTCAGATACATGCAGCAAGCACTACTAAAACATTAAGGTTAAAGAAAAGAGAAAAGAAAACCTTGTTTTCTAGTACAAGCCTGTACTGGTAAGTGGTTCAAAAAGCGTGGGTTTTCCTCCTGGGCTGGCTTTGGAAGTCTCCACGTGGTGAGGCCATCCAGAGGTCATTTGCATGAGCAGAAAGAGGATCCTGCAATTGCAGAGTCTGAGCTGCTTGGCCTCAGCTGGCCCTGTTGACTGACATCCAGCACAGAATCTGGAAGAGGAGCAGCAGCGTGGGACTCCTGGGTGCGTTATGAACTGCAAAGGTGACTGCTCTCTCGGGGCTGGAAATCACCAGGACTGTGAAATTTTATCCTGAGGACTTTTTTGGGCATGGATAACATCCAGTGTAGGTTCATTTGGGCTCTGTTGGTGGCAAGCCATGCTGGGCTTCTCCATCTGTACGTCTATCCATCATCTCCATCATCTATCCTTTGTCTATCCAGCCATTCTCCATCCATCCCATTGACCATCTGTGAGAAATCATCCCCCTCTCCCCTTAAGATGCCAAGGGATGATGGTGGCACATCCAAGCTGCTGGGAGGGAAAGCTAGCACTTTCACTTTTGCTTCTGGTAGGCACTTTCACTTTCCCCTGCTCAGAGCCTGCTCAGTGCCTGCCAACCTCAGCATGAGGGCTGCACTCAATGCAGCCAGGGTTTTGCTGGTCTTTCTGTAAGCGCAGAGCTGAAGGAGCCTCTTTACATCTGAAAGGGGACACGGAGGTCGAGGTGAGCTGTGGGACTCAGTGCAACGCTCTGCCTGTTCCATCTCGCCTGTTTATGTATGACTGAGGCAACTTTTGGGGGGGACTTTCGTTTTTACGCTGCAGCTGAACTGGAAAGGAACAGAAGGAGCAATTGTTTGAGTTAGAACCTCCCAAACTTGTCAGTGATGTAGAGCTGCAAAGTAGGAGGAGCAGAACATTGCGTGGCTGTGGACATGAGTGTTATTGTAGTGCTCAGGGCAGGAAGCAGAAGGGGACATTGTGTTCTGTTCAAGTTCTTGAGCAGAGCTGGGACATAACTCCCTGATCTGCGTCACGTGGAGGAGCTGGACTGCCCTGACTGCTGCCTTGAAGATGCAAGAAGGTGACAGAGCAAAGCAAAAGGCAAGTGAGGAAAAAGTGAGCAAAGGCTGAGAGAAATAGCAAGATTTATCACATAGGCAGTGTTTCTGTCTTCTTTTTTCCCCTGAGTTAGGAGGAAATGAAGAAACAGATCAAAATGTACCCTTTAAAAATAGGAGTCAAACCCCAAGGAGATTTCAGGGCTGATGCCATCTTATTGCCAAAGCAACAGGGGCCTTTCCGTTGCAGAAGCTAAAATGAGAACTTATCTTCAAAAATGGCTGTGAAGTTCTTCTTAAAGGGGAACCAGCATGCAAAACTTGCTCTTTACATCAGGTTTGGAGTTTCCACGTTTCTTTCCTCATAGGTGATTGGTTTTTATGTTTGAAGTTCATGGGCTTGTAAGAAATAAACCTTTCTGATGCGTCTGTGTTGCAAAATCAGCTTGAGGTTTGAAATCCCGTAGATCATGAATCATCACCAGTGATAAAGCCTTCTAAATGTGCAATAGAGACCAAACCCAGGATTTCCTGTATTTCTGCATGGCTGTTTTATTTAACATTTGGATTTGAACAGCTTCAGGAGCATAAAAACTGCGGTGCTTTCATTTGTCTACGCGTCTGTATGTGATTTGTTGATTGGGATGTGGATCTCCTGTTGGTGGGAGGCTCTTGGGAAGTGTTTTACTGAAGTTTTTCTTTCCTTGGGAGATTTGTGGAGAGAATGTGGGCTTTGGGAGAGCAGCCAATTGAGGCTCTGAAGTGAGAGAACCATGTTCTTTAAGACCTGAAAGCTTTTAGGGTTAAACTGATAGCCCTAAGAAGCTGATCTGATCACAGACCAGGAAACCTCAGTAACTTCTTAGCAGAAGAGAAAACTCTGACTTGCTCAGAGATCATAAAGTTAATTTACCATCAGGTTTTGCTTCTGGCAGTTGTGAAAAATTTTACCTTTTTTTTCTTTCTGTTGCAAAAGAAGAGTTTGAAGGGTTTGATGGCAAACTGGGAGCTCCTGTTCCTCCTGGCTGAGGGCAGTTAGCTTTCAGACAAAGTGCTGTGTGCCTGGAGGGACACAGCTAAAAAAGTTCCCTTGGGTGCTGCAGAGCTGATGGATCAGCCCCGTGGAGATGTGGGCTTGTTAAATGAGCCAAGCTGCCACCCAGCTCTGCTGAGGCCCTGTGCTGATATCTGGGAACGTCCAGAATTAATATTTGGCACTTCCTTTTGGCTTCATTTCTTATGATCATCTTAGAGGTCTTTTCCCAATGTAATAATCCTACGATTCTTTCACCAGGTTTGTATCCGGAGTTCAGAGAGTCAAGTTCCCTTTTGCAGACAGCGGTTTCGGTGCTGCAGAATTCCTACTTGGACTCTACATCTCAGGATGGTTTTTGGTACAGCCAAGCAATTCTGGTGGAAAATGACGTTTTTCTGAATGAGGTAAGGCTGCTGGGAGTTGCTGGAAGCTCAGAAAAGGGCAGTGTTTCTCACCTGCATACATTGTAGTGCCCCATTTGCAGCTAGCAACTGGAGAGCTTTTGCTTTCTTCTTCTTCCTTCCCATTCTGATTAGGAACAAAAGGTCAATTCATCCAGCATTGCCAAGTATTCAGCAGTTCTCCTGGAGCAGGCCTTCAGGCACAGGTTGAAATGCTGGTTTGATGCTTGGAAGGAGAGCTTTAATGACTTTGCATATCATGCATAGTTCTGCTCATTCACAGCAAGGCAGATGCCCACAGTGGTATTTCTGCCATCATGCCTAAGCAAGCACTAGATTTAACCCCAAGTTTCCCTTTTTCCAGCATTTATGAAACCACTTTTAAATGCCTTCCTATAGTTTTCTTGGCATGGAATAGGCTTTCCCTTCTGAAAGCCTATCCTCATGGAGCTGGCTGGCCTGCTTGTTGTCATGAATTAAATAGAGCTTGGAGGCCTTAGAATATCCTGAGTTGGAAGGGACTCAAACTCCTAGCTCCATGCAGGACCATCTAGGAAAGTCACTACAGAGCTGGATAAAATACAAGGAGGGGAGGAATTAAGTCATCTGATGGTTTTCTTGTGAGTTCTAAAGTCAAAATAAACCAAAGCACTGATGAGACCATTGTTTTCTTATCGTAGAACACCATTACAAAAATCTTATCCTTCCATGTCTTCTTTTATTACAGTGCAAAGGCAGCATGGTTGCAGTTCTCTGCTGTCAGCACTGGGAACACATGCTGCTTTGTTAGACAAAAGAAATAGAGGTGACATAATCTGGCTGGAGCCAAACCCTCTGAGCTGTAATTGCATGATACATCTGCCCTCAAATCAAACAGTTTTGGCTTCCCTGGTCAGTGGAGAAAGTTTTCTCCAAGCACCCCCTCTTGATGTCTGTTCCATAGCCGAGATGGTTTGTCATCTGATGGCCACAGCTGGTCACTAAATGTGGTGCTTGATGAGCCCATGGGAAAAAGCTCTCCAGTAGCCTGACAAAATGTGGTGAAAGGAGCACAGTGGAATAATGCTGGATATTCCCAGCTGTGTGGTTTGGGGCACTTATGGTGGGAGTGGGTACAAGAGCTGGACAAGCAGCTGATGTGACCACAGCTGGAGGGAGGTATGTGGGACACGCTGTGCTCACGTTCCCTGCACTGCTCAGTTGTTGGTTCTGGTGCAAATGGAGTAGAACAAAGTGTCCTTGTGTCTTCTGCAGCTCAAAGCTTTTGTCCAAGCAAAGGAAGCAGCTGGATACAGCCAAGAGGAGCTTGAGGAGACCTTTGCATTTCTTCTGTTTGACAACGAAGAAGAGGTAACCTCAAATGTTTATTCAGCTTAGGAAGTCAATGCCAAGTGCTGACACGTGTGCTCCTTCCCAGCAAAGCCCAGCAGCTCTGTTAACAGAAGGTCCTGGCTCTTTGTACCCCACTTATGTACTGCTACATAAATGGTCCAAAGCAGATTCTGAAAGTAGCTCCTGGGATGTTCTAGAGATGGATCCTAATTTGGGTCTCTCCAGTTGGCTCCAGTCTGAGGTCTCCCTTGCCCTCTGTAGAGAACTGTAAGGAATCTGCCTTTGTTCCAGTGGATTTACAGTCAAGTACAGGCAAATAAAACCCTTCACATACAATTAGAAGAGACAGGAAGACTGAAGATAGGATTTACCAGCTGGTTTTGAGCAAATTCCCTTGGTTTTGCTATCTGCGTAGAGAGAAAGCCTGACCATTTCTGGGAAATATTTTTCCTGCCTGTTTTCTCAAGAGGATGTGTTTGATTTTTGTGTGAAGAGTTTGCCTGCACAAGGATACTCAGGGAGTCTAGGGAGAATTCATTTGTCACACGCTTCAATGGCACCATGGTAAATCCCTGTAGTGATAATTCTGTTCAGAATGAGAGTAGCCTGAATGCATCAAAATGAACCACGTTCAGCCTAAGTTTGGGAGTAAGCGTTGTCCCATAGAGAATCCTAGAATCATTAAGGTTGGGAAAGGCCATTAAGACCATCTAATCTAACCATCACCACATCACCAACCTGGCCTCTGAAGCATGTCCCCAAGTGCCACATGCATGTACAATTTAAGGTTTGTTTTAATTTCTCACCCACGAAGAGTTCAAATAGACTGTCCCTCTTTGGTCTGCGTGCGTTTGGTCTTTGCATGCTTTGGTGAATCCACTTTGAAAGTGAATGAAATCAGTACTGTTGAGACACTCCCAAGGAAGTTATTGTGCCCCAGCAGGTGTGAGTGTGGAGTGAAAGGTGTTGTTTGCATTCATGCCGGCCCGTTGCAGTTATCTTTCAACAAATTTCCTGTGCAGATAAGGCTGGACTTTGAAATGCTTGCGTTGGTTTCTGGAGGAGTTGAAATTCTTCCACGCTTTCTAAAGAATTTTCTCTACCCTGCAAATGTAGAAAATCCTTCTGTTTCCATAGGGCAGCAATCCTTGAGAAGTGCAACTCATTGTTTAGCACCCAAAGCAACACGTTTTCTTCTCGTTGATTTCAACTGGTTTAATCGTGTTCGTGCTGCAGGAGTTTTGGGTCTGTAGTGATCTCTAATTGAAGTTCAGCACGTAAATGTTTGCCTACTGCTAGCATTCTGCTGGCTGTTGCACTATAGATTTGGTTGCTGTGTCCTTTACCTTTGAAAACAGACAGCAAAACAGGCTGTTTCTTCTTTTGAAGGCAAAAGAGGTGTGTCAGACTGGCCTCCGTGTGAACAGCAGTTCCATTTCCATGCTTGGTGACCCAGCAAAAGGTAAGATTTCCATTTAGCTCACTGCTCTGGGAGCACTGCCTCATTTAAAAGCACAAGCCCAGATAAACCCTCGGTGTTGCCTTTCTATTTACTCAGTGGGAACTGCTTGTTACTTAGCAGGTAAACGACACTTGTTTGGATCAAAGAAGCAGCAGGGTCTTCCTTTTACTCCTTCAACAAGATGAGGATGGGATATACTCCAGAACATGTATTATCTCTCCTCTGCAATTCAGATTTTTTCTCCTTTGCTAATAAACACTCATATTCACCCAACATGACTTTTTGGCAACCCTCCATCTGCTCTAAAAAGTCCACTTGCTGAGCTTTTTTGCCAGCAGTTCTGTTAATAACTAGAGCAGATTGTGTTGTGCCAAAGCCCTTCACAGCCTGTGTCTGTTCCTTGCCCAAAGGCCTGAGGTCTCAAGGCACACAGTGCAGACCACGTTATTCAAAGAAATCCTTCTGCCAGGAGCAGAATGTCTCCCAGTGCTTGTCCTGGAAATCTTTGCAGGCCAAGGCACCAAATTTTGGAATTGTCCATAGCAGTGAGGGCCAAACCAAGCAAGACTGGAAGTGGTTATTTACCTGTGCATATATCTTAGTCCTGATTGACTGAGATATGACAGTATGTCTCTTTGTAGAGATTTTGTCACACTCTCCTGGAAGAGACAAGTCTTTGCTTAATCCATTTTCATGCACTGTCGTGTGTTGCAGGAAAAACAGACCATTCTTGTAATCTTGCATTGCTTTGTCTTTGCAGGGGTGTATATTTCCAAGTACGCAGACTGCCTTCATCCGAGACCTTGGTATCATGGAAAATCAGGCTTTATTGTCATTTGTAAGCTAATCAAGGTAAAATGCATGGAATAGTTTTTGGAAATCACTGTACAATGCAGGCAGTTTTTAAGGATGCATTGATGCTTGTCAGTGTGACGAGGCAGGGTGCAAAATCAGCTCTGTTGAGAGCTGTTGGGGATTTTTGACCGTGGGATGTGTCAGATTAGAAAGCAAGGTATCAGACTGCTTTTGGCTGATGGTTTGCAGGGATGCAGAGGACCTTCCAAATTCCCAATAGGGTTTTTTCACTTCTTTCCCTGGACTGTTATGTATTTTTCAAGGGGTTCAAGGCAGAAGCCTTAGGATCACAGTGTGGCCAGGGTTGGAAAGGAACTCAAGGATCACGAATCTCCAACTCCCCTGCCATATGCAGGGCCACCAAGCTCCCCATTTAATACCAGACCAGGCTGCCCAGGCCCCCATCCAATCTGGCCTTGAACACCTCTTAGGGTGGTTCAGATCATAGCTCCATTCTCTTCTTCTGTGGCACTGGGGTATGGCCCCTCTCTCCTTTTCCCTTGAGCTCCTGCAATGACAACACATTACTCCTATTGTCTGCTATGACAAGCTCAGAGGAGTCCTCCTATTTGTGAAGATTCAAATGCTTTCAAACCCCTCACAGTAGGGAGAATCTGGCTGCCAGTAGCAGTTTTCTTTGGGGAAAAAAGCCATCAGGGATCTTTTAAAACATATTTCTGCAAACACTTATGTGAGTTTTTATATGTCAGTGGCTTGTTTACTTTTTTCACACAGGGGAAGGTCAAGGTGGTATCTGAGAATTACACAACCAGCTACACCTGCCCATCTCCTGGCTATGATTGTCACGTTGCCATGAGCACGAGCATCATGTCATCAAAGAGCAGCCCCTGCCAAGCCTTTGAACAGAACCAGGTATGGGGTTTGGGGCAGCAGGGAAAAGCAGTGCTGGCTGAGGTGCCTTGCTCATTCCTTAACGTTTGTTTTCTTCTCTCTCTCCCTTCTCACCCCAGTACTACGTGTATGAAGTGTCCGAGGGCAGCACTGCGGAGCGCCCCAGGCAGATCTGCCCATACATAGTCATTGCCTGCCAGTACAGGGAGCCAAAGGAAATGCCCATCTTGGCTAGAGAGAGCCTGTAAGCAGCTTGCTGTTATTCTAAAGTACTGCATTGCTTTTGTGGGCTGTTTTCCCTTCCTTGTTGCTAAATATTCCTCTTTTTCTCCCTTTTCTCTAGACCTGAGCCTAACCACAAAGGTAAGAGCATCTGATCACTGTTGTTTTATTTTCATAAAAGAACCGTTCTGTTTGCTCTCTCTTCCTTTCCCTAAGACATTCTCCCTTCTGCCTTTAGGACTGTACTGCCCATGGAGGGGGCAGCTCTCCATCCAGGGCCAGCTCTTGTGCAACATTGCCCTAAGGACCCCATACAGCTCCACAATTCCAGCACAGCTGTAAGTTGCCATTTCCTTTTCTTTCTGCAGAGCATTGCAGCCACTTTTGGTGATGATTTTGGGATCACCTTTGGGTTCTTAGCAGACAGGTTGTTGACTTCCAGCATCCATGTGGCAGCAAAAGCCAATTTTGAGTCTCCTGCTTTATCCCTTTGTTGATCAGCAACTTCTTGAACCCACACACATATATGTAGAGGGAATTCTCAATGTCAGGAAGGGGTGTTGGGCAGCCAGCAGTGTCACAGTAGCAGCTGGAGGAGGACACAAGACCAGGCCCTGTACTACAGCTGGAAACAGTTATATTTTGTCAGTGCTTTGCTATGTAGACCATTTGGGGATGTTTATTCTAAAAGAATAATCCCTGTGTGGGACTTGCTTGCCCTGTGAGAAATGGGCTTTCTGACAGTGCAGATACGGTCAGCCACTTATGTTTACAGATTGGAAAATAAACCAAGTATTGAGGCAACTAACGTTCAAAAAAAAAATGAAATACTAAAAATCTTCAGTAGTCAGAGGTTAACCAGCAGTCAGCAACTTGAAACAGCCAGTAACAGAATCATCAGTGTTTGGAGGAGTTTTCAGGCAAGATCTTCCAACCAGCTAAATGCTGAGCAAGCTGCATCTCCAGCTTCTCCAGAGCTGCTTTCTCTGGTTCTTAGTGATGGGGCCACCTGGGATTTTTGCTGTGGCTAATCCTGAGAGCCTTTTATGCATGTGTTCTGACCCTCTGCTCCTTTCTCCCCATAGCCCTCACAACCTGGACATTAACCATGTCATGGGTTTGTCTGACTTGAAAAAAAAGCTTCCAGAAGCTGCATTTGGGAAAAGGAATTACATTGAGAATGAAGGTGAGTGTAAAAACCTGCCACTGTGGTGTGGTGTCTGTAGTCAAGCACTTTGCTCTGCTTGGCAGAGGGCACAAAAGGAGGTTGCCTGTACCTGCATCTTTATGATTCTTGTGCTGTTTGCTTTTTGGGTTGAGGTTTCGATGATCCTGGCAACTCTCAGCTCTTGAGAGTTGAGCTCTTGATTGGCTGCGAGTGGCTGTGACTGCAGCAGGCACACAGTTACTGACACAGATACTGCAGGTTGCACACTGAGAGCTCTGATATGATTTGCAGAATATTCATGTGAATTTTCCTGGTATCTTGCACCGAAATAAACGTAGGCTGCTGCAGTGCTTCCTCCAGTGAGTGTATCACCTGTGTGAGCCTGATCATGGAACTGATGAGGCTCCTTTGAGGTCTAGCATTCAGCTTACAGTGCAGATCTACACAGGGGGCAGTGCCAGGACATGGGAGGAAGCAGAAGTAGGGGAGGCCACAGCAGTGCTTGATTAAGGTGCCTTGGAGCTACATTCTTACAATTGGTTGATGAAAGAGAGGAAACGCTCATTTGAACTGAAGAATTTTGCTGTGAGATTCATAAAGGAGTGGGGTGGGACTGAGAACTTGCTTTTGTTAAACTCCCCTTGGGATGAGAGTGCAGACAGAATAAGGACGATCTGCAGCAGCACTTTAGAATGAGATCTTTACCTCCAAAAGGTTTCCTGTATATATTGAAGCACACAGCAGCACCAGTTAAACTGTTTTTGTTAGCTACATAGATAAGACAGGAAACATCTCCTCTGAAGCATGAGCTGAAGAGGAAACTCACTATAACATAACTATATAGACCAGCTTAGGAAATCTTGATCACAGCATTTGAAGAAAAATAAACCTCCCAAATCAGTATTGCCATCAGTTTCACATCCATCCCCCTGCTATGGGAGCACTGTTTTGTTTTGCTCTTGTATCAAGTTCTCTCTCTTTTATCTGCAGTTTGCTTTCAGGGCGTTTACTTCAGTCTGTATGAAGTGGAAATATCCAATAAGGATCAACATAAAATGGATCAGCTGCTAGAAAATCTAAGGAAAAGGGACTTGGTAAGTATTGTAAAACGTTTGGGGAGGAAAGCTTATATATACCAGCTGACCTCTTCTTTGGCTGTGACTGTGTCAGATGAGATTATTTTATTGAATTGTCTGTGCATTGCAAGTACCATTACTGCAAAGGAATCTTATTGGAAAGCAGAAGCTAAGTCCCACACTGCTGGAATGATAATCACAAAACAAAAGACACGAGCTGTCATGTGCCTGCCTTTATCCCCTATGGCAGAAAAAACAGTCTCTGTTCAACTTCAATACAGATACACTGCTGAAGCTTCATGAGCTCCTGAAGATATTGAGGTTCATCTTTGCTTTAACAGATAATTTCCCCTCCATCATTGCTAAGTGAAGTGTTTTCCAGCACACTGAGATCTTTCTGTTCCCAGTGTGATCTTCACATCTCCTTTTGACTTCAAGAGTCAAATCCCTGAGGTACACAGCAGTTACATCTGCTGGACTATGGGGTAGGGTTGGCTTTGCTGCTTCTGATTGCTTTGTCACTTCTGACACTTCCTTTAGATTCAGGGTTGTAAATTCACAGGTACAAACACCCAGCTGGCTGTGCTCCAGTTGTGCAAGTGCTTAAACTCCATAAAATATTGATAAGAGGCAAATTGTGCCTCTTATTGGTGACAACATGAGAAGAAAAAAGAGGGGATGGAATAGACAACGTTAATGTCCCTTCACATGTTGGGAGCCCTGAACTGTGCAGCATCTATGATTCCTTTATTATGTGATTTTTGGTTGGCCCCAGTTGGATCCTCTGATCCTTGTGGGTCCCTCCAACTTACCATTATTCTGTGGTTCTATCAGAAGAAGTTCTAGTTGTGGCACGGACCCATTTGCACTGAAGTTCATCTGATGTTCATTTATGCTGTTCCTGTTTCCTTCTCATATTCTTACCAATGAGAGAGATTTTAATCTGCACGGAGACCTAAGTGCCTTTCTTACTGAGTTCTATAGTGACCATTTGCTCTGATTCATTATGTCTCCAATCACTTAGGGTTAAAAAGTGCATCCTGCCAAACCTCACAGAGCTGAGCTTTAGAGGAGTCAGGGGAGATGAGATGGTTCAGTTGTGGCCATAAGGACTTTGGCATTGAAAGCCAACAGGAACTTTTCCCTAAAGCTTCCCCACCTTCACGTCCCTGTCAAACTGGATTAAACCACCTCCCATATTTCAGTGAGGAAACATTCACAGCTCATTCTTGTCTGCTTCTTCCTTCCCAACATACAGTTGAAGGCCATGGGTGAATCTGCTTTGGCAGCAGCTCCTGGAAGCCCAGGTGAAAAATGCCCTCTGCTTCTTTTCCCTTTCTATGGTTCACAATACTGGGCTTGCAAGTGAAAATGAAAGAGTGGCTGGGAAGAAGTGGGGTTGTCTGAGGACAGCCCTACCCCTGTAGGTGCAGAGTGACCTCCCAGCTTCGTGTCAGGTGGCAGATGAAGTACAAATCACCCCATTGGTGAGAAACAACAGCTGTTTCGTTGAACCAGCCGACATTTTGGCTTTTTTATCTGTTCTGCTCTGCTGGCTGGAGACAATGGAAGCAAGGAGCTACTGTTCTGAATAGTGAATAATACACTGAAATTGTTCAGCATTTCCGAAGTTGCTCTGTTGTTATGGGGAGGAGTGAGGGTTGGGCATCGTTCCAATCCACTGTTATGTCTGAGTGCACTGAATGGGATCAGTGAGGTTTCGCAGAGCGTTAGAAACCCTAGAGTTACTCATTTCCTGTAAGTTCCCTTTAAAGATGTGTCTGCACAGAAAAAAAAAAAGAGATCCTAACGGGTGTCCCTGTGGAAGAAAGGGCGGCCCAAACCAAGCTCTGCAATGAGGCATGAGGCAACACCCAGCTACAAGGAAAGCCTTCATAAGCACATGTGTATTTTTCAGACATACAATCATCCGCTTCTGAGACAGTCACAGCAGTCTCCTGGGCTCAGCAGATGTGATTTTGTTTGTTTCTTTGCTTCAGCTTTTAGCTGGAGCTGTGGGTTGTGCTGTCTGATGCTCATGTCCAACTTTGCTTTCCCTTCTGGGAAAAACCTCCCATTGTGCTGCTGAGAGGCCCAGAAACTTTTGAACCGAAGGGACTAAAGCCATTGACCTTGTTTATTAATTGCAATCAGCTTGGCTAAGCGTATATCTCATTTTAAGTAACAGATGGAAGGACTTTGAGAAGAATAACAACCTTAAATGGAAGACTTTGGGTTCCAGGTCCCTGTGACTCAAGTGGCATGGCAGTGTTCTCAGCAGGGAACGAGCTGGTGGTGTTGGCACATGTTCACCAGCAATCAGGGCTTGCTGACAATCATGTTGTGAGTTAAAGTACGCTTGGAGGGAAAGGGAGGGATTGCTCTAACTCTGTATTTGTCTGTTACAGGCAATCATCAAATATTTACAAGATCATGGAGTTCTAATCCTCCTGACGTCCTCTGCATTGGCACAAGATGATGGTAATGCATGGAGACAAAGAAACCAATGCTTGGGCTTGAATGTCCTGCCCTGGTTTGGAGACAGAGAGTGAACACCCTCAGTCTAACCAAAACCTGTCACTTCATTTCACAGGATTCGACCCCAAGGAGCCTGTCAGCCTCCTGGCCCTGTTTCTGTTCTCCTCATCCCGATCGGTGTGTCTGAGAGGTAGGAGGTTCCCATTGCTGGTTTCAGATGCTGCATTTTGGGTGCAGGATCCTTCCCAGAGGGTCCTCGCAGGCACATTCCTCTTGAAGAGCTGATTTCTCTGTTCAACACCACCTACAGCTTTAGTGCAAAGGGTGTTAAAAGAGGAGAGCTGAATCCCATCTGCTTAGCTATGCTGCTGTCTGAACCAGGTCCCCGTGTTTGAATCCTTCACCACACATCCTTATCTCTTTACAGCAAGTTGATGTGTGTGAAAAATAATTGCTTTTCTTCCTCTCAGCCAGTTTTCATCAGCATCTGCTTTCTGCACTGACTTACATGATGCATGGGAGTCTGGCTTACATCCATGAAGGTGCTCTGGAGCTCTGCTCAGGGAGTATAACAACATGTGGCACTTGCTGGACCCTGCACAGAACTAATGTGGTTTGATAAGCAGCAGGAAGAAAGCCTACCCTGAAAAATAAGTGTATCATTTTCTGATGGTATATCAAGTGAAATGGGTTCTGCTGGGCAGGGGCAATCTCAAGTTCTCTCAGTATCTATGGGCTTTCTACTGCACTACGTGGAAACGCAGATCCCCAAGCAGGATGTTAACAGGGGCCTTTCACTCTGCATAAATCCTGGCTGGCTTTTTGTTGAGTCACTCTAGGGATGAGCCAAGAGACCTTTCATGCCAGCACGCACTGCTGTTGCAATTTATGTGTGTTTGTGACAACTGGCATTGCCAGGACATTGCTGTCACCCCTGAACATGAAATCAGCAGAAAAATCAACAGGACCTTCCTGCCCATTTGAGCATGGGCACCAGAAAGTTGTTTAGCCTCCAGCTATCAACTTTTAAGATCTGCCTATGAAACGGGCTTGCAGGTCTGATGAAGACATGATGGTAACTTGGCTATGAGGAGTGCAGATTTTAAGCATGTTGCTGGTGACTGTGTTAATTTGGCAACTTTTCTGGCTGTAAGAGAGAGATGCACACACTCAGAGTTGGTAGTTTGGATTTTCAGACCAGGGCAGCTGTAGGGTCAGGAAGTTTTTGCTGCAAAGTTTGAAGCAAGGGCGTCAAGCTGGGTGAGGTGATAGGGGGAAAATGTGGAGATCAGGCTGAAGGAGAGAACTGACCACTCATATTGAACCTCATAAAAGGGGGAAAATACCCTCTGGAGCAAAGGGTTTTCGTTTTTGGCAAGAACTTCATGCTGAGAGAAGGAGGAACGAGGCCTGGAGGTGTTTGTCTTGAAGAGGGTTCTTGTGCAAGGAGGTGGGACTGGACCAGACATACGAAGCATCTTGAAGCAGAGATGGCACAGGATGTTAGTAGGAGGGTTGCTGCAGACGTTTAGGGCTGATGACGGAAGCATGGGCAGCCAGAGAACAGTGAAATGAAAAGGCAGCAGGAGGGAATAATGTTGAGCAAACGCTCCATGTTGTTGTGTGACACGGTCTGAACGCTGATGGCTTCCAGATATTTTCCCCCTGGTGCCAGTAAGGCTCCTGCACGTGCTGTCCCATTTCTTCCTGTGAACTGCATAATTCCAGCCAGCTGTGCCTGTCCTCTGGGACTGAGATTTTACTTTATGGCTTCTCCTCTCTGTGATGATAAGTTACAAGAAGATTTGGGAGACAGAAAATAATGGCAACTGAAAGGGACAGGGACAAAGAGAAAAGGGAGTGAAGCGCACGCACATGTTTAAAATCGCTCAGCTCTAACTTGAAGCATGAATAATGTTTTCCATTTCAAAGCCAGCAGCCTCTGAAGCTGTGTTCTTCCTGTCCAGACAGCCGACAGGAGGAATGTAGGGCAGCATAACACTCACTGTGCAGACGTGCTGCCGTGTTCCCCAGCCAGGCTCATAGGGATGCCTGGGCTTGCTGATAACAAGGAGCAGCATTGCCAGTGCAAGGCAGCACAAGGCCAATAGGTGAAGAAAACCATGCATCTCAGAGAGTGAGAGAAGTTCCTGCCTGCCCCAGGCGTGCCTGGATTTAGTCTTGCTGCGAGGGGAAATGATGGGGAAGGATGCTGGGGCTGTCAGCTTGGCCCTGCAGCCAAAAGAAACATGAGTTGGATTTTAATATGCAGATGGGCCAAGCCTGCAAAGCATCGGACTGGCTGCAGTCTTGCAGTGGATGAATCATAGAATCCTTAGAGTTGGAAGGGATCTCTGAAGGCCGTCCAGTCCAACTCCCTGCAATGCACAGCGACACCACAGCTAGATCAGATTGCCCAGGGCCTGATCCAGCCTGGCCTTGGAAGTCTGCAGGGATGGGGCATCCACTACGTCTCTGGGCAAGCTATGCCAGTGCCTCACCACCCTCACTGTAAATAATTTTTTCCTTGTATCTAACCCAAATCTACCCTTTTTGAGCTTGGAACCGTTTCCCCTTGTTCTGTCACCGCAGACCTTCCTAAAGAGTCTGTCCCTGCCTTCCATGTGCCTTAGCATAGCTTCCAGGAGGATCTGCTCCATAATATTCCCCAGCACAGAGGTGAGGCTGACTGGTTGGTAGCTCCCAGGATCATCCTTTTTACCCTTTTTAAAAATGGGTGTGATGTTGCCTTTTTTCCAGTCACCAGGGACTTCACCTGATTGCCACAACTTTCCAAATATCATAGAGAGTGGCTTGGTGACCACATCAGCCAGTTCCCTCAGGACTCTGGGATGCATCTCATCAGGATCCACAGACCTGTGGATGTTCAGGTTCCTCAGGTGGTCACAAACCTGACCTTCGCTCATAGTGAGAGGGATGTTGCTTCCCTCATCCCTTCCTACCAAACCAAATGATTGTGGGCTGTGTGGAGAGCAGTTCTCAGAGAAGACCAAGGCAAAAAAGTTGTTGAGCACCTCAGCCTTCTCCTTGTCTGTTGTTACCAGCCTACCTGTATCCTTCACTGTGGGCCCTCCTGGACTTTCCTTTTTTTTTGTTTGAGGTACCTGTAGAAGCCTTTCTTGTTCTTTGCATCCCTTGCCAAGTTCAGTTCAAGTTGGGCCTTGGATTTTCTGACCCCATCCCTACACAGCCTAGCAGTTTCCTTACAGTATTCCCACACTACCTGTCCCTGTTCCCACTGCCTGTGCATTTTCTTCTTGCTCTTCAGTTTGACCAGCAGGTCCCAGTTCAGCCACGCTGGTCTCTTGCCTTCCTTTCCTGACTTGCTATACCTGGGGATGGAAAGCCTCCTTAAAGATGTGCCAGCTCTGCTCCTCACCCTTGCCCATGAGGACTATTTCCCAGAGAAACACCTGACCATGGGAAGACTCTCTATCCCCCCAGTCTCCCTTCAGACCAAGTTTAAAGCCCTCACAATGAGCCCCATTAGCTTTTCCCCAAGGACCCTTTTCCCCCTTTGAGAAAAGCAAACCCCATCTGATGCCCACAAACCCAGTACCACATAGGCTAAAAATCCAAAATTCTGGCAACAGCTGCAGTCACACTTAAAGCTAAAGTCACTACTTAAAGCTAAGATCCTTTGGTTTGTTTCTGTGTCCCTATCCACTACAGCAGGCAGAGAAGAATAGATGACCTGTGCATTTGATTCCTTTAGCCACCATCCTTAGGCCTTGAAGTCCCTTTTGATGGCCCTTGACCCACGTGTAGGTGATCTCTCCCTATATTGGAAAGCAGTAAGGAGTTGTGATCTGGCAGCTGCTCCAGGCTGGATAGTTTCCTAGTGACATCCCTCACCCGAGCCCCATGAAGACAGCAGACTTCTCTATGAAGAGAATTCAATTCCCTGTAGGGAGGAATCATCTACAACCAATATTCACCTCATTAGTGAAATAGTCTTGGTGTTGGAGGAAGGTTTGGTTTGGTTTTGTTAGCATGTCTAGATTGAGTAGCCTGTTATCACCCACATCCCACACCTTACACAGAGGCACCTGGGGGGGTTGAAGCAGGCAAGGAGAGTTTTCATTTCATTATTTTCAGAGGTCTCAGTCCTGAATGTTAAGACTTCCCAAAAATTGCTGGAATAAGGGGACAAGACTGCAGAAGGGAGCTCTTGGATACACCAGGGGTCTTTCATCCTCGGTTTATCCACTTTTGATTCCTGTATGCCATTCTTTTGTACCTTGCAAAAAAAAAAGACAAACAAACCCGATAAGCTTTTTGTGGGTTGGCTTTGGGGATTTGCTCATGCCTTTCATGTTCTCTTATCATGTAAGAGTAAAATGATTTGGGGAACGTAATCCTTTATTGATATAAGTAAAATTCTTTTCTTTTTTCAGTTGAAGGACATAATCTAAAATGTGAAAGGAAAGCTAGTGACATCTCTTTGAAAATAGCCTCTGTTTTGCCTGGACTTCGCTATGCCTTGCAGAAAGCCACCAATTCTTCGTGGGGGGACGCGCTCGGTACCAACGTGTGCATCAAACAGCACTTCCAGGAGTATGCAAAGCTTGAAGAAAATACACAGCAAGCCTCCAGCCAAATCACAGAAGCTCCCTGCTCTTCTTGCCTGTCACCAGCCGAGGATGAAGGTATTAAATCCTGCAGAGGACACTCCGAGCAGTCTTTCTCCCAGCTGCAGCATTACTTCTCCAATCCCAGCAGCTACACTCTGGAAATGTCAGCTGCCTTAGGATGCTTGGCTGGTGCTGCTCAGTCTCTTTGCAGCAACTCAGAGACTGACTTCTCTTTAGCTGTACCATCAGACCCAATCCCTCCTGACGTAACAGGTGGAAACCTAAAGGCTGTTCTAGGGCTGGAGCAGAGCAAAGGGCCCACAAAAGATGTCAGTGCATCTAGCAAGCTGTGGGTGAAGCAGAACAAGAGGAAATCCAGCGGAACTGCTGTGACAAGCACCAGGAAGAAATGGTCACCCCTCAAGATGCAAATACATCCTGTGGGGGATAGCAGTAGGAAAAGGAAAGCAACCAAGACAGTCAACATCACGTTCTCTTTTCCTAAAAAAACAGGGCTTACAGCCAACTCCAATGAGCCCATGCTTAAATTAGCCCATTTACAGTTTCCTCACAGAAGGAAAAGAGGTAAGTGCTAAATAATTGGGGCTGACTTCCTCCTGCTTCTCCGGGGTATCCAGCTTGGATAGATGGCTTTATTAGGAGCCACGTCTCCTCGTGTTCCTCCCGGGTGCTCAGAGCTGATGGATGTGGAATAAGTCCTTGCATGCCCTCCCTTTTCCTTGTCCCAGGTGCAGAGGTGCTGTCTGCAGAATTTGTGCACAAAACACAGTCTGAACCTGTCCAGAAAAGAACCTCAGCTCCCAGCAGTTCTGGCTCAGAAACAAAGAGACCAAAGATGCTGAAGAATTCGGATGTGAAAAAGGCTCCTGTTACTGAAAGCACTGCAAAGCCAGTGAAGAGTCAGGTGATAAAAAGCGTGGCTAACAGGCCATCAAAACCTCACACCAAAAAGCCAGCAGAAAGCGGTAAGAATGCTGCTCCTTATGGAAATATTTAGCTTAAAAACAGAGCCATCCAACATCACTGTCAGGTCATGACCAGGTAGTGATAACAGCACATTCAGCAGCTGCCAAAAGGGCCTTTTGATACTTAGGGTCTGGATTAGGGTCAGGTCCGTTACACTGCAAAACCAGAGTGGGGCTGTTAAACCCTTTGCAGACAGACTGCAGTGGATTTAGGAGGCAGCTAGGATAGTCCCAAAGTGCAACGTCTGCAGGTGCTGGCTGGGAGTCTACTTTTCAACTGAGCACCAGTATTGGACTGCCAAAACAAATGATGGAACAGGAGAGACACTTTCTGCTAATTTGTTATGTTTTCTCACACTCACACTTTGATGTCTTTTCAGATTTGTCTCTGGTCTTTATTTTCCCTCTTCGTGGAGGCTTTCAAGACTGGTTTTACCACTTTGGCTCAGTTTATCCAATTTTCTCAGTCTGTTATTGCCACATGCTGTCAGACTTCCTGATACGTGGCAGTTTTTATTAGCTCTGCTGTCACGTGGAGGTTTCTGGAGCAGTTCTAGCCAGTTCTCTGGCGTGGGCAGTGTGTAGGGTGGGTCCTGCTGTTGAGTTTGGTTCATTCAGAGGAGTCTGCCCACATTGCTGTTTGTAACTCATAAAAGCTGAACACCAGAATCTGCCAAAAATGCAAAATAAGAGTGTTTAGCAGTGAAAAACACTCAATTGATGTGTCCCACATTTGGGTGCATTTCCCAAGGATATTAAACGTAACACAAAACTCCAGCACAGTTCTTATCTCTGCATCCCATGCCAGTGATTTCTGAGAATTACCCACTTCCTGAAGTCAGGATCCAAACTCTGGGTCCTTCTGCAGCACCCATCACCTTCATACCACAGAGGTTTTGGGGTTTTTATGAAGGTGCAAAGCTCGTGTTGGAGAAGCATCCTTTTCCTGACAAACAGGTCCTTAATGTGGAGATATTGGAGAGGTGCTGGATGCCACAGCATCTGTCTAAATGCTGTTCATTTTGAGCCCCCTCTCTCTGACCTTCACTTACTCTGTTTTTTTTTTAATGCAGAGTGGAAGGATCCATTCTCCATCCTCCCAAGCGAAGTTTCTTCCCAAAGCCAAGCAGCAGACAGCCAGATGGGTGAGATTTATCCCAGCAGCATCTCTGGCCATGCTTTCGATACGAAGGGCAGTGACTACGAGTCCCATGCCTTGAACTTGCTGGCAGACCTGGCTCTGGGTTCCTGTATTCCTCCCTTTAACCTCGTGGACAGCAGGATGATCTCTTTGTCCTGCAGCTCATCCACTGACTCTGCCAAGGAGCAGCAGAGTCATCGTAAGCCCAAGTCCTCACGCAGTGCTTCCGACCACGAATACCACAGGGTAGACAAGCTTGCAAAGGCAGCTGTCTCGTCTACTAAAGCATCTCCAAACCAGAAGCTTCCCCCTATTGGAAAAACAGAATTAAAAGACTCAACTCCTATTCCTGGAGAGAAAAGCCTTGGGCTTAACAGCAAGAACAGCCAACAAACGTGTGTGCTGCCTCCAACACAGGAGGCCACCGAGGTGAACAAACACTCCTTCATCTCCTCCGAGCACTCCTACGCCTCGCTGATGCCTGAGCACTCAAAGAAACACAGAGGTGTCCCCTACCCTGGCTCAGTGCCCTCCAGAAATGGGACCAGGAGCTCCCGAGCAGCACCCCTGGTTGGGAAGGTCCTGCCCTTCCGCCACCAGAACAACACCTGCCCTCAGAGCCCCTTTGAGGCCACGATGGCAAGGCGCAGGAGCAGCCTGCGGCCTCCGAGGCTAAAAGAGGACTTTGCCAAATCCCACACGGTCAACCACTGCGGTGAGTCCATGAAGGTGACGTGCCAGTGGGAGGAGGAGTATCTCTTCCATTTGGACAGCAGGTACACCAATGATGCCCTGGAGAAAACAGTCATCCGTGCCTTGCATGGGTAAGTCAAGCCTGGAAGGCCATCTGCAGGGGACATCTCCTGCTAGAGCTCTTTGGGAATGGGATTTCTATGCTTTTTTTTCCCTTTGCTTTGTATGATGATTGCCCTTTTCACCATGCTGAGATGCCCCATTTTGTTGTGTCAGAGCTCTGTGCCTCTGGAGGTAGAATGAGTGCCTGGAGCTGTGCACGGAATTGCCTGTTTGCAGCTGTGAGTGTCTCTTATTTTCAAGTTGGAAACCACATCAAGTAATGCAGCTGAGCACTTACAGCCCCCATGCACTGAGGTTTAGCACTGGAAATGAGTTACCTTTGTTAAGCAGAGGGAAGAGGAGGGCATATAGATGTCTGTGCTCATTGCAGGGGAGTTGGATTAGATGACATTTAAGGATCCCTTCCAACTCGGATGATTCCATGACTTCAGGCTGTGTTTGCTTTCTCTTCCAGGCCTTGGGACTCTGATCTACCCGATGACGTGGAAGAGATGAAGCTGATACTTCACATGTGGGTAGCTCTGTTCTACAGCAAGCCCAGCAAACTCCTGAGCAGCACGAGGAAGGTGGTGGAGCACAGCAACCCCAAGAAATACGTCTCGCTAAACAGCACTGGAGACTTTTTTGAGCTGAGTGAAGACAGTGATGATTGCTTTGAGTTGGAGACGTGCCCTGCGGATTCACGATCAGACCCTGACCAGACTCCTAGCAGCTCTCTGGATCCCAGCACACACTGCCAAGGCTGTTTCCACCCAGAGGAGAGCCCTGCAGACTCTCAAACTGATGCTGATGGGACTCCTGGTGTTGTAGATAGTACGGTATCATCCTTTTCAGGGGAGGAGGAGCCTTCCTCCACAAGCTCAGAGAGCCCTTCTCTCACTGAACACGCAGATCAGAGCAACCTGGCTGGAAAATACAGAGCTGAGGAGTGTGTACATGACATCTCAACTGTCACTGAAGTAAGAGCTTGGGGTGTGGGTGCTATGAGCCTGCAGGGCACACGATGCATTTTGTGCAAGTAGGTTCTTGTGGGAGGAATGGAGCAGGTGTGCCTATGAGCTCTCTTGGAGTGAGGGAGTTCAGCTCCCTGAAGCATGATACATGAAAATCACTCAACAGTTTGCTGCCCAATGCACACATGCACAGGGTTCTCAAAAAAAAAAAAAACACCCAGAAATTTTCAGGCCTCAATTCCAGTTCACAGACTGAGCTGTATCTCTGGGCTCAGAGAGAAGCTGTGTCCATCACTGACTGAGAGAACAGGAGCACAAAGTGTGGGAATCCCAAAGAATTGGAGCTGGTAAATATCAGTTTTCTCAAGGCCACATAAACACAAGCATCTTCTCTCCAGGGTCTGAGCAAACCCTCAACCACTGGACTTCTCCAGACCCTGGAGAGAAAACTATTGAGCAAACAAACCCTCAGTCACTGGAGATCCAGCATGGCTCAGTTTTTTTAATCAGTCTAAAGGTCTGTGCTCTTAAATGAGGGAGAAGGAAAAACACAACTATCCCAGGATGGGGTTTCAAAAGCCTGCCTGTCTCCTCTGGGCATTTTCCAGCTTGTGAATGATACTTACTGGGATTTCAGTACCGTTTGGTCTGTTCTTAAGCCTCTTCACTGTATAAAGTAGGTAAAAAGCTTCAAATCCTTTCGCTGGCTGTCTGTGGGCATGGCAGTGACTCCTGTGGGGTAAAGGTTCAACTTGGACTAATTTGGAAAGCAAACTTATCTCCACAGATGCCACTGGGGTGGTTGTACTGACAAAGTCTGGGTTTTTAAAATGTCTTATGTCCTCATGTATGGGATTTCTCAATTCCTGTCTTGAAGGTTAACCTCTGAATTATGTTGTTTCAGGTTGAGCCACTCAAGGAGGAACTGATGGATGCTGGGATGATCCCCAGCCCTTCCAATGAGCTTGGTGATGCTGGTGAGCCCCAGACTGTGCTGGGCAGGGAAAACCCACACGGCCAAACTCTGAATTTCAGCCCAGCTCCCCAGAGTGATGCCCTGTGTGCTCAGCATGGAGGTGGAGAGCAGCCTGAGAACAGATGGGCAGGTGGCCCCAGTCCTCCTGAAGAAAGGGGGAGCATGGAAGATGCTGGACATGGTATGGACAGCAGCTGGGCCACCAGCGATGGACCCCAACGTTGCCGTGATTCGATGCCCTCAGAAGCAAGTCTCAAAACTCACTCAAACCCCATTGGATTTGGTGAAGAAGAGAGGGAATCACAAGACCCCATAGGACATACAGAAAAAGAGGAGGAAAAGGTGGAGGAGGGGAAAAGAGAGAAAGAAGAGTTGGAAAATGAAAGCACGTTCGCAAGACCTGTCGATTTAGCATTTTCAGAAAGAGGTGATGTAGAACTGGTGAATTCAGCACCTCCAAAGGACTTTGGCATTCCTGGAGATGGCCCTATGTCCATCCCCACTGCCTCTGTGTTACCCTGCGAGGATGGATCAGTGCCAGCGCCGTCGGGTGGGACTGGGGCTAGACCTCAAGGACTTCCTGGTGATGCAGCCCTCAGCCTGAGTGCTCTGCAAGAGCCCTGGGGGACTTTGGCCACCCCAAGGGCAGAGACAGATGGCGTGGGTTTGGCACACGCAGACGGTCCCGTGTCAGTGCTGCCGTTGTCCCCCGTTCTGAGCCTTGTCCATGGGGTTACCGTCACGAGCAGCTGCCGATCTGCCAGGGAGATGCTGAGGGATGGGTTGGAACAGAAAGATGAGGATCGTGCGCCCTCTGCAGAAACACTGGGGCTTGCTGGGAGCAAAACTGCCTGCACAACTGGCCCTGAGTCACCACGAGGTCAGGAACCCTTCCTAACCCAGTCCCCTGATGCCAGCTCTGTCTGCTTCGATGGAGGAGCTGATGTGGGGGCTGCTCCGGGGGACCAGTTGGCCACAGCTCTCCTCCAGGCATTCCTCCAGACTCCACCAAGGAGTGGCCCAGGAGGGAGCCTTTCCCAAAGGTGTGCAGGTGATGTTAGCACTGAGCTCACTTTGCTGAACGCTGGTGAGTCGCACCCAGACCAGAACGAGGTTTTGGAACAAGGGCAGCGTGGCAGTCCTTCTGCCAACCACACAGATGTGCTGGATGAGCCCTCGGGAGCATGTGATGGTCAGGGCTTTGCCTTCAGCTGTGCAGCCTGGGCAGGTGGCTCTGACACTGAGGCAATCACTGATGTGTGCCTCTATGCAGAGAAGCCCCCTAGTAGCAATGAAATGAGCGTAGTTGATGCACCACAGGAGCTGAAGACCTCTCTTTGTGACCTGTTAGAATCAGGTTCTTCCTCCTCAATGAGAGAGGAGGAGCCTGTTGGTGATGTATCACCTCTCACTGTGGCCCAGCACCAGCAAAGTTCTCCAAACAGCCCATCCCTACCTTCCCCCCATCAGGACCCTTCTCACGGTACTGCTGCAGACCCTCATTGCTGCTTATTAGAGCAAAGTGAGCAGGAACCAGGCCTGTGCCCACATGGAAAGCCCTGCAAGACAGTGGCTGCTGTAAAGGAGAGTGTGGCCGCTGAGAACCCAGCACTGGATGGCTCCTTGAAGCCTGAATGTGCAGAAGGAGTGAAGAAGGACTTGGGGCTGTGCCACGCAGAGCCTGCAGAGAGCTCTCCTCTGGATATGCTGACGCCTGGAGAGCCAGGATCGAGGCCTTGTTCTCCTCTGCGTGGGCACAAGGCTGAGCCAGACCCAGTCTTTGGCACGGGCCCCAAAATGAGTCCAACTCGTGCTCCAGATGCTGCCCCAAGCTCCAGCTGCATGGGACAGCTACCATCAGATGCTGACAGCAGGTGTGCCTGCCCCGGGAGCCCTGAGGAGTGCGAGGGAGGAAGCAGCATCCCTCCTACCATCCCTGCATCATTTGGAGCAGGGGAATTCATGCCCGTAGGAGAGCCCGTGTCTTTGTGCAGCCAGGATGACTCCGCTGTGTTGGCTGATCCAAATTGTGCTGATGAAGAGTTGGAAGAGGGAGAAATCCCTGTTCAGTCAATGCCAACATCGCTGCTACGTGCAGACACTGGAGAGAGCTTAGAGGTTAGTGACACTGGGGACATTTTGGATGCTCTTCTGAAGGCGAAACGCTTCCCCAGCACAGAAAAATGTGTGGGTTTGAGCTGGGAAGATCCATCTTACAGGTCCCCCTCCAGTGACTCGGACTGGGAGAAGCACTTGGGACGCACTGCTCACCCCCTTCTTACACCCAGGGGTTGCCACTGCTCAAGGTCCATGGGTGCCACGAGGACTGACTGCGATTCCTCATCCTCCATGAGCTCGGGCTGCTCGGAGGGATTCAGTGAGGAGTGGGGATCGCTGAGCACTGAGGAGGGCTACTGGTGGCCCACCAGCCAATGGAATACCAGCAGCAGGCACATGCCACCCTATGTCAATATCACGGACAGCTGGGGGATCTCCAGGGATTACCTGAACTTCACGGTCACCACAAAATGCCCGGGCAGGATGGGAAGCTCACAGGGGCAGACTCATTTGCTGGAGTCACTGATGGGGACGTGGAGGGATTTTGAAGAAATCACCCAGCACACTATGGACATGGAGCATCTCCGTTTCCATTATAAGCTAAAACAGATCCTAAGGAGTGGGACACCACCCATTTCTACCTCCATTTTTCCTAGAGACTGCTCTCCCCAGCCATCATCTGTGCAAGGAGCTCCTGCCCCTCACTCCCTGCGAAGCAGGAGCCCTTTGCAGGTGACAATCCTGCCCTCAGACACACGGCCACGTGGCCTCAAGTCCCACCAGCAATACAGCCACCACAGGGACTCCTCCCATTGCACTCCATCGTGGGACACCTGCTGGTGGCAGAAGAGCAGAGCCAGCTCCCCAAACCGGGGCTGTGCAGCTCCTTTCCATCTCAGCAAGCTGAAATATGAGAATAAACTGAAGGACTCCCGTGGGGACATCTCGGTTATCCTCGATGAGTACGCAGAGTTCAACAGGGTGATGCTGAGTAAGGTTGACACAGAGGGGGAGAGCAGAGGGAAGGGTTTGGCACACGGGGAGACCATCAGCGCTCGGCGCTGCACGTCCCTCCCCAGGAGGACTGCTGCCTTTGAGGATGTGATCTCAGAGCTGTGCAGCACGCTGCAGTTCCGCCTGCGCAGCGTGGCCGAGGAGGCGTGCAGGCAGCCTGGGATGTTCTACCTGGTGGAGACAGGAGAGGAACCCTTCTTTGCAAGAGTGAAGGTAATGGTTGGATGGGGATGGGAGGCTTTGGGGTCAAAGCCAAGGGCAGAAGGAGAATTACTGAGGTTGGATCAAGTCCAACATCAGCCCCTCATCATCGTGCCCGTTAAAGCATGTCCCTGAAGAGAATCATAATCAGTAAGGTTGGAAAAGACCTCTAAGATCACCAAGTCCAACCCCATCCCCACTGTGCCCACTGACCATGTCCCCAAGTGCCACATCTCCACATTCCTTTGATGCTTCCAGAGACAGTGACTCCTCCCTGGGCAGCCTGTTCCAGTGCCTCACCACTCTTTCTAAGGATTTTTCCCTAATATTGAGCCTGAGAAGCTCTCATGCTCTACAATCAGGAACCATCACAGCTGGCTCTTGCACAATTGTGAAGATGTTTCTTCTACAAGCACGCAACAATTTCTCTTTCAGACATTGCTGAAGAAAGATGGCCACGTGGAGATTGAACCTCTGAGCTTCTGCAGAACAAAACACCAGGACACCAACTGGCTGCTCGTCATCATCAGGAACGAGGACATCTCCTCACACATCCACAAGGTGAGGGCTGAGGCTCAGGCATGGAGCTGCCCAGCACAAAGGACCCAAAATGGATTTATTTATGGGAACAGAGCCCTTCAGGTGAGCTTTGGCTCATGGGCTGCAGGGAATGTGCAGCAGATTGATCTGCCTGTAGCAGCCACGGTTGTAGAGCTGGGCTACGGAGATGTATGCATCAGGGTGGTGCAGACAGAGGATGAGGTGGGCTCTCAATGTTCTCTTGGACCACATGCTGTTTTCACAGAATAATTCTGCCTTGAGCAGGTCCCGTGTTTGCTGAGGCTGAAGCACTGTCCCAACGTGGTGTTTGCTGGAGTGGACAGCCCTGAAGACATCGCAGATCAGACGTACCAGGAGCTGTTCCATACTGGTGGCTTCGTGGTGTCGGATAGTGAGGTGTTGGAAATGGTGACGTTGGGTGAGTCCCTCGTTTGGATGCAGATGATGAGCAGGTTCAGCTCCTGGCTCCATCTGCAGATTTACCAACTATTTACTTCCAAAAACACCACGGGCATCCTCTCCTAAAAGGGAGCAATTTTTGCCCTCTGATCGGTGCTTGAGACCCTATCTGCATAAATGGGTCCATATCATGGCTCCCAAAAATATCTAAGTACTGGCCACCAAAACCATTGGGGTGGAGCAGGGGATGTGTAGTGATGTCCAGCCTGGACAGGGAGGGCAACAGGGAGACCTGTTTCTCTTCCTTTTCAATGGGATGAAAAAACAGATTCACGTTCCTCCTGGAGATGTGCAGTGGTAGAACAAGTCTCACACTTTACCCTGTTCAGAATCAGGGGGATAAATCTGCAGCAGTGGGTTTTCAAATGCTGGGATGGTATCCCAAAGAGGCTGCGAGCCCTCAGCTCACCATGGCAAAGCCCTGAGGGCCCCACTGTGCCCGGCTTCCAACAGGACCCTCGCTCACCCTTGCTGTCTCCCCAGGGCAACTGAAAGAGGTGGTGAAGGTCCTGGAGAAGCTGAACAGAAGCGGGAGGTGGAAGTGGTTCCTCCACTACAAGGAGAGCAAAAAGCTCCGAGAAAACGTCAGGTAATGGCTGCATAGCTGCAGATCCTTTGTCTTCAGTGTCCTTGGCAATAGGGCAAGGATGTAGGCACCACAGCGGAGCGTGGGCACGCAGGGAGTGTTGGGTGCCTCCAGCTGGGCTTTGGCATCTCGCAAGATGAACATGAAGGTTTTTACATGACAGCTCCCCTTATCAGTGAGCGTGGCATTGCCAGAAGTCGGTATTTGCACAGTCACAGGTAAAACACAAGGATTCTTTTTTTAATCTCTATGAGGGAGCAGCAGGACTGGGACCTGGAGAGAAGCTGGCCCAAAATGCTGCGCCTCGCACAAGATCCCGGATGAGGTAGAGCTCTGGCAGTCGCCCTGTGCACCCTGCTGCATCTCCATAAGGCAGCTCCCCCTCTCTTTGGCACATGAGCTGGTTTGTTCTCAGCGAGCAGAAAATACTGCAACGAGCAGAAAATACTGCAACAAATGGGGAGAACTCTGATCCTCTCCCCCCTGAGCACACAGCAGTGGCACACGGTAGTTTTTAAGACCCGGTTTCTCAACCAGCTGAGTTACGACAGGGAGGTGCCTCAAAGCTTTGGGCAGCACAGTTTGGTGAGGATTCGAGCTTGTGCCCCTCTCCCTGCAGGGTGGATGCCAACGCCCATAGGAAGAACTTGATCCTGAAGTCATGCCAAGACCTCATTGAGGTGCTGCATTACCACGCGTGTGATTCCAGCTCGTCCCCCAGATCGGAGTACATGAAGTGCTTGTTGAACCTGCAGGTCCAGCACGTCAGCGCCAGGTTTGCGGTGTATCTCACAGGTGAGGGCAGGCTCAGGGCACCCCCTGACAAATACTGCCTCGTTCAGCTCTCGTTGCTGCTGCAATGGCTGATTTGAGGTGTGGAAAAGCAGCTCTGCACCTTGAGTCAGTGTGCTAACAGGCAAAACAAACAGATTTTGGGGGGAGGTCTGCTTAATTTTGGCAGCTGTTCTGAGCCCGGGGGTGGCTCTGTGTCACACGCTCCTGGCTGAGGCTGGGAAGCTCTCCCATTAATCTGCAAAAACAGAATAACTGTGGTGTGATCTGGGGGTATTTTCTGCAGTTTTCAGAAGAATCTCCTTTGCACGTCTGCCTTACAGTGCCACTCTTTTTGCAGAAAAGCCCAGCGTCAGCAGAGACGTCTTGGAAAACAAAGGGATCCTCGTGGCTGACATCAGCACCTTCCTGGGGATGGCACAGAAAGTGGCTGCCCCGTTTAGGAGAAGCTGCTGGTAAGAGGGAGCTTGAGATCAACCCCCCCCCCAGGCTGCAGATTGAGGCATAGGGATGGGATGAAGAGCACCAGGAGCAGCTCCTGGGGACTGGCAGGGAGTTGGCACGCAGCAAGAACTCGTGCCAGCATCTCTGTCCTGCTGTGACAAAGCTGCACAAGGGGCAGCTCCTCTCTGAGCCCTGCAGTTCTGCTCGGGGTCTTCCAACCCTCCAAAGGACAGCCCCAAAAGCACACAGTGGCCAGGGGAAGGGTGACTTCAGTTCTGTATATAGGAATTATTTAAAGATGGCTCAGTGCAAATCCTCTTGCAGATTTGCTTCCTGCCATCGAGTTGGGCGTAGGACAGAGGTTTTGTTAACGTTGCAGTTTTTAAGTTATTGTGGTGGTTTTTAAGCAATTAGTGCAGCTGACAAGGAAAGGAATAGGAAAACCAAATGTGGTTTACTTGAGGGGTAGAAGCAATACTGTGAGCTCTGGCTTTCCACATGACTGTTACTGTACACAAGTGCATGTGTTGGATGCTGGGGGGGGGGTAAGGGGATGGGGTGTATTTCAAATGCCATTTGGGGACCATTGTCAGACTCTGGGGAAGCAGAAATTCACTCTACACTACATTTCAAGTCACCCACGTTGCCTCCATTTCATTGTGGGGATGTGAGTCTCCTCCAGCAGATGGAAAACCCTGTAAGTGCTGGAAAAGAACCTCTTATTTATAGTAACTCAGACCCATGTGCACCATGAAGAAAACAGCACTGAGGACCTTTGTCAGATACCCTCTGTCTTCACGTGGAGAACATTTTGTCCTTTGTTGTTTGTTTTTTTAATGAAATGACATAAACTGTACAGGATGACTTTGTACATAGTTTGACTAATAAAAGCCTGAAGCTTTCCTATGGACCTTCTCCCTTACCTGTGCTCACCCAGCAGCTCAGGGCAGGGCAAGGCTGCTCCGTTGACTTTTTTTACGTGCTCCTAAAGTAAGCAATAGCCGAAGCCACAGCAGCGCCCTGCAAAGGAATCGCGGCAGCAGGAATTACCAGTACTGCTTGTAGGCGCCAGGGGGCGGCTGCAAGGAGGGAGCGCGCCGGGCCTGCCTCCAGCTCCACGCTTTGCTGCTGCATCTCCTCCCGTCAAAAGCCAAACTGAGGACAGCCGAGCCCCTTTTCTGAGTAGGAAATGCTCTGCCCCACACTCACGTTTCACCCTATGCGAGGGATCTCAAAGAGGCGATGCTGCTCGTGCAACTGAAGTGAATCAGACCAGAGCACAGGACTGGTTTTCCAGAATTTGGCTTTACTTCGCAGTACAGAAATCATTTGGAGCCTTCAGGAGACACAAGAAGCACAGGCTCTGTCATATCAATACCGCAGTGCCGTTTGGTCCGTCCCAGAAGCCACCGGGGTTCAGAAAATACTCCCACATCTTGCCTGCTCTGTAATTTGTTCTCTCAATTTTATTAAGATTAAAACACAAAGGAGCCTTAGGCACAGCTGTGTCCCAACCGATGTAAACAGTTTTAGAAGCTTAAGTGGAGGTTAAGTTCCGTGCCCAGAACTAAGCCAACATTTGCTGCTACAATAGATGTGGTCTTTGTCCATAATACAACTTTGCCACAGAGTTAGATTGATGGGAGAGAGACTCAAGGGATGCTGTCCACAATAATGGAGTGCTCAGTTTCTATTTTCCTTGATATCAGGTTTGAGTGACAACCGTCACGTCTACTAGCTCACCAGAAGCACATAATTGTGAAGGATGTTTACAAATGATTAAAAATACAAGGTAAGACACAGCTGTCAATGAGTTATTTCAATCCGCACCAACATCTACGTCTGCAAAAAAAATATATATAGTTCAGTCTGCCTTTCACTTCAAGGTTAGTCATTAAATCAGTAATTTGCCAGATTCTGGACAGCAGCCCTACTAGAATGAAATAATTAACACATGATATCCAAAAGGGGAACATTACCAGTGCAGTACTCTTCAATCTCTCAGAGATGGGATTACAAAAGCAGGCCTTACAATATTGAATTTCATACAGTGTTCATTAAGTTCCTTATATATTCATATTAGCCGATTTAATTTCTCTAATTAGAGACTCTCATTACTGCTGCTCCTCCTCCCCGTAGATATCGTTCTTCTTGCGTTTCATCTCTTCAAAGTCAAACTCTGATCCCATCATTCTCTTATAAATATCTTTGATGTCGTCGCACGTTGTCTCGAAGTGAGTGGTGGCGTCATAGGTGCGAGAAATGAAGATCTGGAAGGAGAAGGAAAAGAGGCAGCAGTTACAGCACCAAAGCTCTCCTCCTTCAGAAGCCACCCCTGGGCACAGCCCTTACAAACCTGGCTCTCAGTTCCCAGGTCGGTCGGTGCAAACAGGTCGCTGATGCTGACAAACCTGGAAGGAGGAAAAGAAAGCTGCTTCAGCGTGGGTTTCAAGTAAGAAGAGCTGAATTAGAGGTCGCTTAGAGGGAATTGAGGATTTCAGCATCTCTGTGAGGCTGAAAGGCATTCAGGTCCCAAAGCTCAAATGGTGTCCTGGGCTTCTTTAGAAAAGGGGTGGCAGCAGGGACAGGAGAGGATTGTGCCTCTCTGCTCTGCCCTTTGAGGCCCCATCTGCAGCACTGAGTCCAAGTGTGGGGCCTCCAGGACAAGAAAGACAGGGAGCTGTTGGAGAGGGGCCAGAGGAGCCACAGAGATGAGCAGAGGGCTGCAGCACCTCCACTACAAAGTCAAGTTGAGGGAGCTGGGCTTGTTCAGCTTGGATAAGAGAAGGCTGTGGGGTGACCTCACTGCAGCCTTCCAGGACCTGAAGGGAGCCTACAAACAGGAGAGGAGTCAACTCTTTACAAGACAACAACAGACCAAGGGGAAATGGTTTGAAGTTGAAGGAGGGAGAATTTAGGCTGGATGTTGGGGTGGGAGGTTCTTTACTATGAGAATGGTGAGGTGCTGGAACAGCTGTCCAGAGAGGCTGTGATGCCCCATCCATCCCTGGAGGTGTTGGAGGCCAGGTTGGATGGGGCCCTGGGCAGCCTGGGCTGCAGTGAAATGGGGAGGTTGGTGGTCCTGCCTGTGATCCTTGGAAGTTCCTTCCAACCCAATCCATTCTGTGATTCTCTGCCTTTGTCCTCAGCTCTGCACTTGCTGCAGTGTGGGAGGTGAGGAGGGGTGAGCTGTGTGCTTACTTCTGCTCAATGGGCTCCAGGAGGTCCAAGGCCGGCTTGATCTCTTTCTCTGGGTCCGCGGTTTCCACAGTAGTGCTGGCGATGGCGATGTACTTCCCCTGCGCTGCCACGTTGTGTGCAGAGGAGATCATGCAGACGTAGATATCTGGGGCAGGAAGCACACAGCAGCAGATCAGGACACGCCATGTGATCAGGCCTGCCCCATCCCAGACCCCCTCTGCTTCACCCACACTCCTTCCTGTTCCCCTCATGCAACCCCCCCACACTTTCCACCCACTTCTCCTGGAGGTTCCCCACATGGCACTGCAACCACAGGCACACAGACCTCTCTCTCTCTCTCACACACAGCTGAAGTGCAGCCTTGCTGGAGCCCAAAGGACTTCCAGACATTGGTTTGCGTGCTTAAACACATCAGGAAAAGTGCAATTAATACTCCAGCATACAAAGGTGCCACTGCAAGGCTGCAGCAGCTTCCTGGAGTGGCACAGAGCTGCCACCAGGAGTTAAGGAACTGAGGGGTGCCCAGAAGCAGTGACACTGAACAAAGCCAGGGAGCAGAAAAGCAGAGCCATGCGGGGATTAAAAAGCTTCACGTGAGCACTGCACGGCCCAGGAGGAAGCCAGGAAGCTTCCTCTGGAGGGAACGCAAGTGAGAGGCACCTCTCCAGAAAAAGAGCACGAAAGCTGCCACAAGATCTGCACAAAATACTTCTTCCTTCCGGGGACAAACCCTGAACGCCGCTGCTCTCCACACACCTGATTTCCGATTGACCTGATTCTGTGGAATGATGATCTGGCACGAGTTGGCATCGTTGGTGTTCTTGATGGGGTGGCTCAGGATGCAGATTACCCGGATCACTTGGCCAACCTTTGTGACACGGTCCGAGACGTAGCTGGGGTCGCAGATGAGCTGTTTGCAGCGAGCAACCTGCAGAGAAAGGCAGCGACGTGTGGAGGCGCACGGCTGGGCGGCGTGCAGACTTTGGGGGAGGGATGGCAGTCATCTGAGGTGGCTGTCCTGCCCCCAGCTGCACGAGGATTGTATTTGGCTGCATGTTCAGCACAAATCACAGCCCCTACTACACAGAGCTGTGTGACCGATCACATCTCCCCCTCGTTAATCAGCGTGTAATTAAGCTCTTACCAATTACAGAGCCCGGTCCTTCCAGTCTGGGACCGTAACGTGCTGTGGTCAAGGCTGAATCAAACTGATAAGAACTCACCATTTCACATTATACCTCATTACCACGGTAATAGTTTCACATTTTGACCAATTTTGAAGCCTGCAGGCAGCCTGCACTTGGGCACATCAGTCTTACAGCACAGATTATCACCTCTGCTGCTAGCTGGGATACATCACCCGTGCCCAGAAGGGACACGTTACCCTACCAGGGAGTGCTAAACTGTCCTGTGATGCTCCCACTCCATTTGCAAACACATTTATAGCTTCCAAGCAACTCGCTGCACTCTTGCTAGTTTTATATTGCTGAGTTAAGAAGCTGTGGAAAGGCCGTGTGCCAGCAGGCTGAGCAGCTAATCCTTAATGTCAAGGGCAGAGCTGGTTTCATACCCAGGTTAGACAGCAGCGAGCAGCTTCTTTCCAGTTTTACCAGCCTGGTTTATTTAGAAGACAACATTGCTGCTCCCTGGAGAATCATTCCGGCTCCAGGAGTGGGATTACTGTATTGTTCTCCTCACATTAAGATTATCAGCACTTCTTAAGCTCACGACGTGAATAAACTGGCACCAGCCAAACAATTTAGCTTCAACTGAGGGGTTTTCTGCTACATTTGTTCAGATCGATGACTGACAGCCTCAGCTTAAAGGCAAGACAGCGATAATGGGAATAAGGGAAGAACCAGAGGGTACCATACCTCCCCTTCAGACTTCACACCAACAACTTTGCCATTTTCTATCACAATCTCTTCAATGGGCTTGTTCAGCATGTAGGTGCCTCCATATATAGCACTTAGCCTGCAAGAGTAAAGCCACTTCAGCACATCCCACAGGTTTTTCTTTCTTTCCAACAACCCTTCCAGCCCCTTGCTTCCATTCTGCTTGGACAAACCATGCATTATGCTTAAACCTCTTCAAACTATGCTGCCTAAACATCCACACAGCAGATTTGTCTGCCATTCAGAGGCAGCCGTTCAGAGGGCTGGAGCACTTGTACTCTGAAGAAAGCTTGAGGGAACTGGGCTTCTTTAGCTGTGGAGATGGCTGTGAGAAGAACTCACTGTGGCCTTCCAGTACTTGAAAGGAGCACATAAACAGGAGGGGGAACAGCTGTTTATGAAGGTGGATAGTGAGAGGACAAAGGGAAATGGTTTTAAACGGAGACAGGAGAGGTTTAGGTTAGATGTTAGGAGGAAGCTTTTCCCCCAGAGGGTGGTGAGGCACTGGAACAGGAGGTTGTAGATGCCCCTGGATTCCTGGAGGCATTCTAGGCCAGGCTGGATGTGGCTCTGGCAGCCTGGTGTGGTGGTTGGCGACCCTGCACACAGCAGGGGGGTTGAAACAGGATGATCTTTGTGGTCCTTTGCAACTCAAGCCATTCTATGATTCTATGATCCTACGATTCTCCCTGCAATGCATCAGTGTTGGGAGTGAATTACAGGTGCCACTGCATGCAGCTAGAAGGAATCCACTTGGCATAACAGAGTCCTGCAGCACGAACGCCGCAGGCCGTGCTGGGTCTCATCCCCCCAGCAGGTGCCACAGAAGAGCTGAGAAAACATTGGAAGCCAAAATCAGGTTCTCACCTTGCAAATCCCTGTGGCAGCTCTCCGAGGCCATAGAGGGGGTAAAGGTATGGGCTTTTCCCGTACCGAGCCAGAGACTCACTGTAGAGCTTAATCCTGTTGATTGTTTCTTGGCATGGTTGATCGAGGTAACTGGAGAGGGAAGTCAGAAGATTTGCACCGTTTCATAAACCAAGACTTGAGGCAAAAAACACACCCAGAAAAGTGGAAACTTCCCTTTCCAACACGTTGCCTTGCCCACCCGACCGGGGAGCGTTTCCCTTTCTGAAAAGCACTCCGCATCACCAAGTGTTGCTCAGGAAGGTGATACTGCATCAATTTGGGAACACGACAGGATTTAAACATCAGCAGAAGACCCACCCCACGCACGCTGCGCTGTGTGAGACACCCAACCCACAGGCTCTGTTCTGAGCTCGGAGCGCTCACTGAAGCCACACTTACTCGTCAGTCCTGTACAAGGCGAGGGCATGGCCTGTGAAGTCTATGACATCTTGCCCCAGGTCAAATTTCTTGTACACATCACGCATGGTGGTCTTCTTGGGATCGACGCCTTCGAAGGTGCGGGGGTCGTTCTCGTCGAAGTTGGCCACGTACACTAAGAACTTCCTGAACCGGCGCTTCTCGAACAAACCCATTAAGCCTACAGACACAGACGTTCTGTCAGAACTCACACAAATGGTTTCTGGAACTGCTGAGTTTTTCAGCCGTCGCTCAGTGAGGCAGAGATCGGCCCCAGCTGCTAAGCAAGGCTCTGTGTTCCAGCAGGAGAGCTCCACGCAGCTCCTTCCAACTGCAGGAAAGCTCGGAGAGCAGCTTCCACCAGACCTGCTGAAACGCCTGACACGGGCTTCCAAAAAGAGACCTGTGTTTGGCATCTGCCACCAAAGCAAACGGTGCCAGGCTCTCTCACAGACTCAAGGAGCTAGCAAGCACTGCTGGCATCAGAATCCCAACGCAAGATTGCACAAGGCACCATTAATGTGTTTTAATCCTCTGCAAATTGGAGAAGCAAGACAGGGCTTGCTGAAACACAGCACCAGATGCAGCTCCGTGCTCTGTCAGTTTGAGTCTCTTCAGAATCTACTGACAAGGCAGCAGTGGGGCCAACCTGAAGGAACAACTGATTGCTTCACAGCAGCCACAGAAATAACCTGGTGCGAGGAAGGCTCCCACGTGCAACCAAGCTGCATAGAGGGAGCTGTATCTGCAGGAGTCACTGGAGCACACACTGGTTCTACATACATCATGCAGCTGAAGCTAGCGGGCTGCCCTCTGCTAGCTCCTAATGCACACCACCGAGTTATTATGCAGTTTTACAGTGAAGAGGGAAGTGTGAGCAGCTGAGAACAGTGAAGACTGAGCTTGGTGCCACGTGGACTCGGTCATGCTGGTTTGCCTGCTGACAAATGCGACGTTTTTCTCATCATCCCATCCACTGAGGAACCAACATTACATATTTACAGGAAGCAAAAGCCTCAAACGTAACCTTTGGATGAATTAAAACACTGCCAAATTCTCCTGCTCTGAAAGCTCCAAGAAAACAGTAACTCGAGGCTCAGGAAAGCCCAAGAGCCACAATGCAAGTCAGAGTGGATGCAGAAGGGCTACGTATTAAGCATAACCTGTGACAGTGATGGAGTTGCACAGACCACCACATGAAGAGCCAAAAATGTCTTTCTGACACCAGCACAGATCACTTATCCTTCTACACAGACCTGCCTTGCCTTTATTTAGCAACAACAGCCTCAGTAGAGGAAAAAGTAAAACACAGCTACTCACTGGATGCCAAGGCTTCTGCCTCAGTGGAAGGAACTTTGTAGATCTTGCCTCCCTTGTAGACAAAGCTTCCCTCGATCACCTTGAAGTCTAAATAGCGAGTGACTTCTGTGTAGAGCAACATCTTTACCAGCTGACCTGTAAGAGAGGTTTGGCACAAGTCACCGGAATCAGCCTTCAGCTCATCCACTGCAGTCACAGCCACTCTGCTGTCAGCTCCACATCGCACCCACACAGCTCTTACACCTTTGGGTAACAGACAGGGAGTGGCAGAGGTTTATTATTAGGCAGCTGTAATGCTTTCTTACAGGCAGTTCACAGCCTCCTCATCGTTACTCCAGCTTCCATCAGCCCTCTGAGTAAAAAGCCATCCTGCAGCACCTTCATCTGCTGCTGCTCTGCTCTCTGTAGTTTATCTGCACTCAGTGTGGCAAACAAGGTCACATCTTTGGGCCGCAGCAGTTTCTCACCCTCACCATTCAGATTAGCAAAGTCTGCTCTGGCTTGAAATGCAAACACTGAGAGGACTTTGGAAAACAACCATTCAAACCTTTAAAACGTGCCTCTGCTGCACCCCCTTTGAGCCAGAGACATCTTCTAAGTTGGAGAAATGCACAGGCAAAGCAATCACAGAGCAGGAGCTGCTGCATGAACACCTGGCTGTGTGCAAATCAAGGGCAGCAAGCTTCCAGCAGCTCTGCAATGCTTCAGCAAGTTCCCCAGGAGATCACAGAATCACAGACAGCTGAAGGGCTGCTGATTTCTTTCCAAGCTGAAGGTTCCAGGCTAAGCTTATGAGGAGAGATTGGAAAGCTCAGCGTTGCTTACCATTAGCCATAAGGAATTTTGGAATTAGGTCCACGTTCCAGTCTCTTCCTCGTCCCATAGATTCTGGTGGAGTTCCTGGTAGATTAAACCTTTTATAGAGCTTTGGAAAGAATATAAAACTTATTGTAGCAGAGGAAATATCTATGTGTATACTTTCTCCCACACAGACACACGCTTTCCACCCTCACATCTCCCCAGCAGAACATAAGCTCTTCACAGCAAGCTTTTGGCCAGGGTTTCATTTTGAATCTGACTTTTGATGCAGCACACAAAGCACATCCAGTGAACTCTCACAATAAGAACCAGGCAGCGTTAGTTTGCTCACCCATCCTCTCTTCCTGCAAGGCTTAAAAAGCTTGGCAATTTACAACCTGCTGAACCAAAGTACCATTTTACTAAAGGTAACTTGATCCAAATCCTTCAGAAGAGGACAGATTCCTCCAGGTGTTGATACTGGGGAACAGATTGAAGTCTCTAACTTTAAGCAGCAAAGAGAACAGTGCTTTCTCTTTAGGGATACACAATGTCACAGCAGAAGCCTGCAACCAAGTGAGGAAGTGCCCTCGTGGCCAGATGTGCTCAGCCTGCATCACAGCAGGGCACAGAGAACACCCAGCATTTTTTAGACCAACATCCACCACCAAGCACTGCAGAAATGATTGAGCTGAGGGGTTTTAATGTCCAGCTGCTGGGTGTTGCACTGCCAAGCAATCACTCAAACATGGCGTGCTGAGAACTGCAGGAAACAAGCGCTATCTACAAAGCAGAAACACAAGCCCTGCTTTCCTCCCCACCATGAGCTGGTGTGGAGGTACCTTAAAACAGTCTGTGTCAAAGGAAACCCTTACAGAGTAATTATTTGGAATCCACCCTTAGGACAGCCAGAAATAAAGCCCCTTTACGTGCCCGAGGAGGACACAAGGGCTGCGTGTCAGCTTCTGTACTTACATCCTCCAGAGGTGTAATGGATGCACTTTCCCCTCCATAGTAAGAGTTCCGATCCATGTGAAGGACTTTCTTCCCGTTCACTGACATGATCCCAGAGAGGATGCATTCCTAGAGAGGGAACAAAGATGCAAGAGATGCTCATCCTTGCAGACAGGCAGCACCACCAGCTCAAGGGGACAGCAAGAATATGAAACCTTGCCTTGAAGGAATCCAGGTAGCTTCCTCAAAAACTCAGTCCTTAATTATTTGCCACGTTGGGTCACACAGGACAGTCAGCAGTGACTTTCAGAAGGTACAGGCAGCACAAAGAAGAAATAAAGCCATCTGGGAGCCTTACCACCTTGGTGACACTTTGCTCTCCTTGCTGTGTGTGCACCCAGATCACTCTGAGCAGCTGATCAGCTGCTGCACCCAACACAACACCAGAAAGCTGGGAGTAATCTTGGAGGGACACAGCTTGCAGGACCAGCAAGGTTGAAGGCTCATTAAAACACAACTTTGCACCTTGTCACCAACTCTGGCTTTCACAAACCAAAAAGCTCACCAAGAAGTTGCCTACTTCCGTGCCTGGAATGGCTCATCACAGACTTACTGATCTTGCCTGTTCTGCCTCAGCTCCCTGCAAAAGGAGAAATGAGTTCATCCTCCACCAACCTCTGCCAATCATTTGGGTTGTCCAGCCCAAAGAAGAGATGGAGAGGAGGGCAGGAGTCAAACTCAATGATCCCTGGGGGTTTCCCACTGGGATATTCTGTCATTCTTATTCGTAGGTATGAACCACATCTCAACGACCCCCCCAGGCCATCCCACTGCAGGAAGGCTGGGCTGGAAGTCATGCATCCAGCACCAGCAGTTGGCTCCTGCAGCACAGATCCACGTTTTGGGTCTTCCTCAGCGCCCCGCTCGCATTTGCAGAGCACAGAAACCTCTCCTCCTCCATCACTTCTTCCTGCTGCAGAGTATAGGAGATTTCTTTCAAACCCAATTATGGGCTCGTTCTGGTGGAACGAGGCCCTGCCAGTTCATTACCAATGGGATGCCACAGTAATTCAGGCCCCAAAGAGCAGAGCAAGTTTCACATTTAATCCAGGTAACTTTCAACAGTTTGCTCTCAGAATGGGACACTTCTTCCCGCAGAACCTCTCCACGATCCACTGCTCCTTCAGCCACCACGAGACTCTCTGTGGGCTCCAGATCCCATCCTGCAAGGCCCCCCTGCTTTGCAGCAAGCAGAGACTCTCCCAGCAGACACATCCAGTCTCACAACGCCAGCAGAGAGAGCCACAAACCTCACAGCGTGGAAGCACTGCACAAGCGAAAGTACAGTTGGCTTTTATGGTTGTCAAAGTGTTAATGATCTACCAAAGCAATGCAGGGCTGTTGCATCACCGTTAGCCACTGTGATCTCCTCTGTGAAACCAGAAATCAAGAGTGCTGGCATCACTGGTGCCATTTGCTGAAATGATTTGATTCCCTGGAACGTCTTCAAAAGCGCTGCCAGCCTCCAGGCCCAGCCCGAGATTTCAAAGTATCCATTGGAAGGATGAAGATACAGTAAAAGCAGCAGCAGCTACTTTTCTTCTGCCCAGATGTCAGCTGATTTCCTTCCTCCTCCATTTAAGGAATCTTCAAAGCGTTTGTTGTTGCCCTGTCACCCCAGAACAACACGCCCACTGCTTCCTATGAGAGCATCCCTTCAGCAAGCCACGCTGCCAGCATCACTCAGCAAATCCGGGTACCAGTAAGAGATCTTGATTACCTTTCCAACCTTATTTCATCCCCATTAAACGCCGATACGGGGATTAAGGCCAGCTTATCAGGTTCACCCTATCACCACAGTCCTCAGTGCTGGAATCCCACCCAGGCCTTTGCAGCCGTTTCCCATCGCAGGCGCTGAGCTGATGGCCCGCTCATCAAACACACAGGATGCACAATGGCTTTATCCTCCCAGCTCAGCAATTCCTTTGGGCAGCTCTGCTGGCTGAGCGTTCAGCCGTAGCTGTTCTCACACTCAGAAACATCAGATGTGTCATTTGGGTTGGGGAAGGAGGAAAACAAACAGGCTGCGTCAATCAGGGAAGGGCTGGAGAGTGTTTAGACTGGGGGGAAAAAAAGGAAAAAAAGAAAAAAGGGGAAGCTCCTGAGTTCAAATCTGTGGCTTTCTGATTGTATTCTAGACATCAACTCTGCTCAAATGGATAAAACTGAGCAGCTGCTGGCAGCAAAATGGCAGCAAGAGACAGCAGAGGGTGGTCCAGGTGTCCAGCTGGAACAAAGTCTCTGTGCAAGTGCTGGTCACGCTGTGCTGCTACACTCCACGGCTCCAGGCAGTGCAGGTTATGACACTCAGCTCCCAGCAATGGCTTAACGTTGCAGCAATCGATCTCATGTGCAGCTCTCACTGCTTTGTGGCGTAACAGGAGGTGAAAATGTAGAGACACAGCACCCAGAATACAAATCCATGGCAAAAAAAACCCCACAGGAGTGAGGGGAAACTCAGCAGTGGCTCCCCTCACTGCCACAAACTGGTCACAAGACAACTTTCTGCACGCAGACACCTCCAAAAAGTGTGGGAAGAAAGTGAGTTTCTATGGACTTTCTCCAAGTAGGGCAGCAGTTCAGAAAGGCTCAGACAGACCGATGGAAACCTGAGCCAGCGCTGTTTCATCCAACAGCTCCGAGGGGAAGATCTGCTTGGCCCTACAAGCTGCAAAGGCAGCGAGCATTTAAGCAATGCCCTCAGCGACCTGGGGATGATGCAAGGGACAGGGATGCTCTGCTCAGTCCTCACTGCCACTCTGATGCTCTTTCTAGGTCCTTACACAGCAAGGTCTGTGCCTGTACGAGTGAAAACAAAGAGCCAGGCCTCTCTGCTCCTATAGAAAGTGAATCCGTACCTCTGTGATGGATTTACATTGCTTTCACATGGTGAGGCAGTTGGCAGGTAAGAAGCTTAGCTCAGCACAGCAGTGCCTGCAACGAGTGAAAACCCCACAGGAACGCAGGGTTCATCTGTTGGGGCTGAACAGGGCGCTTTGCTTTTATGCTCAGCGTTCACATCCAGCATCTGAGAGCACAGATAACCACCTCAGAGCTGTTAGGAGGACGTTTGAGAAGCCATTCCCAGCAGCATCTGCAGTGTGGGAGAAAGAGGAGCTCCGTGCTGGGCGGCCAGACACAAACATCTGCCCACAGCCAGCACTGCACCACGTGCAGGGAGCTCGGCAGGAGCACGGCACCCTGATCTGAGCACCGTGAGGTTAATTGTACCTGATGTGCAAGCCTGGAGTATCAGCAGTCATTCAGGATTAAAGATGTGCTGTGATTATTTCTTCCCCCTCCGTGCTCCCAAGGCACAGCTTGGCACTGCCATTAGAATGCATCAGAGGAGAGATGGGATGCATTGAGAGCCAGGAGTCCCAGCCTGCACCCTGCCTTCGTTACTGGGTGAAGAGATTGATATTGAGAGAAGCCATTCCCGGAATGCTCTCAGGTCAATCACAAATGGCATTCACACACGTGCCCTGGTGCACTCACACAGCCCTGTGGATGAGGTCAGAACTGACCACTGCAACAAACTTATCTGCACCTTTTTATTTTTTAATAAATGGCTTTTCTTTATAACCAGCAGCCGATTTTCACCTTGGAAGGAGAAAGAAAATCCCTCCAGGAGAGATCAGACGTTCACTGCATCTCCCACGTGGGCTGGGTTGGCTGTTTGAGGGGTTTTGTCCCCACATCAGCCCCTAGGAATTGTACGTGTGACAGAAGACACAGCACAAAAGATGGGCGCAGCGCAGCAGGCAGCAGTGAGCAAACAGGATCTCCAATTGATCTCACCCTCTTTAGGCAGTGCTCTGCCTGCACCAGGCTCTGCCCTGACACCACAGACCGTTAGATAGGACGAGGCACATCCCAACTCACCGGCTGCACCGTGTCCAGGTGAAGCCCGCCGTGCTCTAACTGGCATTTCAGAGGTAAAGGCCACACGCTGCTGTCCTGCAATCTCTCAGCTCACCTCAGAACCCAGATGTCATTTATTCCTTCTAACCCAATCGCTGATCATTAGCACGAGCTCGTCTCACGAGTGATTCCACAAGAGGCCTTTTGTCAAATCTACGCTGGCATTTGTCAGTTTGAAGTTAAGCACAACCAACTCGATACCAAGCTTCCCTCTAAAGCATAAATTAACATTTTAATGGCGCTCGCATCTATTGGAGGCCCAAAGAAGCTCATTAGATTTCATCTCCCCCAAAAGTCCTGCTTTGGTGAAGGCAGATGCAGCGTTTGGGGACAGCTTTCCCTATCAGAGGGAAGAAGGGTTTGGTTTTGGGTTTTTTTGTTGCCTTGTAGGTCATTCCTGACAGCTCAAAGGAAGAACCTGCAGAGAGAGGAACGAGAGCAACCACCACAGTTGGCTTCACCCCACAACTCTCCCACACTCTGCACATTTCCTTTGTGCCACATCGTGGTTTTGTGACAATCCTTCTCAGAGAAACCAGATAGGAAAGCAGCTTTGTCTTCAGCCGCGTGTCAGCAGACACCCTGCCTGCCCTCAATCACGGCGCACGTATTTGTATTTACAGGGACCACCAAAAGGGGAAACGGGGTGGGGGAAATCTCACAGCCAGCCCCAAAGACCTTTCTCTGCCCATCCACCAATTAACAGGAAGAAACAAAAGCAGGAAAAGCTTGAACGAGAGGAAAACCTCTCCACCATATTGGATTTTCTCCTCCTCCTCCTCCCCCCCCCCACCTTCTTCAGACAATGCCTCCGACTTGCAACCTGCAATCCAGCACCAAGCCCTGAATAAAAGCACAGCAGATAAACCAAGCAGCAGCTCAGCGCATCTCCCCACTTCGAAGGCAGGCAGAAAACCTGAAGCAAACCCCACCGGCAGCAGCGCTGCCATTTTTTTTTTTCTTCCCCTGTTCTTTTCTCTCCTTCTCAGCCGCCTGCAGCAGTGTGGGGCCGCATCCTCCACAATAGGACAAAGCCACAGCGCTGCTCTCCACCCTCCCCCCCCCACCCTCTCCCCTTCCCCCCACCTCACCCCGAGTGCTGTCAGGAAAGGTTAACAGCAGCAAAAGGTGGGACAGATTCGGAGCAGGGGGGAAAAATTAAAGAAATAACGAAAGCAGAGGGATTTGACAGGCGTGCAGGGCTCACCCGCATCCCCATCCCCCCCCCCTCCCCCTCCTGCTGCAGTCAGGATGGAGAACTGAAGGCTGCAAAGGCGGAGCAGCGCGCGGGGCTGCCTCCACCCTAAGATGGGCTCAGAGCTCTGGATGCTTCACAATAATAATAATAACAATAATAACAATACAGAAATGCAATTCATCCCCTTAGCGCTTTGTTGTCCCCATCTCTCCTTAAGTAACCGCATTTTCTTGGGGGCAGAGAATAGGGAACGACCCCCCCTACCAAAAAGGGTATGAAGGGTTATAGGGGTACACAGCAGTGCTGTAGGGAAGGGGGGTGGGATTATAGGGGGGCTATGGGGGAAGGCAGTAGTACAATGGGGAAGGGGCTGGGATTATGGAAGGGGGCTATGAGGAAATGCAGCAGTGCTATGGGAAAGGGGATGGTATTACGGGGGGGATATGGGGAAGATAGCAGTGCTATGGGGAAGGGGGTGGGATTAAGGGGGCTATAGGGAGAAGGCAGCAATACTATGGGGAAAGAGGTGGGATTAAGGAATACAGAGCAGTGTTATGGGGAAGGGGTTGAGATTATTGCAGGGGGCCTAAGAGTGTACACAGCAGTGCTATGGGGAAAGGGTTGGGATTATGGGGGGCTATGAGGGAAGGAGTTGGGATTATGGGGGGGCTACGGGTGTACAGAACAGTGTTATGGGGAAGGGTTACAGGGGTACACAGCAATGCTATGGGGAAGGGGTTGGGATTATAGGGGTCTATGGGGGGACACCGCAGTGCTATAGGGACAGGGTGGGCAGACCCAATTTAGAGGGAGGAGGGATGAGGGGTTCTCATAGAATGAGGATGAAGAACACAATATGCAATGGGGATGGGGGAGAGAATGAGGTGAAATGGGTGTGTGTGTGTGGGAGGGGGGGGCAGGTGGACAACAGGAGCCTGAGGAAAGGAATGGTGAATCAGCCAAGGCGATAACGGGGGGACAAGGGAGGAATGAGCGCGGCTGTGTGAGGGAGGGGGCTGTGAGGGAGCGGGGCCGGCAGGGCGGCGGCTCAGGGCCCAGGCCCGAGCGGGGCGGTTCCTCCTCACCGTCAAGCCGGTGCCCAGCACGATCACGTCGTACTCCTCATTCATGGCGACGGCGGAGGAGGAGGAAAGGAAAAAGGGAAAGGTTTCTCACGGGGTCTCTCCGCCGGCCGAAGGTTGAGGCGAACCGGACGCTGAGGGGCCGCGGGAGCGGAGAAAATGGAGCCGCCGCCGTGAGGAGAGCGCGCCGAGGGAGGGGGGAGGGGGGCGTGGCTTCGCGCGCCCCGCCACACCCCCTCGGCTGTCACTCATCGCCGCGTCGCCACGCCATTGGCTGAGCGCGCCATCGCTAAGGGGCGGGCGCTGCGCCGTGACGACGACGGCCGTGCCACCGTGGTGGGGGCGCGGCGCGCATGCGTGCTGCATCCCTTCCCTCCCCCCCTCCAACCCCAACCTCCGCTTTCCCTCCCGCTCGTCGCAGCGCGGGAGGAGGGGTCACGTGGGCGGCGCGCGCACCGCTGCGGGGTTTGGTGCGAGTGGCGCGTGCACGCGCGTGCTGCTGGTGCACGGCTGCATGCAACGCATGCAACGCACAGCTGTGTGCCAGTGGGTGCTGCACGTGTGCAATGTGCATCAGTGCTCTGGGTGCCTGCACGCGTGCAATGTGCATCGGTGCAATGGGTTCCTGCTCAGCTGCAATGTGAAAATAGGCATCAGTGCAAGAGGTGCTTGCATAAGTGCAATGCCCTCCGCGTGTGCATCAGTGCAATGGATGCCTGCCTATGGGCAACGTGCATGAGTGAAGTGCACAAAGGCAGGCACCCAATGTGCACGTGTGCGTCAATGCAACGGTTGCCTGCACGCATGCATGCATGCACAGCACTGATGCACACTGCAACAGGCAGGCACCCAGTGTGCACCAGTGCAATGGGCACACACACAGCCATGCAATGGTGCACAGGGGTGCTTCCAGAAGTGTAAAGCACCTCACAAATAATGCAAGATAACGCAAGCTCCCTTTTCTAATTTCCAGGTGTTTGCCACAGCCCGGAGAGCCATGAAAGGCAGATGAAAATATTCTCGTTTGCTTTCTCATAAAAGCTCAGATTCACAAGCAAGCTGAGCTCATTAGGAGGAACATTAGGGGAAAATAGCTATTTCGTGGCTTGCTAACATCACAGAAAATGGGAATGAAGCAGTTACAGGCTGCAGAATTACTATTTTATGAAGGGCAGATTTCTAGAAGCACTGAGGATCTTTAGAGGAACAAACCCACTTGGTAAGGGGCTGGCACAGCTTCCACTGCACTGTTAGAACCCTCCAGCACTCATTTCTTATCCTCCTCGGTGACGAAGAATCTCCTTCATGTCACAGATGGAGAAAGACAGGTTGTGGTTAAAAACCTCTGCTAACAGAAGGTCCATTCTGGTCCTTAAAAGCACCCCAACTTGTGCTCCAATTTAAAAGGTCCCCGAGGAGCACAGTGCTGTTACCCAGCTCAGTATCATCACAGCAAATTCTGTTCCAGGGAATGCAGAGCGGGGATTTTCTCACTCAAACAGAGCTAAGCATCATCTTAAATCCTCCTGGGAAAACAGGAGCTGAGCGTCAAGCCATGATGTGAGCACCAGGGCTTGGGGCAGACCAAAACCCAGCCTGCTCACAGCCCTCTCCTTTTCACCATCTGCTGTCAACTAAACCGGGGAATAGCATTGACTGCTACAACTTGACATTACAGGTAGGACTGTGGTTGGCAAAGCTTCTTGTTCCATATAGATACAAAGAAACTGAACAACTCTAGTTGCTCTTATCCTTATGTACATTCCAGACTTAGTGGCTACATTACACATCAAACTACTGCCTCTCGCACTTCAAGGAGCAGTTTTTTCACTGCTGGTGAGAAAGCCTTGCTTGGCACATCTGGAATAACTAATAATTCTTTTTCACTCTGATCCCCACAAGGCTTAGGTCTTTCTGTTGATGTCAGCAGGCTTTGGGATCAAGCTTGGGCCACGTACAAGGCTGATGCAGCTTGAAGTCTCCCTGCACTCATCCACACAGCAGCTTAGCCCTGACGAAAGGAGGCACTCAGAGCTCAGCTTTGCTGCACCATGTTTTCTCAGGGGCTTTTGAACACGGCAGCTTAACAGATTTGCAGAGAGCAGCTACATGAAGGGCTGTAAAAACGATGCAGGTTTCTTCTCCTTCAGGATGTCAGGCTGCACTGAGAGCTGGGCAGGCTCCAATGGGTTCAAGCCCTGCAGGTGCCCAGAGATCATCTTGCAGCAGCCCACGAGGCACCTTCCTCTGATGGTTTTCCTTTGGGAAGCTGCAGCTGTTAGGATGCGTTTGCTGCTGCATAGGAAGAGGTGTAGCTCAGCCCTGAAATTTGGAAGTGAAAGAAGAGCATCTGTGAACTTACAAAGATGGGGTCAGAACAGGAGCACAACAGCCCACACCCAACACATTCATCCTCTCATTGAAATAACTGTATTTACAACATGCTTTCCCCTTAATTCATTTTCCAAGTGCTAAGTTTGATTCCTCTGCTGAGTCTCTGAGCAAAAATCCACTGTGTTAAACATTAATACAAACACTCATTAAACAATTACAAACATACCAAGCCGAAACGAAGTGGGTTTCTCTTTTTCCCAGCTGGCCTCATGAGTTGACACTCGTTTTTTGGAAAACCTGGATGACATCTGGTTTCCTTGCAAGCTGCTGTGCCAGGGTGCCCGTGCTGTCCTCGTTGTCCTGCAGCCCTGTGCTGAGCAGGATCTGTGCAGCAGCTGCATGCTGCCCAGAACACGCTGCGTGCAGGGCTGTGGGAGAGACAGGATGTCAAAAAGGAACTGAGACTGCATGCTGGCTTCGGCTTCAGCCCACTTCAGAAGCAAATGTTGGATCCTCAGTGAAGGAAACCGAATTATCAGAGGAAATGCACCGAAAGATAACTTCAACCAAGCAGCTGTACAATGGCTCAGCTGCCACAGCCTTCCCAGTGGGATGGTTGAACCCACAAATGCATGGGATACTTCTATTTCCAAGCCCAGCCATGCTGGCAGAAATGCTATGACCTGCCCACCTCCTCCTTTCAGGCTGTCTCTCCAACCCATCAAGTGATACTAAGCTGGCTGAGCCAAAGCAAAACAGGTTTGCAAACAGATTGGGAGGATTTAAGCCAACTTGGATCATTTTGAGTCACGGGAAAAGGGTGCTGATGTCAGGAGGGAAAGGCTGTGCAGCAGAGCAGAAGGCCCATGGGCTCATGTTAGCTGTGGGCATCTTACTGCTCTGTATGTGGGGTGGATTTAACAGTGATGCATGAGAAAGTGGCTTGAAAAGATGCTGGATGTGACCTGGGTCCATTATGGGCTCGGGCATCCTGCCAGCTCACTCCAGGGCTGAGGAGTAAATCAGAAAGGTTTCCCTGTACTGCATACAGCAAGGAGCATCCCATAGGAGGAGGCTGGAACAGCGCTGCTCACAGTCTGCTTATCCCAATGAGCCTTCCAGGCTGAGTCAGTTCAGCTCCAGCACAGTTAGGCAGCCCTGTAGCCCTGTTATAAGGTGGGCCAGCCTTATTCTCCTGATCTAAACCTGCATAGGGTGAGTATCTTTGATGCTGAGGGTCATTAGCTCCTGCTGTTGTGGAGCAGGATAATTCATGTAGAACACTTTGCAGGAGCAGATTAGGGTGGGAAACACTCCAGCATACACTGACACAAACGCAGCAGAGGAGAACAGGGTATGAGGAGAACATCACAAAGGTCCCAGGGCTGGACAAGCTCAGCAAAACCCAAATTTACTCTCTTGAGGGGGTGAGGGGAGAGACTGAGAGTTGCAAGACTGTTCAACCTCACCACTGAAGCGTGTCATTAAACAAACCTGAAGGCTGGGGAAGTTGCCAATTTTAGCAGTGGTTGAAACCATTTCTATATACTCTTTTTTGAGAGAGATGCTGATGCAAGAGATGCCTCATACTCTCACTGGTACTACTATAGCAACTCTGTTTACTTTCAAGCTCTCTGTTACTATTTGTTCATAAGCCATTCCTAGGCAGTTTGATAAGGCTTTAGAGATCGTGCAGTCGTGTCTGTCTGCCCACCTCAAGAGTTTTGAGCTGCCTAATTTCAACCATGCTTGATGAAGGGTTACCAAAACTCCTGAAAGCTTCATGCAAAATAAGCAGGTGCATAAAAAGAAAGCCAAACGAGTGCATCCACAGAGGGGAAAAGCCCCAGCACAGGCTCCAAAACACCAGTAGACATCAGAAAGTCCAGCAAGAAGAGAGTTGCTAAATGAAAGCTGCCAAATCTTTCTTTTTTTAAAAAAAGAACAGGGTTCATACGCTGTGCTGCTCCAAGAGCCTTTTGCATCCATGCACCTGGCAGCTCCTTGCAAGAGCAGATGCAGCACGGGCTGCTTTGGAGGCTCCTGACACAGTGTGTGAACACATAGCTCAGCATGCCTACCAGAACGGTTCTTCCCATCCTTTGCGTGGATGTTGGCACCCAGGGACAGCAGGGTCTGCATGGTGCTCGTGTGTCCTTCCTGCAGTGGTGAGCACAGGCACGTGGGTTATTTGTTCAGCAAAACCAGCACAGCTCCTTTGCATTTAGAAGAAACGACACAGGCCTGAAAAGAAAGAAGGCCACACAAGGCCACACAAGCAATCTCCAGGTACCTGCAAAAAGGCACAGATGCAAAGTGAATCTGCCACGGTCAAATCTGGGACCACCAGGAGCTGTTACAAGACCCAGAGGATCTTAGGGCAGCTGGAAATCTTTGTTGTATGCTTGTAGCTATGCAGATCCATTCCATTAGCCAGGGACTGCCCCCACGCATGGCCACATTGCTGCTACAGGACTCTCAGCTCAGCCTTTGCTCAGCCTTCCCGCGAAGCCCTTGCCAGCAATTTTGACCCAGAGGCCCAGAAGAAGCAAGCAAGAGGCATCCCAGGAGCATAATCTGCAATTTTTTCCTCACAATTTCAAATTAAAAGCAATGCAAGTACTTAAGTTGATGCTACCGTGCAGGGATGCCCCTGGTGGTGGTGGTACAGCTAAAGACTCAGAGGAGGACCATCTCCCAGAGCAGTTTTGCTTTTGCTGATGGCTACAAAGGAGTTAATGCACAAATGACCTCTGACTTAGCACTGGGTGACAAGACCTAAAGATGTTTCTTAATAGCAAATTAGTGCACTGATATGTCAACAGATCCTGCCTTTTCCTCTCCTCCCATCGAGTAACTCAATTAAAATGCTTTTAACTCCTGCTAACCACAGAGCCCTAGGATCCCTGACTTACCTTTAATAAAGGACAGCTGGCTGCTTATTAAAAGGACAATGTCACCATAGAACTGCTGTTGTTCCATGCTGTAAATTTACTGCAAGTATTATGGAGATCTACAGCTGCTCTTCTTGAGGTGCATCTCGGCTCAGAGAGAAGAACCTGCTGCTGACGTGCCCTGCTGTGCTTCTATCTGCAGTACCTTCAGACATCCATACTTCCTCAAGGATTGCTCCAGCATTTGTAATGCCTTGGGAGATGGACAACACCACACTCAAACACCAGCACAACCCACGGTGCTCTCCACAATGCCTCTGCCAGCAGCCAAATGTAAATGCTGCAGGGGGAAATGCAATGCAGCCCTCACGCCCCTCCTGGCCGCACAAGCTTGGCCTGAAATAAATCCTCTCTCCCTAAATAATTGTATTTCCTTCTTCCCTGCAATGAATTAGCCTTTGTAATGTGGCATGAGAGTGGAAAGCCCTTATTTTTATCCCTACCACCCACTCTTTCCCCCATTATCATACAACTCAGTAGCATCACATTCCCACTGCCCTGCTGCATGCACAGGCCCCCTCAGTGGCAAAGAACAGCAAAGCCAGGAACTACTTTTGCTGCCACAGCCTTGGCAGAAAATTGAGTTGAAAGCATAATTTGATTTTCATGTATTTATAAATGCAAAGTAATAAAGGAAAAAAAAAATAAAAAAATCCCAAACACCAAAACAAATGATGCTGTAAATATAAAGTGACACTGAGCCTCGGGAAGGACGAGAAGCCCATCAAATTGCTCCCCAATCAGCCACTCGCCAAGACAGAGCTGGGATCTTCTCCAAGGCACATTATTTTCCCCAATGGCTTTGCTGTTCAACGTACCCTTGGCAACCAAAAGGGCTTTCAACATGGTTTCTTAGAGCATGGGAGAAAAGCTTCCTTTGTGGGAGCCAGCAAATGCCACGGCTGGGTCCTGCTGGAGGAGAATGCTGTTGCCAGCACTCTCAGTGAGTGTCATTGATGCTTTTGCATGGGGATGCTGCTCCATTCCCATTACAAGACTCTGAGCTCATGAAGTTTGACATGCTGGGCTCTGAGCAGGGATGTTTCCTTTGGAGCACAGGCAGCCAGCAGCATAAAGCAGAAGTGAGACAGCAGGCCCTCAAAGGGAATCCTGGTCAGCAGGGAGGCTTTGGGGATCTGCTCTGCATGCCCAGGGAGCGGTGCAGGACGCACAGCCTTACTCTTCACAGGCACGAGACAAGTGGAGGAGAAAGCTCAAACAACTCCGACTGGAATTCCAAACAACTGTTGTATGAAGGACACTGATAAGCACTGGGAGCTCCCTCCACCTTTCTACATCTCTTTTCCCATGTCTGGCTACAGGAAGGCCAGAATCCGACCTCCTGGGTCAAACAGTGTCTCACAGCACATGAGGCTTTTTCTGTTCAGCAAGCTGCTGGCGTGGAAACCAGCTTCTGATCCACCAGGGTCCAAACCAGCAAGACTGAAGAAAGAAGAGAAAGAAATCTGAGCAGTGTCCACCAATCCTATCCTGTCAGGTGAGAGATGAAGCTGGTGAAGAACCATCACCTCTCATGAACTGTTCACATCCACAGCTCCCATTAACCAGCTGAATGGACTCCATCCAGGCACTACATTTTGGTCCAAAGGTGATAGATTAGAAGAATGATTCCCTCCAGAGATGTGGGTCTGGTCTTACCCACAGCACTACCAACTGTATGAGTGGTAAAGGCAACTGCCCTATGGCCACCCACCTCTGCTCTCACTCAGTGCCACTCAGCCACGTTCCATGCAGGGGGGTTCACCCACCCTCAGCACAGTCAGATACTGTCAGGATTTGTGGTGAACAAAGCAAGTCAGACATCCACCACCGTACAGACAGCTGGTCACACTTGATAAGGGTCTGAAAAACACTGAGTAGGGTACAGGGTTGGCCAGGAACAAACAGACAACGACAGAAGATGAGCTAGGGATGTAAATCCTTCATCAGTGGCAAACTCCTAAGCTTTTAGATGCCTGATGGTAGTGCACCAACTGTCAAAGGCTCTGCAGAGGAAACAGAGGGATAAGGACAAACCTTGGCTGCGTAGTGCAGTGCTGTCAGCTGTAGAGCTGTTGCTCTCCCATTGACATCGACACCCAGCTCAGAGACAAGGAATTGGATGGCTCCATCCTGTGCTGTGACTGCTGCCCGATGCAGAGGCTGAGCACCCAGAGCATCCACAGCTGTGGGACAAGCCTGAAACAAAGGGAAGGGGGGAAAAGGAAAGCAATGAACAGCTTGGACAAACTTTGAAGGACAAGCAGAGTCTGCCTGCCACAGCCGCAACAGTGATCACAGGAGATGCCACCAAGTGACACCAGGTTTGGTCGCACTTTTGCAGACCAGAGCCAGCTCTCTGCTGAGCTTAAGAGACAAGCAAGAGTAGTGTCAAAATAGAAGAACCAAGCCAAAGCAGCGAGAAACAACCCATCTCCAGCCTCTGCAGCAGAGGAGAAGAATTTGGATGTAGGTTCGAGGGAGAGAGATGGATGGAGGACCTCAAGAAATCTCTTCTGTGAGTCTCTGAATGCAACCACAAAGACACAAAACCAAGATGGGTAATAGGGAGAATCCACAGCATACTTGTCTAAAAGGATATAACACATCCTCTTGCAGTCTCATGGTCTGACCTAGGAAGTCTTACTACCATTTAGTACTGCCATTAATGTGTCCAGTGCTGGTTTCATGGCTGTAAGCCAGGGCACCAGAACAAGGAAATGAAATCAACAATTCCATCCTCATCGTCTGAAGTGTGAGACTGAAAAAAAATATTAGCAAACGTTTCATACTGTTTGATACACGAACACAAGAGCAGGAACATCTCCTGAAGTTAACAAGCACTTGAACATATTTAGAGTACCAAACTGTCTCTGCAGGCCTGTCCTGCTGCATGCAGCTAGAGAACTGGGGTCCCACATTCTCTTTATGTGCTTCTGGCCCATCCTATGCCATGTTGGCAGCTCAGCTGGCCAATTCAGTGTGGCACAGGCAGGTTCACTGTTTGTACCATGCCAGCTTTCTGCCAGGCCAGCAATTTGCAAAGAGTCCAAGCCTTGGAATTGGTGCAGAAGAAAAGCCATGAAAGAGCAGAAGGGGTGAGAAGAGAGGAACAGCTCCACCTCCGTGAGAATCAGCCATTAGGTGGTCTCCAACCATCTCACATTATCTCAGCACTCAATAAATAATGCAGTGGTCTGGTTCCTACCATGCACAATTGGCTCTAATGACATCCCTATTATGCCTTGTGTGCCGGAGGAAATAGGAGATTACTGGGAGACAAAGATGGGAGCAGCAGCTGTCTCAAGAGAGGGAGGTCAGAGCCGAGCTGCTGCTGGTTCAGCAATGTGCCTTTGGTTTATTCACCCTCAGTGTGGCCAGAGGAGCCTTCATACTGAGCCCTGGCACTCCCAAGAGTCAGTTCTAGCTTTAACACCGCTGTCCCTGCAGCAGAGGGCAAGTCCTGTCCTTCCCTGCCACTGTCCCTCCATCCCCCTTCATCAGCCAGGGGACATTTTCCAGTCCCAGGATGAGGTTTCCTACACGACCCCACTCCTGCTGGCAAAATCTCATTCATTTCCACGGGAAGTTTGCCTGAATTGCCTTGTTACAATTCGGTTACAAACTGATCACCTGTCCTGACAGCTTTAGCTCAGGTCACTGGACAAGGGAGCAGAAGTTCTTGGCACTTACCTGGTGTTTTTCCAGGAGCAGTCGAGCAATGTTGACATGCCCGTTCTGGATAGCATCCATAAAGGGTGTGACTCCACAATTGTCCCTGCTGTCAGGTTTGTACTGGCACCTGAGAGAGAAGGCAAAAGCCAGGACAGAGTTGGTGGCAGCTGCAAAATTCTCACCGTCTCAGTTGCTTTGCACTGGTGGGGCAGCAGATCATCAGTGGATAAATGAGAAGATATACAGAGCCTGCCTGCACACCATGCAACCTACAATCTGAGATGCAGGTCAGCTAGGGATTTTAGGGTCAGAGATGTGGTACTCAGCCAGTGCAGCTCATTCAGGCTCTACAGATATTTTCACTTCCCCTGCTCCTCAAAGAGATGAAGCTGGAAGGACTAAGGTGCACCCAGACCTTGCAGAGGAGGAAATCTTAGCTTCACACAACAATGTCACGTACAAAATCAATGCCCACAGGTCTCAACGAGGCTAAAGCTCCGTTGAAATGAGAGAAGAGCGAATTAAAATTGAAAGCCTGGCTCAAATCACAGGGCTATTTTATGCTGGGCAAAGCATGAACATGAATTAACAAGGCTGGGATGAGTAAGGCTAACGGTTGCAGTGGCTGCAATGCCTGAGGAAAGCTGCTCCAGCTCTTGCAGCAGGCAGTACTATTTAGGAAGGCAACAGGATTAGGATGACTGGGCACAGGCTGATTTAAAACCACTTCACAGCCGTCTTCCAGGAGCTGAAGCTTGGAAATAAAGCCTGGAAGAGATGCACAAAGACCAAGCTGGGCAGAAAACTCTTTCCTTGTTATCATATGGCCACACTGGAGGCAACAGGAATGAATCAGCACAGAGGAAGAGCCGAGTTATATAACCAGGGCTTATGTCACAGCGAGGTCTGAGGCCATCTGAGCCCATCCAAAGCTGCTGTTTGCCTGCAAGGCCCAACACCAGCCGTGAAAAGCCAGGAAGAAACAGAGACAGCCTCGGGATCGCATGCAGAGCAGCTGTGCAGCTGAGCTTCCCGGATGGAATAAACGCCCTTTGTGTGCTGGTGGTTGGATGGAGGAGGGGGAGAGAGGAGATGTAGCACTGGGAGGAAGCTTGCTTACCGCTCCAGGAGCAGCTCCACAGCATCAAAACAGCCGTGCATTGCTGTGAGAGAGAGAGAGGAAGCAAAGGGTAATTTATGTTTCCATGTCGCCGTCCGCCTACGGTGAAACATAATCAGGTTTCGGACCCTTTTGGCTTATTCATGAGGCAGGGAGGAGGTCTGAGAGGCTCCGTATTCAAAGCTTCTGCTTTTATTTTTGTAATTAAAACATTGCCTCTGGGTCTCAAACCTTCTCTTCTCCTGATCCTATAGTAAAACAGGGGAAAAGTATGCATATCAGCCCCGTTTGCTTCTACTTGCAGACTGCACGCGTGAGAGAGTACACACAATTAAGCTGACACAAAGATCTTTTCCTGCCTGGTATTCCTTAATCCCTGAAGTGAAATCTATGAGATGCAAAACCAACACAAAGAGATGGTGAAGAGCTGGATGGCATTTGCACCCTTCCTCAGCCACTCAGACAGACCATCCCTCCCATTTCATCATCTTAATGAAGCATCCTCGCCTAGACAGCATCTCCGAGGCAAAACAGAGCAGCAGTGGGGGAGGATGCAAACATCACACACTGAAATAGCCTCCTTGTTTTTTTTTTTTTAAATAAACTTCATATTACAGCAATATACAGACAGCTTTAATCAGGCTTTTTTTTTTGTCTGCACGTATGTGTGGGTTTTTGTATTCTGGCAGGTCGTTGTGCAAAACAAATGAAATAAAGAATAAATGGTCAAGCCAAGCTCAGGGCTGCAACATCAGGCTGTTTATCCAGGCCATAGAAGAGCAGCCCCCAGTGAACGTGTTAACAGCAATAACCTTCAGATGTGGCTGCACAATAGCTGCTCTTTGAAAGCCCAACCAGCACTCCCACCCTCCCTGATGTTGGCTGTGTTTTCCTGCTCCCTTCCCACACAGCAGCCCTTCACCTGGGCTGATGTAAATTCAGGCAGAATCAAGCTGTGAAAAAGATTTTTTGAAACACAGGCTTTAAAACAAAAACAAAAAAAGCCAAGCTGTCTGAAAAAAGAAAAAGCCACCCAAGCAACACAGTTATATCCTTGAACAGCAACAGAGACACGAGAAAGCTGCTGTGTTTGGATCCGCTGTAGCACTCCGCTTCCTTAATTACATCTCCCCCCCTCTCTTGCCTCAGGCTATGGATATATGAAGAAGCAACGCTTGAAGAATCAGCCTAAAAAAAAAAATAAATGGCAAGGGGAGAATATTACCCACCATCTACCCAGGGATAATGGTGCCAGGAAGGCAGCTGGCCTGGTCACGGGTTAACGAGCTCATATCCACACCCAAGGATGTAAACTCATGGAGAAGGCAGCTCATCTGACATGATTTCCCCCAGCAGCTCCAGCATAGCCTCTGGCCCCTCGCCCGTGCCTTGGGAGCTGTGTCTGCATGCTGGCACCAGCACTGAGCAGTGCATGCAATGAGCAGCAGCCTCCAGCGTGCTCCTGAGTCAAAGTGATGCTGGGGGCAAAGGTGGTTTAACAGCTCCAGGCTTTCCTGCTGCCCCATTGCTTCTGCAGCAGCTGCTGCTCCACTGTGGCTCAGTCTGAAGTGGATATATCAGTTGTAATGATTGGAAATCAATACAAAACGTGTTGAAGGCTTTGCCATGGGGAAAGTCAAACATGGTGGGGTAGAGAGAACTCGAGGTAGAGCACACTGCTGCTGCCTGTAGCCCCATATCCCAAGTGTTATGAGGCAGGAAAAGATACATCAAGTTCAAGGTGTTCTGCAGGAAATTCCTCACCTATATTATACCCACTGCTCCATCCCCATATTCTGGACATCCACCTAAAGGCCGAGAGGGGCTGTGAGCCCAGCCAACTGATGCAGGCACGAGGACAGAATACTTGGGATTACACAGGGAGAGTAGAACACACAGATAAGCAAGGATTACCCATTTCTCACTCACGCAAGCTGCTCCTCACCACTCAGCATGAAGCATCAAACAGCACATCAGCTATTTTTCACTCTTAGGTCAAGCCCAAGGACTACGGAGCAGTCAGTGCCTGTAGGCTGGGACTGTCACTGCTGATGAGCACAGCGTGGTGGACAGGCGACTGCTGAGGGCTGAGGAAGTGATAAGAATGACAGCCAAAAGGGTGATATACCTAACAGATTAATTACAGCACAGCAGAGGACTCCTCCCTATACCTCGGGTCTTTCCGGAGAGTCAATCCCTATTACAGTCTTTGGGAAATGAATTTAGGCAGCTGTGGCCTTAAGCAGTGGCTCCCCATGTTCAGTTCTCCCACGGTGGCATGGATGAGCCCCAGGAAACAAAGCCAAATCCCCACTCAGGAACACAGCACATTTCAGTTTCAGGTAAGCCATCATCCAGCAGCCCCAAGGCTGCCCCACACCACCATTCCAAAGTGCTGTCACACATCTTTCCCTTCCCTGACCCCCTTCATCATTCTACTGCATTTATGGAGGGTAGAGTTAATGGGATTTCTGCCCTGGAAACACAAGTGTTATCTGTATGGCTGACCTTGCACATGTCTGTGGGTAAGCAGACCTGCTACTCTGCAAGCAAAACAAGATGTGGTAGGACAAACTTAATTCTGAATTAACAGATTTTGAGGCCATCCAACTTATTAACCATGAAGAACTTAACTGAGGTACACTGTGTGGCATTCATCAGTTAGGCATCCAGTTCTTAACAACGATGGAAGGAAAGTTCAAAAGCCAGAAACCAAACACAAACTGCCTCTGGGTTGCCATTCAGATAACTGTGTCTTTCTGCCTCCTACCACGCCTTCAGATAATGTCTGAAGTTCTTTAGACCAGGTCATCCCCTTTATAGGTCCCATATATCTCCCTTTTAAGCCACAGAAAAGGGTTTAAAGAGGGAACTGGGCACAGCAGGCTCAGCCTCAGTGCTCTCCCAGCACAGAGTACCTATGCAGAAAGCAGTCTGTATTTCTGCCCAATCAATGCTACCTTCCTTCTTAAGAGGAGCACAAAAATAACAAAACCTGCAATGCAATTCTACTGGGTGCTGAGCCTACCAACCCTATTGCTCTTCAGATTTACCACAAAGGCTTGATCCACGGAGCATCTGGACAAGGATGGATTGGTTTGAGAGATGCATCCCTTACAAAAACTGGTGAGACTATGAACCAAATTGGGATAAGCACACAGATAAAATTCAGTGCAATGGGAACTGAGGACCCTCCAACCTCATTAGCACTGGGGACAGGACTCTCCTGACCTGCTGTGTGCAGTGGTGTTCTCCTGATGGTGCTCTCTGTGTCCCAGCTACTTGGGGACACAGCCAACAGGTACTGGAGGACCTGGAGATGGCCCTCCCTGCTTGCAATATGGAAGCAGTTCCAACCATCCTTGTTCTTCAGCAGCGGGTTGGCTCCGTGCTCCACAAGCTCTTTGATCACCTCCAGGTTCTGCCTGGTGCAAGCCATCATTAGGGGAGTCCTGAAAGAAAAGAGATGATTAAAAGCAGTGCTTCCTATCCTGGTCATCCTACCCCTGTCATCCAGAGGGTCAGCTGTGGTTATAGGTAGCAAACCATGGACAACACCACTTCTCTTAGCATGAGTGCCAACAAATGCCACTCAAAAACTTCTGATGCCAAGGAATTGTTTCAGAAGGAAGACTTTCAGAGCTTTGTCCTGTTTCACGTGCCTGGGAACAACCTTTGGTACGGAGGAACATTTCTACAAGCTCCCCAGCAGAACAGCATTTTCTCCATCCCATAGTTTTAGGGCTGTCCTTTGCACAGATCGTGTGGGGTTCCTGGCCAGCAAGGTCAGCAGGTACAACCTGCACACAGACAACAGCCCACCTTGCCCTGCTTCCAATCCCACACCCACTCACAGCTGGAACCCATGCATTACAGATTAACAACTCCTGCCTGGAAAGGTTCAGCCTCTAATTTTTCCTTTTTGGATAGGATAAATTCCTCATCTCCTTCTCCATTCTCCCTTGCAAGAACCAGAGAGGTTGTAGGTTTTATAGCCGACCCTGAGAGAGCACAGAGATGGGTGTCAGCTGAGGGCTTACCCTCAAGGCAAGGCATGGGTTACTTAAGGCAGTGAACCTTCATCTCCAGCATTTGGCTCTATGTAGATGACTCATTTTACTGATCTCAGCAGCAGCAATTTGTTTTCTTTAATTACCACGTTATCTAACCAACAGGCATTAGGAATAATAAAGGTTTAACTGTTGCAAATGCGAGCCATATTCACCATTTTATTGATACAAAAACTTCACCCCATCATCAAACTCCGGGTGCTTGCACAGACTGGATAGAAATCTTGAGCTGTCCCAGAAATGATGACCAGCTCACCAGCACCAACTGACATGTGTCAGCTGAGGACAAACAGAAATACATTTCCCCATTCACAAGAACAGCACAAAAAACCCTTCCTGTTGGACAAAGCACCTAACCCACAGTGAAAGATTTGGCTTTGACACGAGGACAAATGCTTCCAGTTTTAAGGATGTGCTGAGAGGAGAGAGAAACATCTCCACTGATGGAGATTTTTAAGAAGAGATAAATGCCTGGCATGGGTAGAGCTGAGCCTGAAGCTCATTGCTTCCTGCAGCTCTACTTCCACACAGCTCTTCAGACCAGCACATATTTTTAATGCAGATGAGACTTTGAGGGCTAGGACAAGTGCCAGGATGTATGCAGTGTCCCATATTTAATCCGTGGTGCTGTGAACCTATCACAGAAAACCAGGCTTGCACACAGTTCTGAGATCTCTGCCTTCCTCTGCTCCCCCTGATGTCAGCTTGGTGCTGGCACAGCCTCTAATTAGGAGGACTGGGAAGCTGCCTTTGCTTTTGTTACTGCAGCTTCAAAAAGGCATCGCTCACCTTTCATTCGTGCCAGGGGGAATCTCTGCTTTCTCCTGCAAGGTGCTAGAAGGAATTCCTTCCCCAAGAGCAGAGCTTGACAGGTATGCAGCACTCTATTTGAACCAGGCCTGCTGCACACATGTGGAATAGACCTTGTTTTCTACCCCCAGTGCTCATTCACTCACCATTTGATGATATGCATCCTACAAAGCAGGCAAAAAAATAAAAGCCCTGAAGAAACTAGCTCTTTCTTGGGTCGTGATGCTGTTATTTTATCAGGAGCAAATATTACCCAAAAGTCTCTGCTTGCTAGAAGGAAACAGGAGCAAAGTTGCTCTCTTTCTTTTCTTTTCTTTTCTTTTCTTTTCTTTTTTTTTAATGTTTCTGGCTTCTTATTTCAGTTCCAGAGGAAAGAGATACACTGAGCCCTATCACACAACGGAGTGAAACCACCTGAAGGAGATCAAAGCTTTTAAATTGGATCTGCTAACGAAGTACTAACTTATAACCTCCATGATAAACAGGGGGAGAACAGTGAGAGAGCTGGAATTAAATTTGGCTCCTGCCCTCAGATCTGTAGAATCACAGAACATCCCAAGCTGGAAGGGACCCATAAGGACTGGTTGACAACCCTGCACATAGCAGGGTGGTTGAAACTAGATGATCATTATGGTCCTTTTCAACCCAGGCCATTCTATGATCACTGTGGATCCAACTGCTGGCTCCACATGGCACCACCCAAAATTCAAACCTCACGACTGAGAGCGTTGTCCAAATGCTTCTCAGGAACAGAATTTGTGTTGGATATTAGGAAAAAAATTCTTCACAAAAAGAGTGGCGTTGGAAGTGGCTGCCCAGGGAGGTGATGGAGTCAAAATCCCTCATGTGTTCAAGGAATGTCAAGCTGCAACACTGAGGGACATGATTAGTGGGCATGGTGAGGATGGCTTGGACTTGGTGATCTTAGAGGTCTTTTCCAACCTTAATAATTCTATGTGGGCTGCCATGAGTTCTTCCCCTAGTCTCCTCTTTGGGTTGAACAAACCATAGAATCACCAAGGTTGGAAAAGACCTCCAAGATCATCCAGTCCAACCACCAATATTTCCCCATTAAACAATGTCCCTCAGTACAACATCTAAACATTTCTTGAACACCTCCAGGTTTAGGGCTTCACCACCTCTCTGGGCAGAGTGTTCCAGTGCCTGACCACTCTTTTGGAGAATTATTATTTCCTAATGTCCAAGCTGAATCTCCCCTGGCACAACCTGAGGCCATTCCATCTCATCCTATCGCTAGTTCCATGGGAGAAGAGGCCAACCCCCATCTTGCCACAACCTCCCTTCAGGGAGATGCACAAAGTAATAAGGTCACCCCTGAGCTTCCTCTTCTCTAGATTAAACAATCCCAGCTCCCTCAGCTGCTCCCCATAAGACTTGTGCTCCAGATCCCTCACAGGTTTGTTGCCCTTTTCTGGACATGTTTCAAGGCCTCAATACCCTTCTTGTATTAAGGGGCCCAAAACTGAACACAGTACTCAAGGTACAGCTCCACCAGTGCTGAGTACAGGGGGATGATCACTTCTCTGCTACTGCTGGTAACATTATTTCTGATACAAGCCAGGATGCCACTGGCCTTCTTGGCCACCTGGGCACACTACTGACTCATGTTCAGCCAAGTGTTGACCAATACCCCCAGTCCTTTTCCTCTACACAGTCTTCCAGCCACTCTGCCCCAAGCCCGTAGCATTGCCTGGGGTTGTTGTGGCCAAAGTGCAGGATGCAGCACTTGGTCTTGCTGAATGATCCTCAGGTGCTCCTCACACATTTTGTCCTCCAAAACCTTCCCCATCTCCGCTTTTTTTGCTCTCGGAAGGGTTTGGATAAAGGCCACCTACCAATCAGCCCTTTTCAGACAATCCACGCTGGCTCCCTTGGCCAGGAGGTAGGAGACACACTCCCTGTGCCCCATGGAGGCTGCTTCGTGGAGGGGTCTCTTGTAGTCCCCATTGGCAACCTCCACATCCATGCCCAGTGTCTCCAGCAGCAGAACCAGAAGGTGGAGGTGGCCGTGGCGAGCAGCCACGTGCAGCAGTGTGTCCCCAGAGCGGTCACAGCGTAGGTTGGTGGCAGCTCCATCCCTCAGTGCAGCCTCCAAAAGATTCAACTTTCCTTGGCGGGCCAAGGTCAGCAGCCTTGGCCACTCTGCCATGTTCTGTGCCTGGAAAAAGAAGAGGGGAAAGGCAAAGTTACAGCTGTTCTGAAGTGGACGTTTCTCTCCCCTCAGGAGAATCATAGAATGGCCCGGGTTGGAAGGGACCTCAAGGATCATGAAGCTCTAACCCCTCCACCGCAGGCAGGGCTCCACATTTCACAGCAGCCCAGGCTGCCCAGGGCCCCATCCAACCTGGCCTCCAACACCTCCAGGGATGGATGGGGCATCACAGCCTCTCTGGGCAGCTGTTCCAGCACCTCACCTCTCTCAGAGCAAAGAACTTCCCCCTGATATCCAACCTAAACCTTCCCTCCCTCAACTTAAAACCATTTCCCCTTGTCTTGCTATTATCTATCCTTTCAAAGAGTTGACTCTGAATAACACTTCCCTCCTCCTCAGCGACATTGGAGGGTTCTGCAGGCTGCAGAATAAAGAGAAACGTTCTTGTTTCTTACGGAGGAAAAAAGTAGAATTTTCATTTTTTCACCACAAAAACAACAAAGAAACTTCCTTCTTCCTTGAAGGGGGAAACAGAAAAGAGCAGCAGAAATTTCCTTTCAGGAAGGGGAGGGGAAGAAAGGAGGGGGGAAAAGGAAAGAAGGTGAAGGGGGGTGGAAATAAGAGGGGAGGGGAGGAGTAGGAGGGGGCAGAAGTTGGGGGGGGGGGGGGGGAAGAAGGGGAAAAGGAGGGAGGGATAGAATGGAGGGAAGGAAGGGGGGGAGAGGAAGTGTGGGAGGAAGGGGGAGAAGGAGGAGGGATAGCAAATATATTTTTCCCCTAGAAATCAGAACCTCCACATTACCTGAGACGACCCCCCCCCCCCCGCACTCCATGCTTCAGTTCCTATCATATCTCCTCCCCCCTCCTCGCATTACCACACCGGGACAGGGCCAGCCCCTCCCTTAGGACCCACCCGCGCTCCTCCTGCGGTATGACGCCACCGTGACGCAATCAGCGGCTCCGTGACGTCACACTAACCCCGCCCCCCACCCGGAACGGGCGGTGATAAACTCCGGGAACGTTCTCTCCCTCAGCTCCTCAATGGCTTCTCCCGCCCTTACCCGGCCCAATCCGGAAGTGCCTCGCTATTGGTCAGCACAGCGATGCTGAGAGCTCTCTGATTGGTCAGCGTGAGGAAGCGGGGTGTGATTGGTCGGAGGAGAGCGGAGGCGGGGCCGAGCGTGCCGGAAATGGAGTGAGTGCACTTCCCCTTAGCAACAAGGACGAGCTGCAGCCGTAGGAGGAGCGGAGCGGAGGGCCTGGTCATGGAGGGGGGTAAGGAGGGGGGGCTGCTGTGACAAATGTTAGAAGGGGGGCGAGTAGGGGAGTTGGTGGTAATTGGTAGAGCGTGGGTAGTGGGAGTTTGGCAATGGGGGGGGCTGTTGGTGATAGGTTCTGTAGCAATGGGGGTGGGGGCTGAGCCACGAAGGGGACCCTCAACAATGTTTGGTTTTTCTTGCAATAGGAGGGCGGTTGGTCCCTAGGTAGTGGGGCAGTCCTTGGAAATAAGGGGGTATCTGGGCGATGGGGGGGGGAGGTCTTTTAGGAGTAGGGGGAGGGACTTGTTAATGGGTGCATTGGATGTAGGAGGGGGGAGGGCTTGGCAATGGGTCCCATGATTATGGGGGGGGGGGGGGGGGGGGGGGGGGGGGGGGGGGGTTCCGTGGTAGTAAAGGGATCAAGGGATCCCTTGGTAATGGGTTCTTTGGAGATGGGGAAGGTCCCTTGGCATTGGAGGATGGCCCTTAGTAATAGAGGTTATTGGGCAGAAGAGGGGTCCCTTGACAATGTTGGCAGGGGGAGTTAGCAATTAGGAACTCCCTTGACAGTTTAGGTAAGGGTTGAGTAATAGGCAATGGGTCCTTTTGCCAGAGGGGTGACCTTGCTCATTGAAACCCCCTTGGAAATAAGGGGATCCCTAGGCAATGGGAGGGGGTATTAGCTGTAGGTAGGACACTTGGTAATACATCTCTTGGTAATGGAGGATCCCTTGGCAGGGGGTTTCTTGGCAACAGAAAGGAGTCCTTGGATATATGAGTGCTATTGGCAATGGGTCCCATGGCCGTAAGAGGGTCCCTTGGCAAGGGGGTGTCCCTTAGAGTAGGAAGGCCCTTGATGATGGATCCTTTGGCAATGAGAGACAAGGAAGGGGGGCCCTTAGTAGTAAGGGGCCCTTAGCAGTGGTGAGGATGCTTGGGAATGGATTCCTTGACAACAGGGGAGCCTTTGGCAATGAGTCTCTTGGCAACTGAGGGGGGGGTCCTTGGTCATAGACCCTTCGGTTGTAGGGGTGTCCTTGGCAATGGGTTCATTGATAGTGGGGTGAAGGATTGGTAATGAGGCCCTTGACAATAGGGGGGCCCCCATCCCGCATCCCATCTCTCATGAGACCTTTTGCTGTCCCTGGATGAAGCTGGTTCCCCAGCTCTGCCATTCACCACGACCTCACGCTTAAGAGAACTGAGGTACTCCAACAATTGGAGCCATTTAACATTTTCAATATCAAGTGAGAAAGGGCAACTTTTTTTTTTTAACACCCACCTCCTTTGCTCACAGTCTGCCTTGCTTTGCTGTTTTTCTGCCTGCCTGCCCTATTTTGAAGAACAAGGAGCTCCACAGGCCCTCTGAGTGCTGCCCTACAGAGCTGACATGGATGAAAAAGAGGAAACGCTGCAAGCAAAATGAGCTGAGCCCTGGATCCTGCAGCCTGTTACCCTCCTGGCTGCCACAGATATGCCAGAGAAGCATATCTTCTGCAGCACGGAGTAGTGATAAGAGTGTCTTTTACTGGTAATTCTCATACCAGGAAGAAGCCCACCCTCTGGGGTGGCTTCGGTTTCTTTGCGTGTGTCCGACGTCGGTGTGAGTTGCTTTGTTTGTATGACTTCTGCTGACTGCTCTGCTTGAAGAGGAGAGGACTTCCTGCAGATTTCCAGTAAGATTTTCTTAAAAAACAAAAACAAAACACCCTTTGGATGATTTTGTTTGGCTTCCTACCTGTCCTTCTTAGTCACTGCTTTCTGTCTCGGCAATTTGCACTGCAAATTCTCCTAATGACACTTTGCCTTTATGAAGCTGCCTGTATTTGATTGATTCCTCAACGTACACAGAATGTACACAGGTTCTGGTTTTACATTGCCCTGTTTTGTTCTGACTGTCAGGCACCGCAGGATGAAGACTTAGAGCCAGGTCACTGTTGCAGAGGCATCATCCAGATGTTGCATTGCATCAAGGAGTTTTAGCATGGGGGTTGGACTGGGTGGTCTTCAGAAATCCCTTCCAAACCCTGCAGTTCTGTGATTCTGAGTTGTAAAAGCTCCTCCTGGGAGCTATTCAGAGAAACTCCTGACCAGGACACTGGGGCTGCATTGTAACACTTCTGAAAAGAAATGTCTGTATCTCCGTGCACCAGATGACTGTTTGCTAAGTTTGCCTTTTGCTTTGTTATTTGTTTTTGCATGCTGGCAAAGCAGTGAAGCGATTTAAGAAAATGCACCTTACAGCTGATGACTGTGAAGCTCTCAGGCAGAGCACTGAAGGTTTATCCTCCCTGACACAGCCACTGAATCAAAGGCGAAGCAGAGGAGATGTCAACAGGGGCCTCCAACCCACTCATAGAACAAGGAGGCAACCAAGAGGTACACAGTTTGCTTCGGAGCCTGAGGGTTTTGGGGGAGTAAAACTACAGTAGAACAAAATGGATTTGGGTCATCTATCCTTGAGCTTGTGCTCTTGGAGGGGAATGAAATGTGTCAGGCAAGGTGAGTTCAAATGGGACTCAGGCATCAGTAAGACTTAGTAGGATGGCTTTTTTCTTTCCCTTTTCTTAGACAGTGCCTTGTGAATGAGATCTCTTTAAGCTTCACTTTCATGAGCATCTGGGAATTAAATGTGTTAAAATCAGCTTGTGATTTATTTTTTTTTCCAAAATTTCCTCTTAGTTAAACATCAGGATGTGTTGCAGACCAGGAGCAGGACAGAGTGGTCCTAGTGCACTCTTGGTGCTGACAAGTTGAATCAATGGGCTTCACAGATCAGAAAAGGGAGAAGCTGGGAGCAGTCTTTTGCCAAGCTTCAGTTTTGTTTATAGTCTCCAGTGCTTTCTGACATTGCAGCCAGGAAGTGCTTGGCAGGAAATGACTGTTTATGGTCTTAAAAAGAGTCCATCTCATTTAGCCTGCAGTTGGGGCAGCCTGATACAGGCTTGGTGATCTTCTCATGGTGCAGTGCTGGAATCAAACCTTGAAGTTACTGCCAAATTCCTTGTTAGCTCAGACAGTAGCAGTGTGATTTGTGCTGTTCCTCTTGACTTCACTGATACTTTTCCTTTTTCCTTAGCCCAAGGGCAGCAGAAGAACATCATGGATTACTTTAAGATCTCTCAGACACAGCAGGCAGTTGCTGGTAGGACAAAAAACATAAGCATCAAGGAAGAATTGCTGGATCCTTTCTTTGCTGAAGATGATGAAAGTAACATCTCCAATGTGATGGAGACAAGTGGTGACTCTTCCTCATTTCTGGAGGATGAGTGCATGGAAAACTCAAGAAAACGGCCTCTGTCTTCCACAGCTCCAAGCAGACTTCAGATAGAGAATGATTTGTGGGGTGAGCCTGAGAAGAAGGCAGTGGTGGTTCATCCTGAGCTCAGTCAAATCAAGCAAGAACTTGATGATGAAATAGAGATCGAGCCAGTCCCTGATGCACACTATGGGCTCCTGGGGACTCGCAACTGGGAAGTACCTCAGGGAAGCATTGAAGATTTGCCTGATGAAGTCTTGAGGATCATCTTTGCTTTCCTACCAGTGACTGATCTGTGTCAAAACCTGAGCCTGGTGTGCCACCGCTGGAGGATTATTGTTAGTGACCCAAGGGTAAGGACTGCTGTGACATCGATTCGAGCCTGGCCTTTCTCTTACTGCCCTGCTCTTTCTCAGTCTTGTGGTTGCTGTATCCCTGTCTTTCTTTGTACCTTTAAATCCCTTGATTATTCCCTAGTCCTTTCTTACTAGATATTTTTGGCATTCGTGACCATAGTGAATACCTCCTCAGATGACAGCTTCAATACCAGGGTCACTTTACTTGAGCATTCTTCCCATACATGGAAAGAACATCCTGTAACACTCCACCAAATTTCTTTTCACTCCTTTCCTTGCACTTTGTCTTTTTTCCCCCCAGCTGTGATCATGCAGGAAATCCAGGTGCTGGACTGGGCCTTATCCTTTTACAGCCAGTGTGCATCACTGTGTGCACGTCTGCCTGCATGTGGAGTCTGCTGTAGGTCAGTTTTAAGAGAAGGACCTTTAATTCTGTTTTTACAGAGCTTCATTCACCTATGGTCAAGGCCCTCGCATTGCAAACATTGTAAACCTGGTGTTGATCAACTTTTGCCCAGTCTAAGGAGCAAGATATGGGAGGGCAGGGCTTCATAAGCACACAGATTTAAAGCACTCGGATCCTTCTCTGAGCAGATCTGTACAATAGAGCTGAAAACATACTCATTCCTTTAACACTTGGACATTCGAAGCCACACCAATGTCTCCCTGTTCCCATCACTCTAGAAAAAACAGCCTTTTATTGGCAGGCTATGAGGAACAAGTCTTTCTCTCTTCCCTTTTTTTTTTTCTCTGTCTTGTGCTAGATACCTGTTTCCATCAAGCTCCAGGGACTGTTTGAACTCCATGTCTTCTTTGGAAGTCATGTTGATTAGCTTATTGCCAGTAGAAGCCTATTGTCCTGCCCTTTGAGATGAAAGCTGGTGGTGTATGTTTCACATTCCAGTTCATCCCGTGGAAAAAGCTGTACCATCAGTACTTGGTGAAGGAAGACATGGCTCTGTGCAGGGTTGAACAGATCTTGCAGGATTTTGCCATAACAGATCAACGTAAAGAATGTATTGTGGGGCTCATCAGGTGAGTCTGCTTCAGCATTTTGTAGCTGTATATCCTCAGGCCTGCATTGCTTTGGGTCTTCTCCCATTTTATCCTGGTGAACTGCCAGGAGATAAATGGTACTGCTTCCTACAGGGTGACCACGCTGGAACGAGTGAGACTCTAATTATAATCATCCCTTTCAGCATCCTTTTCACTTACATTTTGTGATCTGTCATTTCATCACTGCTTTTCCATCTCCTGATCAGCCAAGGTCTCAACGAGGCTCAGCATATCCTTGCTTTAGCTAAAATGCAAGTATTTCATGGAGACTGTGAGATTTGTGCTCCTTTTCCTGATACCTCCCATCTACTGAGAGTTGTGTTTTTTTTCTTGGAGCACTACAGACTGTCTGCCAGGGCTCAGCAGTAAGCCCAACTTGAGTCCTTGATACAAACAAGTGTTCTGTTCAGATATCTGTACACTAGAGAACAATTTTGTATGGCAGTTAAACGGTACAAGAAGAGTCAAATTGGATTAAGAGCAGCGTGAATCTGTCTTCTGGAAGGAGAGTTTGAGACAGTGAGAAGGAACTTGCAGACTAACAGCTGGCTGCAGTGAGGTATTTACATACACATCCATGTAACAGAACTGTTAAGTGCTTGGCTTCATGGCTTTAGGCACAAAAACAGGCTGGAAATACAAGTTTCTTAGCTGTAGGTGTCTCTGTTTGTTGCAGGGGAGTTGGACTAGGTGACCTTTAAAGGTCCCTTCCAACTCAACCAGTTCTATGATTCTATGATTCATTCAAATCCTGTGTCATTTGATGCCCAGGGGTATCCAAAGTGATAGCAGTTATTCCTCAGGACCTATAGCTTATCATCTTGGTTTGTGAGACAGCACAAGATGCTAAATGGCACTCAGCAGCTTTGTTTAGGGAGTTGGGCTTAACCCTGGTATTGAAGGAAAGTGAAAATGAAGCTCCTGGACTGCAGACTTTGGACTCTTCAAAGATCTGCTTGAAAGAGCCCATAAGATAAGGCCCTAGAAGGAGGAAGGTCCCAGGAAAGCTGGTTAATATTCAAGGACAACCTCCTCCAAGCTCCACAGTGGTCCATTCCAATGGATAGGAAGACATGCACAAATGCCAGGAAGCATACATGGATTAACAGGTAGCTCCTGGCCACATACAAACGTAAGAAGAAGAAATACCCAGAACATGGAAGCAGGGCTGAGTAGCATGGGAGGAACAGAGAGATGTTATCCAAGCTTCCAGAGTGAGATTAGGAAAGCCAAAGCCCAGCTGTAATTGAAGCTGGTCAGAGATGTCAAAGACAACAAGGATTTCTGTATGTTGGTGGCAGAATAAAGAGTGGGGAAAACACAAGCTCACTGCTGAATGAGATGGGGAAGCTGGTGATGGGGAGCTTGATGATCCTTGAGGTCCCTTCCAACCCAAGCCATTCTATGATTTTTCAGGCATGATGAACAAGAAAGTCATCAGGAGTAGTCTGCATGGATTCACCAAGGGACGTGGGTGCTTCTTCATGTGCTTACTTGATAGGACTTATTTACAAATGCTTCTGTTCCCCTTCCATGCAGGTGTGTCTCTGCCATTCCCACCAGCAGGCATGTAGATCCCAGGGCAGTCCTCCAGTGTTTGAAGTGTCACCATCTCTTCTCAAGGGCTGAAGTCTGCATCACAAACAAACTGCCAGACTTACAAAGCAAGGCAGGGGTAGGTTCAATGGTCATTCCTCTCCTTCACCCCACGGTGCCTTAAGGTTAGATCTGCCCTCCCACATCTAGTTTTCCTTTGGAAGCTTTACCCTATACTGTTTGGAGGGATGGAATAGAATTTAGCTGTTGTGGCATTAGGGTTGTTTCACTCTGAGTAAGAACTCAAAGCTTTTTGCTCAGTCTTCCTTCTTGTTCCCAGCCTGAGAAAATGTGGGCCATCATCACAGCAATGGTGCTTTTCTCTGATGGTGTCCGTGACATCCAAAAACTGATGGCATGCCTGCAGAGACCCTGCTCTTCCCTCTCCTTTGTGGATGTGACTGAGACACTTTACTGCATTGCCACACTGCTGTATGCCATGAGGGAGAAGAACATTGCCATCACTAACAGGTCAGGAATGGAGAAATGCCTCTTTCAAGATGAGGCAATATGTGATGTACAGATCAGTGCTCCTGAGCAGTTCTGCTCTGTTGGCTGGGGCTCTGCAGTTCCTTGGTGCATGCAGTTTCTCAGGAACACTGAGGATGAAGCAAGGATTAAGAACACACGTTCATATAGGAAGACTGGCAAGGAGCTGCACTGGAAAACAAATCAGTAGCCAGAAAAGAGGACAGTTTTATAAGCTGCTATTTGCAAGGCTGAACACAGAAGAGTTCATTTTTTTTTTTTTTTTTTTTAATTCAACCGTTGGCTGTATGCTCATGCTACCAACCAGGGAAGTCAAGGTGCTCATTTGGCCTGTCAGTGACAGCTAATTGCTGGCTAAGATAATTAACTTGAGTAAAAGTCTGCTGAAGATGTGGCAGGCTGAGGGTGTCATTCACATGTGGTCAAAGTCACCCTTGTCCCATCTCCTTGGAGCACATGAGCAGAAATATGAATGACCACCTCTCTTCTGCCACTGTCTCTTCAAACCACACGAGGTTTATGATTTAGCTCAGGGGGATTTAAATAGTCTCCTAGGAACTGTCTTGTATTGATATCTTGACCTATTTGCAGCTCCTAGAGCAGTCAGTGAGTCTGAGAATTCAGTTAATTTAAAGCCATGGAGTTGCTCTGCTCCTCCCTTTGCACTAACAAAGCATTGTGAGGCACTGTGAGGGCTAACACACTTGTGTGACATGACTTTAAGGCAGTTTCTGGAACTGATTCACTTCACCCAGCCTAACCCCAGATTCTGTCTCAATCTGCCCCACACTCTGTTACTGGTAGCGGTTTGGGAGAACACAAGGATCCTGTGGACTCTGATCCCAGGTCATGTTTGCATGGCAGGCACAAAATGTGCAAACCCAAAGCAGAAATAAGGCAGAGGCCACAAACAGAGCTGCCCCCGTGGTGCCTTTGTGGTCACTTTTCAAGGTGTAATGAGCTGCACTTTGAAATACCAATATTGCCCCTACAACTCACAAAGCATTCAAGATGTTGCTGTCTTCCAGGTGGCTGCAGAAGTTTAATCTGTAACTGATGATTCCTTAATGATAGATTCCCTCTTTTCCTTCCTGCCAGGATCCATTACAATATTTTCTACTGCCTGTATCTGATGGAAAATGCTTCTGTGACTGCACCACAGATGGTAGAAGAGGGGACGCCGTCTTCGCAATGCAGGCAGGATTTCTGGTCCAGGTAATGACACTACTGGTGATCCAGGCAGTGTGCAGTGAGCCCTGGATGCAGAACAAACATCTCATAGCAAAGCCTGGTTGACAAGACTGCAAGATTCATAAGGATTACCACAGGACCTTATTCTGCTTCTTGCCACCTTCTGCCTGAATTCTTTGGGGAAAGCCTTAAATCTGTGAAGATTAAGTTAGCTGAATTTAGAAGTCTTTGTTCTGCGTGTTGGCAGAACACAGTGATGGCTACTGAAATACTGCAGAGCCTAAATCACTGCTAAATATACTTCCAAATCAGTGCTCTCCCTGTGGATAAGACGTTTTGGAAAGAGGGGAGAGTGCTGCTTTAATTTTAACAGTCAGTTCCACTAGAAATGCAAGTTGCAGCCATCCAAAGTGAGGGCTGGCATGCTGGTAATTGTACTGTAGTGCCAGTGACATGGAGGTTCATCTATGAATACAGCTGCAGGGCATTGATTCAGCTCCTCTTTTCTGAATCCTGTTTGGTGACTGTTACATATTAACTGTTATACATACAGTTGCTGTGAATTGTCACTAGATGGTAGCTTGCTTCCTAGAAAGGAAGGGCATTTAAGGGTGAAATACTTTTGTGGCCTTTAGAGAGCTAGGCTTGATTCCCCTTCTGTTGGACTGAGTCACTTAGCCTCCTTGTCCTCATCCACAATAATGCTTTCATCCTTCACAGAGGTCTAGAAAAGGTAAATCCAATAAAATCACTCATGATCTGTTGTATGACAGTGATAGAGACCATAATGGAAACAAAACTGAAGGCAAACAAGCGATGGGTTTAATTGCTTCATGGTTTGCCAGACCTTTTGTTCTGTTCCTTCCTTTTCAAGCTTATTTTTTTTCTAAGCAGAAATTTGCTTCTTAAATAGAAAATAAATCCTGAAAGCAGCCAGGTGCTGAAATGTCAAGGATATCTGGAGAAGCCTTTATACCTTTCCACATCCTGTGGGGGAGCAGAGCTGGTTCATGCTGTGGGCTGATGACAAATTTCAGACCTTTATGAATAAAACAACTGCACTCCAGCAGGAAGTGCTGAATGCCTTTCTGAACATTAATCACAGCTCTCAGCTTCCACGTGAGGCAGAGATCGTTGATGTCCTGCACTGAGGAATCTGAGAGCAATTTAAGATGCGTGTTCTCAGAAGCAAGAAAACACCTCGAACTCTAAGATGCTGTTTGCTTTCAATGAGCCTAAGCCAAGAAAGCATGGCTGAATGCCCTTGAGAGGATCTTTTCCTATACAACCTTTTGCAAGGTTTACTTCTTGTTTTTCCTCTCTCCAGTCTTATTATTCTCTGGAAGGTACTGCCTTTTTTGCACAATTAGCTTCTTCCAGTGCCAACCTCCTGCTTGTGGGATGAGATAAATCATTTGTAGGTTTCCTTCTGCTATTAGATTTATGTATGTGGGAGAATGTTTATTCTTAATTCCTTTTACTTATTTAGGGTTTTTTTTTTTTTCTTTTTTTAGTAGTTTGTCTGAAGTGAAACTGACCCATGAGCAGCAAAGGATTTTGAATCACAAAATTGAGCGTGGTCAAATAGTGAAAATTATGGCATTTGCAGGTAAGAGCAGCAACACAAACCAAGAGATTTTCTGCTCTTGCTCTCTGTACTGCAAAGGAACATTGTATAAAACCAAAAATGCATATTTAAGAGGTGAGGGAAAAGTAAATTATCTCCTTTCACCTGCGGAGGATTTTCCTTTATGGAGGCTCAGAGGCAATGGATGCTGTGCTAAGCAGTCTGGTGGTGGTTTCCTGTGTCTCTACAAAATCACTGTGTCCAGATGACAAGAATGGGGATGTTCACAAACTCTTGACAGGTTACATGTAACCACAAGCAGATAGAGTGGAAAAAGAGCCTGACAAACTTGTTACCCTTCTCCAAATGTGTGGATGAGGATTGTTGCCAAAGCATTTGTTAAATTAATGTAATGATGCTGCGGCAGAAAAACTTCATCTTTCTGCATCTGTGTTGCATGTAGAAGGTCTTGGAAGCCTCAGATTTTTCTCTAGGGCATTCAGCAGAGTATCAGTGTCACATTCACATGCAAAACATGGATGAAATATGCTTTGGTACCGTTCCTTTCATGTTCTGGGCTGCATCACTTATAGGAACTCATAAATCATTCAGAAGAGCAATTCTGATGTTTCATTTACCAAGCTGCCTCTCAAGGGAACCAGTACCTCCATGTGTGATCTGGCTTCTAGAATACTGGAAAGCCAAAGTGATTATATTTCAGAGCTTTTGGGCTGCAGAGTGTAATTTTTCAAAGCTACTCCGCTCTGTGGCTTCTGATTTCACTCAAGTCAGTGTATAAATCCCCATTAGCTGCAAATAGTCCTGCTGTGTGGTTAGAACAGGATGGTAATCATGGAGCCATAAAATGGCTTGGATTGGAAGGGACCTCAAGGATCGTGAAGCTCGAACCACCCTGCCACAGGCAGAGCCACCAACCTCCCCATTTCATAGCAGCCCAGGCTGCCCAGGGCCCCATCCAACCTGGCCTTGAACACCTCCAGGGATGGTTGGGGCATCCACATCCGCTCTGGGCAGCTGTTCCAGCACCTCACTACTCTCTCTGTAAAGAGCTTCCCCCTGACATCCAACCTCAATCTTCCCTCCATCAACTTAAAACCAATTCCCCTTGTCCTGTTATTATCTACCCTGTGCTGTCTACTCTATAATGCTAACAGAAGGTGTGCAGGTTCATTCATTCTTGACAATAGATAATTTTTGGGTGACTCTGTTCTTCAGGTACAGGAAAGACCTCAACGTTGGTGAAGTACGCAGAGAAGTTTGCTGACCTCCATTTCCTGTATGTGACGTTTAATAAAGCTGTTGCAGAGAGGGGCAGGCTGGTCTTCCCCAGCAATGTTACGTGCAAGACTTTTCACTCTTTAGCATTTGGAAGCGTTGGCAAACAGTGAGTGGGACTTTTTGATTCCCTATGGGAGAAGGGAAGAGGTGGCAGGAAAGGAAGATCTGAACTCAAAAAGGCTAAAATTATAGAGATAGTTTATTTCTTTCATCTGCTTCAAGTCAGTCTGATTCATAGAATCATGGAATGACCTGTGTTGAAAAGGACCACAATGATCATCCAGTTTCAACCCCCTGCTTTATGCAGGGTTGCCAACCACCAGACCAGGCTGCCCAGAGCCACATCCAGCCTGGCCTTGAATGCCTCCAGGGATGGGGCATCCACAAACTCATTGGGCAGCCTGTTCCAATGTGTCACCACCCCTCTGAGTGAAAATATACTGTGATTTACTGTGCCCACAGTCTTTCAGGTTGGGTGGGTCAGTGGCATTAGCACCCATGTGTGCATGTCAGTCCTTTAGCTGTTTCAAGGTTGTTCATCCTGTTTATGTTTGTAGCCAAGGAGCACTTCACAGGGAGATAGAAAGCCACTGAGAATGGATTTTCCCTCTTTCTGGCTTAATTTGCTCTCTTTGCACTTCAGTGGCTCTAAACTTTGCTTTCCTTTAGCAGAGGAGGGTTTTTCATAGCCTGAGTTGTACTAATAGTTCAGTTTCCACCATTACCAGCGATTATGTTGGCACATCTACACTGCAGACAGAAGGGAAAATGAGCCATGACACAGAAGAGGAGGGGAATCCTCTTCGTTGTTCTGTAGTTGCAGGGGTAAATGATGGGAATACCTCTCTGCCTTATGATTCTATCTATAAAAATATGTAAAATGAATGAGTCTGTGGCTCTATCAGGAGTACAGTGAGGACAAGTAGGCACAGGTTTTTAAGGTGTTCTGTTACCAGCTCAAAATAGGGTACATTAAACAGCTTCTGTGAGCGTTAGTGTGCATCATGGGCTAGCTTCTGCAGTGAGATTTTGGTGTGTGTTTCAACATCTCATAATTTTTATGGCACAGATATAAAGAGAAAGGCAAACTGAACTTCTCGAAGCTCTCGGCGTACTCTGTGAGTTTTCTCATCCAGAACCGTGAGGGACAATCTATCTTCATCAGAGGGAAAACAGTCTCACAGACCCTTGAAAACTTTTTTGCCTCTTCAGATGAAGAGATATGTGAAGAGCACACACCTATTTGGTTCAAAAACACCCATGGAGAGAGAAAACTTGTCAGCCCAGAAGAAAAGAGAGTGAGTACCTGCGTCGAAAGAAGAGTTGGTCTGCAAGGTTTAGAATCATAGAATGACCTGTGTTGAAAAGGACCACAATGATCATCCAGTTTCAACCTCCTGCTGTGTGCAGGGTCGCCAACCAGCAGCCCAGGCTGCCCAGAGCCACATCCAGCCTGGCCTTGAATGCCTCCAGGGATGGGGCATCCACAGCCTCCTTGGGCAGCCTGATCCAGTGTGTCTCCACTCCCTGTGTGAAAAACTTCTTCCTACTATCTAACCTAAATCTCTCCCGTTTTAGTTTAAAACCATTCTCCCTTGCATATTTCTGCAAGAGCTGTAGACTGTGGGCCGTAGTCATCCCATATTTCGTTGTTCACAAGCTTTCATGCTTCAGAACTGACTGTCAAAAAATGTTTTTCCTCTGGTGCCAAATCCAAAGGAACTGGATTCTGATCGCTTGCACAGCTGGTATCTAGAGAGTAGGTTGACATCTCTTGCTGCTCATTGCAAATGTCTCTTACTTACAGCAGAATGAAAAAAGATTGGCATGCATTTGTATCAGTGCCTGAGCAGTGGTGTGATATTATGTGTGAACACAAGAAACGTTTCATTTGTCATTTTGATAAGTAAAACCAAACCCAAACATTCTAATCTGGACTACAAACGTATGTCAGCAACTCTTAAAGGTCTGACATTGCAGACAATGGGCTGGAGTTGTGAAGATAAAGCTTTCTGCTCTGCATTGATCGTTTGTGATCAGGTCCAGCCCAGATGGCAGAGTTCCAATCTGCAGTTCAGTTCAGAAGTTTTCTGGAAAGAGGAAAGGAATTTAGAAGGAAATACTGCAAGCTTGTGATTGGCTTTTACCAGCCACTCTACCATTTCCAGTTTTACTGTGCCTGGACTTTTTTTCTGCTCAAAACAACCTCTCCACACCCTTCTGTTTTCTTTTTTTTAGATCAATGTGGAAGAAGCAAAAGAGATATGGTACAACATGAAGAAGCTGGATGGAGATGTAGAGAGGAAATACAAGATCACTTGTGATGGTAAGAGCATATAGATGTCAAATAGCCTTCAGGTAGTGAGCAGTCATGCAATTACCAAGCAAATGGTAGGGCTAGAAGCTGCTGTTCTTAAGATATCAAGACAAGCAAATGACCCTCTCTCTTTTCCTCAGGGTATTTGAAACTCTGGCAGCTCAGTAAGCCTCAGCTTTCGGGATATGATGCCATTTTTGTTGATGAAGCACAGGACTGCACACCAGGTAAGTGGGAAAACGTCTGCAGCCTTCCTAGGTTAACCTTCCTTTTGGCTTTCTTTGCCAGGGTATAGGAGGAGAAGCTCCCTGCTGCAAAGCATGTTGAGTAGGGTCTCTAAGGAGATCAAAGCGGGCTGAATTGTGTGCTGAAGAACACAGGAAGAGGGGCAGAAGATGGCTTTGTCTTTTCAGCAGCTGTTAAATCAGCTCAAGTGATTCATCAGACCATCTCCCACTTGTATTCTTTGGAGACCTGAACTTGGAGGTTTTAGCTTTGCCTAGGAGTGAATAATGAATGCGTGGAGAGCTTAAGGATGAGAATTAAGCAACAGACTAATATGGGTGCTACTGTTGTGGGTGTATACTACAGGCTACACGATGAGGAGGTGGAAGTTGGTGAGGCCTTCTGCAGACAGCTGGAAGTAGCTTTTGATCCCAGGCACTGGTTCTTCTGGGGGGCTCCAATCATCCTGGTATTTGTTGGATGAGCAAAACTGCCAGGCACGCGCAGTCCAGGAGGTTCCAGCAATGCATGGAAGACAGGGTTCTAATGCAAATGGTGGAGGAGCCAACAAGATGTGCTGCTGGAACTTGTTCTTACCAACTGGGAAGAGCTGATTGGAGATGAGAAGGCTGGGGGCCGCCTTAAATGCAGCAACTATGAGATAGTGGAGTTCAGGTTCTTAGGTGGAAGAAACAAGTAAGTAGGATTACAACCCTTGACTTCAGAAGAGCCAACTTTGACCTCTTCAAGGATCTGCTTGGAGGTATCCCATGGGCTACAGAACTGGAAGTTAAGGGGACACAAAAGTGTTGGCTGACATTCAGGCACCACTTTTTCCAAGCTCAAGACCAGTTCATCCCTAAGAGTAAGAAATAGGGGAAAGGTGCCAGGTTGCCTGGATGTGCAAGGAGATCATGGAAGAACTCAGCTGAAGAAGAAAGTCTACAGGATATAGAAAATCGGTCTGGCCACTTGTGAGCAATACAGGAACACTGTCAGAGCATGCAGGAATGTAGCTAGGAAGGCTGAGACCCACTTGGAATTAAATCTTTGTGATGGAACAGCTTATTCTGGATGTCATCTCCAAGCAAGTGGAAGAGAAGGTTATCAGGAGTAGACAACATGGATTCACTAAGGAGAAATCAATGCTCAACTAACCTGGCAGTGTAGAGAACCTGCTGTCGCAGGACTGGACTATTTCCAGAAGTCCCTTCCAATCCCTATGATTCTATGAACTGAAGTGCTTCATTGTAGTGTGTGCCCTAAGTCAACATCCAGGTCAACGAGGCTGGGTGGTGGATTTGTGCTGGGCTCACACATGTGGGATTCAGACAATGTGCAGTCCCAGTCCAGGAAAAAACTCTCAGACTAAAATAGTGGGAGGTTGCTTATAGAGTTCTCAGTGAGCTGCACTCTTCTCATTGCTCTTCCACAGCTTGCTTTCTTCTGCAGCTGTGTTAACCCTTTCTTAAGTACCATAAGTTGTCAGGAAAGACATCTACAGGCACAAAATAACACAGATTTCACTCTGACTTTGTTAGCAGGCCCTCTTCAAATGCTCTTGTTTTTTCTGCAGCCATTGTGGATATTGTGCTGTCACAGACATGTGGTGTCATCCTCGTAGGAGACCCCCATCAGCAGATTTATTCCTTCCGAGGTGCTGTCAATACCCTCTATACTGTGCCTCATACCCATATCTACTACTTGACCCAGGTAAGAGCCTATGTTCATGGAATCACTAACAACCCATCGCTACTGTGCTCACTAAGCCATGACGAGGGTCTGCTTTGTGTGGATCACAAATAGGGTGGTAAATGTCCTTCAGAAGGTGTCTAGCAGGCCTCTCAAGTTCATGGTCATGGAGTATTTGCCTTGCCTGGATTAGTGGTGTGATCTTCAAACCCCACACCCATCGTGCCTCTTACTGGAGTGATCTTGTGGCTTGAAAAATTGGCAGTGGAGTGTAGACCTTAATGAATGACCCATTTTGAGGACATCTTCTCTTTTTGTTTGAGTTCTTAGCTCCTATTGAGTGTGCAGGGGTAGATACCCTCCTTGCTTGTACTATTTGTCCATGATATCTCCTGCCCTGTTCATCTACCAAGGGCTTGAGTTTCATAAGCAGCATCAGCCAATCTGAGTTTACCCCCAAAGAGATCTCCCTCTTTCTTTCTGTACACATGATGTTTGCATTTCCAGGCTGGGTTATCTAATCTGTTGCTGTTCTAACAGAAAGCTCTCCCTGTTTCATTTTTTGGCCTCTTTAGCCATGTGGCTACATAGTTTTCACAGCTAATGTAAAGGAGGCACCTTTAGGACTCTTTGCAGAATAAATCAGCTTAAACCAACAAGACAGGTTCTACTGCAGCCAGTTCCTAAGCCAGAACTGCCATAAAAAAGCCTGTCCATGCAAGCTGCCTTTTCTTTCTTGCACCTTGCCAAGGGGCAGCAAGCAGGGACAGTTACACAGGAGCAGAGGCTCTTGTCCCTGCCCACAGGACAGATATGCCATATCCCTACTGGGAAAGACTCTTATTGAAGTAGAGAGGCTGAAAACCATCTTTTGCCCTATATGATAGTCTTATCTCACAGCACAGTTCCTATTACCTTAGCTGGAAGAGTGATTTCTTGGAATAATTTGAGGGGATTTGGGTGCTTTTTCTAAGAGAAATGTTGTCCAGAATTTTGGTGAGAGCTGTATGCTCCATGTATAGTAATGCTGTTGTACGTTATTACAACATCTTTTCATGCTATTTCCTTCACTTTTCCATATAGAGTTTCAGATTTGGTCCTGAAATAGCTTATGTTGGAGCAACCATTCTGGATGTCTGCAAGGGCATCAGGAATAGGACATTAGTGGGTGGAAACCAAAAGGGTAAGTTGTGTTCCTTGCACCACACAGTCCTGTTCAGTGCCCAGGAGTAGCAGACCTGCATCCCTGGAGGCATTCAAGGCCAGGCTGGATGTGGCTCTGGGCAGCCTGGTCTGGTGGTTGGCAACCCTGCACACAGCAGGGGGGTTGAAAATGGATGATCATTGGGGTCCTTTTCAACCCAGGCCATTCTATGATTCTGTGATAATAAACAAAGCATCTCTGGATTAATCCTGATTTATGAGGATCTTTTTTTTTCAGATACCCACTAACTGGCAGTGTCTTTGTGCAGGTGATATCAGAGGCAACATGGAAGGGAAGATAACAATGCTGTCACGAAGCAATTTCACTGTGTTTGAGGACGCTGCAAAGCTTGCTGGAAGAGAGAGGCAGATTAAAATACACATCATTGGGGTAAGGGAAAATTGCCAACACATCGTGCACATCCCCAAGCCTGTCAGCACTTGTAGCAACAGCAACACCTTGAAATAGCTGTGGTTGATCTTTTGAGTGTAAGCAGCTCCTGTGTGTGCATGTCTGCAGAAATTCATGTGTGAACTGCAGGGACATTTGAGTGCTGCACATTTCAGAAGCCTCAGAAGAGTCGTTCATCTTCACGCTCCGAAACACAGGGAGCTGTGATTAAATTTGAGATGTTCTTCTGCATCTAGAGATGCAAAATAAACTCTGGGCAGCACCTTTACTTGTATATATTAGGCCAAATAGTTGTGGTTTTTTGTTTGTTTTTTTTTTCATTGTAGGGACTTGTGCGTTTTGGCCTGAGCAAAATTTATGATATTTGGAAGCTCAGTCAACCTGCAGACGAACGGGCGAAAGGTGAGTGCATAGAATCACAGACAGTGTATCCTCACCCTTCTGTCTGTCAGCTTCCATACAGCAGCACTGGTGTTTCTCTATTTGCTGGGGTGATGGAAGGCTTCTAGGTGTTTTATTTTATATTTCCTCATGCAGTGGTCTGTGGCAAACTGACTTCCTACGGAAACTGTGGGGTCTGTTAGGGAGCCCTCCACAGCAATGCCTTCTGCAATGCCTTGTCTTGACTCCAAGAGACCAATTAACTGATATAAGCAAGTACTTTAGGATGTTTTCCCTTTGATTTGATTCTGTTTGTCAGTCCTATTTTGGGATTCATAGAACGGTGGAATATCCTAAGTTGGAAAGGACCCATAAGCATCATTGAGCCCATTTGTTTTTGTTGTTATTGGGTTTTGCTGTTGTTGTTTTAAATTCTCATTTGTTGTATCCTCTATCACAATTCTTTTTCTCTGTTGGCATCATGTAGGAAATGAGTCATTTCTTTAAAATCTGCAGAATTTCACATGCATTGTTGGCAGAAATTCATGTGCAGAATTGGCAGAAATTTGTATGCATTGTTATATAGCATAGAGAAGCAAAGGATTACTGCTGCAAATGATTGTAGGCATGTTATTACTGATCATTGAAACATGAGTTACTGGGAAAACTCCTTGCTGTGTGGGTACAAGGAGGGAATAATGCAGGTTGGAAGGGCCCTGGGGCTGTCCCTGAGTTCCTACTCCAGGCTCTGAAGTTCCATTAGAACGTTTTCAGATTGTTCAGAACCTTTTCCCCTTGATTTACAAATTACCTCAGGGATGAAAGGTTTGCAGCCTTTTTAGGAAACTCCTGAGCAACAGAAATGAGTGAGCTCATGAACGTTTTCCTGTTGCTCCTTCCTCAAATCCATCAGCTTCTATAATCTTTACTGGCCCTTTCAACCCAACCTCTTCTATGATCCTATGGTCTTCTAACCCAACCTCTTCTATGGTTCTGTGGTCCTTAAAGTTTCTTCCAACCTAAGCCACTCTAGAATTCTGTGATGTTTAAGATCCCTTCTAACCCATTCTATGGTCTTTATGGTCCCTTCCAACCCAACCTCTTCTACGATTCTGTGATCATTGAGGTCCCTTCCAACTGAAGCCATTGTATGATCACAGCAGTGACAGAGCAAGGAGTGTATCCCAAGCCCTTGCATCCCACAGCAGCAGTCCATGCACTGCTGCCCATTCACCTTCTCTAATATTTACTCTGAGATTTGATGAGAAACAAAAAAAAAACCCACAAAAACCACCCCAATATGTGCCTGTTAAATAGACACGTATCTGTTACTTTTCCTTCAGCAAACCTTGTGATAAACGACTCCTTTATCAAGAGATGGGAAGAAAACGAGGGCTTCATTGGTTTGAAGAATTATGCAACGCGTGTTGATGACAAAGAGCTGGAAATGAAGATTAGGATAGTGGAGAAGTTCAAAGAGCGGGTCCCTGAGTTGGTGCGGAAGATCGAGAGCAGCCACGTGTTGCAAGAAGCTATGGCAGGTGAAGCCAAGCTGTGTCACAAAGAAACAAGTTCAGGGCTTTTCTCAGCACGGCTTCAGTGCTGAATCCACCTCGTTCTGCAAAAAGGTTGGAGGAAGCTGATCTTTTTTGAGAGAAAGAAAGTATGACAGTAAGGTGTATCTGAGTTTCCAGGTGTTCAGGACGATGAGCCTGCCATCAAAGGGCTGCTTAATGTGGCTTTGCTAGTGGCAAATAAAGCTCTGGGTGCAATACAGATGGAAAGCTCTAGGACTTTTTTGTGCTTGCTGTTGCATTTGCCCTTCAGCTTTCTGGATTTTTGAGATGGGCAACAAAGCAATGATAATTCACCAAATGAAGTGGTTGGGAGTTGGGGCTGGGGCTCAGGCTGCTGATAGCCAGACATCACCCTTGGCTGGGAAGTTGCCTGTAGCGATCTACATTCCTATTAGCAGTGCTGTGCTCCCAGTTTGTGTTTGGGGAGAGGTGGAATCATTGTGAAATTAAAAATATAAATCACTGCAGCAACATGGATAATTTTTCCTTTTTCCTTTTTTAATTTTTTTATTATGTGCTCTGGTTACAGATTACCTAATAGGCACCGTCCACCAAGCCAAAGGCCTGGAGTTTGACACAGTGCTGGTTGCAGATGACTTTGTGGATGTACCGTGTCCCAGAGACAATAACCAGGGAAGACCTCAATTCATTATTGGTAAGGGAATAGCTGTGTGCACCCATCCTGACCTGAAAATGGAGAAACAAAGCATGATGCTGGTGCTTATCTTGCAAGGTTGTGCTGTTCTAGAAATCATTTGATCTTGTAGTTCTCTGGCAACACAGAGAGGCCACGCTTGGGAAAGGCACTGCTGTGAGCCGTGTAGCACCTTCCTGGTCTTGCTGTGCTGTTCTAACAAGTCACAGAATCACCTTGTTCTCTGACAGTAGGAGAATACCAAGCTTAAGTCCAACACCAGTTTATCCCCACCATGCCCACTAACCAATGTTCCTCAGTGCTAAATGTCCACATTTCTTTAACATCTCCAGGGACAGTGACTCCACCACCTCCTTGGGCAGCCTATTCCAATGCATTACCACTGTGCTGCAGGACTTCTAATCTCCAAGATATCCATTGTCACCCCATGAAGCCAATGAGTATCATCCCGTAGGCATTTGAAATTAAACATCAGTCTGTATCAGTGTAAAATCATGCAGGAAAGCCTTCACCTGACCCTGCCCACAACTTTCTTCCAGGATAATGAATGACAACATAGCCAATTAGAAGCTGTTTGTCAAAACTGTCCCCAAGGAGCTGGCCCATCAAGGACAATGTATTCATCAGTAGCTTCATGCAGGTCATGCTAAGCCCAAGGGTCAACCAGATGTGGTTGGGAGCCCATCTTCTTCTCCCACGGTTGCACCCTTTATGCAGAAGCAAATGGATTAGGATATGCTGGGACCTTTGGTGACGAGGGAAGTGAAAGCCACTTGTGTAAGCCAGTCCCTGAATCAAGACTGCCATTCATTCACCATTTCTGCCTATGACTCATTGTCTGGCCTTGAGAATGTCATTGAATCTTTCTCTGCCTCAGGATCTGCATAAAAAATAATGATGTTGTACTGGAAAAGACCTATCAAACGTCATTCTAACATGCCTCTTTCAAATCCTTCATTAGAAAAAAAACCTCTATAGGGGGCAGAGTTTCTGAATCAGTTATTAAGCTTTTCCCAGTGTCTCAGTGCGTTGGACTAAATCTCAACCCAACGATGTTGGAATCTCAACGATGCCACATTTTGATCAGAATTTGAGAACGGAAGTTATTTAGAAAAGTATTCTTATTGATTCCAGTGGCATCTTCAAGCTCTGGTGATGAGTTATCTAATTAGTTATTTTGCTATTTGCAAAGAGCCAGATAATACATCACACTTTCCAGCTCAAAAACTTTCGTTTCGCATCTTCTCTCCTTCTTAATCAACTTCTGAGTCATTCCTTAGTTTTTTATCCAGAAATCCAAAACATGTTTACAGTTTTTCAAGCTTTCCAGTCAGCAGGAAAACAGAGGGCTTGTTGGCAGCTCTGTTTGCAAGAGCGAACTTCCTAAAAGAGCTCCTGGTGTCATTTCAGGTACACCAGCTGAAGTTACAGCATGACAGAGCTGTGCACTTATGATCTTTCCTTCTATCTAGGCATGCATCCTGAGGATGAATGGAACCTGCTTTATGTTGCAGTGACACGTGCAAAGAAATGCTTGTTAATGTCACAGTCCCTGGAGCACCTTTTGGCATTGGCAGGGGTAAGTGAAATTCTTCCAAAGTGTGCAAAACCTGGAGCAGGGCAACGTGGGGTTCTGATAGCTGCACTTTGTGGCACGTTGCTCCAAAGCAAACCCATCAATTTGGCTGAGCAGCACTGCCTGATGTGTAACAGAGCAGGCATCTCATCCATCCTCCCTGCAGAGAACAGGGACTCCTCAATCAGGTTGCTCAGAGCCTGCTCCAACTTGACCTCGAGTGTCTGCAAGGACATTTGGAGGGTCTTTTGTGATGGAGGAACTTAAAATAGGATTATAGTGAGATCACCCTGAGATTCATGCTGAGGGTGGACTGCGACCTCCTCAATAGCTGAGAACACTGTGCACAATTCCCTCTGCTCTGCACTGTGCTTTCAGTAGCAAGACAAACAGTTCCAGTGGTGCAGTGTTCTTCCCCAATCCTTTTTGGACTTGCCTTCATAGCCTCCCTCCTTATCTCAGAGCAAGGTTCCCTTTTCTGTTGCAGTGCCCTTACTTTGCTTCCTTCCTTGCCAGCTGCCACTGAGTTCTGCTTGGTCACTAGGCACTTTTTGGCAGTATTTTTATAAGCACGCCCTGTTGCAAGTCATTTCCCAGGGCACTCAAAAAAAAACCCAACAAAATTAACTCCAAAAAATCAACTGTTCCCATATCTCAGCTCCCTATGAATGTTATTGTATTGTTGTTCTGCTTTTCTTGTCTTCTAGGAGCACTTCCTTCGAGTGGAGCTGATGGGTGAGGCTGTGAAGACCGGGGTTGCTTGTTCTGCACAACCGTGTACACAGATCTTGCAATCTGGCACCAGGCTGGTTGTGAAGAAGCTGCCTCTGATTCATGTATGTCCCCTCCAAACACTGCTTCTTTTTCTTGAGCAAGCAAGCCACAAAGACCAATAAGATCATAGTTTTCAATCACAAGACTTCACAGGGTGCTCTTGCCATGGGATGGCTGGCATCATTCTGAGCTATCTCTTGGGGAAGGGACAACTTCAGTGCTAAGTTTCTGGGGAAGTGAGCAAGGAGTGTCCTGTGGCTCAGCCCTTAATTTCTGACCTCTTGAATACATGATTTTGGGATAGTGGTGCAGTTCCTACAGAGTCACTCTGGTCTTGACCTCTCTCATGACACTGTGGTCTCAAGTGGAGGCGTTTTGGGGCTTTTTCTTGTGTCATACCCCAGTTTGTCTTGGGGCATCTGCCTCACTCTGCTTAGGCCATCAAACATCCACCTAGAGATGAACAGAGCGTGCTTTGTCCCTGCCAGGAGCTGTGTGTGAACTAGCAAGAGGCTGACAATCTGATTTTTGGGTCCAGTTTTGGCTTGAGTTCCACCTTATGGCTTTGGGGTTGGTCTTCACCCAGAAAGTGCAGTCACGTAGCACATGGTAAATCCAGTGGGTCTCCATGTCTGGGACAGGAGATAAGAGATGGCTCTGATCCATCAGCAGGGAATATAGGCAGCGATAAGAGCAGGATTCACTCCCTATCATTGCAAAGAGCCATGCACATGTATGAGAGGAAATATCGACTGCCTGGCCATGCATCCTCTTCCTCCCCAGAGAAAACCTGCATGGAGACATTTGCTTGCAGCTATTAAGCAAACTGTCCCACAGTGGATTCCTTTGCATGGGAGGTGGTAGGAGATACTTTGGGCACATCACTGCACTCTTATCTGATCCAGTAGGTTGAGCCCAGGGCTGGGAGCAGGAGGCTGCATTCCTCCAGCCTCACTTTTTTCTCAAATCTTTTTCCTCCACAGAGCAACGGCAGCAGGAATATGGGTGGCTACCTTTGCTATTCCTGTGTGCAGAAGCGTTTTGGCACTATGACACCCCTGGCCTTCCTCCCAGCACTTCATGAAGAGCCCATCGTGCTCTAACGAAGCCTTGCAAGTCCCAGAGCCATTGCCTCAATCCCAGAGCTGTACTGAGTGCAGGATGACAACTGCTGTCACATCCATGCTCCAAAATCAGGTTGGATTCTTGGGACCAGCTCCGAGAGGAACCATCCAGGTTGTCTATACGGAGTGGTGAGACCTTTTCTCAAGCCCTGCAGGAGCTGGTCAGCGTGACCTGCATCACTGCACAGAAGAATATGCACAGCACAGTCTATTGGACAGGACAGCTTTTTTATTTTATTTTTTTTGAGCACTACTCATCCATCCTCTCCATCTCCAGGAAAATACTTTCAGTGACAAAGCTGCTGGGGTTTCCCTGCCTTTTCTACCACTTTGTGCCTCAGGGAAGTCCTCATCCAACAAAAGAGGAGCTTGATGCTGGGAAGTACCCAGAAAAGCTTGTTGTTCCTAGAAAATGAACTTTTTCCCAGAGCCTGTTTCAACTGGGACATTTTCACTGTCAGTTCTGGATCGCTGGGGAAGAAGGAAGTCATAATCTCTCCCAGCTGAATTTAAGTCATTTGCTTTACTTGCAGCCAAGAAGTTTCTTCGGGCTTAATTTCTCTTTGTAGCAAAGCACTGAGGGAAGAGAGGCAGCATTTGAAGAACTGCTTCAATTTAATTCCAGTCTAACACAGCTGATCAGAAAGAAGCCAGAGAACATTTTTAATACAGAGATAAAGTTTGTGGCAAAAAAAACCCAACTGCTTTAATGATTTGTTTTTTCCTCACCCATTAAGAAGTCTTCCTGGGTTATATTTATTTTTCAGCCATCACAGTAGCAATGGTACCAGCAGGATGGTGACCCTATCAATCAGAGGGTGGCTTATGCTGCCTGCCTGAAGATAACACCTTGGCTTGTTGTCCCAGAGGCCACATCATACACAGATCAAAACTGAAACCAGTTTAGGTAGAGGCGTGATCTTGGCCTTCAGCCTGGAGCCATGAGCAATGTTTGTTGAAGACTCCCACATCCTGTTGACTTCCACTGTTATTTGTGGAATGGCAGCTATTTTGTTGGCTCTCCTTTTGCTTTTGAAGCAGTGACTCCGGGAAAACTTTCTGCTTATCAAAACTGCAGGTAACTTTGCTCAAAACTTGAAAGTTTGAATACAACTGCAAAGCTCTTGCAGACACAGGACCATAGACCCCCAGCATTCCCTTCCATCTCTTTTCCAACCATCCCATGGCATTTGGGGCTTGTAGGAAACCTTGGTTTATCATGTGTCTTCACAGAAAAGTGACAGTCCAAAGCAGTGAAACAAACACGAGGACAAGTGAGGAAAGAATACATTGGGTTGGCTTTCCAGCTGGCTGATGAAGCCCTTTTTGCCTTCCACCTGAGCCAGATGGGTGATGATTCCCCACTTTGCCTTCACCCTTTGCCTCTAGAGGATGGCAGTGCTCAGTTAGAGTTTTCAGTGGGTTGCTGCAGCTGCAGCTCTGTATTCAACCATGAGCCACCCATCCTCGTTGTTCAAAGCCAACTTCTACCCATGCAGAGTTTTGGTGTTCACAATACCCATCAGTGAAGAGCTGCAGTCATGGAATGTCTCCTTTCCTCTGGTTCAGTCCTACCTGGAAGACCACCAGCAAGCCCTGGCTGTTACAGGGATGCATTTCACTCCAAACCAGCTCCTGTCTGTCCCAGCATTCCCACTATCCTCCCTGTCACTGTGGCTGGCAAGACACCCAACTAAAGAATCAGCCACTCTGTGCATATTTTTACATTATAATATATACCCTTTATGTATAAAACATCAGTACAAAACCTCTAGTTTGTAGCAAGGGGGGAGGGAAATTAGTGGATAACAACAGATATCATTGCCATGTCCTTGTCTTCAGGCTTTGGTAGTGCTTGTAGCAAATCACTCCCACGTGCAGTCCCCTGCGAGCAGCTGGCATCGGTGCTGAAATTGCCCCCGAAGATCCCTGAGTGTGGACGAGGGGATGACCTCTGAACTGGTGATAGAGCTGAAGCCCTTTGCTGTGGTTGCTGGTTCATGACTGAATGCTGGAAGAGAGCAGGGAGGGAGTCAAGGTACAATGGGGGGATACTCACCCGGCTCTCTGTTGACCCTAAGCAGTGCTGCTTTCTGTGTTTGGGGGGCAATTTGGGGTTAAAGCACCTCTAAGGATGGGGCTGGTGTCCAGCAGGCCTTGCTCCTAGCCAGGGAATGGTTTTACTTACACAGCCTGCCTCCAGCCCCAGCACCCAAACTTCATCCTTCGTCCCACAAATGTCCTTTACTAGGGCAAGCAGCTTGGACCACGTTGACCATGGCCTCCCAATCTGCAAGAGGATGGGCACCATCTATGGGCTCAGGCCACCCATGGGTGCCGTATTAATGGCCTTGCTCTGTCCCTTGCATCCCAGATTGGTAACTTTTCCAGCCCTGCTTTGTGCTTGGGTGCTTAGCCTAATTTTTGGCTCCCATTTAGGATTTGCATTGAGTTCATGCCAACTTGAGTTGCTCGTTGAGCCAAACGATAGAATAACCACTCACCTCTTGGCACTGGAGTGATCCCATCCACTTGTTCAGGCTGAGAAGAGCAGCTACATGTCCCTGGAGTGAAGATGCTCCGTTTGAAGGCCAGCTGGGGACGTGGGGACATGCCTCATGCCACTGCCACTTGGGGAAGCACCAAGCTTCGAGCATCCTCCTGGCTAGCTGGGCTGGTAGATACACCAATGTGCTCTGTGCTGGTGCTCAGCCCATGGGGATGTCACCAGGTGGCAACATCTCATCGTTCTGTGCTGTGGTATTGGGAGCCACCATGGGGATGGCCGTCACCGCCACCACGTAGCTCTGCTGCGCGTGCCTAGGGATGGGAGAGAAGAGTCAGCAGTGCCCACAGGGTCTTTCACAGCTTTCAGGAAAGCAATGGGTCTTGTGGATGGGCCACACGGTGCTCAACAAACCTACATTTTCATCCTCCAGTAGCAGAATCCCGCAACACCAACAACAAGCAGAATTGAGACCCCTAAAGGAGAAACAAGGCAGATGATGAGCATCTTCCAATGGTTGGCCAAGGGAACAGCTCCACAAACAGTCAAAACTACACTACAACAACTCTTATAGTGCATTTTCAAGGTAACCTCTTTGCCAAGGGAAGAAATCAGGGTGCTGCATGCTGACCCTCTTGGAAACATTGCCCTCAATTATGGCATAAACCTCACACAGCCCTTGTTGGTTTTTTCTAGGGTAAAAAAAAAAACAAAGCAGCTTGTTCTTACCATCAACCCAGCAATGCTTACCAATGGAAGAGGCCACAGTCTGGGTGGAAACTGGCAAAAAAAAAAAGTAGAGATTTCAGCTGCAGAGCTAGGGAAGCCTGAGAAATGAGAACTATCAGGGAGGATCTTATTTAAAAGGTTGGTGAGAAGGGAAAAATTGTATTGAAAAAGAGAAAGGGCCCTTGGCTATGGAAACACAGTGGTTTATCTCCTCACCTGTAGCATGGTCTATGGGGATGGTGGGCAGTGGGGTTGTCCCCAGTGCTGTCCCCTCTCCTGGTGTAGGCATCTCTGGTGGTTCAGGCACTGCTGGTGGCACAGATATCTCTGGTGATGGCACAGGCAGTGCTGCTGAAGTGGTGTTGGTTCCTGCAGGGGGAAATGTTGTAAAACCATTTAATTTAGGGCACTGGTCACTATGCAGTGTTTTAATTTGGACGTGGCAAGGATCGATACATCTCAATCACTTTGAAATGGGATAATTCCCTGTAGTGGAGAAGAGGGCAGATGTGGCAGTTAGGGACATGGTTTAGTGGGCACGGTGGGGTTGGGTTGGTTGTTGGGCCTGATGATGTTGGAGCTCTTTTCCAAGCGCAATGATTCTGTGATTCTATTGAGGGACAGCTTAGTGGTCATGGTGGGGTTGGGTTGGAGATTGGACTCTATGATACTGCAGGTCTTTTCTAACCTTAATGGCTGTGATTCTATTCAGGGGCATGGCGTAGTGGGCATGGTGGTGATGGGTTGATGGTCTGGATGATCTTAGAGGTGTTTTCCAACCTTAGTGATTCTACAGTTCTATGACTCTCTGATTCTATTTTGCTTCCCACACCACAATAGTTGAGTTTTTGCCACATTCATCTCTTCCTCACCTCTTTGGCTTGTCCTCACTGTCGGGAGCTCAGGGCTTGGGGTTTGCAGAGGTAGAGCCGGATCCCCTTTGGGTAAACACAACAAAGACACCATCAGCAGCAGCAATACCACCCTTAGTCCTCCTTCAGCCCATCCCAATGCGTCCCATCTCTGGAGGCACGACCACTTACGAATGCACTGCAGCTCAGTGGACGTCCAGACAGGTTTGCCATGATGGAGGACGCACTGGATGAGGGTGGAGGTGCCAGCTTTGCGTTTGTAGCCCAGCTTGCAGGTGTAACGCAGGCTGGTGTGGAGCAGCTCCGTGTCGCCCGCGTCGATGATCGCATTGGCCACTTCCTTGGGACGGCCGCATCGCACCGCTGTGGATGGGGCAGATAGAATGGGAGATGACAACGGGAATGTCAGAGCTGCCTGGATTTTGAGTGGTCCTACGTGGAGCCAGGAGTTGGACTCCTCGTGGGTCCCTACTGGTTCTATGATTCTTTGGTTCTATGATGTGTGGGCTCTCGAGGAGCAGGAGTTGGGGCTGCAGTTGTGGCCATCCCATGGAGAGGGGAATGATAGGGGGAGGAGCGTGCTGGCAATGGGGATAGAAGCTCAGTAGGGATGAAAGCATGATGGCAATGAGGAAAGGAACATGATAGCAATAGGGACAGGGATGGAAGCATGGCGGGGCATGGAGACACTTTTGGGCATTCCCACCTGCTCCCAGGCATTCTCCAACCCACCAGTATACAGCATCCCACCGACAGCAGCACCACGACGCTATGACATGGGCTGGCAATGGTGCCAAGGAGCAGACACTGAGCCAGGAGATGGGAGAAACCAAAGGATAAGGCCAGCTGCTGCCACATGAGTATCCCACACCCTTCCCAAAGGCAGGAAATCCCAGAATGTGTGAGATAAAACCACAGTTAGACAATGCAGAATCCCTTCTCTGGGAACTGATGCACAACCACCACTAGACACCAGAGAATCCCAGATGTGGGAATGCACAACAGCTGTTAAACATTGGAGAATCCCATCAGTGGAAACTCACAACCATTAGACACTGAAGAATCCCCTCTTTGGGGATGCATAGCCACAATTAGCCCACAATGGTGCTTTCTGCCCCAAATCATGATCCTGATTGAATCACCACTGCTGGGAATGTCGTTTAAATGGCAGAGCAGGAGCACAGTGCCTTCAGGGAATGCTCTTCTGTGCTTGATTTACTACAAAACATGCTCATTTTCCATCATATTGCAGATTTGGCAGCAAAAAAGAAGGAGCATTAAGCTATCCTAGAGATTTTTTGGCGGGCAGCTCTATTTCCTGCACTTCCACAAAAGTTTACCAAGCCTCATTGAAAGATCCGGGGCATCTGTGCAGGAAACACACAGTGCAAAATCCCATTGAGATACATGTCCTGGGGATCCATATGAGGAAATACCACTGAGATGAATCTCCTGGCAGTCCATATGTTAAACATGCAGCACAAAATCCCATTCAGATGCCTTTCCTGGATGTCTCTGTGGGGAAATCCCAGTGAGATGCATTTCCCGAGGGTCCTTATGGGTCCATCATGTGGGTCAACAGTGGAGCATCCAGATCCTATGGGTCCTTATGGGATCATGGTGCAGCACCTGGATCCTGTGTGTCCTTAAGGATTCATGGTGCAGTATCCAGACCCTATGGGTCCTTATGGCTTTGTGTGTGCAGTATCCAGACCCTATGGGTCCTTATGGCTTTGTGTGTGCAGCATCCAGATCCTAGGGGTCCTTATGGGTCTGTGTGTGCAGCATCCAGATCCTATGGGTCCTTATGGGTCTGTGTGTGCAGCACTCAGATCCCATGGGTCCTTATAGGTTTGTGTGTGCAGCACTCAGATCCTATGGGTTCTTATGGGTCCGTGGTGCAGCACTGAGATCCTGAAATCACCCCCAGCTTCCACGGATGCTGCTGGGGAAGTGTTACAGGCACTCAGTGGGGGACAATTGAGGTACACTGTGGGCACCCCATGGACACCACGAGGGGATCCTGGTCATGAGTGGGTGCTGCGTGGGCACCAAGAGGGAAACCTGGAGTATCTGTGTGCAGCACAGCCACGCGGAGAGCCCTGTGATCCACCCCAGCGCGCAGCGTGTGTCCCCACTCCAATACCCACGAGTAAATCGCGGACACTCGTAGGAGCACGAGTGAGACGCGCGCACTCCCAGCAGCAAGCCGAGAGCCCTCGCACCGCTCTGCTTACCGCTGTCCGAGGCGCTATAGGGCAGAAACAGGGCGAGAGCAGCGCAGAGCAGCAGCAGCCGATCCATGGGCGGTGGTCTCGGGCCGGGCGGGGGGGCTCAGCGCTCCCCGAGGGGTTCCACGCCGACGCCCCTCCGCGATCCGCTGCCGCCGCGGCCGGCCATGGCCTCGCTCTTTCTTCCCTCTTTCGCTTTCGGTTTCAGCACGGGGTGATCGGTGGGGACACGTCGACCAATAGGGAATGGAGAGGGATGGGGCTGGGGGAGGAGGGGAAGGAGGAGGACGGTGGGGGTGTGAGGGATGCGAACGGGATGCGGGACTCCAAAGAGGTGCGGTAGCCAAGTACCCAAAGAAGGACCCAAAGAGGGTCCCAAAAGGGGGAGGATGTAAAACTCGGGCGATGCAATACCCAAAGAGGGAATGCAATACTCGAAGTGGAGATGCTGTATCCAAAGTGGGGAGGATGTCAAACTCAAAGGATGCCGTACCCAAAAAGAGGATGTGATACCCAAAAGGGGGATGCAGTACTCGAGGAGGCACGCAGTACCCAAAGTGGAGAAAGATACAGTATCCAAAGAGGGATGCAATACTGGAGGGAGATGCATTACTCCCAGAGGATGCAATAGTGTGTTATGTGAGGAGGATGTGATATCCTAAGTGGGGATATAATAGAAAAAGAGAGAGAAGGGATGTCATTCTGATGGGAAATTCATTATAACCCACGTCATCAGGAATGTCGTTTGGAAGAGGGAAGAGTTTCACATTCACCTGGGACAAAAGACAACATGAAGACCTCTAGCACAAAAAGTGAATGTCTTGCCTAAATCGAAAATCTAGACCAGGCAAGATGGGTTCAAATCGATTGAGGTATCAGGAGGTGCATTACTTCAGAGGAAATGTAATACTGGGGTGGATGGGATACCCAAGGAGGAGAAGATGTGGTACCCAGGATGGAATGTGGTGGTTGGGGTGGAATGCAGTACCTGGGGTGGGATGCAGAACTTGGAGTAGGATGCAGTATCGCTGTGATGCAGCATCTGGAGGGGATGCAGTTCTTAGTAGGGAACAATGAAGTCTTTAGCCTGGGGATGGGTTGCCCAATGGAGATGTGGAACTATGGAGCAATGCAGTCACCCCCCCCCCCCCCAGGTGCCCCTGGTTGGATCCAATGCTAAAAGCTTCTTTGTGCTCTGGTTGCGTAACTTTCACACCAAACTCTCAACAAAAACTCTCTTTTGTTGGGTTGCGTTGGGTCAGGGGGGTGAATTGCATTGGGTTGCATTGGGCTGGGCTGGATTGGGTTGGGTTGGGTTGGGTTGGGTTGGGTTGGGTGGAAGACCTCACGGATGCAGATATCAGAGGCCTTCAGTGCTGGAGTTTGCTGATGCCAAACTGGAAACGAAGCCATGATGCAAGGCCCTGGAAGATGCCTGTACAATAAATCCTCCCCAGACAACCTCGTGGCTCCATGCTCTGTGTGCCTCCAGGTCCTTTTCCATTGACCACAACTCATTCTGTCTTGATGGGTGAATACTGGTGAATAGCTTTACTACAGCCAAAGGGAAGGATATAACTTCCCATGTCCAACCAGAAATCCTTCTTGGGAAGCAGTTAAATTATTACCATTCGACGACCTCTATGGTGGAACAGTACTGCGTTGGCAACCGTTTGATCAATCATTAAACCCTTCCAAACATATTTCACAAAGAGCAAGATTGGAAACGTTGAGAATTGGTTGCATGTAGCCAAGATTTGTTAGCAGAAATATTCAGGATCCTGCAGATCAAAGCGCTGCACCAATTGCATGCAAATTAAGTGCATGCAAATTAAGCAAATCTCACATTCCTAAAGCTCCATATTAAAAGGCACTCCACTGTGGATTGAACACAGTCTTCAGTCTGTGAACTCTGGACAGGTGAGGATTTTTCATGAGTGTTACAAGGAGCAATCAGTGGGTTAGAGTTCACCAGCAGTAAACAGTTGAGGGCAACATCGCCGGGATTTGGTATGGGAGGTCCCTGGGGTTTGAGAAGTTTCCACTCTTCTTCTTCGAGCACTCATTCAAAAAAAAACCCTCAAAAACACAATGTTTTTTCACTACTGATCCCAAAGGGATTTTTTGGCAATGCCTGTAAAAATAAACCATGTAGCTACGAAAATTTTATTGGATAATGTAAACAACACGTAAGTTTATGTTAGCAAAGCTGGAAAAATGTGTTTCTTGGGAATGCCTTATTTCCCATAGGAGGATTTTCTACAAAAATCAGAGCTATCAGAGGCCACAATTTTGGGCATCAACCCATTAAACCCTTCCATAAGGAAGCTCTTTGTGTGCTGAGCTCAGTGCATGGCATCACAGGATCCTTCTCATTTTGCCCTACCCACCAGGACAATAATGTGACTTAGAGCATCCCTAACCATGGGATATGGAGATAACCTGGGACTGAGCTCGAATTTTGTATTTTCAAAGGCTTTCACCACCCCTACAAACATAAGGGCTGTCTTTCATAGCATCTGAAAAATAATTTTTGGGCTTTCTTGCCTTTGGGGGAGGATGGATATAAATAGCTGATGAGCTTTTGCCTCATCCAATGACTCTATTGTATTTTGCAGCTGATGTTTGTTTGTTCCTCCTTGGATGGAGGAAGATTGTACTGTTGACTACGACTCTTACGCTGAAGATTTTGGAGTAAGAAAAGCTGGATTCAGAACAAGACTTGTGTTGCATCCATGATTCCATGTCTTTGGAGGCACAATGCTTGTTCCAAGATGCAGAGCAGCAGACTTTTGTTTGGGTAAAAATATTCCACTGGGTGTATTTCCCAGCTAAAATCAACCCAAATTGTTGTTTACAAAGGGACAATAAATCTGTTTTTGCTGTTTTTGGGGTGTTCATCCAGGAACTATTTCATTTCTTAAGAATGTTGAGCTGCGTGTTCCTGCACTAAGTGCATATCACCAGTGGGGATGTGAGATCATCTTTAAGCATTACTACCTCTGAGGAATATTTGAGGTCATTAATGGGGAATAGCTGTGAGGATGGCTTATCCAGTGGTACTAAGTACCAAAGATTTCTAGAAACCATTTGTACAGATCAGATTGGCACACCGGGCTCATTTCCCATCAAACTGATTTAATTTTATCTTATCTCATTGCAGCATATGGCCTCTCTCTCCCAAAGCAGTGACACCTGGAAAGAAGTCATTTCAAATACATATATTACATTATTTCCTTATCAAGGAAGTAATTACAATGTTTATAATTTTGCCATATGGCACGACAGTACTACTGAGCCTCTCTAATGGAAGAAGGAGCTGATTTTCTGGTGCCACGATGGCAATTAGTCACGCTGTGGTTACACCCAATTAATGCTGCAAATGTTTAATGCAAGCGTGGGGTTTGGAGGGGCAGAAGTCAGTGTGACCCACAGCTGTGAGATGGTGCTAAATGGAGTTGACCTGACAGTCCTTCTACCCAGGTGTGTATAAATGCAAAATACCTTATGCTATGGGTGCTACAAGTGACTTAATGAGCTAAATTTGATGATGATGGAGAAGAAGGGAAGGAGGGTGGTTGTACTGCTGATGATGATGAAGAAGAAGAAAAAAAGAAGAAAAGGAGGAAGAGGGTGATGATGAAGATGATGATGAAGAGGAGAAGGGGGGGTGGCATTAATGGTGATGAAGATGATGGAGAAGAAAAGGAGGACGGTGATGGTAGTGATGATGAAGATGATGAGTATGAAGGAAGGGAAGAGAAGGAGGAGAGTGGTTGTGACTGTGATGATGAAGGAGGATAGAGAGGAAGAAAAGGAGGACTGTGGTGGTGATGAGGAGGAGGAAGAGGAAGGTGATGGTTATGATAATAAGGGGAATAAGAGGAGCAGAAAGAGCAAAAGAAAAATGGAGCTGATGAGGAGGAGCTGAAGGATGGTGACCGTGGTGGCAGAGATGAGGAGGAAGAGGAGAACGGTGGAATCATAGAAGCACGTTGAGGAGGAGAAAGAAGGAGGAAAAGGAGAAAGAAGAAGCCAACAGTGATGACAACACAGTGTTTAGCACCAGAGAAAGACCGTTTTCTGCTAGGAACTAAAATACACCGCATGAAACCCACAGTCATTTGTTATAGGATTGATGCATTTATGTTGATTCCTCTTTACAACATGACATTTCTGGCTGAATGTTGGCAGAATTCACATAAAAGGCTTTCACTGCCCAGAGGAATACCCCAACAGAGCCAAGCAGAAGGGTGTGAGCCTGTTGCAGGAAAGCATCCTACCTTTCCCAAGGCTGCTCCTGAGCTGGATGAGAGGAATTGCTCCATGTTGGAGTTCAGCATGACTTTACCATCGAGGAATCCAGGAGATGAGGAAGACCTGGGGCTGCATGGCTCAGTGGGGATCTCCGCTGTGATTTTTTGGAAATTCACTTTTGTTTCCAATTTCCCAACTTAGACTGGGAAAGTACCAGCGAGACCACAAACGGCGTTTGTATCTCAGAGTACTTTGGGTTTTATCCTCTGGGATTCCTGGAATTCTCTGTTTCTGAGGTTATTATAAGTGTCACAACCTCTTCTCAAAGAAAACACGTGTTTTGGTCACAAGACTTGAGTTTGTGCCACCACACCACAACCCTGGGAGGAATTCACGATTTACAATGGAACAACCAACCACAATCCCATTGAATTGTCTGAGTCTGGATGATCTGATTGGTCTTTCCAGCTTTTATGACTCTATGGTGAAAGATAAGGCTGTAACACTTCAGCTGGAGGCTTGCACAAGCTCCATAAGCTGTCAAAAGAAAGAGCTCCTTACAGAGCCGGAGCTTGCTGAACGCTCCGATTTTGCTATTTAGACATGGTTACTCAACACCCTATTTTTGGAGCTCAGACTTTAATCCAACTATTACATTTCATTTCTCAGGTGTATTTTTAGTCTTTCTGCATCGTGCCATCCAGGATTAAGCAAATGTCAGTGCTCCTCAAAACTAGTGAGCAGCCACAACCTCATGGGTTGTGTTCTGTGTGTAACGCTTCAGTGATATACAAGTATTGCTATGTGAGCTAGTGCAGAACTAGGGGTAAAAAGGGATTTAATCAGAAGACAGATTGCACTGACCGTGTCTTTTTTAGTACCTTTAACAGAGGAATGCTGTCCCAAGATTTAACTGAAGAAGACAAACTGAAATCACCCTCCTGCTTCACAGGAACGAAGTATTTGGAGGATGGACTTTGGCTTGAGACAGCAAAACCATATTAATTAAGTTCAGATTTGAAGTTCAGGGTTTCAGAAAACAAATGTCAATTCCTGAAGATAGCAGATAAGTCCCAGTCTAGACTCTATTGTTTTTTTTGTGGACCTGCACCTGGAGATGTGGCACTGAGGGACACGGTTTATTGGGATGGGTCGGGGATGGACTTGGTGATCTTAGTGGTCTTTTCCAACCTCAGTGATTCTGTGTTTCTAACATTTCTTTTGGGATTAATTCCACGCACAACATTGAATGCTTCAACCTTCCTTCTTTGGATTTAGCCATACCCAGCAAAAATTGCTTTATGGAATATCCCAAGTTGGAAGAATCAAGTCCAACTTCCTTTACAGCTCATTCACAAAGACAAAGCAGAAGGCTGAAGCGGCCCCAAAGAACAAAGATTCCTTCTTGTTCTGCATGTTCACGCTGCTCAGAAGTATTATTGTGACACATTTGGTCTGTGCAGCCACCTCTTGATTTCCCCCAACATATATACAGCCACATGAAAATAACTGCAGCTCCAGGGGTTTGTATAAATATATCATATGGAAGCAACAATCCAAACTTTCTGCTGAAGGAACGCATCTGGTTCTTGATTTGCCTTTGCTGGGCTGCGTGCAAAAGTAGAATCAGAAGCATTCTAAGTGTATTCTCTCTGCATTCATTACGTGACTGAAAAGCAAAATGTGGTGGCACATAACCCTAACCCAAACCCATCATCACATTATCCAGATGATGCAGACTCAAGGGAATGAGAGGTTAGCAACTCTGAATGCTCAGACAGAAGGAAAAACTGAGAAAATAATCCAGACAGGCAGACATGTTTCCAAAAATCAGGTCATCGTGTTTCTTGTGGATCATAGACTCATAGAATGGCTTGGGTTGGAAGGGACCTCATCCCAAGGAATCAGAAGCAACACAGCACTTCAGAATTGATACATGGCATTTTCTGGGATATCCAGCCAGATAAACACGTACGTGACACAGCTCCAACAGCCCCAGCTGAAGGCTAACAGCTCAGGCTGGTCCTTTTCAAACAGATTCACAGATGTTCTCCCTCCAGCTGGTTAATTGGGTCATAGGATTACGAAATTAAGCTCTGTGGTCCTGCTGTGCTAATTAGAGCAGCTGTAGTGCATTATGCTTAGCTCTTCTGGCTGCGTTCCAGTTGACTCCACATGTCACTATGACACTGTGTTGGAAGGAACGCCTCTGATGGAGAAGTTCAGAAACCATTTTTTCCCCTCTGTTTCTGCTTGCTCTTTAGAGCAGCACTCTAAAAAAAAGAAATACAGGGAGCCACAAACAATAAGAAAAGTGGTTTTGATGTAAGAGCGTATAGAAAGATCATTAAGGTGTTGGAAGGGAACTGCAGCACATTGGAGGACAGGAGATCTGCTCTTGGGGGGCTGAGATGGTGCAGTGGTCAAAGGAGAACAGTGGAAAGGTCTAAAAGAGAGTTTAGTCATGGGGTTGGGTAGATTTCATAGTCATAGAATGGTTGAGTTGGAAGGGTCCTTAAAGATCATAGAACAATAGAATGGTTGGGTTGGAAGGGTCATTAAAGATCATAGAACAATAGAATGGTTGGGTTGGAAGGGTCCTTAAAGATCATAGAACAGTAGAATGGTTGGGTTGGAAGGGTCCTTAAAGATCATAGAACAATAGAATGGTTGGGTTGGGAAGGTCCTTACAAATCATAGAACAATAGAATGGTTGGGTTGGAAGGGTCCTTAAAGATCATAGAACAATAGAATGGTTGGGTTGGAAGGGTCCTTAAAGATCATAGAACAATAGAATGGTTGGGTTGGAAGGGTCCTTAAAGATCATCTAATTCCATCCCCCCCACCATGGGCAGTCAACTCAAGAAAAGGAGTGATGGTGGCTATGGAGAAAGGCAAGAAGAAGAAAAATCTGAACACAGAAGTGGTAAAGTTGGATGAGAATTAATTTCTTTTCACAGCAGAGAAGCTGCTGGTGGTGGTGATGGCAAAAGAAAGGGGAGAAGGTTGGAAGTAGTTAGGAAGTAGTGCTGATAGTGGAGCAGTGCCTAGCTCTGAGTTAACAATTGCTGAATCACAGCCTTGGGAGAATGAAAATAAATGAATAAAGGACTGTTTTCATCTGAACATCTTCTGAATGTAATTTCTTTTAAATATGAGCTGAGAAATGGGAGTGCTCCTCATGTGTGCTGTAGATGCGTGTCATTCAGTATGAGGTCTGGCACAATGATTACAACCATTTATTTGTCATGCATACATCAATTGCCCCATGAAACTATATTCTCCTTTCCACTATAAATGAAGCCCAGACAAGATGCCTTATTGTAAGGCACCCAACGTTCAGGAAGATTAATTCTGCCCTGCAATCAGCAGCAACCCACAGGCCTCATCTGCATTTGCTATAGATGCCAAATGATGGCACATTATTGATAATGCTCCATATTTACCCACCTTAATTAATGCTGTGGGCAGAAGCCCCAGCACTGGAGCTGTGACAGGTGACACAGAGACGTTGTTTGCTCTGTGGTTACTGCATGGCCCTGGACACAGCCTCTGTAGTGGCAGTGGTGGTGGAAAAGAAAAGGAATGGAATAGGAATTGAATGGAAATAGGAATAAAGTAGAAACAGGAATGGAATATGAATAGGAGTGGAATAGGAATGAAAAAGAAATATGAATAGGAATGGAATGGGAATAAAAATAGGGATGGAATAGGGATGAAATGAAGTAGGGATGGAATAGGATTGGAATGGGAATTGAATTGGGAATAGGAATGCAATGGAATAGAATGGGAGTAGAAATGGGAATAGGAATGGAATGGAACAGGAATGGAATGGGAATAGGAATGGAATGGAATAGGAATGGGAATAGAAATGGAACGGAACAGAATGGGAGTGGAATAGGAATGGAACGGAACAGAATGGGAGTGGAATAGGAATGGAATGGAATGGAATGGGAGTGGAAAAGGGATGGAATGGAATAGAATGGAATGGAATGGGAATGGGAATAGAAGTGGAATGGAACGGAATGGGAATGGAATGGAATGGAATGGGAGTGGAATAGGAACGGAATGGGAATGGGAATGGGAATGGTAATGGAATGGAATGGAATGGAATGGAATGGAATGAGAGTGGAATAGGAACGGAATGGGAATGGGAGTGGAATAGGAATGGAATGGAATGGAATGGAATGGAATGGAATGGAATGGAATGGAATGGAATGGAATGGGAATGGGAATGGGAATGGGAATAGAAATTGAATGGAATAGAATAGAATGGAAATTGGAATGGAATGGAACGGAAAGGAACGGAACAGAACAGAACAGAAAGAATAGAATAGAATAGAATAGAATAGAATAGAATAGAACAGAACAGAACAGAACAGAACAGAATAGGCATAGGAGTAGAGTAGTTCAGTTAGAAAAGATCTACAAAGATCACTGAGTTCAACTGCCTGACCATTTCAGACCTGATCAAAATCTAAAGCATACCACTGAGGGCATTAGCCAAACGTCTCTTGAACGCTGATGGGCATGAGGCATCAATCACCTCACTAGGAGGCTGTTTCAGTGTTTGATCATCCTCATGGTAAAGAAATCTCCCCACTTTTGGCCAGACGGCCATGCCTCCCAAATTCAGGTTCCTTCCTTCTGAACTGCTCTCCACCCGCTCCTCTCCATGTCTGGCATTGCTCTATCCCAGCTGCAGCACCTGGCATTGAACTTCTGTTGGTGATTACTCAACGTGGTGCCTACAGCTTGGCTGCAGGTACTGGGGGCAACATATCAGTTCCTCCCCACTGACACGTAGCCACGCTTCTTTCCCATATCCAGGAGGGGAGAAAAACCCTTGGGGCCAATTGTCTTTCTCATGAAAAGTTCTATCTTCCTTTGAACTTGTGCCAGGCTGGGAAACAGCTGCAATGTGGAATAAAAGGAGTTTAGCAAAACGCCAGCTCTGCATTTCTCATCCAGATCAAACAATTGAAGATGCGTGTTGTTTAGTGAGGTTTTATTAACTTCCAAACCGCCTAAGGGGGCTCAAATGATAAGAGCTGACTGGTTTTTGAACGTAGCAAGCTCTTTCTTCCATCTGGTGAAAGAAATGTAAGCAGGGCTGAGGTTTCTGATGGAACAAATTTTCTGAATACTTTAGTGGTTACAGAAATCAGAGTTTGAGATTCTTCACCATGCTGTTTATTTTATAGCAATAGCAATCATTCTTCGTACTTAATAAACACAATTAAATTGTCTCAAGTGGAGCTACCAAGGGTGGCCTGAAAAGAGGAAAATAAAGCATGGGAAAGGAAAAGCAGATAACTAAGTCTGTGGTAATGGTGAGCATTTCTAGATTGCTTTCTTCTTATGCCTTTCGCAATTCTGGGGTGGGAGACAACAAACCAACTCATCCATCGCTGCCATCTCCTCACTCTGCTATTGGAAAACAATTAGATTTGAACTTATTACCTGGGCATTTTCCAGGAAAAAGGCAGTATTGTCAGAAGTTGGCTCTACCGCCAATGGGGGAGTTGAGTTTGGACATGTCAGAAATGGCCACTCCACTCGTTGTTTCTTGTCTAAAGCTTCCTAACCTTCTGGCTCAGAAATGGCTGCACCTCAGCAACCAAAGGTTGCTAAAAGGAACTACGGGTAGGTATAAATATCAGTGCATTATTGAAAAAGAACCTTGATAATGTCCTTTTTGTGAAAAATCCCATGCGAAGGTAAACAGACAGCACTACAAGCAGAAGTCAAGAAACTGTGATGAAATACATATCTTCTTCATGAACTATGTTGGTAAAATGTGAAGAAAAGTTCAACTTTAAGAAGAGAATTGTTCACAGATGTTTTCCACAGGGAATCATCTGAAGCAAGCAGCTAGGAAAGGGAAGAGGATGTGAGTTTTGGAATGCTCCTCACTTAAACTGTATTAAACACGACAAGAAACTGTGCCCACAGCAGAAGATTCTGTAGGGTCTGAGTCTGAGACACTTCAGTGATGCTGATAGGAAAAGACATTCCCAACACGTCTTTGCTGTTTGCTTTTGCCTTTGTGCTATCACCTTGGTTGTGCAACTCAGCTGGCTATTACCAAGTTGGCTAGCCAAGTGCAGAGAACATGGAAAAAACCACATGCAGGTTTAAAACAAACAAAAAACAAAACTAAAACAAGCAAGCAAACGGGTCCATTCCAGTCCTATTCCATTGCAACCTTGTTATGTTCCATTCCTATTCATATTCCATTCCAATTCAACTGTCATTTGTATTCCTTTCCTATTCTATTCTGTTCTTATTCCATTCCTATTTCATTGCCTAAGGAATGATGTCAAAATATCCCAGAGCCTTTACCTCTGTCACAGCTAGTAGCACATCATGCTATCATATCCCTGCACTTCTTGACTGCAAAACAGAGATAACAAGGAAGTTTAGAGGCTGAGGAAAGGCATTCAGTGGATGTCTGTACTTCCAGATGGGATGCTTGGTCCATGTGCAACATCTCCATCCCTCTCCCCCTTTCACCTTCTACTCAATAAAGAAGAAACCTGGATGACCATCTGAGACAAGACACGTAATTTTTATCTAGCTGAGGTTGGGGGAGATTAATTCTAGCCTCAGATCTTAGTGTTTCAGCAAATACACTCAATGAGCAAATGTGAAACGCGACTTTGGAAGGAAAATATTTGGCTCATGAACAGCGTTAACCTGAGAATCAGCAGAAATCCCCTGCTCCCATCTACTCGCATAGCAGCAGGGCCCTAAGGGTTTGCTCACTCATCAATTTCAGCATTTGGCACCTGACTACTCCAAAAAGCACCTGCAATCATGCTCGTTAATGCCTTTATCTCTTGCCATTTTAATCTACTAAAGCAATATAGCAAACAAGAGAACGGGCAGATAAAGGGAGGGGAGCACTCAGGTGGTTTGGGCAGTTAACAGCTGAAGTAAACAGGAGCCAGTTTTGCAACTAGACCCAGAGTGTGTCCAAAGAACACAGTTGAGACTGAACCAACATTCAATTTGGCTAAGAAACCGTATTACTTTCCTTTCTCTTTTCCTTCCAATTTTCTTTACCTTTCCTTCTTCCTTTCCTTCCTCCTTTCCTTTCTTTCCATTTTCTTTTCCTTTCTCCTTCGCTTTCTCCTTTTCTCTTCCCTTTCTCCTTCTCTTCCCTTTCCTTTCTCCCTCTCTTTCTCCTTTCTTCTTTCCTCCTACTTCTCCTTCCCTTTCTCCTTTTTCCTTTCCTTTCTCCTTTTCTCTTCCCTTTCCTTTCTCCCTCTCTTTCTCCTTTCTTCTTTCCTCCTATTTCTCTTTCTCCTTCCCTTTCTCCTTTTTGTTTCCTTTCTCCTCCTTTTTTCTCCTTTCTTTCTCCTTTCCTTCCTCCTTTCCTTCTTCCTTTCCTTCCTCCTTTCCTTTCTTTCCATTTTCTTTTCCTTTCTCCTTCGCTTTCTCCTTTTCTTTTCCCTTTCCTTTCTCCCTCTCTTTCTCCTTTCTTCTTTCCTCCTACTTCTCCTTCCCTTTCTCCTTTTTCCTTTCCTTTCTCCTTTTCTCTTCCCTTTCCTTTCTCCCTCTCTTTCTCCTTTCTTCTTTCCTCCTATTTCTCTTTCTCCTTCCCTTTCTCCTTTTTGTTTCCTTTCTCCTCCTTTTTTCTCCTTTCTTTCTCCTTTCCTTCCTCCTTTCCTTTCTTTCCATTTTCTTTTCCTTTCTCCTTCCCTTTCTCCTTTTCTCTTCCCTTTCTCCTTCTCTTCCCTTTCCTTTCTCCCTCTCTTTCTCCTTTCTTCTTTCCTCCTACTTCTCCTTCCCTTTCTCCTTTTTCCTTTCCTTTCTCCTTTTCTCTTCCCTTTCCTTTCTCCCTCTCTTTCTCCTTTCTTCTTTCCTCCTATTTCTCTTTCTCCTTCCCTTTCTCCTTTTTGTTTCCTTTTTTCTCCTTTCTTTCTCCTTTCCTTCCTCCTTTCCTTCTTCCTTTCCTTCCTCCTTTCCTTTCTTTCCATTTTCTTTTCCTTTCTCCTTTCCCTTCTCCTTTTCTCCTTCCCTTTCTCCTTTCCCTTCTTTTCTCCTTCCCTTTCTCCTTTCTCCTTTCCTCCTATTTCTCTTTCTCCTTCCCTTTCTCCTTTCTCCTTTCCTCCTATTTCTCTTTCTCCTTCCCTTTCTCCTTTTTCCTTTCCTTTCTCCTTCTATTTCTCTTTCTCCTTCCCTTTCTTTTCCCTTTCCCCTTCCTTTTCCCCACCCATCTGTTGGAGTGGTGCTCCCCAGAAGTCAGTACTGGGGTCCATTCTATTTAATATCTTTATTGATGATCTGAATGATGGAATCGAGTACACCCCTCAGTAAGTTTGCAGACAACACCAAGTCGGGGGGAAGTGTTGATCTCCTGAGGGTAGGAAGGTCCTCCATAGGGACCAGGACATATTGGATTGATGGGCTGAGGTCAATGGGATGAAGTTCAACAAGATCAAGTGCTGGATCCTGTAGTTCGGTTACAATAACCCTTTCTGAGGGCATCTGGTGATTAAAATGTGCGTTTATTGCTTATTACGGGGCTCAGATTATTTATTTTTCTGCCAGTCGAGAAGATCAAACACCCCCACACAAAATGACGGAGCGGGCCCTTTAAGGCCAATTTCCCGCCCTCCTCAGCCCCGTCCAATCAGCTGCTGGCGGGGGGACGTGGCTCAGAGAGAAGGAAGGGACCTGCCTCTACAACTGAGGGTAGAAGCTTGAGTGACAGCTTTCTGACCAATCAGGCGGCATGCTGTCAGGCGGGAAGGCGGATCTTCCGGTGGAACCGCTGCGCCTTCCGGTAGGAACCGCAGCTCGAAGGGAGGAGGGCGAGTGCTGGCGACATGATTAAGAAGTTTGACAAAAAGGACGAGGAGTCCGGTCCGTTGCTGACGGCAGGGAGGGGGAAGGAGGAGGAGGCAGCGGGATGAGGGCTGGGCGGTGTTTTCCTGCGGGGAACGAATATTAGGAGGGCAGGGCGTGTGTGGCCTGAAACGGTGGTGAGGGGAGCGGGTAACGGCCTCTGAGGAACGGGGCTCGGCTTCATCGCTCTTGAGGAGCGGTGTTGGGACACTGGCCTTCCTCACACGGAGACTTTATGGTTTGGACAGCATTGGGAGCGCCCACGCTGAGTGCAGATGTGGTGAATGGGGCTGTAGGCTGAATGTTTTCACTCCACGAAGTCGTCTGGAAATTAAGTTTAGGTTGCACCGGACCCATTCTCTATTGAGGTCTTCTAACCCCCAGTTCAAGTTGCACGTGGTCACTGTGTTGAGTCTGTGCACTGTTAAGATCTTGCACTGAAAGCCTAGGCGGCCAAAAGTATCCTGGGCTGTGTCAATGGAGAGGGAGACAGCAGGGCAGGGACGGGACTGTTTTCCTCTGCTCTGGCCTTGTGAGGTCCCACCTGGAGTTCTGTGTCCATGTATGGGCCTAAGCATAAGGATGTGGGCCTTTTCAAATGGGTCCAATGGATGGCCATGAAGATGCTCAGAGGGCTGGAGCTCTTCTCCTACAGAGATAGGCTGAGGCAGCAGGGCTTTTTCAGCTTAGAGAATGGAATGCTCTAGGGAAATCTTGTGGCCTTCTGGTGCTTAAAGGGAATTCATAGGCAGGAGAGAAATCAACATTTGATGTATGTGGGTAGTGATAGGACAAAGAGTAACAGTTTCTAGACTTAAAAGGGGAGATTGTGTTGCCAGCAGGATCAGGGAAGTGGTTGTTCCCCTGTACTCAGCACTGGTGAGGCTGCACCTGCAAGAAAGACATTGAGGCCCTGGAGGGGGTTCGAAGAACGGCAACAAAGCTGGTGAGGGGTCTGGAACACAGGCCTTATGAGGAGCAGCTGAAGGAGCTGGGAATGTTCAGCCTGGAGAAGAGGAGGCTCAGGGGAGACCTCATTGCTCTCTATAGCTTCCTGAAGGGAGGCTGTAGTGAGCTGGGGGTCAGCCTCTTCTCTCATGTCATTAGTGATAGGACCAGAGGGAATGGCTTCAAGCTACGGCAGGGGAGATTCAGGCTGGACATCAGGAAATACTACTTCTCTGAAAGAGTGGTCAGGCAGTGCAATGGGCTGCCAAGGGAGGTGGTGGAGTCACCGACCCTAGAGGTGTTCAGGGAACATTTGGATGTTGTGTTGAGGGACATGGTGTAGCGAGAGCTATTGGTGATAGGTGGATGGTTGGACTGGGTGATACTGTGAATGTTTTTCAACTTTGGAGATTCTATTCTATGATTTAGTTTGGATGTCAAGGGAAATTTTTCACTGAGAGTGATGAGGTGCTTGCACAGGATGCCCAGAGAAGCTATGGGTGCCCCATCCCTGAAGGTGTTCAAGGCCAGTTTGGACGTGGACATGGGCAGCTTGATTTGGTGTCTGATTTAGTGGCTGGCAACCCTGCCTGTGGCAGAGGTTTGGAGCTAGATGATCTTTGAGGTCCCTTCCAACCCAAGCCATTCTGTGATTCCCAAGATGGGACTGATTGGATTGAGTTTTCTTTCATTCTGCTTGCAGTGTGAGAACTGAAGGATGAGTGAATGGAAAATGAAACATTACTGTTGGAGGAAAGGGCTCAGAAGTAGGGTTTGGAGGGATCTATGTGTCCATATCAGTGATTCTGAGAGGTATTTTCACCAGCAATGTGAATTAGAAGGTTTCTCTCTATGCTGCCAGCAGAGAAATGTCATCTCAAAGAAGTTAAATGTTTAGCACTCCTCAGAAATCTTAGAGAAGAACAGTATTTTACCTTCCTTATATTCCCTGAAACCAAAGGCTTCTCTGCTTTCTCTGAGACTCAAACTCAGTTTATTAGATGTCTAATATGTAGCTTATATATCTAATATATGAGATGGATAATGATTGATGTAGCTGGTTCCAAAATAGGGCAAAAGAGTTGAAATGTTCCTCTATAACAGGACAAGAGGTGGATTAGAGCTCGTAGAAAGACCCAGGGTAGAAGGAGCCATATGAATCTTCCATCTTCTCTTTCCTCTTTTAAAAAGAAATAAATGTGAGCAAAATTAACACCCTGTTTCCCCTTCTGAAATGTTTTTGAAGCCCTCTTGCAGATTTTGGTTGCTTTGGCTTTTTTTTTTTGGTATATAAAGGGGAGCATTAAGGCAACTTCACCAGTAAGTCATTTTCTTGTTGCTCGTTTTCCAGCTGTGTTGAAAGATGATCACCCCTTACATATACAACTTAATTATGTTCTCTGTTTTGATGAATGTATTTTCTTAACCATGAGGTCTCTCTTCTTCCTCAGGTAGTGGTTCCAATCCTTTCCAGAATTTGGAGAAGAGTGCTGTGCTTCAGGAGGTACGAATGGTTTTGAAGCATTAGCAGCTTGAGGAGGAGTTACAGTGCAGCTAGCAGGAGATGTGAACAATTAAATGTGGATAGCTAATTTAAAATCACACTGGGTGGATGTGAAAGTGCACACAGTGTTACTCAGTGATGGTTCTATGCATGGCAGTTTGATCTTTCTGAAGAACTGACCTGCCTGCTTTCATGTATTAAAAAGCTTCCTGCAGCTTGGTGTACCACCAAGTGGTGAGGTGAAAGCGTGGTTAAATAAACAAGGAATTTTTGGGGAGTGGCAAACAGCTGCAAAAAGGAGCCTCAGTTTTTCTGTTCTGTGCTGAATCATTAGGCAGCAGATGCTATGAAGGGAGCAGAGTTGAGATATTCTAGATCATACTTCTATTTTAAATTATATTGCCAGTACCAAACAGTAAACTGAATCACTGTGTCCAGTTCAGATTGTTGCCTATCCAGCTTGAACTGAATGCCAAGAGGATATTCCTTGGGATGCATTTTAGAATGAAAAAAGTTATGAGCTGCTGAGGTTGAGAACAAACTGCTTTCAAGGAGAAATTGTTGCTGTTGGGTTACGTTGTAAGAAGTATTTGTGCTGAGTTTGCAGGCACGGATCTTTAACGAGACTCCTATAAATCCACGAAGATGCCTGCACATACTTACCAAGATCCTTTACTTGCTGAACCAGGTAACTGTTGTTGTGTCTCATCACCCAGATTGCACGTTCATGAGGTGAATTTCTGATTACTTTCATTTTGGAAGAGGTTTTGTGCCTCCTGCAGTCAGATTCAGCACAACTATTGCCACAAATTGGGAACTCATGACGTAGCATTATGTTTCCCTTTCTGACTTTCCCTCTAAGGTGAGATATGCTTGTGTCCCTAAAGCTCTTCAGTCTTTTTCTGAGTGCCAAGTGAGAGCTGTTACTGCCCGTGTTCACTGAGGCATCATGTAATGAAGTCATATATATTCACCTGACTGAAATAGAGGTAAAATGAGAACAGAAGGCAGAGGGTGAGGGAGTGAAAGGTTCTTTTTGTTTGTGAAGAAGTTGGAAGCGTGGTAAGGAAGGAAGATTTACTGTAGGTTACTGTGGAATCAGGATTCCTGCATGCACTTGAGTCAGGGCAGTTTCTAACATAGTTACCATCAGCTGGGATGGCTCTGTGCTGTTCAGTGCTGATTGGCACAAGCCATCTCTAAGTACATCCTTCTTAACAAAACCAAAGCAATTGCTGACACTGTGACCTCAGAAGAGGGAACAGAGGCTACTTGGCAAACTGTTCCATCATTTTGGATGGCACTTTGATTGAGACCAAGTGTGTAACTGTGGAGACCTTGGTGTGTGTTCCCTGGGAAACACAAGGCAAGGATAGAACTGTCGTTCCCAAGAAGAAAAAGTCTTCGAAGAGAAGATTCTTGCTGTGTGAGTGGGGATTCTAAATAGAGGTTTACAAGTGGAGGCTAGTGGATAATTACAGTTCTCTCCTCTCTCATCTTATGTGCTATTTTCAGGGTGAACATTTTGGAACCACTGAAGCTACAGAAGCCTTTTTTGCAATGACCAGATTGTTTCAGTCTAATGATGTAAGTACCCAGTGGTTAATGATTTCTGTCTCCTTGGTTTTGGCTGGATTCACAGTAATTACAAAACAGTTCCAGGCTTTGGGAAGAGGGCGAGGCAAGCACTTCAGTGAGCAAGTTCAGTGAGCAAACCAGTTGCTGGAGGCAATTCCCCATTTGGAAACAAATGACTGAATAATAACATGCAGTTACTTCTGCAGGTTGGTTTTGGTGGTTTATTTATTTATTTTTTTCCTGAGCTGAATTCCTCTTGTGAAAAATATGAACAATCACTGAAAGCTTGGTATACAAATCAGTAGAATTCTATGAATGGTTCCTGCACTTGCGAATAATCCACACCTGCTTCGTTCTCTGAATAAAAATAACAACTTGTTTGTGAATTCAGATACTTCTGTTCACTTGAATGGCCTGGCCTGCTCTATTTGTGAATCAGTTTGCAGTAGAATCATAGAATGGTCTGGAAGGGACCACAGAGATCATCAAGCTTCAAACTCATCTGCCACAGGCAAGGTTGCCAAGTCCTAGATTGAGTGCTAGATCAGATTGCCCAGGGCCCTCCATCCAGCCTTCTCTTGAACACTTTCAGGAACAGAGCACCCACAGCCTCTCTGGGCAGCCTGTTCCAGCACCACACCACTTTCTCAGTGAAAAATTTCCCCCCTGACATCTAATGTAAATCTTTCCTCCTTCCGTTTAAAACCGTTCCCCCTTGTCCTGTCACTCTCAACTGTCTGGAAAGTTTCTTTCCTTTCTGTTTGTCATCTCCCTTTAAATACTGGAAGGCCATTCTTAGATCTTCCTGCAGCCTTCTCTTCTAGAGACTGAACAAGCTTGGGTGTTTGAGACTGTCTTTATAGGAGAGGTGCTCCAGCCCTCTGATTGTCTTCGTGGCCCTCCTCTGGACCCTCCTCCTGTGTTGGAAACCCCAGATGCACTGCTCCATATGGGGCTCACAGGGGCAAAGCAGAGTGGGATAATTATGTCCCTTGCCCTGCTGGCCACCTCTCTTCTGATGCAGTCCAAGAAGTGTTGGCTTTCTGGGCTGTAAGCATACACAATTGGCTAGTGTTCAATTTATCATCTGTTATCCCAGGTATTTATACAAACTTGGGGAAGATCTCCTCGAGAGCAGCCCTGAGGTGAAGGACTTCAGGGTCTTGGTGGATGAGAAGCTGGACATGAGCCAGCAGTGTGTGCTTGCAGCCCAGAAGGCCAACTGTGTTCTGGGCTGCATTAAAAAAGGAGGGGCCAGCAGGGAGAGGGAGGTGATCATCCCCCTCTACTCAGCTCTTGTGAGGCCCCATCTGCAGCACTGCGTCCAGGCCTGGGGCCCCCAGTGCAAGAAGGATGTGGAGCTCTTGGAGTGGGTCCAAAGAAGGGCCACTAAGATGATCAGGGGGCTGGAGCACCTCTGCTATGAGGAAAGGTTGAGGAAACTGGGCTTGTTTAGCTTGGAGAAGACTGTGGGAAGACCTCATTGTGGCCTTCCAGTACTTGAAAGGAGCACTTAAACAAGACAGGGAATGGCTGTTTGTGAGGATGGATAGTGATAGGACAAGGGGGAACGGTTTTAAACTGAGACAGGGGTGATTTAGATTGGATATTAGGAAGAAGTTTTTCATTCAGAGGGTGGTGAGGCACTGGAACAGTTGCCTAAGGAGGCTGTGGATGCCCCTGGATCCGTGGAGGCATTCAAGGCCAGGCTGGATGTGGCTCTGTGCAGCCTGGTGTGGTGGTTGGTGACCCTGCACACAGCAGGGGGGTTGAAACTGGATGATCATTGTGGTCCTTTTCAACCCAGGCCATTCTACAATTCAGTGACATCTCCCTTATCTCTCTTATTTGTTTTCTGATTTGTCTGAAAGCAAGAAAACTGTTGTCTGCTTACCAAACATGGTTTTACTTTCATACTTTGTATAGACACAGGGGGAAGAGTCCTGTGTCTTGTTTATTTTTGAAACTTCTAGGGAGTGTTCATTTGTTACTGCTTTTGAGTTTAATGATTTCCTGCAATGTTCTTTCACAGCAAACCCTTAGAAGAATGTGCTACCTTACTATCAAAGAGATGGCCAATATTTCTGAGGACGTCATCATTGTCACAAGCAGGTAGTACAACTTCAGGAAACACAGAATCAGAGCTCTGAAGCAAGTAGCTGCATTGAAACATGTTTGTTTTAACTGCTGGGCTTTTCTTTAATCCTGCTGAGTGAAGGAGCTAAATAAGCCAGGTCCATGGCAAAGCAATTTAATGGACAGTGTATTTTATAATGTTATGTATTTCTACAGACTTCTAATGTTACTAATTTTCAAATAGCTAATTGTTAAGACGTTGTTTCAAGCCATTCTGGATCCTTGCAGTTATGTGGTAACTGCTTGAACAGTAATTAAACGAGAGGAGCTGAATGTCACAAAGTGAGGCATTGAGATGCTCAGGGAGTGTTAACAGGCTCTCTTTGGTTATTTCAGCTTGACCAAAGACATGACAGGGAAGGAAGACTTATATCGAGGCCCAGCCATCAGAGCTCTCTGCAGGATCACTGATGTAAGTACAAATCGCAACACTTTTGTTTCAGAGATGACAAGTGTATTTAAAATCAAGTGTCTGTTCTGTAGCAGGGTGCATTCTTAGAATAGAAGGAGCTGCCACTGCTCTGAAGCCATCTACTGGACAAGGGGGAATGGTCTTAAACTGAGACAGGGGAGGTTTAGGCTGGATATTAGGAGAAGTTTTTCATTCAGAGGGTGGTGACACATTGGAACAGGTTGCCCAAGGAGGCTGTGGATGCCCCTGGATCCCTGGAGGCATTCAAGGCCAGGCTGGATGTGGCTCTGGGCAGCCTGGAGTGGTGGTTGGTGACCCTGCACACAGCAGGGGGATTAAATCATAGAATTGTAGAATCACAAGGTTGGAAAGGACCTGCAAGACCATCTAGTCCAACCATCCTCCCATCACCATTCCAACCACGAGCCACTAAACCATATCTCATAGCTCCTCATCCAGATGCCTCCTGAACACTGCCAGGGACGGCGACTCCACCACCTCCCTGGGCAGCCATTCCAGTGCCTGACCACTCTCTGAGAGAAGAAGTTTTTCCTCATGTCTGATCTTAGCCTCCCTTCAGGAAGTTATAGAGTGCAATGAGGTCTCCCCTGAGCCTCCTCTTCTCCAGACTGAACAATCCCAGCTCCCTCAGCCGCTCCTCATAAGGTTTGTGCTCCAGACCCCTCACCAGTTTTGTTGCCCTTCTCTGCACACGCTCCAGGATCTCAACATCTTTCCTGTAGTGAGGGGCCCAAAACTGAACACAACACTCGAGGGGCAGCCTCACCAGTGCTGAGTACAGGGGGATGATCACCTCCCTGCTCCTGCTGGCCACACTGTTTCTGATGCAGGCCAGGATGCCGTTGGCCCTCTTGGCCACCTGGGCACACTGTGGGCTCATGTTCAGCCGAGCATCAACCAACAGCCCCAGGTCCCTTTCCTCTTCACACTCATCCAGCCACTCATCCCCAAGCCTATAGCACTGCATGGGGTTACTGTGGCCAAAGTGCAGGACCTCATCCCATTCACCTCAGCCCAGTGATCAGCTGATCTAGATCCCCCTGAAGGGCCTCCCTGCCCTCAGGCAGATCAATGCTACCTCCCAACTTGCTGTCATCTGCAAACCTACTGAGGATGCACTCAATTCCTTCATGGACTCCATGATCACTGTGGTCCTTTTCAACCTGGGCCATTCTATGATTCTATGTCAGTGATGTGATAATTCTGTGGAGCTATAGCACTAAAACCATGCAGTTAAAAGGCAGGAGCTTTGGAGGTATGGTTTTTGGTCTAAGATCACTTTGCTGTGGACTTGGATTGTGTCACTGAGCCTTCAGGAGCTGGCACTTGCAGAAATAAGTGTTTTTAGTATCAGATGAAGTGGATTATATCCATTTTTTTGGGGTATGTTCTGCATATGTTTTTTATCTTAAAACTGCCTTTATGTTCTGCCTCTAGTGTTTGAGTATCAATACTTTCCTTCCCCTCCTTTTTCACAGGGTACAATGTTACAAGCTATTGAGAGATACATGAAGCAAGCCATTGTGGACAAAGTCCCCAGCGTGTCTAGTTCTGCACTGGTGTCTTCCTTAGTAAGTAAAGCAGCAGATCACTGTACATCTGTGCATTCTAGGAGGACAATCTGTGTTTCTAGGAGAAGTAGTCTGCTGTTTGTGTAGCAGTGGAATTTCCTGGGTCTCAAACAGTCTCTCTTCTCCATCTCCTTTAATATTCTCTCCCTTTTCAAGTACATTGTTTATAACAGCTGAAGTGCAAATTGTTCAGCATGTAGTTAGTATGGAACATTAATTTAACCAGTGAGGGGCTTGTCTTGGTTTTCAAAAGTGAAGTGCACTGATGGCCATGAAAATGCTTAACAGCTTGGTGAGTAAATAAGAACAACCTGTTCTGTGCTGGGAAAGAATGGGCGCTGGTGGTTCTGAACTGCAACAGAAAGTAAAAGCAGCTTGCTCTGTGCTGTGCAAATAAGAAATCAGTGGAATTGCTGCCCTGAATAGACTGCCATACAAGATTATTTTTGTTGGTACGTAGTAGAAGGGACAGCTGAAGACTTTCACTGTGTTTTCTCTCTCCACTGTTTAAGAGCAAAGGCTGGAAAATATCTTGCTTGTTTAATGTTTGTATTAAAGGGAGGAAGAACAAGTGAAAGGCTGAGACTGAGGTGCAAGAGAAGCAGTGGTTTATAAGGGCAGTGGGTAAAGAGGCTGGCCTCACTGATGGATCAAAGCAATACACTTCACAGTGCTGCTGATATTAGCTTGTTTGCAGTCTCAGTTTGTGGCTTCTTGCAGCATATGATGAAGATCAGTTATGATGTAGTCAAACGATGGATCAACGAAGCTCAGGAGGCAGCTTCCAGTGACAACATCATGGTACAGGTATGTGTCAGTGCTATTCTGTAAGTTCTTCAAACAACCTTGGGAAAAAAAAACATTAACATCAATTACTTATTATTATTATTTTTTTTAATGGTAATTTTGACTTGAAGGAAATGATTCCACAGCTTCAAAAATCACAAGTTTTCCCACAACCCCACTGCATGTTTATTAATTAAGAGATGGTGCTTTATTGCAATCCTCTGCCCTTTCCCCACAAGTCTTCTGGTGGCTGGAATGCCACTGTTTATTCCATATGTTCAGTGTTATGAGACAGAATGAGCACCAAATGTACGAAACCAGCTTTGTTGGTGCTTGGTCAGCAGCTTGGTTAAGCTTTATGTAATCTAGTCCTATGGCAAAAGAACCTTAGCAAGCAACTGGAAGTGTTCCTTTTTCTTCAGTTTGGACTTCTGTACTTTACAGTTTGTGCTGCTTATGGTTTGGACTTTCAATGTGTCAAGGATTTTCTAGTCAGCTGTGATTTCAAGGGGTATCTTGGAAGTTAAGCATGCTCTATAAAAGCAAGCTTTAGTGTGCATCACAGTTAAGTAAGCTGAAGAGTTCTGACATTTAATGGGGAGAAAAGAGAAGAAAGTAACTGAAGAGCTCTTTTTAGGCTTTCTCAATGGGAAGGCAGGAAAAAGAAATACTGCATATCTTTGCTGCTCATCAGGAAACTCAGATCATTTGAGATTAGAAGGAACTAACACTGGGAAACTGCAATTGTAAGATGCAGAAGAGGGTTAACAACCTGCCTTTTTCCAACTGCAGTGTGTGTTTAATGCCTTCATGTGTTCTTGTGCCTGGTTTTGGTTTCTTAGTACCATGCCTTGGGGCTGCTCTACCACCTCAGAAAAAATGACCGTCTCGCAGTTTCCAAGATGCTGAATAAGTTCACCAAGTCTGGCCTGAAATCCCAGTTTGCTTACTGCATGCTGATCAGGATTGCAAGCAAACTCTTGAAGGAATCTGAAGAGGGGTAAGAAAGAAGCAGCATGTGAATTACCAAATGTGCTTTGAGGTAGAAGTAGGCAGAGCTGATGCCTGGAGGTTTGTGTGGTAGTTGTGTGGTGAGGTTTGGGTTTTTCGGTTTGGGTTTGGCACCATACCAACAGAATTCAGTTGGCAGTGGGATGAAAACTGCTGAGCCATCTCAGGAGGGGAGGAGGCTGTTGTGCTTTTCTAGTTAGGTGCAGTTCAAACACAATATCTACCTGTATTACAGCCATACAGACAGAAGCCTCTATCCTAATCTGATCTCATGCTAGCAGAGATGTATGAGAAATTCATCTCCTGATGCAATTCTTTGACTGGTGAACTTTTTTGTTAGTGATGTGTAATACATAATTAACAAAGTATTTCTAGAACACAGGAGTTATGGCTTGTAGATGAGCTTAAGATGAATGGAATAGTAGGGGATTGGAGTTTTGTTGTTCAAGTACGAGTTGAGCAACGCAACAGAGCAAGAAACAAGAGAACCATGTGCTAACTGTGCCTTCTGTCATGTTCTCAACAACACCACGTTGGGATTTGTGTGTAGTACAGCATCACAGTGTGAAATTTCTTCTGTTTGTAGGCATGAAAGTCCACTGTTTGACTTCATTGAGAGCTGCCTGCGGAACAAGCACGAAATGGTTATTTATGAAGCTGCTTCTGCAATCATCCATTTGCCAAACTGCACAGCAAGGGAGCTGGCACCTGCTGTTTCAGGTTGGTTCAAGAGTCCTTTTTACCAACTTTCTTAGCTGTTAGAAAGGGTGGAAAAACACATTGGAGAGATGAGTACAGCTTAACTGAAGCACTGGAGTCAAAATGTAAATGCTCTGATTGTCAAGTTCAGGGCCTTCTGGATGGGAAGTGGTTTGATTCCTTCTTCTCCATTTCCTTCAGAGCTGTAGAGAGGGGGCAGCAGAGGTGCTATCAACAGAAAGAGGAGGTGGGAGGGAAAAGGTAGAGGACTTGATAGCACAGATGTGACACTTACTACTAGAAAACATCTTGTTATTGTTGTAAGGTGTAAAACTGAAGGCCGTGTTTAATCTGCTTTTGAAACTAGTGATAAATTACAAATAGAACTGCATGAATCTGCAGTTCAGATGCATGCCATCTGCAGTTGGATGGGAATACGTGAGACTTCCCTCTCCCATTTTTAGAAAGAGATTACATTTAATTTTCTGCAGCAGTGACTTCTGACTGTTTTGTTTGCCCCTCTCAATATCAGAGGGTTGGTACAAGGCAACTTCCTTTTCCACATCTGTTGTGGGCATGAGAGCTCTCACAAGGTGCCTAGAGCCAGGTTTTGTTTGACATCTCTCCTCTGTAGCATTTTGTCATGAGTTACTTCTCTTGATTCTTTATTTTCAGTGCTCCAGCTTTTCTGTAGTTCTCCCAAACCTGTCTTGAGATACGCAGCTGTACGGACCCTTAATAAAGTGAGTGCTTCAGGATCTTCTAAACAAGCACAAGAGCATCAGAGAAAGCCAGACTTTGGTGCCTGATGGTGTGTTGCCTAAAACAGAGCAACTGTTCATGTGATTACTGTACTCAGAAATACTCCTTGTTGGAGGATTGTCTTTTCCATGCCAGATATTCTGGTGTGACAGAAATCCTTTTCTGCATTCAAGCTGTATTTGCTCATTTCTGGACCACAAGGCTGTAGCTGGATAACTTGTGAGCTCTTCAACTATGTAAGAAGCAGAGCCTTGAATATTTAATTCTGTAAAAGGTATAAATAGAGTGTGTGGAGGAAATGACATTCTGATTCCAAAGCTACAGCAGTAGTAGAGCAAGACTTGGGTCAAGGCATGCTGTAGAGTTAGGGTAGTATGGTTAGGTGGTTGGATTCGATGATCTTTAAGGTCTTTTTCTCAACCTGAGTGATTCTGTGTGGCTGCCAAACCCTTACAGCTTTGAAATGGTTTCCTTTGCAGGTGGCCATGAAGCATCCATCTGCAGTCACTGCCTGCAACCTGGACCTGGAAAACCTCATCACCGACTCCAACCGCAGCATCGCTACCCTCGCCATCACCACCCTGCTGAAGACAGGGAGTGAGAGCAGCGTGGACAGGCTCATGAAACAGATCTCTTCCTTCGTGTCAGAAATATCAGATGAGTTTAAGGTGTGGCATTGGAGGCCTCTGCTCTTTCCAGCTGCAGGTTTTTCTCCCATTCTTGTTTTTATTAAGCTTTTCCCGTTTGTTAAACCCTCCAGTGATTTATTAGTAAGTCTGATAAAGGCAGCTTTATATTCAGAAGGTGTGCTTGTCTGTTTTCCAGCTGTCAAAATAGAAAAGAAGACTGTGGGGAGACCTCATTGTGGCCTTCCAGTACTTGAAAGGAGCACTTAAATAGGACAGGGAATGGCTGTTTTTGAGGATGGATAGTGATAGGACAAGGGGGAACGGTTTTAAACTGAGACAGGGGTGATTTAGATTGGATATTAGGAAGAAGTTTTTCACTCAGAGGGTGATGAGGCACTGGAACAGGCTGCCCAAGGAGGTTGTGGATGCCCCTGGATCCGTGGAGGCATTCAAGGCCAGGCTGGATGTGGCTCTGTGCAGCCTGGTGTGGTGGTTGGTGACCCTGCACACAGCAGGGGGGTTGAAACTGGATGATCATTGCGGTCCTTTCAGCTCAGGCCATTCTGTGATTCTATGATTCTGTGAAATACACTGTTTCATTTCCTCTCACCACTCCAAAAAAGGTGAAACAACATTTGGTAGATAACTGTCTCCTGTGCATTTTCCTAGAAAATTCTCTACTGTCTTCTGCTTGCCAATTTGGAGAGGGATTTTAACTGTTCTACTTGAGTCTGTATTGCTTCAGTCTGTAAAGTCACTGTAAAATCAGGTAATGACTTGGCTAGGGGTTGTTCATCTTACATTTCCCCCTCACACTGCAGAGTTGCCTTGAGGAGTATAACATGAGTACAGAAAGCTGATATCAGTGTGCAGAGGTCTTATCAAAACTTACTTCTTTTGCTTATTAAAAGCAGTAAGTTAGAAACTGCAAAGAGCTCTAGGGACAAAATATGACCTGTCAAGTTAGAATTAGATTAGGGTCATTAGAGGGCAGAGGGAGGAATGGGCCTTTGAATCCATTCCAGAATACAGCCTCCCTAGCAGAGCCAAGTCTTGCAGCATGTTGACGTGGAGTTGTTAATGCATTCCTGCTGAGAGTCCACAGCCAGATTTCATCCTCCTTGTACAAGAATGTAATCTGTCAAGGTGAAAGTTTGAGATGGTGAGAAGCCTGTGCCTTCACAGAAAGATAAATGTGTGACTAACATGCATCTGTGTTGTTTTGCAGGTGGTGGTAGTGCAGGCTATCAGTGCTTTGTGCCAGAAATACCCTCGGAAACACAGCGTCATGATGACTTTCCTCTCCAACATGCTCAGGGATGATGTATGTTTGAAACTTCCTTGGTGTAGTTCTTGGCAGGTAGCTCTGGTGGTGGGAAGGGTCTCTTGTTTTACATCACTGGCTGCATAGCAATGGCCTGAGTGATCACCAAAACCCTGTTTATTTTGTGGGTCAAACCTGTCTAAAAGATGCTTGTGAATCAGAGCTGGTACATTAAAAAAAAAGATCTGAAGAAATTCTAAGATTCTGTGCCTATATTGACCCATGGGAACTGGGAAGACCCTATGAGATTATCCAGCCTTCCTGCTCCCTTCTGTTAGTATAAATGTGTTATTTTTCCTTCATGGGAAGAAGTAATCGAAGCTTGAGGGGAGCTGTGCAGCTCTGTGGTCTGAGCTCTGCCTGCCTGGTGAGTGTTCTTGTTTTTCTCTTCCCAGGGAGGCTTTGAGTACAAGCGAGCCATTGTGGACTGTATAATTAGCATCATTGAGGAGAATCCTGAGAGTAAGGAATCTGGCTTGGCTCACCTCTGCGAGTTCATTGAAGACTGTGAGCACACTGTCCTTGCCACAAAGATCCTGCACCTGCTGGGAAAAGAGGGGCCCAGGACTCCATCCCCATCCAAGTACATCCGTTTTATATTCAACAGGGTGGTGCTGGAGAACGAGGCTGTGAGGGCTGGTAAGTTCTCCTCCAAAGCTCCATGGATTCGTGTCTCAGTTCTGTTGGAAATCTCAGGGCTGAAAATGAGTGTGGGAGGCAATGGTTATTCCAGAGGTATTAAGAAGTGCATCGCTTGTGAAAAGGACTTTAAGCTACCTGGAATGAGGTCATCTGGTGGAGAATTCTCTTGGAAAAAGGGTTGCAGGGCCGTTAAGGTGACCTTGGTCTGTAATCCCTAGCACTTAACTATTTCCTTCTGAAAATACTGGTGTGGTTTATATCATATAACATAATCACATAACATATAACTAAAGGGTTCATGGTATGAAAGTGACAACCTTAGCAATTGTGACTGCAGGAGAACAGTGCACACAGCACTGAATCATGCTGTGAAAATGTTTGCAGATAGCTTTAGCACCACTGACACCTCCCTTTTTTCTCTTCTAGCTGCTGTAAGTGCATTAGCAAAATTTGGTGCCCAAAATGAGAATCTTCTTCCAAGCATCTTGGTGCTTTTGCAGAGGTGGGTGGGTATGAGTGCTGTATGTGCTGAGAGCTGGTGACACTGGGCAGTCTGTTTCCATGAAGAAGCAAGTTAGACCAAACCAGAACTCCAAATGTGGAGGCTCTGCTGAGCAGAGGGTGTCTCTTTATGTCTGCAAGGAGCCCAGGAGTGCTGAAGGTGTCAGTGCAAGGTGTGGTTAGTCATCAATCATCTGACAATCTGATGTGAGAATGTTCCTTAGAGGGCAATAAGTCTACAGTGCCTCAGTAAGCATGCATACTTCTGCAGTCATCTGTAGTAAGAAGGCAGGTTTCCGTGCTACTCAGAAAGAGTAACTTGTGTGTGGCTGAGTAGTGATCTCAGCTGTTCCAGTTGCACAGATCTGCATCTCTTGCCTTCATGTTTGGTCTGTACCTTCCTGAGAGAGCTGACTGCTGCCCTCCTGTTCTCCACAACAGGTGTATGATGGACAGCGATGATGAGGTTCGGGACAGAGCAACGTTCTACTTGAATGTTCTTCAGCAGAGGCAGATAGCCCTGAATGCTGCCTATATTTTTAATGGTGAGTGATAGGGAGGATTCTGTGCACCCTTTGAAGGCTGAGCTGTTATTTAACTGCTGCTGTGACTACAAAACCTCTTTTGTAACTTGGGTCAGAATAACCAGAAGGAGCATAACTTCTAGCTCTGTCGCTTTGCTAGGCAATATTTATGACAACTGAGAATGGCATATTTAGCATAATATGGGAAAGGCTGTCTAGATAAACAGCAGGAAAGCTGGATGGGTGTTTTCATCATTGCTTCCTCTGCTTGGACCAAGTTTCTTAACCTTTGTTCTGTTTTCTCCATGAAAAAAAAACAAAGAGGTTGAAATATCTTGCTGTGACAGTTGGTTATAAAAATGTTTTATGGTCCTGTGGCTAAAAGGTCATGCAAGTGAAGTGTTTAAGGTTTAAGACTATTGCAATATGACTTCTCTCAAGTGATCTGCTTAGACTCCAGTACCCTTTGGAAAGGCAAATTTCTCTGTCATCTTCAGAGCAGCTTTTTTATTCTGCATAGGATCTTGATGTACTTCATGTGTGTGCATGTATGCAAGTGTGTGTGTTTATTAAGAAATTGAAGTACTTTTACCAGCTGTTTGTTAGCCCAAGTCTATCTAGCTGTGAGCTCTAGACTCCATACAGTTTTTCTCTGCAGTCTGATCCAATGGACAGGCTCCAGAGAAGAACTTTTTGAATAATTTGACTTGATCTCAAGAAGGATGTGGCTGAAACACTGGTAAGTTTTTTCAGACACTGATGCCTTGTTGCTTCTAGTGCAGTGGACAACACAAAACTGGCTGTGTTCATTTGTCAACCCTGTATCATAGTGCCTGTAGGTTTTTGACAGTTCCGCCTGTCAAACCTTCTGTCTGCTGTTCTGTGTCACAGGGCTGACTGTCTCTGTTCCTGGAATGGAGAAAGCCCTGCACCAATATACACTGGAGCCTTCTGACAAACCTTTCGATATGAAAACAGTTCCTCTGGCCACTGCACCCATCTTTGAACAGAAAGCAGGTAATAATGCTCAGGCTTTCTATAATCAGGTTCTAGGCAAGACTGTAAGCATTCAGGTTGCCATAATGGCACTTGGTGTCTGTGAACTGCTTGCTGTCCTGGTAGGATGAGGCCAAGACTGTGACTCAGCTGAAGGCTGAACCAAATCACTTCACTGGCTTCCTTTGATCTGCCATCTTGACCTTGCAAAACCTTTCTAGAAAATGTTGTGGGATTTTTTTTTTTCCCCCTTTCTACTTTTCTTATCTTTTAGATATGGGATTTCAAATTCCCTGGGTTGAATGTTCTCACATAAGCAGAGTAAAGAAGTTAATGACTTCTGAGAAATGACAGCTTGTCTTGAGTACTGCTGTGCTCATGTATCACAGCTGTGGTTGTGCTGCATACTGAAACTGGAGCAGTCATGCAGTCAGTGTAGTGAGCTTTTTGCTGGCTGTTCTAGATTACAGTGCACTTTCTTTATCAAATCTCTCCTTTCCATGCAATCCAATATTGCCCAGCAGAAGGGACTTTTAAATGCACATGTAACGAAGTGGCAGAAGGTGTGAAATGCTACAGGCTGATGAGTTTTTAGCAGAGACACAAAGGCATTGAGAAGTGCACAGTGGAGCTGACAGCACAATGTCTTTTCTTCTCACAGAGATTTCCCTAGTGACCAGCAAACCTGAAAAAGTTGCTCCTTCACGTCAGGATATATTCCAAGGTATGTGAGAGGATTCATGCTTGAAGTAGTGGGAGGATTGCTGCAGGTCAGGTGGGAGGAATGAACAAGGCTGTCACTGAGTGTCTGTTTCCTTTTCCTCTCTGTGCAGAGCAACTGGCAGCCATTCCAGAGTTCAAGAGCTTGGGGCCGTTATTCAAGTCTTCAGAACCAGTGCAGCTCACAGAAGCAGAAACAGAGTACTTTGTTCGTTGTATCAAACATGTGTTCACAAATCACATCGTTTTCCAGGTAAGGGTACCACATCTGGAGGTTGGTGTCCCTCCCTGTGGTGGGGGGGGGTTGGATCTTGATGGCCTTTCTATGATTCTAAGGGAAAATAAGCACTGCTGCCAGAGCATTGTAGCTAATTTGGGGGAAACTGCTGATTAGAAATGCTGTGTCTGCACTTCAGACCTTTTCATTCTATACTTCTGCAGTTTGATTGCACAAACACGTTAAATGATCAGCTGTTAGAAAGAGTCACTGTGCAGATGGAGCCATCGGATGCTTATGATGTGATCTGCTGCATCCCAGCACCCAGCCTGGCTTACAACCAGCCAGGCATGTGTTACACCCTCGTCCAGATGCCCCAGGATGACCCCACTGCAGGTATCAATCAGCTGTTGAACTGTTCAGGCTGTGGGATTTGAGCCCATCCTGAGATTCCAGTGCTGCTTTTCTCATCTGCCATACATGCTGGTTTTTGTGTAGGGTCTGTTTGTGCAAAATAGCACACGTGATTCTTTTTTTTTCATCATCATATTGGATGATTAAAAATGAGATGGTAATGAGGAACAGAATGCAGATGGTATGGGAAACTGAGTTTATTACCTTGAGTCGATGAAAGCACGGATGCTGGGGTAGTGTTTGGGAATAGAATCAGCAAAACAAAAATGCTAATAGAGGAAAATCAATGGGTAGATTTATTTCTTTCTAATTTGTTCACACTTCAAATAAGTTCAGTTGGATTTGAAGTTGATTTAACATGACTCAGCTTATCAGTGGATGTCTTGGTTAGCACTCTAAACCAGAGAAGATCAGAACTAGTTTGAATCCCTAAACTCTGTTTTTTGGATCATAGTCCACTTGTCAGGAACCCTTGCAGTGTTTGTCCTGGTGGCTGATGCAGACCAGGCCACAGTTCAGCACTCTGCAAGTTGGTGGAGTTGTGCTTGTCCCACTGTGGAATGCTCCCCCTCTGAGATCTTCCTTTGATCTTCATCTTGGAGTCTAGGGGAAATTTTTTAAGATGGAAAGCGTTTTGGCCACTGCCACGTCTCTGTCTTTTGGGGAAAAGCTGATGTATTTTCCTCCAAACTCCTTTTTGGGAAGCAAGGGCTCAAACAGAAGAAACTGCACCACTAACCTGTATGGACTTTTCCTTTCCTCCCCAGTTGCTTGTACTTTCAGTTGCACAATGAAGTTTACTGTCCGGGACTGTGACCCAAACACAGGAGTCCCAGATGAAGATGGCTATGATGATGAGTACGTGGTGAGTTCTGTCTTCTTGTCATGAATTCTGAGTACGTGGCCATTACACCCACAATTTTCTTTCAGATCTGAAGCCCATCAAAGAGAACACAGGGTGTACCTGAAACACTATTTCCAAAATCTCATAGCTCATGACTGCTTAGATCCTTACCCAAAACCATACTTCTGCCAAAAGTCAGTTTGGCTTTAGTGCCCTATGAAAACAGGATTTGAGGTAGCAGGTGTGAAGGAAGCAATAACTCTGACTCAAAAAGCAACTGCCCCATTTTCTGCTCTCCTTTGGTGCCACTGTTTCTTTTCTGTATATTTTTCTTCTAAGCTTTACAGATGGCCACCACAAATACTGATTTTTTTTTTCTTCTCTGCTTTTTTTAGTGTATTATTACGCATTTCTTCTGAAATTGAAGCCAGTCATGCCAGAGTTGTCTCATCAAAGTGCAGCTCTGCCTTTTCCTTTCTAAGAGTTGGATCCTTCTCGTAAGTGGCAGCTGAAAATCTCCCTTGCTTTTTTTTCTTTCTGTCAGTTGGAAGATTTGGAGGTGACGGTGTCTGACCATATTCAGAAGGTTTTGAAGCCCAACTTTGCAGCTGCGTGGGAAGAAGTGGGAGACGACTTTGAGAAAGAAGAAACCTTTGCACTGGGTTCAATCAAAACCCTCGACGGTAAGATGATTTGTCCTCCTTTATCACTGACCCATGCAGTAGTAATCCTGGTAAATCTTCCATTCTAAGAAGGTAGGTAGTGTGGGAGGAGGAGGATTTGCTGCCTTCCAGTGTCGTATCACGTCCCAGCAACAAAGCTTTGTGTTGCAGTGCTGGGACTGTCGTGAGTGGAAGCTTGGCAGTGCCTTTTTAGGCTGTTAAAGACAGCAGGAAGGACGTCACAAGTCAGTTCTCACAGAAAGCTTGGCACTGAACTGGAGATAACGTTCTTTTTCAATTTCTGAATGCAGAAGCTGTCAACAACATCATCAAGTTCTTGGGCATGCAGCCCTGTGAGCGATCAGATAAAGTGCCAGAGAACAAAAATTCTCACACGCTCTACTTAGCTGGTACGTATTCACACTGTTTTCATCCATGTTTCTCAGACAGATTTTTTACTAAATGATGGGAAATAGGCAAGGAGATTCTGCTCTTGTTCCTCTCTGTGGAGAGCTGTGAGTTTTGCATGCAGCTGGTGCTCATTTTGCAGCCTGCCACTGTGGGTGTACTCAGGCTAGGCCTTGTGTCTCAGCATGAAGGTATTCTGCATGTGGGGACAGCAGTGAATCCTTTGAAGAAGAACTTCCAGAAACACCTAACAAAATTCTTTGCCAAAAGTAGGTTTCTGGGACTGCTTTGTTTTCGAGTTCCTGAAAAAGCCTCATCCTAAAATGGCCTGTTGTGTCACATTTGGTGACTGTGGTTCAGGCTTATGCTTCTGGGCAGCTCCTGGAAGTTGAGACACTGGATTTTGCCTTCACGGCAGAATCTGGAGTACAAAGTACAAAGGCAGTATTGCCTTTGCCAACTGGAAGTGAGCTTTAGCTATTCCCTTCCTGGTTTTTGTCCATGTAAATCTGCCTGGCCCCCCAGCAACTCATGCTGTGTCTGGATGTCTGTTATTACCTTCAGTCTTGGCCTCAAGAGCTGAAGGAATTTAAAGTTTCGGTTTAATCCCCAGTCTCAGTGCAAATGGCCACAAGCTCAACGTGTCTTGTTGTTGTTTTTGCTCTTCAGGTGTATACAGAGGTGGTTGTGATGTGCTGGTAAGGTCCAGGCTTGCACTGGGAGATGGCGTGACCATGCAGGTGACAGTCAGAAGCAAGGAAGAAATGCCTGTAGATGTCATCCTGGCTTCTGTAGGCTGAGCGTTACAGCGCTTCAGCTGCGGTGGGAGCTTTGCAAACAGCAGCTGGATGTACACCAGATCAAGCTGTCTGTCTGTCCTTCTGCATGTTGTTTTTACTCCTCCATTTGGTAAATATTTTGTATGATGTTACAGTAGTGGCTGGCTGGTACTGAGCCTTTCCCTTGTCCTTTCCCTCAGCATCACTCGCTCATTCCTCTCTAACTTATTGTCTCTGGCCGCTGGCAGTAGAGCAGGGAAAATAAAAGATGTAGGTGGTAAGAAAAATGGAACTGGAATTTTGTCAAAACTGATTTTTATTAACAGAAAATAAACGCTGGTCCAAATGGTAGAATTCCTATGAATGACTGTTCAATAAAATAGAAAATTCTTCTTCTAATTCCGTCTGCTTCCAAGCCTTCAGTTCAAAAAATGAGCCCACAGGGGCTGTTCACTTAGCAGAAGCCCCTTATTCCTAAAGGGATGCTGTTAAATTCAAGTAGTTAAAAAAACAACAAAACCTTGCAGACTCTGCTAGCCCATAAATGTACAATTTTTAAAATAATTTTGTGTAAAATAGAGACCAAAAAACCCAATGTATATAGAGATTAAACTTCACCTATATTCCTTTTGCACTGTGGAATATCAATTCTCTGAACCTTATCAGATTGTACCAAACACCACTGCAGCTTTCTCCTGGGCTTCAAGCTGTGAAAAGTCCTGGAAATAAAGGGGGAAGGAGGGACCTTGTGCTGACTTCCATGTAAGAAGAGATTACCAAAGCCAAAATTAGGGTGCTTAGATGCCCCTTGACAGTTGCAAATACAGCGTAGCATCACTGTCTATACTTTGACGGTTTACAGATTCAAAGTCTTATATCTGGAGATAAAGCTCAAGGTCTCTTGAGCTGTAAACAGAGAGAACAGAGCTGCAGCAGCTCAGAAGGAGTTGATGAAGTTCAAATATGCATTCAGGAAGCCTGTTGGATCCTCCAGCTGGGGGTAGTGGCTGATGTGGTCATCCAGCACCGACACTGTGGACATGGGAAGCATTTTTCTGTTGGAAATGAATGGAGCAAGACTTAAGCACAGGAACTGCAGCAGGCACAGAAAGCCACCAGCTGATGAATGCCTTCTTTCACAGTTGGGATTCTCTCCATAACTTGGATTTTGGCATCAGAAACCCTCCAAGAGCTGCAGGTGACCCCTGTTCTATTTTCTGGAATTAACCACATCAGACAGTTAAGATTTATCATCACATGCACGATAGCTGTGACTAAGAATTGTGACTTTGATGCCTAAAACTGGGAAACAATTTCCAAACTACTGTCCAGCCTGACTGTGTAGATTGGAGGTGAAAAGGAAAACCAACCTATGGAAAGGGAACTGAGACAAAACCCCCCATATAACGAAACCCCAGCTGCATACTGCTGCTCTGTGTCTTACTTGTAAAGCTGGAGAAACTCTGGGTGTGGATTCACAGGGTCCAGGGGCCCGTAGATTAAATGCACTGCAAGAAAGAAGCACAAATTGAACTTCTGTATCCATGGACATCCTTAACCGAGCCAAGGAGGTGACCCAACTGAACCTGCACAGATCCAACTTGAGCCTCGTTATCCTCATCAGCATTGCAAGAAGCTCCTTGATGAATGGAAGGAAGCCAGCACCACGCTCCAGTGCCTCCAGGGATGGGAGCCTCACTCCAAATGGGGAAAGAAAAGAAAGTTCCTACTTACGTGGGACAGAGGTGGACATCAAAGCCCCGACCCAGCGGTCTCTGTGCTTCTTCCTCTGGTTTATGTACTGCAAAATACTGAAGAGAAGCCCATTGTTACACAGCTGATCACACCCCGCATCTTTTTTGGGGACAACAGTGATCCCAAAGCCCAACAGAAGCAGCTGGAGACTGAGGATCCTGCATCCTGACGCCTGGCTGAGCGCTGGCAACCTTGGAAAGCGCCAAACTCAAGAGCTCCCGCAGAAATCCCAGCGGCCCACCTGTCCACGACGAGATTGCCGTCGTTGGTCCTCACCGCCGTCCACATGTCCCAGTACTCTGCCTGCGAGGGCTGCGTGTATGGCCCAAAGACTGCTCCAAGCCTGAAAAGAATCCAGGGCGCAAAAAGGGTCGGCGCTCCCCCGTTATAGAATCATAGAATCATAGAATCACCAAGGTTGGAAAAGACCTAAAAGATCACCCAGTCCAACCGTTCACCCATTCCCAATAGCTCCCACTAAACCACGTCCCTCAACACAACATCCAGCCTTGCCTTGAACACCCCCAGGCTCGGTGACTCCACCACCTCCCTTGGCAGCCCATTCCAGTGCCTGGCCACCCTTTCTGAAAAGTAATACTTCCTCATGTCCAGCCTGAATCTCCCCTGCCATGGCTTGAAACCATTCCCTCTGGTCCTATCACTGATGACAGGAGAGAAGAGGCCGACCCCCAGCTCACCACAACCTCCCTTCAGGAAGCTATAGAGAGCAATGAGGTCTCCCCTGAGCTCCTCCAGGCTGAACATTCCCAGCTCCTTCAGCCTCTTCTCATCAGCCCTGTGTTCCAGACCCCTCACCAGCTTTGTTGCCCTCCTTTGAACACATTCCAGGGCCTCAATGTCTTTCTTGCAGTGAGGGGCCCAAAACTGGACACAGCACTCGAGGTGCGGCCTCACCAGTGCTGAATACAGGGGAACAACCACCTCTCTGCTCCTGCTTGCAACACTGTTTCTGATGCAAGCCAGGATGCCATTGGCCTTCTTGGCCACCTGGGCACACTGTCGGCTCATGTTCAGCCGAGCATCAATCAATACCCCCAGGTCCATTTCCTCTACGCAGTCCTCCAGCCACACCGCCCCAAGCCTGTAGCGTCGCCTGGGGTTGTGGCTGAAGTGCAGGACCCGGCATTTGGCCTTGTTGAAACTCATCCTATTGGCTTCAGCCCAGCTCTCCAGCCTGTCCAGATCCCTCTGTAGGGCCTCGCTACCCCCAGGCAGATCCACACTTCCAGCCAATTTGGTGTCATCTGCAAATTTACTGAGGGTGCACTCGATGCCCTCATCGAGGTCATCAATAAAGATATTGAGGAGGAGCTGTGGAGCACATGGGTGCCAGCAAACCCTACGACTCATCCCCCAAAGACGCTTCACATTCATCCCGAAGGCTTTTTGGAAATCAAAGAAATGAGCAACATCTGGTGACAATACAAACCTGATCCTATACCCCATAAAGGGTGGTTTAGAGGTTTTATTGCAATTCCATCCTCATAGGAGAGAAGGATTCCAGCAAAATAAACCACTTTTCCAACCTCGGTTTGATTATACAAATTCAGGAGCAAACCTTTGCTTGGACAGTGCCTGGGATTTATGTTTCTTTACCAAATACCCTTCTCCACATCCCCCACCCATGGATGGAACCCACCATCGCAGAGCCCAGCTCACCCTCTGGAGAAGAAGAAGAAGTTCATCAGCCTCGTGATGATGGGGGACAGCAAGCCCCCATCCTTGAGAACCTGGGGCAGAAACAAAAAGCAGGTGGCACCACTGCAGGGCACAGATGGGTGATTCTGGTGTGCTTTTCCCACAGGCTCACCTTCTGTATGAATCTGGGGTAGTACGTTTCGGGGAAAATTCCTGGAAGGATCACAGAGAACAGAGGTGTAATGCTGTAATAATTGTTTTGTTCTGCATTCCTCAGTCTTTCAGCAATCATAGTAAAAACCTGAGCCGAAGGACCTCTAAAATCTGACCCTACCACACATCCCAGTGTGCTGGGCAAACACCACCCATCCCGATGTGCTGGGCAAACCTCACCTCCGTTGGACAAGCAGAGGCTGTTGATCAGGATGCTGCCAGTTTTATTGTGCTCATACCTGGGAACAGAAGGGGAGATGGAGAAACACCCTCTGCAAGCTGGGGGGGCATCTCTAAGAAAGCCCTTCCAACCCAACATCCCACAATTCTACGACCTCTAACATCCTTTCCAACCCAACATCCCATGATTTCATGATCTCTAACATCCTTTCCAACCCAACATCCCACGATTCCATGATCTCTAACATCCTTTCCAACCCAACATCCCACGATTCTATGATCTCTAACATCCTTTCCAACCCAATATCCCACAATTCTATGATCTCTAACATCCTTTCCAACCCAACATCCCACGATTCCATGATCTCTAACATCCTTTCCAACCCAACATCCCACGATTCCATGATCTCTAACATCCTTTCCAACCCAACATCCCACGATTCTACGATGTCTAACGTCCCTTCCAACCCAACCTCCAACGACTCTACGGCCTCTAAGGTCCCTTCCAAAACAACCATTTGATTCTATGAACGTGGAGCAGCCAGCCCAGCAACCTGTGGAGCAGCTCCTGTGCAACCGTATCCCCGTAATCGTGGGACAGGAGGTTTATCCTCTGGTGGTGGAGGCCGAGGTGACGGACCAGCCGCTCGACGATGCTGGCTTGCTCAAAGATGGAGTAGTGATGGGGCCTCTGCCAAGGAAAGCAGAATCACCATGAGAGCATGTGAACCCACAGACACTTCAAAATAAAGGCCCTGATGAAGATGTCCCCGTAATCATTCTCCATCTGCCCTAGAGGACATCACACCCAAGAGAAGGTGGCGCATTGACCTAACCCATCTCTGCTATCAACCTTATTTATCCCTTCTGCTATTAGAATGTCTCATTCTTTTTTTAAGAACGGGGGGAAGAAATTGGGATGTGAAACCCAAATGAACACCAATTCCCAAACCCCCAGTAGCTCCTCTTTCCAGGCTTACGTACAGGCTTGTCGCTGAACCCGAACCCCACAAAATCCAGAGCAATCACCCGGTGGAAGCGTTGGGTCAGTCCTTCCCATATCTGCAAGGAAGAAAAAAATGTAGGAAAATGGGAGTTTTGCCAGGAGGGAGGAATCCCAGCGGGGTGTCCCCATGTTCTCACCTTGCTCCAATCATAGCTGGAGGTTGGGAAGCCATGCAGGAGGATGACAATGTCGGAGCTGCCCACAGCACCGGTGGAATCTGTGGAGGGAATGGAAGGACCTCAAGATGTGGCACCACCAAAACAAAAGGATTTTAGCCCAAATATCGCCCGCAACCCAATTTCCTGGTGGCCATGGGGGTGTCCTTACCTCTGTAGAAGATGCTTTGGTGTTTGTAGGTGAAGAAAGCTCCAGAGGCCTTCCAGGAGAGCAGCGCTGGGGAGAGCCGTGGGGGTGGGATGTGGAGGTACACGGCCAGGAGTGGGACGCTGAGCAGCCCCACCTGCACCCACCACTCCTTCATCCTGCAGGAGGTGGGATAGCTCGTCCCTATAACTTCATCCCCACAAATGGCCACCCACCCCATATCCCCCCATCCCTATAACCTCATGTCCCCATAACCTCACATCCCCATAACCACCCCCAAAATCCCCGTAACCTTGTATCCCCATAACCTCCCCCAAAGTCCCCGCAACCTCACATCCCCATAAACACCCCCAAAGTCCCTGTAATCTTGCATCCCCATAACCTCCCCCAAAGTCCCCATAACCTCACATCCCCATTACCTTCCTAAAGTCCCCATAACCCTCTCCCACGTCCTCCTTCCCATTCCCCATAACACTCCCCCATCTCCATTCCCCATGTCCCCATAACCATACCCCGTAACCCTCTCCACGTCCCCACAGCCCGCCCATTCCCATAACCCACCCCCAATCCCATAAAGCCCATAACCCTCCCTACGTCCCCATAACCCTTTCCATTCTCATAAACCATCCTCATCCCAATAACCACCCCCTTGTTCTCATAACTCCTCTATGTCCCTATGACCTCCCAGGCCTTATAACCTTACTCCCATAAACACCAGTTCCCTTCCCATAACCTCCTAATGTCCCCATAACCTCACATTCCCATAACCCTTTCCATGCCCATGCCCCCATAACCATTCCCTATGCTCTCAAAACGTATCTACATCCCTGCAACACCCCGTGTCCCCATAACCCTTCCCATATCCCCACAACACCCAACTCACAATCCTCCCCGTGGCTCCATAACCCACCCTGTGACCACACGACCCTCCCTGTGTCCCCATACCCTCCCCACAGCCCCCACCACCCCCCCTACGTCCCCATAACCCTCCCCACGTCCCCGCACACCTCACCCCTCCAAGCTCCACCTCTTCACCACTAAGCCCCGCCTGTTCCACGCGCAAGCCACGCCCCCCACATCTAGCCACGCCCCCTCCCCCACTCTCTCCATTCTCCTGATTGGCGGAGGCCACGCCCCTGGCGGCGGTGGGCGTGGCCTCAGGCCGGGCGCTCCCTCACCCGCTTTCAGGTGCGCGGCTCCCACGCCGCCATTCCATCTCGCGGGCAGGGCCTCCTGCGCATGCGCCTGTCCCTCAGCCTGGCCACTCCCTCCCCGAGCCCGGCGTCTCTCCGTTGCTTGGCAACGGCAGAACGCCGTCAGGTCGCCGAACGTTTCTACGCCTCCTCTGATTGGCTGAAAGGGGAACGGGCGGCCAATCGGGGCGGGGATTGTTGCGTGGTGGGGGCAGACAGAGCCGGACGGCGGGAGGCGGCGGAGCGTGTGAAGCGTGGTGAGACGATGTCGAGCAGGAGGAGCGTCGGTGACCCGGAGGTGGGCGGGAAGGGGACGGTACGGGCGAGGGAGGAACGTGGGGGGATGGCCAGAGGTAGAGGGGTGGGGGTCCCAGAGGGGGAGGCCTTGAAGTGAAGGCCGTGAGGGTAAAGGGTTGGGTGAACAGTGGGGGGGGGGGCTGAGAGGAGAGGAGAGGTTCTGTGTGGGGAATAATTAGGATTTGGGGGTGTGCTTGGAGTATGGGGGTGTGATGTAGGGCTGGGGGGGGGGGGGGTTATGGGGTGGGGGGGGGTGAAGTTGGGCTTGGGAGCCCTTTTGGTGCTTTGATGCCCTTTTGGTGCTTTGGTGCCCTTTTGCGAGCCTGGCTTGCCGACGGTCACAGGACGTTGCGGGGCTGTTCTCTGCTCTTTGTGCTCTTAGAGCCGTCCCCGTGCCCCCATCGTTTCCCCTTTCCTGCGTTGATTCCTCCCCTCTCATCCCACAGTACTTAACCAGGCGCATCCCTCAGAACCCCCGGTACCAACACATCAAAACCCGCCTCGATACCGGTGAGTGGCACCGTCAGCGGGCCTGGAAACTGCGCAGCAGAGGGGAGGGGAATAACAGGAATAGTTATGCTGAGCATCTCAGCTGCTTTACCCCAATCCTGTGCAGCAGGGTCAGATCTCACGTCGTAATTTGGATCCTTGTGATAGTTGCCTTGTTATTCATCAGTTAGGTTCTGATCTGTGCACTCCCACAGAAGTTACTGAGCTTGGAGTCGCTACGTGTTGGTCTTTCTTCTATAATATATGACAAAAGTATAATTCACAGTCATTATTTGCTCAGAAGGGTCCCTTTTGAGCTTTTTGTACAGTTAAAGTGATTGGATTTTACCTGTTTGCAGTGGTACCCCAAGGCAGTGTGGGGATAAGGACAGCGTAACCACAGCTGCAGGTGATGGCCTCATGAAGGCCATGGTGTTGTCCTCTGAAATCTCACCAGAACTGCTTTCTAGCAGAGAGGGATTGGTGTGGAGGTTGTATTTGGTGCCCCACGCTGAAAATCCCATAAAATAAAGCAGTTAAATGCATTCTGCAGAGGGATTTCCTTAGCGCTGCGAGTGCACACCGAAGATCTGAGCTCTTTTAGTTGTGACTATTGCCTGTGAGCTCCTGCATCCCCTACAGGGGCTTTTTACACCCTGCCTGTAGGTGCAGCAAAGCTTCAGCACGGCCATCCCTTCCTTCTGAAAGTTATTTAAGCCGTGATGAAAAGCACTGATTTGTAACAAGCGGTTTGGTTGCTGTTGTTGCAGGATGCAGTCTGACAAAATACATTGAGAAGTTGGAGGAAATCAAAAGAAGTGAGTACCTGGAGTGGGGCAGGATGTAACTGTGTGGGTTAGTTCCAAACCGAAGGAGCTCTGAGCAGCAGTGCTGAGCCCTCTTCTTGCTCAGAGATCTTCCTCTCTGGCAGTGCCTACAGGAAGAAACTCCATAAACACACAGCAGCAGCATAAAGAAATACCATGGTTCTCCTACTTTGCTTCTCTTGTGAGCACCTTCCACGTTTTCGTGCCTCTTGACTGCTTTTTTGGGGCTATAATTGGTGATTTAGGGTGGACCTAACAGCACTGAGGCTTTGGGCTGTTGGAAGCACAGCTGATCCCATCCTTTGCTCTGTGCTCCCACCGAAAAGGAGCTTGTTGAAATTCATGCTGATAAAGCTGAGCTTTTCCTGCTTTCTTTCCAGCCATTGTCAGCACTGTTTTCACGCAGAGCCAGCAAAGCTATTAAACCCCTGAGCCCCCACAATTAAAGAGGATTAATTAGGATTTTCAATCTTCGGTCTTGGTTCTTGGAGCAGCACAGTGAGGTGGCAGTGCTCAGTGTGTGAGGGAGGTCACTAACGTGGCACGTAAACGTGGTTGTGTTTGGCTTCATGCAAAAAGCCCCTTTGTTGCTGTTTGTTTGCCACAGATCTTCTGGGAAAGCCAAGAGAGAAACACCCTTATTTTCCAAAATCCTGTGTGGACAGACTAAGATTTCAGTCCCAAACACTGCGCTGCCATCGCTTTTATCAGCTCTGAGAATCTTGTTGTGTCAGTGTTGCTGGTTTTCAATCTCTCCTGTGAATCTGATTTCTCCTCGGGTAGAAATCCTTTTGTTTCTGGTCCTGGGCTCCGGCAGGAACTTTCCCATTGTGTTTACCCTGAATGGGCACCTTGTGTTCCCAGGCAGTTCAGAAACACCTCTCCCTTGATTTCTCATGGATAGATGACACCGTTTGGGTCTGACTCTGAATGTGTAGCACAGCGAGCTCTCTGTCTCTGTGTAACGTGAGAGAGTGGGGCTTTATGCCCCGAGCCTGCAGTGGAATCAAAAATAAGATAGCTGGGAGTGTGATCATTGTCCTTTGGAGCAGCGACTTGAGGAGAGACGCCACGTCTCTTCCCTTCTCTGTGCTCCAGCACTGGAGGAGCTTTTCCACACCCCGCAGAGCGTTTGCATCCCGAAGCACAATGTCAGAAAATCCAAACGGAGCTCCCAGGGCAGAACCAGGTACGTAGCATTGCTTTTGTGGGCAGGAGCAGCTCTTCTTCTGCGCTCTTTGGTGATGGCTGAGGTCCTTCTTCAGGCGTTCAGCTGTTTGTTCCAGGTCTGGCTTTGTGCTGGCGACTGTTGGGTGCTAAAGAGCTGGGCTATAAAAGCTTATTCTGGGGTAAAGATTCCTTAACTGAGACTGGCAGAAAGCCTCCAGTTTTGCACAGTGGTTGCAACTAAAGCACTGCTGTCACACACACGTGTGACACCGTAAGCTTTGCTGCTTTTAGTTCTCCTAAGCCAAAATCACTTCTTGTTCTTCTCATGACCTGGGTTTTGTGCTGGGCAGGTGCTGCCTGAGAGAGAATCACTGCTGTTGTCTCATAGTTACAGAGCTGATGCTTGAAACCAAAGAATCCTCCAGGAGCTCTGAGCATCTCTTTCAGCTCTTTGACTTTCTGAAACCTGTTGGTTTCTGTTTGCTGGCAATGAATCAGCCTGCTGCTGCAGGAAGGGGATGGGAATCTCACACAGAGTGCTCCCATAAGGGGAGCGTGGCAGTTGTTCCTCATACAGCAGTTACAGGGATGAGGATTGGAGCCCTCCTCCCCCATCTCCCTGCTGCTTATCGAGGGAAGTTCAGCAGATGGTGGGATTTAGAGCTGCTTAACTGGATTGGATGAAGGCTCTGTGCTGCATTATTAGCTCCTCTTTAGTCAGAGAGAAGCCACCCAGGTGTATCTCCAGCAGTTATTGAAGATACTGAAAAGAAAGCAAAGGATTTTACTTGTTTCCAAATGGGAATCTGTGATGTAAAGGGTAGAGCCTCACAAGCAAGGAGGAAGGGAAAGGAGGAGCCCTCAAAGCGCTCAGGCTTCCATCCCTGTCACCTCTGAGCTCCATCATCTCCGCTCTGCTTGCTTGCCAGTTGTTCCAATGGGGTTTTTCTCATCCTCTAAGCTTTGTCTTCAGGCTTAGGATTTAATTAGCCCCATCTCTCTGTGGCAATTATGTCTGCTTTGAGCTGGCATCTGCAGCAGTCTGTTCCGTTCCCTGCCTTACACCCCTTGTGTTGGTTGCTCACTTTGTGTTAAATTCCAGTTCCTGTGATTTATTGAGAAGACCTGGAGTGTCTCAAACAGTCAGATTGAAGCAGGCATTTAATGCTAGAGCTCAGTGTCTCCAAAAAAGCTTAGAGCATGGTGTAGCTCAGCCTCGTTCTGCAGGGATCTGCACAGTAACTGAGGCCATGCCTTGCCCTGCTATGTGCAAGAGCTGGGAATGGGTTTGAGATGTGTTGACTCTCTTCTGTTCTGTTGTTGAAGATTACAGGTACAGAAAGGACGAGCTGTTCAAAAGGCTGAAAGTGACAACTTTTGCCCAATTGGTAAGTGTGGATCTTCTGTCTCCTGCTCATTGTCCTTGCTTTACCCACAGCCTTCCTTGTGGTTACGTAGCCTCAGACAATGGGTAATTCTTTTCTCATGGGGCTCTTCTACAGCTTCTTTCCCTGCTTTGTCCTGAAGCAGAGTGTTCTTCCTTTTTGGTATGATTTTTGTTTAATAAATGGCTCTAGCACTGCGAATCTCTCTCAAATATACATCTATATTTGATCCCTAAGCCCAGTGGAAAGTATGCTGGGTTAAAGATACGTTGGCTTGAGGATTATTTTTCCTTAAGGTGATCCCTGCTGTCTTTCACTGATAGCTGTGTATGTGTATCAAGGCTTTGTGGCTTGCTTTTGTTCCCTGCAGGTCGTTCAGGTTGCTTCTCTGTCTGATGAAACCTTAGAAGTGACGAATGAGGAGATCCACAGACTGGAAGGTAACAATATTTATTGTGAGCACAAAGAAATGGAGCTGTAGATCGCTGTCATACCTTGAACTGCTCCCTAGCAGGCATAGCAAGCCCTTAACCAGGGGAAAATAACCCCACCTGCAGCCATTCTGCTCTGGGATGCATAACTCCTAAAGCAGAAATGCTCTAAAGAAGGAAAGTCATCACACTGACAAGTTTTGGTGCAGTAACTCTATATAACAAACAGCAAGAGTGAGATGAGCTGTCACATTTCTGCTCAATTCCTGAGAAGGAGATCTTCAGCTTTCAGAAATCGTGTGGCTCTCCCTCCTTTCTGATGTGGGGCTCTCAGTAAATCGTCCTTGTAAGAGAATGAGGATGTGGCTGTTGCTGAGATGCGCTTTCTTTCATAAAATAGAGCCTGGGATCAAAACCTGCTCATCCATTTCCTGCAACACTCTAATCTTTCTGCCCCGCTCTCTCCCCAGATGGCAATTCTGCTGCTTCAGATGCTGAGCTCACAGCGGGGACAAATGGCCAAGGGAGCCCCAATGGGACACCCCCCAGTCCTGTCCTGTTCATAAACAGCACCGGAGGTGGAGAATCGTATCGGTCCACGCTGCAGAGGTGCCTGCTAACAACACAAAACCACCTTTTTCTCGTGGCAGATAACTGTTTTCTTACCAGCTGTTAAAACATAAATGAGCTGTCAGGAAAACTGGGAGGGGGGAGAAAGCAGCTTCTCGTGGGTTAAGAGAAGTGTTCAGAGGGAGCGCTGGCAGCATAACGTCTGCGTTCCTCTTGCAGTCTGATCAGCGGTGTCGGCGAGTTGGATATAGAAAAGGACACTCATAAGAAAGCAGACACCCAGGCAAAGGATACTCCTTATCCTGACTGCCCCTTCCTGCTGTTGGATGTACGAGACCGCGATGCTTACGACCAGTGTCACATAATTGGAGGTGAGGAGCCTGGAATCCCAGCCTGCTGTCGGCTGAAGGCTTGCGTGTTGTTCTGGGGGGCTTTGCTTGGATGCTCTCTGCACTCATCCACGCATCCGTCCTCCCTGGCAAGGGATGAGGGAATGGGGCTGATGTTAATCCCTTATTCATCAAGTTTCCAATCTGGTTTTCGTATCTATTACTCTTACAACCCTGTGTCAGCTGTGTTGCAGGTTGTGATGTTGGTGTTCAGCCACCGTCTGATTTCTTTTTTTTCTTTCCTTCCTCTGCAGCTTATTCTTATCCTATTACAATGCTGTCTAGAGCCATGAATCCATATACAAACAGTATTCTGGAATATGTATCCTTTATGTATGTAGTGTGGAATCAACAGCAGTGAGAAAAACCAACTGATAACACGTTGGCAAAGGGCTTCTAAATCCAATTCCAAAAGCAATTCTTCTGACCAGGACAATGTTTAGCCACCAAAATCCTGGGATTCCAAGGAGGGCGGGAGGGAAACTCCTGTCTGCAGGCTTTGATTACCTGGTGGGGCTCTGCTGCAGCCTTCAGATGCTGAGTTCTAGTTCCTTAAAGCAGAAACCTCTTGTTTTCAGTGGGAGCTGTGTGAATCTGGTGTTTCCTGGGATTGGATTTGCCTTCATGCAGCCACAGTTGTATCCCTTGGGCAGCTGTTTCGCTGTTGCTCGATCACTGGGCTTCAAATCCAATCCTTTGGCTTCCTCCCAGCACCTTGATGAGGATTGTCTTTTCTCAGGAGGACAAAAAGAGGATTATTAGCTGGGATTAGGCTGATCATTTCCCAAGTTGTTAGTGTGGGAGGGCTGCAGGGGAGAGGGGAGGTTGTCAACAAATTGTTTCTGACTGGTAGTTGCTAACCAGTCTTTGGATCAGTGGTGAAATATATGCTCACAGAGGGGATCAGGCTGTGCCCTTCCAGTGCCTGGCAAGCTTCAGCTGCTGAGAAATCAGATTTAGAAACACTGAGGGGAAGGCTTTCCTACCCAATAGTTGGAAATCACACAGGGAGTTTATCTCCAGCTTCATTCTGAAACATATTAGGTCTCAATCAACAGTTGAACAGGATCATCTTGGAGTTCTCTTCCAACCCTGGTCTATGATTCTATGCTTTGAAGTCCCCTCAAACTGACAAATACACCCTTAGCTCTTCCACCCATCAGAAAAATGCCCATGGAAAGATTATAATTTTGTACGACGACGATGAACGGCTCGCCAGCCAGGCTGCCACCACCATGTGTGAGAGGGGCTTTGAGAACTTGTTCATGTTGTCTGGAGGTCAGTGGGGACGGGCAGGACAGCGGGGGGAGCGGGCTCAGTATATCCCAAATGGGCTCCATAGGACCCAAGTGGGCTCAGTGGGTTTGGGGTGAGCTGGAGGGTGGGAAAGGGAAGGTTGGATTCTGTCCTGTGATGGCAAAACCGCTGCTCCCACGTTGGATGGCGGTCATTAACAACACGTGGGCTGTACATCTCCAGGGCTGAAGGTGCTTGCACAGAAGGTCCCAGAAGGACTCGTCACTGGCTCGCTCCCCATCTCCTGCCAGGTGGCAGCTCCCCCAGGGTCTGCCCGAAGAAAGGCTGTTCCCAAAGTGCCACCCGCACGTGCTGAGAGCAAATGGAGGTACTCAGCAGAAGATCTGCAGAAGATTAAGTACTACCTCGAAGAGGAGCAGCTTCCTTCAGACACTGCCAGTAAGAATCCAAGACAGATGCCACGCAGCTTTCTCCTGCTTTGCTGTATTCTTGCAGTGAGATGGCTGGGAAAGGGGAGAGGTTGATTTCCAAACTGTGCTGTTCCCAAAGAACTGGAATCTTGTATGGCTGCACGATCCTGGTTCTGCTGGGGCAGGCATGCACCGTGCTGCCCGCTGTTTTTGAATGCCTGTAGGTTTTCTTGGTGGTGAGCTGGTTTGCAAGTTCTTAAGAACAAAAAAAAAGTCTGATTGAAACTGTCCAGGAATTACTGGAGAGTCTATAAGATTAGAGTCAGGACAGTGACGAGGGGCAGCAAACCATTGGTACGTCATCGTTCTCCATCCCTCAGCTTCAACTTGTGTTTCCAATCCTTCTCCTTCAGGTCGCCTTAGCCGTGGCTCTTCAGGACGTGATTCCAAAGCAACAACAGCACGGAGCAGCCCCAGCCTCCCCAGCACGGCAGGATCCCGCGTGCTCAGCAGGAGCAGCTTCCAGAACAGGCCGTGGAAATAAGCAGCCGTCTCTCCTTCCACTGAATAAATGAGAGTCCAGGTTCTGGGAACGCTGAGCAGTGCAGCCCTGTTTGTCATTTTAGGAATCCGCTGTGGAAAGCGGTGGTGATGTATGAAATGGCAGCTTGGATAAGGCTGGGGAGATGGAAGGGTTGGTGTGACGTCTTGTAGGAGCAGCATCACGTTGGCAAAGTGACCTTCAGGACAGGGGAGGGGGGAAAACTGGTAGTGAAGCACGTGACCAAGTAGCAATGGATCTGTAAGACCTGCAGCTCAGACTGAGGAATTGTGTCTGGAGCAAACGTTCCTCTGTGCCCGGCTCAAAGCTGCAGGCTCTGCGCTAACGGTGAAAGGAAACGGGTCAGAAAATTGTGAGCAGGAACCGTGGTGTTTTGTGGCAGGGATGGACATTGAGCAAATTGCCAAAATGGTGGAGAGGATTCCATCACTCTCTTGTGTTTATTTATTAAGTGTTTGTAATAAAGATGTTTTGGGAAATAACGACCGGCGTGGCGCAGAGGCGTGATAGCTGTCTTTAATTATGGATGATTTATGAGATGGCTCTGTTTTTCTGGAGGTGAGTCAGAGGGATTGAAGTTTATTCCTATGTGTACCCTTCCCAACGTGTTTTGGAGTGGGTTTGTTTGAGGGTGGCTGAAGGAGGGGATATCTTCTTCTCTCCTTTCATCAGAGTCCTGAAAATAACCCTAAAAGTGAATCTGGTAACTGAACAGGATGTGGAGATTTCATGAAAGCTTTCATCTCATCAGTGCTCGCACTGTGCCAATGCTGGCTGGAGTATCTGAGCTACTCTGAAATTCAGTCAGTGACAAAGCAGAGGCAGGGTGTGGAAATCACAACCAGCTTTACCTACGTTGTATCCCTGTGAGAGAAAGGAAGAGGTGTAATGAGCAGCTTTTGTGCCTTCTGGACTGCTCTGTTCAGCCACTCGTAGTATCAGATACGGGAGGAGGAGCACCAAGCTTAGCCCCGAGTCTTACATCAGAAATGCTCACTGCAGTGATGTTTCTGCAGCCAACAACTGGAAAGCTCATCCTGATCACCTCCTGGCCTGCACCTCCAGAGGGAGCGTGTAAGGATGTACTGAAGTGTGCAGTGCAAGGCCTTGTCAGGTATTGACACACAAATAAAAAGTACAGCAGGGCTGTGTCTTATTTCTGTCCATTGGCATGAAGATGGAAAGTGGGATATCCGCCTTGGGTAGGACATGGAAATGAACACTGGGATTTGATGGGGCTGCCTCCCATGCGTATTTCAATCTCCATGTCCTGAGCTGTCTGCCTCTTTCTGTTCTGTATGGTACCTCCACTTCCATGTCCCTGTGAAATAAAAGTATTGAACCAACTGCCATCTCCAGCTGGCTTCAGATGGTGGCTTGCCTGGTTTGGTTGGCTGTTCAGTACCATTTCTAGGGCAATAAGTGAAGCTGAGTGTGAACATGAGAGCACCAGGAGATTATTTATGTTCCTCCTGGTCCAGCAGTGTGGAGGTAGAGGAATTATTTCACCCTGATGAGCACAAGGAGGTGATGGTGTTACTGGTGCATCCAGCTGAAAATGATGAGAGTGAGAGTTGTGTGTGCTGTCTTAAATCAAATCCTGATTTTGTTGTCCAGCGGTTCGAGAAGGAGCTGAAAACCTGCTTTGATCTGCATGAAAACCTTCGAAAATGGGGGGAGAAAACTGTGCTGTTTAAGATCCTTCAAATCGAGGGCAACAAATGCACTCTCCGATGACCTTGATGAGTTTCTGTGGATAGTTGGGTTTTGGTGGGTTTTTTGTTTGTTTGTTTGTTTGTTTGTTTGTTTGACATTTGACTTGGTATTGTTTGGAAAGAAAGAATAAACTCAGTAGAGTCTGGAAGTTTCAATAGGTCAACGCACACTATGTTGGCTATCAACTGGATCGCTTTGTTGTGTTTGGAAGGAGGGAAACACCACCCAAACCATCCTCTTTAAATTTTTTTTTCTCACTTATTTATTGCATTCTTCTCCCCAGTCAACTCGACCACCACTCAGCTCCAGATCCTGCTCAGTAGAGGTGATTCCGTGCGTGTGCCATGATGACCTCCAGAGCTTTCCATGTCTCCTGGGCAGTGGGGACAATCTGGCTGGCAGGCAGCAGGAACCCGTAGCGTCCCGTGTCCCGGAGCTCGAAGGTGAAGGAGTACTTAATGCCTTGATTGTAGGTCCAGTCGATGGTTCCTCCGCTTGCTTGATCTTGGTGAGGAAAGAGATGAACTTTGCTCGCTCTGCGACTCGTGGCAGGACATGAGGAGGAGTGATTTTGGTTTCACTGGGAGGAGAACAACCTCCGTTACTTACAGATGGTGGTGATGATGCTGCCATACTTGTAATTCGTGCCGTACAGAGAGGACAGAGCTTCCACAGCTTCCTTTGCGACCTGGTGCTGGGGGAAAGACACACAAATGTGATTTGGGGTAGGGGAAAGTCTACGGTTGAATGGAGAGGAAAAAAAAAAAAAGGCTTTGACACTCATCCTACTGTCAAAAAACAGTAGGCAACACTCAGTAGTGCTGGCCTCAAGGAGTCCCTATGGACCCTATGGGGTCTTCTTTCCTGCTTGCATGGGGTACAATGTGGCATTTCACAGTGTCCCCTAAATAGGCCCTACCAGTTCTTCCTTGTCAGGCACAGCAGTGGTGGTGTAGCCATAGGGGTAGAGCAGAAGCTGGGAGTAGCTGTGGATGGAGATGAAAGCTTTGATGTTCCCATGGTCCTTCACAAAGTCCACGATGGCCTTCACCTCTGGCTCCGAGTTGGCGTAGGGCCCACGGTACGTCTCTGAGCAGGAGTTGCCGCTGGCCCCAGAGCCTGGGGAGAAGAGAATGGTGAAAATATGGCATTTGTTGGCATCTAGGTGGCTCAGAGAGTCACAAGAGGTCAAGGAAGAATGCTTCTGGGGCTCCACGTAAACATTGTGTGATGGTTTCCAATGGTGGTCTCTACCATATTGGTCACTAGGGGACATCAAAGACCTGATGGAACCAAAACCCACGTCTTAGCCCAAAAGTCCATCCCTTCCTTGAGGACACAAAAGACCTGATGGAATGCAAATCCATGCCTTGAACCCAAAGCCCATCCCTTTCCTGGGGCCACCAGTGGATCTCTCTGAGCCAGAAACATCATCAGAGCCTTCACCTGGAGGGCAGAACACAATCTGTCAGGTGAAAGGGAGAGTTCTGACCTCCAAATCCTGCGTCCCAGTTGCGGTTGGGGTCAACGCCAACGCAGAGAGATCCAGAATGCTTGGACCTGGTCTTGCGCCACATACGATTCTGGAAGGGAAGAACCAACTCAACCAGAATCCAGGGCTGGAGCATCTCCAGCCTCAAGCAGAGAAGCAAAAACATTTCGGGGGACACGGATGGGTCATGGATGTCCCCTTTTTAACTGACAGACATGTGGATAGAGAGGCTTTGAGCTCTCGGGGGCTGTGCAGTGCCCACATCCAGCTCCCCAGCTCCAACCAACAGAGATGAGATGAATGCCAGCACCGTACCGAGGTGTGGGTGAAGACAAAGCCGTCAGGGTTGGTGACAATCTCCAGGAAGATGTCCATCTGGTCCAGGATGTTGGCCAGACCTTCATCTTGCTCTTCAACAATCTAGAGAGGATGGTGATTTGGGGCTGGCTGGAGCACCATTGGGGTGATCACACTGTGCTCAAGGTGTCTACAGGACCTTGTAGGCTTTGGAGATGTAAGATCTGCCCATACCTTCTTGGCAAACCAAACGCCGCTTGCTTGTGTCACCCATTCACGGGAGTGGATGCCAGTGTCAATCCAAATGGCCGGGCGATTCGTGCCACCTTTACTGAACTGGAATTGCAAAAATGGGGCAATTGGGACCGCAGGAGGACCAACCCATGAACCTGATCACTTCAAAGGCCCCAAATCCCATACCTTCAACACATAGATGGGGCGGTTCTCTGTTGTGTGGCCAATCTCCAGCTTGCTGACCAGGTTTGGGTTTTCAGCCACCAGTAGGTCCATGAAGGCATAGATCTGGTTTTGGGAGAGGGACGTAGGGGATCATGAATGTGTAGATGAATTAGTAGGAGTGGTTCTTGGGGACATAGTTTAGTGGGCACTATTGGTGGTAGGTGGATGGTTGGACTTGGTGGTCTGAGAGGTCTTTCCCAACTTTAACTGTTCTATGATTTTATTTAAGGACATAGTTTAGTGGGCATGGTGCTGATTGATTGATGGTTGGACTGGATGATCTTAAATGTCTTTTCTAACCTTAATGAATCTATGACTCTATGAATGGCTCATTAATTCCTTAATTTAGAACAAACCCCTTTGCAAAAGCAATTCCAAAATGTGGGGTTTTTTTCCCCCCAAAGTGCCCCAAATCTTGAGCTTCCCCCATGCAGAATATCACCTCGTCCAGGGTGTGATAGCTGGTGTAATCGAAGGTACTGGTGGAGAATGGCATGAAACGGCGGCGACGAAGCATCTGCATCTGTTCAAGGTCCACCAGCGCCTGTGGGATGTGGGGCAAGATGAAACCTCGTCCCTCACCAGCCCGTGACTCCCACCCACCACTCACACCAGCACCACCGACCTGCACGTCCTCAATCATGATGGAGTAGGGGACACCGTTGGCCTCCAGGTGGGCTTTGACAGGCTGCAGGCTGCGGAAGGGCACGCGGATGTCAATCGGGTTCCCAAGGCCACGGGGTGAAAGCCAGAAATCCAGCTGGATTGGGGAGAAAATGGGATGAGGGTCAGATCCTGCCTTAGACTGTGCCTCCGCCTCCCCCTTCTGTTTTTCTCTACGTAGCACACCATGGGTTATCTTCTCCACCTCTACTACACTATGGGACATCATCTTCCTACCCCACCATGGGACATCATCCTCTCCAGCAATAGGAAATCGTTCCACCAGCTGCTCCTCTACGAGACATCATTCCTCATACCCTACTACGGGATATCATCTTCTCTCAAGTCCACTAAGGACAATCATCCCCCCTTTATCCCACTATGGGACATCATACCCCTTATCTCACAGTGGATCTCCCCATATGAGACATCATCACCACCATGGGACACGGTTCTCCCCCAACCCCAGCAATGGGACATCCCTGCTCTGCACCATAGCTCAGGGGTGCAAAGTAGAAGACTGGGAAGAGGTCCCTAAAAGCTCCCCCTCTCTCCTGTCCCATACCTGCAGGTGCTCCAGCTCCTGCAGCTCCTGCACCTTCTGCAACTCGGCATCGCTGCTGGGGACAATGCGTAGCACCTGGTGCCTGTGGGGTCAGAGGGTGTTGTGGGGTTCAGCACAGCCATCACGCCATCCATCCCACACACTGCTGTCCTTGTCAAATAGGGGCTGAACCAACTGCTGTCCCCCATCCCAGTCAGCACCCCCATCCCAGCCAATGTCCCCAACTAACCCATTCCAGTCAATATCCCAGCCACCTCCACTGTCCAGACCCACCTACCCGACAAAATTCTCAGGGGTGGCAGCAGCCACTGCCCCCAGGGCAGCCAGCAACAGGAGTGCCCTCATTTCCAGCCGAGTGAGTATGTCCCAGGTCCTCACAGCACCTCGGGACTTCTTAAATCCTAGTGATCTCCAGCCCGGCCCCCTCCACCTGCCCAAATTCCCAGGGCCATGGAAAGGCTCCGGACGGTGTGGTCAAGGTTGAGTGAAACCTGTTCTGGGAGCTGGAAACCGGATGGAGCCGTCGGTGACTCAAGTGGGCAGGACATGGGAAGGTAACAGCAGGTGCTGGATCCCAAATCCCACCGCCCGCAGAGGAGGAGAAAAAGGGTAATGTTGGGCTGAGCAAGGTGCAAGGTGTTGGTTTTCTCATGATCCAAACCGCACTGTTTGCTTGGGGGGGTGGGAATTGGATGAAAGTTTAGCGCAGGTGCAGGTTGTCTCAGCTGGGAAAAATAATACAGCCAATTCTTAGAAGCCCTTGGCACACAAAGATTGCCCCTTTTGTCCCCAACCCAAAGAAAAGGGAAGGGACACTGGAGCTGCCCCAAAAGCAATAAATTTGGGGTTGGCCATCCACGCTCTCCAATGTCCTTTGGGGACAGGCAGAGAGCAGGGATGGGAATGTGTAAGACCAAAACAAAAATGGGAGAATAATAATCATAAATTCCTAAAAACAGATTCCTAAATCTTTTTTTTTTTTTTTTTTTTTTTTTTTTCCCCCACCATTTCTCAGCCATATGGTCTGGTTTTCATGTGGTTCTATATGGAGCCAAGACTCTATAATCCTTATGGAACATTTCCAACTCGGGACATTCTGTGATTCAATGGACTCAGTGATCCTTATGGGTCCTTTCCATATGGGGTATTCTATGGGTTTTTGAAACCTACCATGAAAAACCAAAGATCTAGGCTTAAACCACATAGAATTTATGGGATTTTTTTTTTTTTTTTATTGAGTTGTATGGTAGGGTAGGACCAATGGGGTTCACCTCCCCATTTACAACAGTGGGCTTAGTATGGGTGCTGCTGGATGTGGACCAAGATGTCCAGCAGTGCCGGCCATGTCTCGGTGGCGGTGGGGATGATCTGACTGCTGGGCAAGAGGAAACCATAGCGCCCCGTATCCCTCAGCTCAAAGGTATAGGAATATTTCACCCCATTCTCATAAGCCCAGTCGACGGTGGTGCCGGCTGCCAGGTCTGTAGGGAGAGGAAGGAAGACGAGACCCCAGCACTGAGCGCTGGCCATGCTGTAGGGTTGGTCAAGATGTTTAGGGGTAGGGATGCTTACAGATGGTGTCTGCAATGCTGCCATAGGTGTATTCTGTCCCGTACACCGCTGCCAGGTCGTTCACTGCCTTTTCAGCCAACGCGTTCTGCAAAGGAGATGCCCAAAACAGTGAGATCCAGCAGACTCAACATCTCCCAAGGCAGTAGAGACCTCAGGGCACCGGACCTCAGAATCCACCATCTTTTCCTACCCATCTACTTTTGCTTTTCTCCAAAACACCCTTAATTTTTGTCAGAAAGAGGCACATCTCTCAACTACTCTCCTCAAAAGACCTGGAAGATGGTGGATTCAACACGCATGGCTGCATCTAACAGGAGGAACACTGGGGTCCCAGCGTAGTCTGACCTGACTTTTCATAGGATGGTAGAATTATCAAGATTGATAATCATAGAATCATAGAATCACCAAGATTGGAAAAGACCTAAAAGATCACCCAGTCCAACCGTTCACCCATTCCCAATAGCTCCCACTGAACCACGTCCCTCAACACAACATCCAGCCTTGCCTTGAACACCCCCAGGCTCAGTGACTCCACCACCTCCCTTGGCAGCCCATTCCAGTGCCTGACCACCCTTGCTGAAAAGTAATACTTCCTCATGTCCAGCCTGAATCTCCCCTGCCGTAGCTTGAAGCCATTCCCTCTGGTCCTATCACTGATGACACGAGAGAAGAGGCCGACCCCCAGCTCACTACAACCTCCCTTCAGGAAGTTATAGAGAGCAATGAAATGATAAGACCACTAGGATCATCTATTCCAACCATTTCCCCCCAAAGCTGGTGGTTGCAGCCCCATAGCCATTTTTTGGGGCCATCTCACCAGTTCCTCATGATCGGGTGCAGGTGTATTCTTGTAGCCATAGGGGAACATCAACATCTGGGAGTAGCTGTGAATGGAGATGAGTCCTTTCACATTCCCGTGGCTTTGGATGAAGTCCACAATAGATTTCACTTCACTCTCAGAGTGGGCATAGGGACCGTGGTAGGTTTCAGAGCAGGGGTTGCTGCTGGAACCAGAATCTGGGGCATGATGGAGGAGAAAACATGCAATGAGGTGCACTGGAAGGGTTTGTAGCCCGGGTTTCTCCCCAGCAGCAGGAAGGTTCAAGCCTTTGATGTGAGTGATACCTCACCTCCAAAGCCTGCGTCCCAGTTTCGGTTGGGGTCCACACCGATGCAGGAGGAGTCAGCGTTGACAGACCTTGTTTTTCTCCACATACGGTTCTATGTGAGACCACAGGTGCATGGAGTCAACTCCACATGTGCCACCCAAAAAAGTACTGCTGGACATAATGGCTGGAACCAACCACTGGGGTATGTAACTCACAGTGCTATGGGTGAAGGCGTAGCCATCGGGGTTGGTAACAATCTCAAAGAAGATGTCCATGGTGTCCAGAAGGGAGGTGACAGTGGGGTCCTGGCCATAATCTTCAGCAAGCTGTATTGGGAGAGGAGTGGGAGCTGTCTCACTGTCCCAGGAACAAAGGACTGTAGATCTGGAGAGGCTGTAGGATTTTTTTTTTTTCCCAATTGGGTTCAACCACAGCATCCATGGAGATGGCTTGGGTTTGCAACTTTTGCCCTTCACCCAAACCTTCATGGACAGTCCCCACTGCTTACAATCCCAACCCGACTGCAACCTACAACCCCTGACTTTGAAAACCTGTTCATCCCTTTTTTCCCTTTCTTTCTCTTCCACGGCCTACACATGCATGTGTTTGGGATGAGGTTGGTGCCATTGTTTGGATTTTATTTAAGAAATTGGGATTGTGAGCCCAGGTACAGCCCCAGCTGATGCCCAAGCTTATTGCCATGAATGGATGCAGTGACGGTGGGCTATTTCATGCCAGTGAGATTTGGGTGATGCCTCGTTCACCCACAGACACTCCCCAGCCCACTTGGATGGCGATGTCCATGTTATGGGGTTACCTTGTTGGCTGTCCACACGCCAGTAGCTTGGGTGACCCATTCACGTGAGTGGATGCCAGTGTCCAACCAGACTGCTGGCCGATTCGATCCCCCAGTGCTGAACTGTGCAGAGAATGGAATGTCAGCCCTGTGGCTCCCAGAATGGCAGAAGGACTGGGGTTGGAGGCACCGCTGGTCCATCTGATCTGTGCCCAACCCCATATCCAGGTGGGTTTGGAGAACTCCGAGGAGGGGACTCCATAGTGCTCCAGCACCTGGTTGGGATGAAAAGAGGTTGGCCCTGTACTCACCTTCAGCACATAGAGGGGTCTCTTCTCGTAGCTTTCACCAATCTGGATCTTGCTAACGAGGTTGGGGTAATCTGCCACAAGGGTGTCCATCCAGTCATAGATCTGAAAGGAGGAGGTGCTGGGATGTGTAGCTGATCCTAGCTTACCTTTGGGTTTTAGGGTATCTGGCACCAGACACAACATGCAGAGCTTCCCTGGACACAGCCACACTTTGGGTTCCCCAAACACAAAACAAACTATGCAGAACAAAGTACCTCCTCTACAGTGTGATAGGATGAAAAACTGAACTTGTTGGTACTTCTCTCCATCCGCCTGGACAGCATCATGGTTCTCTTTTCCTCATCCAGTAAGTGCTGTTAGAGAGAAAGTTTTCAGGTAGAAATATCCTACCCAGCCCCAATGCAGTCTGCATCTTGCCTCCAAAACCCACTATCTGCAACCCATGTGTAGGTTTTGCAAAGCATTGTCCACCATTGCCTTCTCTTCCCCTCATTTCCACCACCCTACCTGCACATCCTCGATCATGATGCTGTAGGAAATGCCATGGGATTCCAGGAAGACTTTGACCGCTTGCAGCCTGGAGAAGGGCACCCGCAGGTCAGCCGGGCGCCCAGGTTTGGTGGGGTCGCGCCAGAAGTCAACCTGGTGGGGACAAGAGCAGACATTTCTACTGCCTTGGAGGATCCAAGGTCTCCATTTCAACTGCTGTTAAGGATCTAAGAAAGCCTCCATTTCAAATGTCTTGAAGCATCTGATGTTCTCAATTTCTACTGCCTTCAAGGATCTAGGAAGTTCCTCGTTCTTACTGCTTTGAAAGATCCAGGAAGTTCTCTGTTCCTACTGTCTTCAAGGATCTAAGATGTTTTCCATTCCTATTGCCTTGAAAGTTCTACAAAGTTCTCAATTTCTACTATGTTGAAGCATATGAAACATTCTCCACTCCTACTGTCTTCGAAGGTCAAAAAGATGTCTAGACAAACCTAGGGACCAGGAGGCTTGGGAGGCTCTTTACCTTACTCAATGGATCTTTTCTACAGACATACTTCAGCCCAAATCACTCATGGGCACATCTTTGAATAAAGAGGATTTGTGAACTGAGCAGCTGCAATGAGATGATGGAGTCACTGTGTGCCAGTTTTAATCTTTTGGTAAAGATAAACCTGAAATCAGATTTGTGGCAGGGAGTCTCTTCCCTATCACTGATTTATCTGTTACTCCCATTGCCATAATTTCTTGCCAGGATTCACTCCCCCACAGCAACCCAGCTTCTTCACTCAAGTAAAAAAATAAAAATTAGTAAAAATTGATATTATGGTGGTCTCACCTGCAGGTCCACCTGCTCACCCAGTGCCCTGAGCAGGGCAATCTGCTCCTCATCGCTGGCCACAGCACGGAGGACTTGGTCCCTAGTGGGTGGTAGAGACATCAGTGGGTGCAGGGACAGGAAGGGGATGGTATGAGTGGTCCTTATTGGGTTAGAAATTGCATTTTCAGAACATGCATGGGAAAAAAAATAAGCACGAGGGAGCTCAAGGTGGTCTCATGCCTTCCTTTGATCACAAGAGCATCTAAAATTGTAGGAAATAAGGCAGGTTTGGCTTTGGCAGAAGGGTAGGGTGAAACAACAGAGCAGACACTTTGATAACAATAACTTATATTTGGGGAGGGATTTCCAGAGATTAGCATTACGAAATAAAACCCATTAGCAGAGCTTTTTGCTTTTAACATGGAGCCAAAGGTGATGTGCTCCTGCTCTGTTGAAGCACAGCTCTCCGGAGGATCTCAAATGTGACCGCAAATGTGTCTCAGTTCCCTGGGGAATGCTTGGAGGTCCCACCACCAGTGAAAGAAACACCCAAACGGATTTTTTCTTCATGCATGAGGTGAGCAGAATCCATCCCCGTCCCCAAACCTATTCCCATTCATATCCCCATCCCATCCCTATCCCAACTGCTGCTTTCAGCAAGACTCACCCCACAAAAAGCTGCTCGCTGAAGGTGCCCACCAGGAGGGCAGTGAAGACCAGGAGGACCTTCATGTTGACCAGGTGCTGGTAAGCCTTTGGTCCTAAATGCATATATGGGCACCTATATAGTCCCTCACCAAGGCCAGCTCTGTCGTCCCCGCAGGGCCACTAGCCACAAGCAGATAAGCCAGCAAAGGCTTCCGGGAGCCCAAATGTTTGTTTTTATTTGGAGAAGTCAATAAAAGAGCAGCCAAGTCGGGGAAGGATCTGATAACATCTTCCTCCAAGTCCAGTGCTGCCACAGACGGACGGTGAGGACGTGCTCCCGTGGGAGCAGGGTGGGACAGGGGATGGTGCCACAGCTGGGGGTCTTTTATGGCTTCAGAACACCAAATCACAAGGTTCCTAGCTAGGATACCCTATTTGTGTTTGTGATGATGATTGTGAGCTGGTCCCAGCTGTGGTGCCAGGATTGAGGTCTTGGTTGAGGTGGATCATGGTGTAGCTGTGATGAGATGGCATATCTGGAGGGCTGTATCCCACCTCCCCAGTGACTCAGCTCTGAGGGCAGCCCAAGTCCTTCCATGTCAGATTTTGGAGCCTTCCGAGCCCTCACAGCCTGTTGAGGACTCGGCCTTGGGGGAAGCCCAGGTCCTTCCACGTTGGGTTTTGGAGTCTTCCAACGATGGAGACCCCACAGTGTGTTCTGTCGCTGGGTTGGCCTCCTGGTGGAAGATTTTCATGTGTCCAGCCTGAATCTCTTGTTTCAGATGATCCCATTGTCTCTCTTAGTGTTCCTGGTCCTGTTTTCACAATAGTATTCTCATAAGGATGGGAGGGCTGCTATTGGGTCCATCTCATCTCCAGGCCACACCAACCCATCTCAGTGTCCCATCATGAGACGTCCTCCTGTCCTTCCTGGTGACTTGGTCTGGGTCCTGTTGGTACTGCAGACCCCAGAAGAGGACGTAGTCTTCCAGCCATATGCCTTCAGAAGGGCCAGGTAACCTCAAGACATGGATATTTGGATTGAAGCTTCATGGGTCTGCAACTTCAGCAAGAATCCCTGCAGCTCAACGGGATCCAGGAGCTCTGCAGCCCTGGTCCTCCACACCAGCAGGCTTTTCCCAGCAGCATTTTATCACCGGTTGGAGGATAGGGTTTTGGGACAGGTTGAAAAATGAGTGCCAGGAGGATACAGGCTGCTCTGTACCCAGCACAGCTGTGTTTAACCCAATTGCAGCAGTACCATCACTTTTAATGCCTTGCCAATGAGTCTGAACTAACATTTCACTCACTCATATCAGGAGTGTTTGCTCTCCTGCCAAGCACACGGAGCAATGAGTAACTCACCAGCTGCTGGGGGATTAGAGGACAAGAGATAAACCTGTTAGGTTTGATAAAGGTACAAAATGCTGCTAAGGGCAATTGTTGCTTGGTGCAAACACATTTGGCATTTATTAATGAAGATGGAGCTGCAGAGGGCACCCAAGAGACCATAGGGCAGGATGCTTTGATGCAGTCTTCTCCTTTCCAAGCTCATCTTTTGGCTGAGTCTTAAAATCTGTGACACCTTGTAGGAGTCTACCAGACCCACAGAAAGGCACAGAAACCAACATGACAGGGATGGTGTCCAAGAAATGTGTAGATACAGTACTTAGGGATGTGGTTTATTGGGCAATACTGTTGGCAGGTCCCTGTTGGCAGGATGGTTGAATTAGATGATCTTAGAGGTCGTTTCCAACATTAATGTTTCTGTGATCCTATGATTCTATGAAACACTCAGAAAGCAAGCAGGTTTTTTATTCAGACAGCTGCTGTATGATTACAGCACACCACAGGAAGAGGATTTCTGAGCTTGCTGATCTTGACAGCTGGTTCCCATCCCTGCTTTTAGTATGGGTTGTCTCGTACATATTCCATGATTGTTTTCAGACCCAGCCAGGTCTCCTCAGCAGTGGGGATTATTTGGGCAGCTGGAAGAAGGAATCCATAGCGACCCGTGTCTCTCAGCTCAAAGGCAAATGAGTATTTGATGCCATAATCATAGCTCCAGTCAATGCTGCCTCCGCTGGCTTGGTCTGAAAGACAAAAGGAGAAAAACCAGAGGATGAACAGAGGATTGATCTGAGTTCTGCTTTCATACTTCTTATGCCTGCAAGGAGCAAGTATGAGGTTTCCATGGGAGAACTCAGCTCCAAAGTCACTCTCCAGGAGGAGCTCTGCTCCCAAGAGGGGATCAGAAGAGCAAAATTACTCACAGATAGTAGTGCAAATGCTCCCCACTGTGTAGGTGGTGCCATACAGGGACTGGATGGAATTGGCAGCAGCTTTCGCTATGGTGTTCTGCAGAGGGAAGGATAAAGGATGAGTCAGAGTGTAGCCACATTAAATGTTGAGATTTCACCAGCCTGAATTGTACTCAGGAAAATCTCCAAGCTGGTTTACAGCCTGTTCTCACTCCCACAAAAAAAAAAAAAAAAAAAGAAAAAAAGAAAAAAAAATACAGTCACACCAAATCAATCAATTTCTTAATTACTCATCCTACTGACAGTCCTGTCCACTTGAATTATGACAGTGGTTCATACTCTATCACAGACATTACAGCTGAGATGCTGTCTTTCAAGCAGAAAGAAGGATTATTGCTTAAGCAAAGGCCAAGAATGGAGAGGGAGGTCATGTGCTTGCGTAAGACCATGGCTTTTCTTTTAAAGGCATTGCGTTTCCCCAGGTCTTTGCTCACTCTCATGGATGGTTACTGTTATGGACGACCCTTGTTTTCATCCTGATAACTTCAGTGTGGAAAGCCAGCTGGGCAGAACAGAAGAAGCTAAGCCCAAGTCATTGTGTCTCACCAGCTCGGCGTTGTCTGCTGGTGGAGTGCATTTATAACCATAGGGATACATCAGGAGCTGAGAGTAGCTGTGGAGGGTGAGGAAGGCCTGGATGTTTCCGTGACTCGTAATAAAATCCACAATTGATTTAACTTCCACCTCTGAGTTGGCACTGGGTCCATGGTAAGAGTCAGAACAGGGGTTACTACTGGCTCCAGGACCTGTTGGTACATAGTGGGAGCAAAGATAAATCTTTAAGAATTGGTGCTCATGGAAGCTCAAGGCGGATCAACACTAAGCTGAGCTTTCCTATGATCCAAAAGCTTTAAGTGCTGATAAATACTAGAGCAGAATACCCAAGGGACACCAGTTCTGGAAGATACAGATTACTTTCTTCATCCTTTGCTCATTAGCAATTAATCAACATGAAATTATCTTTATAAAACAGCTACCATTCTACCTGATAATTTTCTTCCAGAGTCCCTTACATTAAGGAGATTGCTGGTCCAGTATAAGAGGATCCGGGGGCACAAAAGGGAATTTTCTTCTTACAGCTAGAATCCAGAAACTTTGTCCTTACCTCCAAAACCTGCGTCCCAGTTCCTGTTTGGATCCACTCCAACACACAGACTGCCTGAGTTCTTGGAGCGGGTCTTCCGCCACATGCGGTTCTGAAACAAGGACACGCTTTGGCTGCAAAGGCACAGACCTCAGTCCTTGCATTAACCCTGCTGTCTAGAAATAGTTTGCCTTCAGCAGGAAGGGATGCTAGACACAAGCCTGAGAATATTTCTGATGGGCTGACAGCCAAGGAGTTGTAGAATCAAAGGGTTGGTGAACTTAGAGTGAAGGAGAAAGATGGATTAGACAACTATCTTTGGCTTCTTTCGTAACTCCACCTTAAAACATCAGGAAATGGACTTTCAGAGCTTATTTCCCTCACTTTTATTGGCTTGGAAGGGCATAACAGCTTTCTCAGTCAGCTTAGACACGCAATGTGCTTTACTCACTGTGGTGTGGGTGAATTCATATCCATCAGGGTTAGCGACTGGCAGCAGGAAAATGTCCAGGTTGTTCAGCAGAGAGGTGATGGATGGATCATTCCCATAGTCAGAGGCAATCTATGCAGACACAACGATAATCACATGGTGATTATCAGCAAATTTCTTACCCTCTAACAGTGTACAGAGGCAAGACTGGCTTTCAGAGCAGGCAAAAGAGAGTCCACAGAGCAGGCTGAACACATGCAGGCGCAGTGAACTTCTAAGTAGAGGCATGCTTGAGACAAAATAGCATCAATCACTGTCAAAGTGACCTTTCTAGCTATCCACATTGCACTCGCTTGGGTAACCCACTCTCGGGAATGGATGCCAGCATCGAGCCAGATCGCAGGGCGCTTTCCTCTTCCAGCACTGAACTGTCAAAAAAAAGAGAAAGTATTTAAAACCCTCATCCAGTAAAATCATCCCATACAGACAAGACTGAACTGTGCTGTATGTGCACCACACATGGATGTTAGTACTGCTATATTCACATGCACACTGTGATGTGGGATGTACCGTACCTTGAGCGCATACAACGGCCGATTTTCATAGGATTCCCCAATCTGGATCTTACTGACAATGCTGCCATACTCAGATGCAAGATTGTCCAGTTCTTGGTAAATCTGAAATGAAAAGCCACGATGCCTTTTACATCACAGTTATGTGCAGTGCTGCCCAGAAAACTGCAGGTCCTGCTGAAATCCACTTTCATCTCCTTGCCATGGTCTTGCCAAAACCTCACCACACCTTTTATCAGCATAGTCAGTGCTGTTCCCAACATCACAGATGTAGACAGAAGCACTGCCTAGCCATCACTGAATCATAGAATGGCCTGGGTTGAAAAAGACAACCAGGATCGTCCAGTTTCAACCCCCCTGCTACATGCAGGGTCACCAGCCACCAGACCAGGCTGCTCAGAGCCACATCCAGCCTGGATCAAGATCCATTTATTACAGGAATAAGTTCAAAAACTTCTTTCAAAACCTTCTTTAATAACTTCTGGTAGTAAACATATTTTCCCTCTATCTACAGGATGGTTACCAGCATCCTGTATTTTTTTACATTCGTTTATTTCTCAGTTTCATTTGAAGATCAGAACTGAGGGGCTTTGACAGAACTCTGTTGAAGTTTAGCAAGAAGTACAATCAGCACTTGCCTGTTCCAACACTCTGTGAGGGAGCGTTGGCTTCCCATGCTGACTGACCATGAAATTTATATGTTTAAAAACCAAACTATCTACCAGAAGAACACAGAAAGGAATTTTCAATCTTAATATGTTTGATCGAAGACAGCATGAAAAAAAAAAAGGCCAAAAAAAAAGAATAATCTTCCCCAAAATCTGGATCTGACATACTCACAGAAGCTAAAGAATGGTAAGTTCCATAGTTGAAAGTGCTGCTGCTGCGTTCCATTTGTTGACTGGCAACTATATCTTGCTTTTCTCTGTCGAGAACGACCTGAAATAAGCCATTCAATTATTGGAAAGCATGCATCACTTCCAAACTTGTGACCAAACGTTTGTCAAATAATGAAACGGTGGCACTGCACACTCATTGAAAGAGGCCAGACTGCAAGTCATATTTGGTTCCTCAGGATTTAAAAGCTGATCACACGGCATTGCCTACCTGCAGGTCTTCAATCAGGACTGAGTACTCAATCCCATGGGACTCCAGGAAGACTTTGACTGCCTGGAGGCTGTGAGCAGGGATTCGTACATCCACAGGGAGGGCAGGGGTGGAGGGATTTAACCAGAAATCAAGCTGAAAAGGGAAAATGGATTTGGTTTGGGGGACAGTGTGCTTTGCAACAGTTTTCCTAAAGGTTTAGAAACAGATTTCTTCCAAAGTTGAAGAACTCCTGCAGTGTTGTTCCCCATCATGCAGAAAGAAGTGTTCACCTTCCATGGAGACCATTTTACTACTCTTCCTTTTAGGAGCAGTAGTTTCAAGAATATGAAAAGCATTGCTTTTGTTTCTCCTTTGGTTGGGCTGTTCTAAAGTCTAGTTTCTATAATATTCAAATCAATGTATTTTTTTAAAGAAAGTGATAAGAAAAATTCTCACCAATGGCAATAAGAGCAGTAATAACTGAGAACTTAATAACATACTTCCTGTTTCAATATAATGCAGATTGATTAACAAATTCTTTCCACTGCTCTGGGTGACAAGTAAAAAAGTATTAGCATCCCCATTTTCACAATGGGGTTTTGATCCTAAGATGAAGAACAGTTCAAATACAACTGTAAACCCAATAGGGAGAAAATCTGGATGCAGGCACTCCTGACTGCAAGGCTGACAGTGGAACTAGCAGATTAAAAAACACATGTTGTGACAGTATCTCCCTATGTCATGGTGCAAAGCTTCCAGATCTAATGCAAGTCCTACCAGGCTAAACCCTACTTCAGACTGAAGTGTTAAATAATGCCACTGTGACAGTGAAATACCTCAAGATGATCCAATGTTTCCAAAAACTGTAGCTTCTTCAGTTGTTCCCCATTTCTTGTCTTGATACGGAGAACCTGGTGCCTGCAATAAATTAGAAACAGGCTTGGTTGGAACTAGATCACCTTTGAGGTCCCTTCCAATCCAAGCCAATCTATGACCCTATGATTGAGAAGGGGTCTGGTTGAACTTACTCTTGAGATTACAGATTTGTTGAGTAGTTGTAGAATCATAGAAACATACAGTTTGAAAAAAGACCACAACGATCATCCAGCCCAACCACCAACACAACACACCACCACCACCCCCACTAGGCCACATCAGCCCATATTGACTTCTTTAACTTAGTTGACAGTGCTGCCCAGGAGTTCAATCTACAACCTGCAGAACCAGCCTGGTATATGGGCAGTGGATTAGTAACAAGATAAAGGGAATGCTCAAGATCTCATCACAAACAATACATCGTGTGGATGAGTTGTTAATTGGTTACAAGGATTCATGCTCTATCTATTCGTTCTTCTTCTTCAAGAACGTGCTAGGAAAAAAAATAATTGTGAACCATTGAATGTTTGCAGAGCAAACAAAGCAGAGAGAACACTAAATATGGGGCTTGTTTCACTTTTCCTCAGTCTAGTCAGGCTATTGATAAATTCCCCTGCGTTACCATGAGAGAGTGGCTTGTAAATCCAGGTGGAGTTAATCCCCTCCTGGAAGCTCCTTGCTCTGCTGCTCACAGGGGTAATCTCAGACATCAATTTTGACTACAGCACAACGCAGCCATCATGATGTCCCTAAGTGGTTTTGAGAACATGAAAATGATACACAGTGATCCAGGTGGTTTAGGGAGATGAAAGTGAGCAGTGCTGATGCTGCCTTTGCTGGTGGCATATGGGGATGGGTTTGTTTGCATCCTCTTCCCTAGGCTACTGTTGGAGACAGCCAACATCCATGAGGCCCCATATCCTAACCTGGCTCAGCTGCTCTGTTGGCACCCAGTGCAAGCAGCGCTGGAAAATGGAGATAACTCAGTGCAAATCAACATGAGTGACTGCAGAATTGGAAATCACATTGTAAGAAAAGGTAAAGAAGAAACAACATAGGAGCTCCATTATGTATGTATTTATTTGCTAGTGTGACCTCAGCTGCTGGGAAGAAAAGCTCTTTAACTCCAGTTTCCTTGACCTGCTTAATTGAGGTGTAAAATTCTTCTACCAAATTAAGTCAACATAGAAGGCACTTTAACTTCCTATTGGATTCTCCATGATTTATGTTGGACTAGATTCTTCCCTGAAGAAGAGATGAGGTTCACTAACCATACTTCTGGATGTGACTGAGGAATGAATTCACAAGAACCCAGTCTGCACTGTGCCAGGAATCAGATTAATAGGTTCTCCTGGCCTTGATATTACCAATATTACTTGAATTTTAGTAAATAATGTGTATTATTTTTCTTTCTCTCAATCCTTACATTTCAATGTAGAGATCTACTCAGTAGAATCCAGTGTTCACTCACTACATCTATTACTCTCAGGTTTTCTATTATTTCCTTTTATTATTTCCTATGGGGTCCATGACACAGTGAGGAAACAGATCAGGAATAATTTTGCAATGCAACGTACAGAAGAACCTTCAGAATGGTTGGAAATAAAGATTCAAGTTATTTAGAAAGGCTCTGAAGGGTATTATGTGTTTAAAGAGAAATAGGAACCTTCAAAAACAATGGGAAACTATTGACCCTTCAGACCTAAAGGCAGGCTGTGATCTTCTGGCTCTGGTCTGTGCTGGGTCAGATCTGAACTCTCTCAAGTGCTGCAGTGAGGTTCAACTTCAGGTCTTGGTTGAGATCTCTCCTTAGCCTGCATCAAAGCTGCAACAGAGCCTTGCTTGAATGTGAATTTTGGAGCTCAACTCTGCAACTAAACCCTTCTCCTCAAACGAGTCAGATGAAACTAAAGGGATTCCTTCAAACAAGGGAGAGCCAAAGCTGTGGAACAAGTTGGTCATAAAAAGTGAAGAATGTTCCCCAAGCTGATTTTGTAAAGATAAGGAAGAAAAGCAAGTGGAAAATAGAGTCTTGCAGTGAAAGGTCTTGCACAAAAGCATGACTCACCCAACAAAAGTTTCCAGGCACAAGGCAGCCCCAAAGAGGGCACTGAAGATCAAAATCAGCTTCATGGTTGATGCGAAGGGCAATTCAGTCTAGCAAAGGGGAATTTATACAGGACTTGTTAGGAATCCCTTCTTCAAAACACATGAATTCCATGTGATTAAATTCTCACAGGTATCAGCATTTCAAGGTAACCAATAGACAGAAGGCCAATTTCTGCTCCAGAAATTTTTTTCCACACAGGTTCAAACCAGTAAAGAATTATTTTCAATGCTTTGCTCACAAAGAATTCTAGTAAATGTTTTTCCAGGAAGAGGAAAGTAGAATGAAATTTAATGTTATCCCAACTGTTTCTGGGAGCAAGGAATCCTACCTGTAGATTCTTGGCCATGGGTTTTTCTCCTACCCCAGTAGCCTACCACAGCAGAAAGATCTCACCCTATCAAAAATGCTTGAACTGACCAGTTATTTTGAAGGATGAGCTCCAGCTCACAAGTTATATATTCTATTATATATATTTTTTATTGAAACTAGCATCTCCAATCTTCAGATGTGGTGCTTTGATATGGATTCAGTTCTTCATGCAAATTAAGGATGCAGCAAGTTTCACATGAAGACAATGCACAGTAGGAGCAGAAACGAAGCCATGGGTGAACAGGAACTCAGGAACTCAGCTCTGCAGCTACTCTCCTCGTTGGATAACCTTGCCAGACGTCCTTATCTAATGAAGAATTCTCAGAAGGCTCAATAAAGTGCTGGTGCAGCCACTGCTGGAGCCTCTCAGCCTTACAATGCTCACAGGGCTGTTCCCTGATCCAAAAGCTCTTTGTCTCCCTTTGCCTTTCTGCTGGACGTTGTTTATGGCTCACTTCATGGGGGATGGACTGCATCTCGTTGGCCTTCCACACTGGTGCCCAGCTGTATGAGTTGCCATTGTCAACACTGGAGGTTCTCTCCTGGCTGAGCTTTGAGAGCTGCTTCTCTTGCCTTTGATCACAGGAACGCATCGCTGTGGTTGTCTCAGAGTGACAGGTAGAGATGCAGGGCTGTTGGATGCACTTTTTCTTTATCCCATTATAAACGCTACTAAGGAAGAGCCAGGCATTGAAAGTGCTGTCAAATGCGTAGATAGGGCTACTGGGAACTAATATGGGAGAGAACAGAGACAGTTCAGCTACTCTGCAGTCAGCCTCAGATTGCCCTCCCAGGAGCCACGCCTTCCACCCTGAAAATCTTGGTGAAGGACTGAGGAAAATAAATGTCTGAATAGATCCTCAAAGGAAGTTCTTATTAAAGAGACCTCACCCACGCTGCTCTAAACAGATTGCCCAGAGAGGTGGTGGATGCCCCATCCTTGGAGACACTCAAGGTCGGGTAGGATGGGGCTCTGAGCAAGCTGATCAAGCTGTAGGTGTTCCTGTTCCTTGCAGGGGAGTTGAGCCAGGTGACCTTGAAGGGTCCCTTCCAACTCAAGTGATTCTACAGTTTATCACCACCTCCCCCAGTTTCCACTCCTGCCCTGCTACTTCTACCCATCATGTGTGTGCACAGCTCATCCCAGTCTCTTCCAAGGGAGCCTCAGGCAGGGATTATTCCTGTTTTGGCAAAAAGGAGTTAGGCACCCTGCAATGGCTGTATCTTGGGGGCATGTTATGGAGACCACACACTCTGCAAGGAGCTAAAAATGCATTCCTGTGAGTCCACAGGTCTTTGGTGTCCATGGGAAATGAGCAGATCTCCTCTTCCCTCAGAGTAAATCAGGTGAGTTTCTCCTTAAAGACACGATCCACCAGGAGGATTTCCTGCTTTTAGCACTGCAATAATTCTGGTGAAACACAAATTCAAACTGCAGCCTTCAAAATTCTGTAGAGAACTGACAGTGCGTCCACGGCACCTCCTGTGGATTCACTCTTTCAAAACAGGATGGAGAAGCTTAAATTAGGGTGAAATTACAGCTTGCTTCATTAGTCATGCTATATCCTGCATGGAGCTAAAGGCTGCCAAGAGATTCTGACAAATATTATGTCAGGGCCCAGAGCATACCAACAAGTACCCTGACCAGCCCCATTTAATGCCTCCACCCACCGCATTTAAGTCCAAGCCTTTGCACCCACTCCCAATCCTCACTGAAGCACTGTGGTGATTACAGAAGGCTGTGACCTCCCTGTGTAGCCATGAGGTCCTGCAGGGCTGAATCCCAGGGAAAATCATATGGGAAAAGCCCTATGCGGGCTGAAAGTCAACCTCATAGTGCTCCACTCAGGGTTCAGAACACCAGAGCAAATGATGGAGCAGCAAGAGTAGGGGTGTACCACTACAGAGAGCCAGAAGCCAAAGGTGACAGCAAAGGCAGGTAAGTTAGAGAGCTCACCACAAGCAGCACGGCCCTGCAGGACCCAAACACGAGGAGCAAAACAAGTCTGGTGACACCAACCAACAGCAGCCAGTCCAGATCCCCAGATAAGTCCACAGTTGCAATGCAGGTCCAAGGGCAGGTTGTCTAGAGCTATGAGAACTCTCAGAATCCACAGCAGCTCAAATGACCAAATGAATGCCCTCAGCTTAAATGCAGCTCCCAATGGGCGGAGGATGTGTGGGAGGCTGCCCCATGTGAGGCCCTGACACGTTTGTGTGGGCAGTGGGATGCTCTGCGCAGTCCCAAAATGCTGTCCCACGCAGTGAATCACAAATCCTGCGGTGGCACATTAACAAGTGAAGGGTTAAATGAAGAGTTAAGCCATGAAGCTTAGAGGGAGTCACTTGTTTTCATAAAGTTTGGACCTTCTGTCATTGCCCATGTCTGAAAAATGCAACCAAGATACAGCATGGCAGTCTCTCCTGTGATGAGGGAAGGGTAAAGGCTGGGTAGGAAGAGGAAGCATCTGTTCTCACTGTGCTCTCAGAGCACATCTGAGATGGAGTCTATGACCTGTGGCCCCACTTATCTCCCATCCTGTGGCTAAAAACAAGTGTTTGGCAATTTGTAGGAAAGTGGAGGAGAGGGAGTGAGACAGGAGGACAAGCAGTGCTGCTCTCCTGGTGCCCCTCATTTCCCCTCTGCCTTCTCCCCATACATCACCTCCTGCTCTCTCAAGGGGTCCTGGGGCACTTTGTGTGAAACTTTGGTGAATCCCATGCACAAATTTACAAAACTCATCTTTACCTTTGGAAGTGTTCTCCCTTTTGTCAGAACATAACCTTTTATCTCGAGCTTTCCGGAAGATCTGTTTCAGGAAAATAACATTTGTTACTTACAACAGTGTATCAACACTGCTTCCTTCATATCCAGGGGGGAAACACATGCTACGATACATAGAAATGTTTGTCAAACTGCAACAGCAACACAGCAAAGAGGCTCCATCTGTAACTCTGCCCTGTCTGGTCTAAGTTAATCCAGTGCAATTGTCTATAATGCAATTCATTGTGGATTACTGCTGGGAGAACTATTATTTCTGTAAGTAATGGATTACTTCTTTGTTCCTAATCCACAAGGCACCTTAGCAATGCCCCAGAAAAAGAATGAGCAAGGATTTAAGTACTTGGCTCACCATTACTAGACAGCACTGGCATCATTTTAGGATCAAATCCCTCATATTGATCTCCCCACGTAGCTCTGTGCCAATGAAATAAGACTGGTTGCAGTGAAGCTATTTACATCCAACTTATGTTTCTTTAAATCAGGAAATCCATGCCTTCCACTTTTCAGCTAATTACTAACTAGTAATAATCAGAAGAGGATGGAAATGGTACCGAGGGAGATACCATCGCTTACTTATACCTGGAGATTAAAGGTAGTCTAACAGCAACATCATCTCTTGAGATAATTACAAACAATAATAACTTCCTTAGAAGTTCTTCACAAGGCTCATAATGGGCTTCTGCTGGAGTCCAGCAGGTGTCAGCACAAAACACAACATTAAATGATATCTTACTCGAGTGTAAGCACAGCAGAGAAGGCAGATAATCAAAATGCCAGTGCAGCACCAAAACAGGATTTCCCCTTCAGTCCTCCCAAAGCCTTCCTCATCTTCATGGAATTTCCTCTCATCTGGTTTCTGACTGGTGTCAGAGGCTGAGAGCTCATTTCGCAGATCATTCCACCAAAGATAGAAAGAAGGGTGTCCCATGGAGCTGCGTTGCTGGACACAGAGCTTTGTGTTATCCCTGCTCCAGAAGGACAGCATTGCTGCATTCAGAGCAGCTCCTCAGCAACCCTTTGTCCAACAGACAGACTCTGGAACACCTGGAGAGGAAGCCCAGAGATGATGACATCACAAGAGTTTGTCTTTTTAGTGCCCATTAAATCCTTTGGCTCTGATCCGGGGTGTGCTCTCAAGTCATAAAGTCATCGAGTCACAGAATGGCTTAGGGTGGAAAGAACCTTAGAGATCACCTAGGTCCAGTCGCAGCAGGGCTGCTCTCAAGGAGTTCTTCTACCAATCTGTATTTATATATCTATGTTTGCCCTGACCCAAGTGCAACACCTGCAATTAGCCTTGTTGAACCTCATTAGGTTCACGTGGGCTCACTCCTCAGGCCTGCCCAGGCCCCTTTGGATGGTGTTCCTTCCTTCTGTTGTGTCATCTGCACCGCTCAGCTTGGTGTCATCAGCAAATTTGCTGAAGGTGCACTCAATCCCACTATTTTTGTCATTGAACCAGTCCCAAGACAGATCACTGGGGGACACCACTGGAAAACCCACTGGGGACACCACTGGGACACCCACTGGGGTGGCTGGTTGGACCGGATGATCTTGGAGGTCTTTTCTTAGTGATACTATGATTCTATGATCTTAAAATGTATGTTCATAAGTACAATAATATGTGTTCTAAATCACTTATGTGTAAGTCTCGAATATATGATAGGATTCCTAAAACATTCTGTGATTAATAAAGGTCTTTGAAATTATGGAATTAAAGAGAGAGTTTAGCTTTTAAGATGCCTGTGAAGAACTTTTGGAGCTCAGGCTACCATGTGAACAGACCCTGGTATTTCTGCCTGTAGTACTTAGCATGGGGAGTAGATATACAAGCAGTTACACAAAGAATAACCTTTTACTTCGTAGGCAATTAATGTGTACTTGCATGTCTCCCCTGGGCCTCCTCTTCCCCAGACTGAACAATTCCAGTGTATTTTGAAGCACATCCAGAAATCAAACAAAGCAAAAAGGCTGAACAGAGATGCAAAGTCCTAGAGAAAACATAGAAATTTCTATAACGCCAGGTGGACTGAGCACAGGGAATAGCAACTCATGATTTTTCTCCCCCTCTTGTCACTTTTCACCATTTAGTTCTATTTGACACGGCTAGTTTAGAGCCTACTCATCTGAACAGGCTGCCCAGGGAGGTGGTTGAGTCACCATCTCTGGAGGTGTTCCAATAAACGTGTAGATGTGGTGCTAAGGAACATGATTTAGTGGGCAACAGTGGTGGAAGGCGGAGTAGATAATCTGAAAGGTCTTTTCCAACCTTAATGATTCTGTGATTGTTTTCTGGCATCCATAGACAGCTGGGAGACACATTCTCCCTTATTGTCAGTGAGAACAATGAAACACCTGACCAGGTGAGAAGTACTGCACCTTATTATCGCTTTTTACCACATCTTATCACCTGTTTCTCTCCGTTATCTACATTAGGGTCCTAGGATGAACTGCTGTCCTTTATACCGAGATTATGTGGGATGAGTCCCATTCCTGGAGTGCTGCAGGAGCTCTGACAAAACATCACAAAGATATTCTGTAAATCTCCAGCGTTCTTCCATTGGGTACATGCCTAGAAGGAGGAATGTCAATGAGGAAGGAAAAAGGCGAGCAACAACTGCTTGCAAGTTTAGTAGTGAACAAATTTGCAAATAAGCCTATGTGCTACCTACCAGAGCAGCTTAAATGGCAGCTGCAGATGCCAAGGGTGCTCAGGTTTCCATTCTTCCATTCCAGCGGGAAACACCACCCGCCTTTGTAGTGATCTGCATAGCTTCAGAACCCACCTGACTCTGGGCATCCTCTAAGGGCAGAATTTAGCCATTTTCCCAGAAGCTACTTAATGGGATGGGCTCAAAGCTCCCGGCTGATATGAGCACAGCTTCACCTCCCGAGGACTCTGCTGGATGTGCCCCCCACATGTACCACACTATAGAGACTGAGGGCAAATCCTCCTCCTCACTCTCAGGTACCTATTTCAGGGGGAATCACCATTTATTGGAAGCACCCCATTAGAATCACTGTCAGCTCCCTGCACCTGAAACTGAAAATGCAACAGAATCTGTGCGTGACTCTCAGTGCTGGTTGCTGACAGAGCTCATTAGAGGGTCTTGTTGGCGAGCACCTCAGCGCCAAGATGGCGGCGCCCTCACTCGCCCCTTCCCGCCCAAACCGTCCGTCAGCAGCCGCCCCCATAGCAAAATGCCCCGCCCCTTGCCGACGCGTCGCAGCTAGTGACGTCACTTTACGTCGCCCACTCGCGCAGGCGTAGACTGTGCGGCAGTTGTGGCTGCGTGAAGGGAGCGCGGTGGGGTCGGCGGTGTTTCCGTTGTCCTTGTGTGTCTTTGCGGCTTTCCCGCTCCGCAGCAGGTATTTGGGAGTGTTCTCAGGGTCTTCTAGGTTGGAGGGGGTCGTCTGTTTGGGCCTGTGAGGGTTTGGGGGTGTGAGGCCTGTTGGGATGGGGGTCGTCCGTGTCTGACGGGTTTTAGGGCGGAAAGAGCTGTGGGGCCGGGTCTGTGTGATGGGTGAGGGTCGAGAGGGAGATGTGGAGCCTCGTCTGTGTGAGTGTGGGGAACTGCTGCCCTCAGAGGTGCTGAAGGTATGGGGAGGAAAGTAAAGGTGTCTGCTTAGGGCTGTGTTTATCAGTATGAGAAGTCTCAGATCTCAAATTGTAGGGAATGTACCATACAGTTTAATCTCATAATTCTGCTAGTGAGCATGGTCCTGTGTCACCTTTGAGTCATAGGAGTAAACAAGTCTGTGGTAGGAATGTGGTGCAGCTCCTCTGCCAGACATGCATGCTCTGTTCTGTGTGGGTTTGCTCGTTCCTTTCCCTGCCCTTCTCAGCTCTAGTTCTGCAAGAGATGGACTTCTCACTTTGTGCTGTGCAGCTGTGTTACATGCAGGAATAGGCTGCAGCACCAATTGGAATCTCACTGTGCTTGATGCAGCCCACAGTCACAGAAATGGTTCCTAAGCTGAACGCATCTGTGCTTTCCCCAGCTTTTATCTTTGTTTTGCAACATCAGAGCTCAGGAAACCTCCAGTGTACTGACAGAGGCCCTTCTCATTAGCTTCAGGGAAGATGTCATGTATCTTCATTACTTGAAGGAAGTGTATAAACAGGAATGGGAACAGCTGTTTATGAGGGTAGATAGTGATAGGATAAGGGGGAATGGTTTCAAACTGAGATAGGAGAGGTTTAGGTTAGATATGAGGAGGAAGTTTTTCACACAGAGGGTGGTGACACACTGGAACAGGCTGCCCAAGGAGGCTGTGGATGCCCCATCCCTGGAGGCATTCAAGGCCAGACTGGATGTGGCTCTGGGCAGCCTGGTCTGCTGATTGGTGACCCTGCACACAGCAGGGGAGTTGAAACGAGATGATCTTTGTGGTCCTATTCAACCCAGGCCATTCTATGAAACAGCAAATAATATGATTTTTGTGCAACATTCAGTTCATAGAATCATTTGTTTTGGAAGGGGTCTTTAAAGGTCATCTACCCAACTCCCCTGCAATGAACAGCAGTACATACAGCAAGGTCCCCCAGTGACTATGGAAAACTTGTATTAGTGCATTTACATAGAATGGCTTGGGTTGGAAGGGATCTTAAAGCTCGTCCAGTTCCAACTCCCTTCCATGGGCTGGTTGCCACTCAATCAGATACCAGATCAGGGCCGAGCCAACCTGGCCATGAACACAGTGTTGAGGCACCCAGTCCTTTGGCTGAGTGTCTCCTATTTTAAATCGTAATAAATAACTCAATTAATGCTTCTCTTACTCGTTTTCTTGCAGCATAGCCAAAGCTGAAGTAGTTTACTAAAAGAACTGAGAGTGGCTCACTGAGCTCATGAGACAGCTTCACTGGGCTGTACTTACAGAGAGGTGTCATGTAGTTGTCAGAGAGATCAGTGATGCGTGGACAGAGATAGTTCAGATTATACTGAAATCACGGGAGGCCACTTTCTGGTCTTAAAACACTGTTGTGTGCAGGTGTGAATGGGAATTTTCCATAGAGAGACTGCAGAATTCTGCAGATCCTTTGCTTCTGAGCTGCAGTTGCTTGGAGAGGACAGGAGCTTTGCTTCTTGCTTCAGCAGGATGTTATCTTTCGAAAATGAGGTTGGGTTCTGTCTTTCTCCTCTTATCTGCACCTCACTGGAGAAAAAGGATGCTGCTTTGCAGTAATGACCTGGAGAAATAATGGAAAAATATTCCTTATATACACAGTAAAAATAATCTGCAGGGTTTGTTTGCTTTTTATTTGGTAAGCACGACTCGGTGCCCAAAGGTAAAGCCCTGACTTTCAGATTCCTGTTTTTTTCTTTAACCTTAACCTTATGCTGACTAATAATCTTACCATCTAAAAATTGAGATTTTTTTTTCCTCTTTACTTTGTCCTTGCTACAGATCATGACACCAGAACAGAGTCCAACCACTTCCCTCATCGACAGGACCATCAAGATGAGAAAAGAGACAGAAGCCCGGAAGGTGGTCTTGGCCTGGGGCCTCCTTAACGTCTCATTTGCAGGCATGATATATACTGAAATGTATGTTTTGCTGCTACATCTGATCCAAACAAAGCTCTCCAGTGTTTCATTGGTTACAGCAGCAAAATGGCAACTTATTTTTTTTCTTTTTTTCTTTTCAGGACTGGAAAACTCATAAGCACGTATTACAACATAACATACTGGCCACTCTGGTATATCGGTGAGTTGTTGCAGCATTTAATTTTCTGAGTTCTTTTCTAAATTGTGGGTGTGCATGGTGCATCACAATTATTTGTTTCAGATGAGACGACTCTAAACTACAGTATCAAATACAACTAAATGGTGAAAGGGAGCAAGAGGGAGAGAAAAGTCATGAGTTGTTATTTATTCTTCCTCCTCGACCCACGTGGTATGATAGAAACTTCTGTGTTTATTCTAGAACTTGCATTCGCATCTCTGTTCAGCCTGAATGCTTTGTTTGATTTCTGGAGGTACTTCAAATACACGGTGGCACCAACAAGTTTGGTTATGAGTCCTGGACAGCAGACCCTGCTGGGGCTGCAGAATACAGGTGGGTGTTATAAATACCTGTGACAGCCCTTCTTTGGGTTCTTTTGGTTTTGTTTGCTGGTGTTATCTTTCTTCAGTGCAAGATTCTTTGAGGAAATGAGTTCAGAATTGTATGAACAGTATGCTTAAATTACCTGCAGCACATTAGAATTAAGAGAATCAAGTTTTTGTAGAACTGGAGGTGAAGCACGTAGTAAAAAAAAGGATTTCATAGTGAGGGACTCAAATGCTGTGAGGCTGGATGAGGAGTTTGTAACCTATAGAAGCAAAGTAGTGCAGGTTTATCATAGAATGGCCTGAGTTGAAAAGGACCACAATGACCATCTTTTTTCTACCCTCCTGCTGTGTGCAGGGTCACCAACCACCACACCAGGCTGCCCAGAGCCACATCCAACCTGGCCTTGAATGCCTGCAGGGATCCAGGGGCATCCACAGCCTCCTTGGGCAACCTGTTCCAGTGCCTCACCACTCTCTGTGTGAAAAACTTCCTCCTCATATCTGACCTAAACCTCTCCTATCTCAGTTTAAAACCATTCCCCCTTATCCTATCGCTGTCTACCCTCATAAACATCTTTCCCCCTCCTGATTATACACTCCCTTCAAATATTGGAAGGCCACAATGAGGTCTCCCTGGAGCCTTCTCTTCTCCAAATGTTTGTGTTTAATATTACACTGATGTCACATGGAGTAAAAAGATCAGAAGTCAGAGAGGCTTACAGATCTTGGTGTTCTTTGTATCATCTTCATGAAAGTACCTAATGATGATTGTTTCTATGTATTTCAGCGGTACAAACAACTCCACCACGTGAGCTGACAGCAAAGAAAGTCCCTTCTTCAACACCTTCTCCTCCGATCCAGGGTCAAAGTGTGCTGAGTTACAGCCCATCTCGCTCTCCTAGTGCCAGTCCAAAGTTTACCACCAGTTGTATCCCAGGTTACAGCCCCCAGCTGCAGGCTCTGTCCAACAGCAGTGCTTCTTACAGCACTAGCATCACTTATTCACCAGGCAGCACCTACAATAAGGTAAGGACCAAGCCATCTCCAAAAGCTTTGCGTTAAGTCGTCGTGTCCTCGTGTTGTGCTGCTGAAGGTGAGCACCAGGTAGCTGAGAGTTGTGTTCACGTGTGTCCCACACACAGAATCACACAGAATGGTAAAGCTTGGAAGAGGATCATGAAACTCCAACCCCTCTGCTGCATGCAGGGCCACCAACCTTCCCATTTCACAGCAGCCCAGGCTGCCCAAGGCCCCATCCAACCTGGCCATGAACACCTCCAGGGATGAATGGGGCATCCACAACCTCTCTGGGCAGCTGTTCCAGCACCTCACCACTCTCAGAGTAAAAAACTTCCCCCTGACATCCAACCTAAATCTCCCCTCCCTCAACTTCAAACCATTTCCCCTTGTCCTGCAGTTATCAACCCTTTCAAAGAGTTGATTCCCCTCCTGTTTGTAGGCTCCCTTTAGGTACTGAAAGGCTGCAATGAGGTCATCCCTCAGCCTTCTTTTCTCCAGGCTGAACAAGCCCAGCTCCTTCAGCCTGTCTTTGTAGGGGAGGTGCTTCAGCCCTCTGATCATCTTTGTGGCCTCCTCTGGACCCTCTCCAACAACTCCCTGTCAAAGAGAGAGCTGACACAGCAGTCTCATATTCACGTCGTTTACAAATCAGAATGGAGTTCTCTCCTTTGTGTGTGACACAACGGTTTGCTTTTGTTTGCCCAAGATTTCCAACTTCAGCCCCTCTCCTGGTGGATCTCCGTACCCCACCAGCATTGGACCAGTGGAAAGTGGTGGGCTGAGGTCTCGTTACCGCTCTTCGCCCATTCTCTACAATTCTCCTACTGGCAAAGAGGATTACATGACAGACCTGAAGTCGTTGGACACCTTCCTTCGAAGTGAAGAGGAGAAGCAGCATCGAGTTCAGTTGGGTAAGGAAAGAAAACAGTTTGATTTGAAAAGCTTGGCAAAGGCGTGGTGCTGGTTTGATGCTAGAGTTGATTCTGTGGATGAGGAAAGTTGCAAATGACTCCAGCAGAAAGCACTGGTAGACGTCACTCATTAGTGTTAATCACCTGTGAACTTGGTTGCTGAACAGTTCAGCCTTCTACTGAGTATTCAAGACATAATGTAGAATGCCATTATGTCTTCTCATCTACCCATAGCTTAGGAGCTTGGGAAGTTTTCCTCTGAAGTACTTCTTTGGGTAGGATAAGCACTTCTTACCCACAGAATCAACCTTACTGAGCCATGTGCTGATGGATCTTGTCCATAGTGCTTGCTGGTTGTTGTGGACCATGATAAGATGAGGGGCTTTAATCGCCTTGATGAGAGGTGTATCTTGTGGAGAAGATGTTGCAGATAAGGAGGGGTGTGAATTACCTGCAGGTTGCTTTTGTCCTGCATAGATATAATGCTTGTTAAGATAGAGATGCAATCAGTGTTGAAATCAGATTGATTTCAGGGTCTGCACTCAGGGTAATTGGTGTTCATGTCTTGTCAAAACTGCGCTGACTTGCTGCCTGTAGTGTTGCTTCCAGAGTTACTTGGCTATAATTTCACGTGACCTCTTAATGAATTATTCTTTCAGGAAGTTCAGATTCCAGCTCTCCTTCCAGCAGCCCAACCTTTTGGAATTACAGCCGTTCCATGGGAGACTATGCACAGATTCTGAGGAAGTTCCAGTATCAGCTGGCTTGCAGGTCCCAGGCTCCATCAGCACACAAAGATGAAGCTGATCTGAGTTCAAAGCAGGCTGCAGAGGAGGTAAATTCAGCAGCAAGGTAACCAAGAGAGAAGCAGGCCTTTAAAATATACAGCCTCATCCAAAGGTTTGAATTTGAGCTCTAGAAGTGTCTGGGAGAGAGAAATCCTAGAAATCCCATAGCATTTACATCCTGCAGCTTTTAAGATTCCATGTCACTCTAAAGGGATGTGAATTATAGTTGTAAAATGATTTCTGCCCTGGAGAGCAAGGAATATTTTGGATAAAATATATTGGTAACATAAGAAATGCCTTGAAACACATCTGTTCAACTGTGTGTGTTCTGTATATATGAAGGATATAAAACATTCTCCTTCACTCCTGCATCTCAAAGTCTGAGTTGAAGAAACACCATTAGTATGCCTTCAATTAAATTTATCTTTTTTATAGTATTTCACACATAAACCCAATGCAGCTTCCCTCTTCAGATACCTTTCAAATCTATCTCAAGAGATCTGAGAGCTTAAAACTCAATTTGGACTCCTACAGGGGTCTTGTAACATGAATAAAGCATGGCAGTGTAGTAGAAGCCTACAGACACAAGGATTCTGTAACAAACGTGATTTGAATGATGTGCTGAAGCTAGCATCAGAAAATGTTTTGGAGCTTAAAAACTCTCTTGGCATTCCTGTGTAATGATGTCCTTTCCACAGGTTTGGGCACGAGTGACGATGAATCGACAGCTGCTTGATCACATGGACTCCTGGACTGCAAAGTTCAGAAATGTAAGTCCTGTGTCTAAGGGCTGCGTGGCTTTTGGAAACAAGCAGAGCAGAGTGGAAAAGTTTTGTGTGTCCCCTGCATGCCTGGGGAGATGGAAAGGATTGCACTGCGTGTGAGGGTTGGGATGTGCTTGTGCAAGGAAAACACAGCTTGTAAGAGAGATACTGAGATGTATTACTGAGTAATTACATCATTAAATACACAAAAGCATCTTGGGTGCAGCAAGATTTGTTTTTCCTCTTTGTGGTTTGGTGGTAGATATATCCATGGGATTTCAGACTTGTTTTCCTGAGCCTGAAGCACCAAAAATTACAAAAATAATTTCACTGGAACAGGTTGCCCAAGGAGGCTGTGGATGCCCCTGGATCCCTGCAGGCATTCAAGGCCAGGCTGGATGTGGCTCTGGGCAGCCTGGTCTGCTGGTTGGTGACCCTGCACACAGCAGGGGGGTTGAAACTGGATGATCTTTGTGGTCCTTTGCAACCCATTCTATGATTCTAAGAAAATTCCATCCCACAAGTTGACTTTTTCTTACAATCCTCAGCTATGTGATTAAAAATTAAAAAGATCTTAATCTTACCAGTAGGACTGAATCTAATTGCACACAATGGGAGCATCACTAGTAAAACTAACTTTGATTGCCCCTCCAGTCATACCACCTATCAAGTATTAAGTTTTACTTGCTTAAGAAAAAATAGTTTTGACCTAGGGGAAAAGTGAAGACTTGTGTGAGATCCATACCAAACTCATAAGCATCTGCTCATTATTAGGGCCAGTTTGCTTCACTCCCCAAATCCTGTCACATACAAATACTCCTGAGGTGGTTATCAGCTCCTTGTTTTCCTGAAGCAGATCTGAGAAGGGAGTTGACCCATCAAAGTAGAACGTATCTTTATGGATGAGGTGCTCTCCCTCATGATAACACTTCCCTCATTGTTTAGAAAGACTTTATCTGATTCCTGCTAGAAATTTGTTTTCTTTTTTACATTTTTCTGGCCTTTCAGAAGGTAGTTGAGTCATTTAAACTCATGGTGATTCACTTGCTATGCTCTGTATGTGGCTTAGTGTTGGTCAGCATTTTTGTGATTGTAACAGCAGTGATGACTGGAGCATAAATTAAGGGGTATGTTTAGATATTCTGGGCATAAATTTAGGAATATTTTTAGGTATTCTTGTTACTTCTGACCTTTTGAATTTTCACCTTTTTCTTTCTTAGTGGATTAATGAAACTATTCTGGTGCCACTTGTCCAAGAGATTGAGTCTGTGAGCACTCAGCTGAGAAGAATGGGGTGTCCAGAACTGCAGATTGGAGGTAGGATGCCCCATCACTTTGAGATTCCTGACATTGGTTGACAGAGGACTGCTCTGTGGCTGGAGCACAGAATAGGTGTCATATTAATCTTCATCAGACTTAATTTACATTTGTTTCTATTGCACGTTGGTGTGGCCTCTGTTCCCTGAACAGTGCTTTTCCAAACCCTTAAAATTAGCTGCTTTCTGAAAGGACTTCATAAAATTGTGATGAACTGAAGTCTTTTTTATTTAATGATAAAATTCTGAGGGAGCTGCTGCTCGTGTCGCTTTGATATCCCTTTAACCAATGAGAGGATTTGATGTGCTGCCTTTAAATGAAGTCCATTTTTTCTGTGGACTGGTCATGGTGTCCACTCAAGAGCTACAGCTGCTGTGATGCCACTGGAAAATTGATCACTGCTCACCCCATCTCCATCTGCTTACTCTCTATGCTCTTCAAAGTGGGTATTGGTTCCTTGTGGCTTTTATATTCTGTGACATAAAGCAGTTGTCTGCTCTTTCTTTGCCTGGAAGTTAGCAGTGAGGTGCTGTGTCATGTGTTAAATATTTCTGGGGTTTTATCTGCCAGAAAGGAGAGTTCTTTGTAACGATGCTTGGTAAAGGAATCTGTTGACATGTGCTGGCTCTTCTTGTATTGCAGAAGCCAGCATCAGCAGCCTGAAGCAGGCAGCGCTCGTGAAAGCTCCTCTCATTCCAACCCTGAATGCTATCGTGCAATATTTGGATCTTACACCAAACCAGGAATACTTGGTCGAAAGGATCAAAGGTGTGTGGTGATGCTTTGCTAAATTGGAGAGACTTCAGGGACCACAACCAAGCACGGTGGCATTAGGCACTGCTTTATTCGAGGTGTTCCCACTGTCACAGTAGGGACAAGAGCCATGTTTAAGCAGGAGATGCATTTCTCTGCCATTTTCTAGTTCTGTAGCAATGTAATGATGCAGGACTTGGATATAACTTTGTCTTAAAATGTTTTTAAAAGCTTTATTTCTTGCTTTCCACCGACGTACTTGGAGTGCAGAGTGCTGAGTTTAACCCTTCCATTCATCAAAAATAAACACCACTCTGTAAATTGACTCCCCCTGTATTTTTTCCTATTTAGTGCACTGTAAATATGCCTGAAGTCCTTGAAGCTTGCATAAAACACTGCTCTCCCATACTCTCTCAGTAACAGAATAAATGTTGTTGCTTTCAGAGCTTTCACAGGGAGGCTGCATGAGTTCCTTCCGATGGAACCGAGGAGGAGATTTCAAGGGCCGTAAGTGGGACACCGACCTGCCCACAGACTCTTCTGTAAGTGCTGCCTCTCAGCATTGGTTTTGGAGGTGGTGGCCTTTAGGCCTTTGGAGGAGCACAAAAACAAAACCTGTTTGCATTGCTGTGAAGATAATCCCATTGTAGTCAGTGAGATTACGTGGAGAATGATGCAAATGGGATTGGACATTGCATAGATTACAAAAAGGCAATTGCATACCTTAGTCTTTGGTTCTTGAGCTCACATGAAGTGTTTTTCAGATAGCTCTGGGGAGCAGCATTACTAGTAGGGATCTTGCTGGGACAAACCAAGCCTATTAATTTCTAATGCAAGGAAAACCTTTCACCTTGTTCTCCTTTTCCTTTGCTCTAACTGACAAAGGGAGAATGGAGATGGAGTGGTGTGGCTGCTGCTTGAGTCTTGAAACAGGATTTACTTTTCTAGTTGTGAAGATTAAGTGTTTAATTGTGAGCGACTGCAGAGGAGCTCTCACTGTGTTGGCAGAAAGCAAGCTGAGCAGCTCAGAAGTGCTTAAAGATCCCAAGGCAGAAAATCACAACCCCTACATTCAGTCTTTTATCAAAACCAGATAGCATAGGTCGTGTTGGATGTTAAACTCCTACGTATGTTAAGCTTCTAAGAACTCTGGGAAAGAAGTTTTGATGTATCATTAATATGAACACGGGCTGTAAAATGTTGGTATTAAATTGCTCAAAGGCAGTTATTAGAAGAAATGATACTGATGTGCATTTTTGTTAGCCTCATCTGATGTCACAAAGCAGTGCTTTCTGAGGTTAGTCTTCAGACTTGATGTTCTCTGGCCTTTAGCCCACAGAAACTCTTTTGTCTGCAGGACAGTAAGGTACTCTTCCTAGGACTTCATTTCAAAATGAGGAGAAAGGAGAAACTTGCTAAATAGGTGTCGTGTTGTAAAACTTGAGTTGGGTGGCATCTGCCCTTCTGGGCCATCCCTGAAACAGAAGGCTTGCAGTTTTATGGCCCAGATCTGCTCGCAAGATCCGTGGCTCTGCCAAGTTCTGCAGGACGCCAGGATAAAGTTACTCGTGTGTGAACTGAGCTCCTGACACACAGCATCAGTTTGTCACGCTGTGGCTGGCACTGTTTTCATTTACTGGAAGAAATAAATTTGTCTCCACCCACACGGCAGCCCATTGAAATCCACGCTTTAAGCCCTGAGCTGCTGAACAGAGTAGAGTTATGTCAGGGCTGCAACCAAATGCTGTAAGTGGTGCCTAATGTTATGGGAAGAAACTTGCTGTATTGTTGCATGTTGTCCTTTGGTCTCTTTAAGGCTGCTAAACCACAGTTTGTTTTTGTTAACCCAGATCATCATGCACGTGTTCTGCACTTACCTGGACTCCAGACTCCCACCTCACCCCAAGTATCCTGATGGCAAAACCTTTACTTCCCAGCACTTCATTCAAACACCTGACAAACCAGGTACTGGTGTTCACAGCGTGCTCCCTGAGCTGCTGTTTGTGTCACAACAGCACCTTCAAAATCCACGTTACCTTTTCAACTTGTCATCCACAGACACTTCGAATGAAAACGTGTTTTGCATCTACCAAAGCAGCATCAACCCACCCCACTACGAGCTGATCTACCAGCGCCACGTCTACAATCTGCCCAAGGTACACCAGTGTTCTGCTGTCAGAAAATCATCACTGGATGTTCTTTGTCTGATTTGGGATGCTGGCTCAGTGCAGAAAGCAAACCTTAACTCTATCACTGACCATTGTGTAGTATTTAATCTGCCATTAAATAATAGCCTGGGCAGTTATCTTCTTGTGTTCTTTTTCCTTATCTGACAATTGGTATCTAAAATACCAAGTCATACAATCTGTGATGCATCTTATCAACATTTCACCTCCTTTTTTTTTCTTCCCCCTCTCCTGACAACACTGCAGTGCCATTTTGTGATGTGTTTACTACTTGTCTGAAATATTGATGTGATTTCTAAGCTCCTTTCTCCTTCTGTGACTTTAGGGCAGAAACAACATGTTCCACACCTTGCTCATGTTTCTGTATATCATAAAGACAAAGGAATCTGGGATGCTGGGGTGAGTAATGTGTCATCATGATGTGTTGTGTCCCGTTGTCTGAAAGCACCTCGAACCAAAACCGATGCAGTTGGGGTGATAATAGAATGATAGAATGGCCTGGGTTGAAAAGGATCGTGTAGTTTCAACCCCTCTGCTATGTGCAGGATCACCAAAAACCTCCAAATTGCCTTCTCATTTGAAACAACAGCAGATTTTTCATAAAAATAGAGTTTTATTTGCTTGAACACACAGAGGAGAAGTCTAGTGCAGGTGGAGACTGTGCTGGGGAGGAGCGGTGTTGCTTTCTTTCCTGAGGAGCTCTGCTGTTATAGCCAGGGACAAAAGCCATAACCTCATGTTTTTGGCACAACGAGGCATGTTTGGAGTATACACTGCAAGTTGCCTTGAAATAAAAGCAGTGTCAAGGCTTCCCCTTGCTCCAGAATCCTTTGCTCTGGAAGTGCTCTGCACAACTCAGAGCAAAGCACGGTGCCTGCCTGCATGTTACAGCGCTGAACTGTCGTGACTCTTTGCTTTAAACAGGCACTTTGATTTCCTTGCACCTGATTGTGATTACTTGGTTTCTGCAGACGTGTAAACCTTGGCTTGTCGGGAGTCAACGTGCTGTGGATTTTTGGAGAATAACACCTCATGTTCAAAAAGATGATGAGCTGGCTTCTGGCAAGACAAAGTGAGCAGTCATTGCCTTGTTGACTTGAACACAGACTGTGAAACACAATACTTTAGCTCTGCTCTGTGAGCAGAGAAGTGTTTATAATTCCTGGACAGGTTTCACCATCACATTCTTTAAAACATTTTGTTGTTGAAACACTCCAGGATCTGAATTCTGGGCAGATTTTCTCTTTCCATCTCTTCACCTCAGCAAACCCTGCTTAAAAAAGCCCTTTCCTGTTGGTGTTTTGTGTACCCTCCAGTGCCATCACTACTGTGAAGATGAACTGTGCCAGATGGAAAGAGAAAACTGATTTCAGTACGTAAAATCTTTTTAGGTTTTTGTTTTTCTTTTAAAATAAGCAAGTTTGGGTGTCTTGCTAAGCTGTGAAACACCGTGGGCGCCTTGAGTACAACCCCAACATCTCCCTTTGCCTTTGCTTTTTTGTTTTTTATTATTTTTTATCTCATTTTACTTCTCCCATCAGCTTTTCTCCTGGTACCCCCTCACTCTGGAGGCCGTGCAGCCTGGCTTCAGCACCTCTGGATGGTACCAAACTCTGTGAACCCGGCCCCATTTTGAGACATGTTTGTTTCAGAGATACATTTGGTTCTTCAAAGATACATTTTGGCGTTTGCCAAAAGGAAAAAGCCACAACCAAAGCACCTTTTTAACACGGGTAGGAGGAGAGATGTCAGTAATGTACGTAGCTTAATTTTGTTAAGCAGGGATAAAAATTCACTGCCCTGAGTTGCTGAAGCTTTTTGTGAGCTTAAGGCAGGGAGGTCGCTTTGTTCCTTTTGCATCTCAGCTTCCACGGGGTCCTTTATTTGCTACTGTCAACTGCCAAAAACCACATCTAAAATAGGAGAACTACGTGGGGCTGTGACTGGGACTGAGCATTCCCTGTGTTCTGTTACATCTTTTTGTACTGTATACATCTATCTTTTTCACTCAGTTTTGTCCTGCCAGCCCCAGGCAGGCACCAACACAAACTGAGGTCTCATGATTTGCTCAGGGCAGGTGCTGTCACCTCTCTGTAAATGGAAGAACCAATTGTTTTGTGACTCTGTTTTGAGGGAGGCACAGGTTATTATTTTTTCCTCTGATGGCTGACAACAAAATGGCTCATTTGGTTCCTGCATTAAATGGGTTCATCTCAGTCAACGTTGGTGTTTTTCCTGTGGTTCAGCATCACTAATTTAATCCGAGGGCATTTTGCACAAGTGATGTTGAGGAGTAGCATTGCTGCTCTTGTGTTAAAAGCTCTTCCTGTGCAGAGGGCACCTCTGGATCCATGTGCAACTCGGTCCCTGTGCAGCCCCCTCCTGCACCCCAAAAAACCATACACCTCAATTCCTGTTGCTAATCCCTCTCCCTAAGGCTGCACCTCAGTCTCCATGGACTCTAATGCTCTCTACACCTCAACACCGTGTGCATCCGATGTGCTCTGCTCTCTGTGAAGCTCAGAGCCTTCTGTACCCCATTCTCTACACCTCTGACATGCTGTGCACCCCATTCTACACACACCCTAGTCCCAGTGGGGGTCCTTTTGTTCTGGGTCCTGTACAGTGTGTTCCCTGCACACCCAAAAACCACGCACGTCACATCTTCCATGCACCCCAGTACACAGCAGACCCCGACTCTGCTCCCCATGCACCTCACACCACAGGCACTCTGCTGCACCCCATTACACCACATTCTCCACGGACATCAGTGCACCCCACCAACATCACAAATCCACACCCAATACACAGCACACCCCAAAACCCGTGCACTCTGCTTCCTGCAAACCCTGACTTACTGTGCACTTCAGCCCAAAGCACACCCTAACACCACACACCCCAATATCCCTGTGCACCCCAACACAACACACCCCACTATATCATGCACAGTGACACAGTGCAACCCATCCCAGGGTCCCCCAGTACACTGTACACCCCAACCCCATGCACCCCAATACACCACGCTCCCCAAACCCATGCACCTTGACTCTCATACACAGGGTACCCCAACCCTATGCACCCCAACACACTGTGCACCCCAAACCCATGCACCTCAGCCTCCAAATACAGCACCACCCCATCTCATGGATCCTACATCTGTGCAACCCAATACACAGCAGACCCCAAACCCATGCACCTTGTTTCCAGTGCACCCCAATACACAGCAGACCCCAAATCCATACACCTTGCATCCCTGTGCATCCCAATACACCTCATACTCCAACCCAGTGCTCCCTGATACATCACGCAGCCCATCCCCATGCACCCCAATACACCATGCACCCCAAAACCAGGTGCAATTCCCATACACAGCACATTTCAACCCCATGCAACCTACTTCCAGTGTACCCCAATACATCACGTACCCCATTCCCATACACCACACATCTGTGCAACCCATACACAGCACACCCCAACCCCATGCACCCTACATCCCATGCACCCTAACACACCACAGTCCCCAAGCCCCCATGCACCTCAACCCCCATATGCAGCACACCCCAACCCCATGCACCCCGATACACCATGCTCCCCAAACCCATGCACCCCAACCTCCAAGTACACCACCACCCCATCTCATGGACCCTACATCTGTGCAACCCAATACACAGCAGACCCCAAACCCATACACCTTCTTTCCAGTGCACCCCACTACACAGCAGACCCCAAACCCATGCACCTTCTTTCCAGTGCACCCCAATACACAGCAGACCCCAAACCCATACACCTTGCATCCCTGTGCACCCCAATAGACCTCGTACCCCTACCCAATGATCCTTGATACATCACGCAGCCCTTCCCCATGCATCCTAATACACCGTGCACCCCAAAACCAGGCATCTCGATTCCCATACACAGCACATCCCAACCCCATGCACCCTACTTCCAATGCACCCCAATATCTCGGGTACCCCACTTCTATGCACCACAAATCTTCTGTGCACCCCAATACACAGGATACCCCAGCACCCTACATCCCATGCACCTCAACACACCATGCTCCCCAAGCCCCCATGCACCTCAACCCCCATATGCAGCATACCCCAACCCCATGCACCCCAATACACTGTGCTCCCAACCCCATGCACCTCGACCCCCATACACAGCACACCCCAACCCTACTTTCCATGCACCCCAACACACTGTGCACCCCAAACCCATGCACCTCGACCTCCAAGTACAGCACCACCCCATCTCATGGATCCTACATCTGTGCAACCCAATACACAGCAGATCCCAAACCCATGCACCTTGCATCCCTGTGCACCCCAATACACCTCGCACCCCTACCCAATGATCCCTGATACATCACGCAGCCCATCCCCATGCACCCCAATACACCGTGCACCCCAAGCCCTGGCACCTCGACCCCTCCATGTACATCCCAACCCCATGCACCCTACTTCCAATGCATCCCATTGCCGGGTACCCCATTTCTATGCACCACACATCTTCTGTGCACCCCAATACACAGGATTCCCCAACCCAATGCACCCTACATCCCATGCACCCCAACATACCACGCTCCCCAAGCCCCCATGTACCTCAACCCCCATATGCAGCACACCCCAACCCCATGCACCCCGATACACTGTGCTCCCAACCCCATGCACCTCGACCCCCATACACAGCACACCCCAACCCTACTTTCCATGCACCCCAACACACTGTGCACCCCAAACCCATGCACCTCGACCTCCAAGTACAGCACCACCCCATCTCATGGATCCTACATCTGTGCACCCCAATACACAGCAGACCCCAAACCCATGCACCTTCTTTCCAGTGCACCCCAATACACAGCAGACCCCAACCCATGCACCTTCTTTCCAGTGCACCCCAATACACCTCGCACACCAACCCAGTGCTCCCTGATACATCACGCAGTCCATCCCCATGCACCCCAATACACCATGCACCCCAAACCCAGGCGCCTCGATTCCCATACACAGCACATCCCAACCCCATGCACCCTACTTCCAATGCACCCCAATACATCACGTACCCCATTCCCATACACCACACATCTGTGCAACCCATACACAGCACACCCCAACCCCATGCACCCTACTTCCAATGCACCCCAACACACCGTCCTCCCCAAACCCGTGCACCTCAACCCCATGCATAGCACCCCAATACACCGAGCTTCCCAAATCCATGCACCCCAACCCTACGCACCAATGGGGACCATAATTCCCATGCACCCCAACACACTGTGCTCTCCATATCCCCGCACCTCGACCCCCATACACAGCACTCCCCACTTCCCATGCACCCCAACACACCGTGCTCCCCAAACCCATGCACCTCGACCCCCATACACCACCACCCCATCTCATGGACCCTACATCCGTGCCCCCCATACGCTACACTCCACCCTACCCCCCTTCACCCCCTCTCCCATCGCAGGTGCTGCAATCACGGCCCCTCCCGGGGGCGGCTCCCGGGGGCGCGCCCCGCGCATGCCCGACCCCTCCCGTTAAATCCCGTAGGGTCGGAGCTTCCCGTACCGCTGTCCTTTGGAACCTGCTGTCCTTATGGCCACCGAGAGCGAACCGGGTCGGTGCCACCGCCGCTGCACGCAGGAGGGGCTGGGTGAGTTGGCTGTGCTCATCTCTTTGAGGGGGGAGAATGGCTGTCCCCATCCCCCGGTGGGTGGGAGGATGGCTGTCCCTCTTTGTGGGTGGTGTCCACCGGTGGGTGATGAGGTAATTGCTAGAGGTGAGCTGGGAATTAAAGACATTAAACTTAAACTGGAAGTGTAGCATTGGTCACGTGTTAAGGAAAGGTATGGCAGTAAAACGCAGGTGGTGTGGGAGGTGTCCGTCTCATAGTAGGCAACCTGAGGTGTGGGCATCATCTTTGGGCTAGGAGAAAAGGATGTGAAGACCCTGTGGCTGTGCTCTGTGTTCCTCCCTGTTGGGATGGGGGCTTTGTGGTCCTACAGAGCTGATAACCCGTATCTTTGTTGCTCTGAGACATCAGTTAGTCACTGTTTGACAAAATAGTGGCTTTGGGAGGGACTTCACTTGTTCTAATCCCAAAGTGCATCTCTATCCCCAAATCCTCTAAGGTGGGGCTACCACTCATTGAGTTTGTGCTCTGAATTATTCTGGTTTATCTCTTTGTAAGTGAAGGGGGAGATTTTCACTCATTGTACCCAGCGTGTGATCTTCAAGGATCCTTCCAACTTAAGCCATTCCATGATTATTTATATGTGTGGCCAGAGCCACTCAAGCTGCACCTGGAGGATAAGTAATAGGATAAAAATCACTTAAGAGAGTGGGGTGTTGGGGAAGGGACTGTTGGATGTGAGCAGTTGACCCCCTCTAGGATCACTCAGTGGGCTGAGCCTCTCTTTCCCCATCCCATAGTAATATCTTTGGGTGAGATTAAGACATCCCAGCACAGCACCACCAGTGTTGAGCCCAACGTGACTCCTATCCCCTCCCTAGATGTCCCCAAGGTCCCTGAGACCCACAGCGATGGTGACATCCCCCGTCGGAGCTCCCTCTGTGACCGTCACTGCGCTGCCATCAACAATGTGCAGGGTGACCTGGGCTGCCACCAGCACCATCCTCGTGGCCACGCAGGTAGGATGTGCAGGATGGGGGCAGGGGGGGGACTCTGGAGGTCCCACGTTCTTTGTCACTCCTATTTTGTCCCTTGTCCCCCAGCTGTGTCCTCACCGCTCTGCTGCCAGCAGCACTCGGAGGAGGTCTGTGAGAGCTGCGTGGTGAAAACCACACTGACAGCTGAAAACGCCGTGGAGGCCAACAAGCTCTCCAATAATTACAAGGTGGGTGCCCATAGAGCGGTGGGGGGGAATCAGTTGGATTCCATCTGGATTCTTCTTACCTCAAAATCTCTCTCCAGTTTGGCTTCAAGAAATGGAAGAGCCACATTACGGCACGGCCATGGGAAGACCGCTCAGAGATCGTCAAAGAGCTCTACTCTGACCTCAACGTCATCCGTGGCCCTGGAGGTGGGTGGCTTTGGGAGCATCCTATGGCAGCGTGGGGTGAAAGATGTGCTGCTGTAGGTAGCCATGGCCCTGTTTGGTGTTTCCTCTCCTGCAGGGTCTACAGTGACGTGTGGAAATGTCCTCTACCTGCTGCTCTTTGGCTGGTGGCTCTCGCTGCTCTACGTCCTGGTGGCTGCGGGGATGTTTGTCACCGTTGTGGGGGTTCCCTATGGTGAGCCCCAAATTGGGGGAGCCCTCCATAGGAAGGGCTGGGGGAGCCATGGGTCTTCAGGCTGGACTTAAAAGGATCAAAGGGCCCAACCTTTGGGTACTGTATGGCTCTCCCATGGTGGGGGGGGGGAGCGGAGGAGGGATGGGGCACTTGTGTTCCCAATGGGGCTGAACCTTGTGTCCCTACAGGGCGACTCTGCTGGGATCTTGCTGGCTATTTCCTTTGGCCCTTTGGGAAAGTGATTCAGAAAGCAGAGGTAACAGTGCTTCCCAAATCTGATGGGGGGTGGGGGAGAGGTGACAAATGGTCCCCAAACTGGACCTTGATCATCCCAATCTCCTCCAGACCCCCAAGTCCCGACAGGCGCGGGGTGTGTGTGAGGCTGACACAGAGAGCTCAGCACTGCTTGGTGGCCCTGCGCCCCATCGCTGGAACCCACGGTGTTGGGTGGACGAAGGATATTGGGTGAGTTTCTCAGCTTGGGGACAGCTGGAACCCCTATTGCTGTGGGGATAGAACCTATGGGTGCCTCCATTGCAGTGGGGGATATTTTGTGGCAAAACCCTAAATGCCATCCTGTTATTTTAGCAGCGTGCTGGCACTGTGGTGTGGCTGTGCCTGGGCTACCCGCTGTTGGCACTAGCCCATGGGTTAGTGTGTGTTACTGCATGGCTCCTTGTCTTCCTCATCCCTGTGGCCAAGCTGAGCGCCCGCACAGCTGTCCGTGTCCTTCTGCTGCCCCCAGAGCGGGTGTCCATCCGTCGTCTGAGGATGGTGAGTGCTGCCCTACGTGGGGCTGGGGGTGCCCTATCCAAGGTGGGGTTTGGGGGTCACCAAACTGTCCTTCTGCAGACGGAGGTGCCGCTGGATGGGGAGGTCATCCTGTGCTGCTACCGTGCTGTCAACCCCTACTACTACAAATATGCGGTGGATGGCATCAATGTTTTTGCCGTCAGTATCCTTTCTCTATTTTGGAGGTAGAGGGAGGATGTTGGGGGGGGCCTGTCCCCAAATCCCACCCCAATAGGGCCATGTCCTTGACTATCTATCCCAGACCTGCTGCCACTGGTGCTGGTGACACTGGTGCTGGGCTATGTGGACAGCCACAACCAGTTGACGAGCTCTCCGGTCAAGTTCACGTTGGCGCTGCTCTCCATCATGCCCCTCTCCTACTACATTGGGATGGCCATCGCCAGGTCAGCGGGGATGTGGGGCTGAGGGGTGGCAGTAGGGACACACGCTGACCCCTCTGACATCCTCCTTTTCCTCTCCCAGTATCTCAGCCCAGAGCAACTTTGCAGTGGGTGCAGTGGTGAACGCCACATTTGGCTCCATCACGGAGCTCACCTTCTACATCACGGCACTCATCAAAGGATCGCGTGAGGGCAACAGCTGCTATGCTGAGATCGTCAAGTCAGCGCTGACGGGGACACTGGTGGGATGTGTCCTTTTTGTCCCGGTGAGCTGGGCTGATGTGTGAAGAGCCTCTGGTCTCTATGGTTGGGTGAGCAAAGTGCTGATGGATTTCATTTTTTCTGGGGTATTTTTTTTTTCCCCTCTCCCAAAGGGTTTGTGCATGGTAATAGGGGGCATCCGACACCAGGAGCAGCGCTTCAACAGCCGGTCAGCAGGTGTCAGCTCCGCCCTGCTTTTCCTCTCTGTTGGAGGTGAGGTGGGGACAGAGGTGTCCCCAAGGCTCAGTGGGGTTCTACCTTGATGGCACCCACCTCCTATCCCTCTGTCTCCATAGGTGTCTTTGCCCCAACGCTCTTCTCCAAGGTGTATGGGAAACTGGTGTGTGGCGAGTGCCACAATGTCACCCAGAACCCACTGGGCCACTACCTCTGCCACAACTGTCACTTTGATCTGGTGAGTAGAGCTGAGGACACCCTGAGCCTATCTGGCCATCGTGGTGGCAGTGGGATTGTCCTGCATCCCTTGGTCATAACTGATATTCTCTCTCTGCAGATGGAGAACAACGGCACTCTTTACTACAGCCATGTCCAGTGAGTAGGACTGGAGATGGCTGCTGGGGTTGGCGTGGTGTCTTTGGAGCTCTTGGGGTTTGCATTTTGCCTTATGTCCCCTCCAAGGTGGTGTCCCTCTGTGCCAGCCCAAAGTGTTCTGATCCTACATCCCATCCCCAGCCAGCACAGAGGTGCCATCAGGGTCTTGGTTTGGAGGCCCTGGTGACGCCAAGCATCTTGTCCTGCAGACCCCTGGTGTACACAGTGTCCCTCCTGCTCCCTGCTGCGTACCTCATTGGCCTCTTCTTCACCCTGAAAACTCACTCTCACATCTACGACATCCACATCAGTGACTGTCACAGTGAGTGTCCCCAGACCACAGGATACCCATCTTTGGGGCCTGTTTTGTCCATGTGCCTAATCCTTGTGTCTGCTCTTCCCCAGTGCCTGGCCACCACCACAGTGCTGTGGTCCACTGGTCCCGCTGGCGGGCACTGGTCATTCTCTTGCTCTCCACACTCTGTATGTCAGCCTGTGCTGACCTGGCAACGGAGCACATCAGCCCCATCCTCACCAACTCTACCATCTCACAGGTGAGTGTGGGGATGCGTTTTGGGTGATTTTTGGAGTCCTCTGGGTTGGGCCCCCTTCATGAGGGATGAGAGCCCTCCAGATTGGGTCCCTCCAACCAGAGGATGGGTGGAGGACCTCTGGGTTGGGTCACCTCACCAGGGTCTGAATGGAGGACATGGAGGTTGAGGCCTTTCACCAGGGAGTTACAAACCTTAAGGTTGGGTCCTCTCTGGGAATGGTTGGACCCCTTCAGGTTAAGGGGGGACCTCCCTCACCGGGGGTTGGTAGGATCTGAGGGTTGAGCCCCTTCTAGCTAAGGTGGGGATGGAGATCTAGTTGGATTCCTCCACTGGGAACAGATGGGAATTGTGTTCCTTTGACTGGGGGATGGATGGGGACCTGGAGGTTGGGCCTCCTCCTCATCTGCCCTCCAATTGGGACTCTGGGTTGAGTATCTCCCAGTTAGGGGATGGGGACATGCTTTCACTACATAGTGAACCCCAAAAGCTTGGAATGGGGAAGATGTTCCTAGCGCTGGGAAGCTGTCGGGATCAAGACATGCTTTGACACCTCCATTTCCCTGCAGTATTTCATTGGTGTCACTGTGCTGGCAATGGTGCCTGAGCTACCGGAGATTGTCAATGGCATCCAGTTTGCCCTACAGAATAACCTGAGTTTGAGGTGAGTGGGTGCATTTTTGGGGTGTCCTCCTCCAGTGTGGTCCCTGTGCTCCACCTTAGCCCTGTAGCTCTGTGGAGGTGTCAGTCATGGGCTGCCTTACGCATATTCTCTCTTAAGAGAAGGTTTAAAGACACATAAAAGGGTCAGAACCAGGTTCTGCTCTGTAACTTGGCTCCCTGAGGTGGGTTTGTCTTAAATCCAACAGAGTTCCCGTGGGCTGTTGGAGATACAGTGCTTAACAAACCCCTCTGTTCTCCTAGCATCGAGATCGGAAACTGCATCGCTGTCCAGGTCTGCATGCTCCAGATTCCCATTCTGGTGCTCTTCACTATCTTCTATGTGAGTAGTCCCAGGACAGGCCCAGTGACTCCAACCCCTCTGGGAAGGTCACACAACACCACGTGCTGAGGGCACAACCACTGTCCTCCATGTCCTCTCCCATCTGCTCAGTGCAAAGGGAAGTGGATTCAGATGCCTCCTACCCCAGCCTGTGCCATTCCCTGCCCAAGGGATGTATGGCATGGATTTGGGTGTACCCAAGTCTCCATTTGGGGTTGGCAAAGGACTGTCTTGGCTGGCCACAAAGGCACAACGCTCTCTATTTTGCAGCCAACGAACTTCACACTTGTCTTCAGCGACCTCCATGTTTATGCCAGCATGTTCAGCGTGGTGCTCATGAACTACATCTTCATGGATGGCAAATGTGACTATTTCCAAGGTCAGTGTGGGTCCTGGTGTTTCCATTGTCCCTGCAGTAACAGGGCTGAGGAGCTTCTAGAGATGACTTTGGAGTCACCACTTGGTGCTGCTCCATGTTGAGGGTGGTTTGAGCAACTCTAGGCTTTGACTTGACCAAGACTGCACACAATTTCCCTATGACATGAACCCAGAGGTCCTAAGAAACAGTAGTGTCCCACCCAAAGATCCTAAACGTGACCACCCTTCCTGCTGCAGGACATAACTCCCTCTTACTTGCTCTCTGCCCTATAGGCACAGTGCTGGTGATGGTCTACTTCATCCTCCTGGCTGTGTACTTCTTTGCCCCGTCACCCAGTGGCTGCTGAGTTTGGGACTTGGTTGGGTTCCTTCAAGCCCATCGTTGGGTTTGGTGTGTGCCGTGATCCAGCATCTCAGGGATTTGGCTGGGCTGGATCTGAGCTGGAAAGCAGCAACAGAAGCACTCTTGCACTCAGATGGAGCCTTTGTGCCCCAACGCTTCACAGAAGAATTTCTGGCTCACTGTCTGTGGCTGGAAGGAAAATATCCTCAGTGGGAGAGTCTTGAAGGACGTTGGTGTAGTCTCAAGGATGGACCCTCCCTGGGATTCTTGCACTGAGAGATGATGCTTGAGAAGAGCCCTCATCCTGCCAGGCCTTGGGGATCCTGGTTTCTCCTGGGTCTGGAAGGGGTTATGGCCTGAGCCATCTCGCATGGCTTTGTGATGGCACTGGAGCTGCACTGATTGTCTTTTTTTTTTCAGCTGTTTTGCCATTAAAGCAGTTTTGTACAAATCAGAAAGAAGCTCCCTTCTCCATTTGGTCATCTGCCTGGACCCCTCCAGAGGTTAGTGATGGTCTTGGGTGATACGGTGACCATCAAGGCTGGCGCCAGTGAGTGGGCACGGGTGGAACCCTGGTAGTGGAACAGGGCAATGCTCATCCATCACCTGTTACTCAGATTAGATCCACCATCACCGTGCAGGGCAAAGAGTTGGAAGGGCAACCTGAGATTGTCAGAGAGGTCTGGGGCCATTCTGATGTTGGTGTGACTGTCCTGGCTCATCCCTGCTTTTAAATAGGGTCAGAGCCATGTCCAGCTCTGAGCTGGTTCCATCTAGGGGTAAAGGGTGGCAGCACCATGATGCCAATGAGGAGCTTTGTTCCCAATGGAGAAAATAGCAGTGAAAGGACAAAGTGGGTGATCTGGATGGGTTTATTATCGTTTTGAAAGGGGGGGGAGGGAAAAAAACAAACAAACAAAAAAACAACAGAAAAAAAACAAAGCTCAACACTGACAGACACATAAATACAGGCAATGCAGCTCCTTCCCCACAGCCCCACGCAGGTGTTGCTCCATGGGGACGTCCTCCAGTGTGAGCAGCTGGATGGGGAGTGATGCTCTCTGCATGCATTGTGTGTGCTGGCCACAAACACACCAGGAAGCTCTAAGTTCCCCTCCATGATATCTGGTGGAGACACTGGATCCTCTCCTCCCTTAAGGAGGTGGGTGTGCTCTGGCAGTAACGCTCTAGTTATCTTGCTTGGAAGTATGGTGCTGCAGAGAGGGACTTAACTGCCCCACAAGCTCCATCAGTCCCCAGAAGGGAGATGTATGCTTTGTGAGGGCAGTGCTTCAATTGTATAATTGTATTTTAGGAAAAGTTGCATCTTTAGGAAAAGCAGCAGAACATTCTTTGTGACCTTGTGCTCACTGGGTAGCACTGAGTCAAAGAGGGGGGTTTTAATAGGGTAAGGAAATGTTCTTGAGGGCAGGGAAGGGAGAAATCAGCATATGGATTTCAGTGCTGAAAAGTGCCTAATTTTCACCCTCCTTACAGCAAGGGCACAAGCTGTTGGTGAGTTCAGCAGACTCCTTTCTCACCACCTCCACTAAACTACACAGTAGTCCATTCAGTGGCAGCTTTTAAGCAGTCTTTAAAGCAAACCTTTCCCTGTGAAAAGGCAAAGAGCACAGCTGTGGCTGCTTCAAATCACTGTACCACAGCAGCTGTGCAGCACGAGCTTTGCTCACTGCTTCCTCCAGCGTAGTGGCCATACTTTAAAGCTCACATAACACACTAAAGCCCTCCAGCTGCAAGAGTTCACTGTTTTTAGAGAGGGAGAGCTTGGCTGGGCAGCAGGGGCGTGAGCATCACCCCCAGCAGGCATTTTTCCATGTTGGCTGTCCTTTGTTAGATGCAGCTTGTGAAAGTACGAAGTCAAATGCACCACATGTAAGCATGATCTCAGACATTCATTAAGCACTGTCCTCCCTCCCCCCCAGTTAAGTTGCAAGCATGTGCTGATAATGGATAGATGGCATGGGTTAGTTCCCATTCAGAGCTCCATAAATAAAAAGTGGATTTCCAACAAATTAAAAACTTCTCGAAAGGCATCGATGCAGTTGCTGAGTAAGGCGTTGAGCAGGTTCCTCTGTGTTCTTAGCAAGACCAACCACAGTATCCATAAATAGGGGAGGGAGGAGGGGCTGCTGGACGTAGTGTGACTGGGGCACAAGCAGGGGTTCTCATTTTAGCCGCTCGACGAGTCCCTGCGTCAGTCCGAGGTGCAAAAGCTGAGATCTGGAGAGGGTTGCTAAGTGAGGGAAATACTCCAGGAGCTTCTCCCACGACAGTTCCAGCAGGCTGGGTACCACCAACCACATTTTAAACAGCGAGCCAGTCCGTTTGTTTTCATGGATGTTGACCACTCCTCCGTGAACGTACATACAGCCAGCCTAGGCAGGAAAGGGGGGGAAAAGGAGTTTGATGGGGGCAGGAAAAACGGGCACGCGCTGAAGGACAACACCAGGCTTTGACCACCTCTCTGTGCCTGGAGCAGAAGGGTCACTGCCTGAGCCAGGCTCCCTCTTGTAGCTGAGGTCGTGCTGCACCTTTCTCTCCTCCTAAGGATTTCTGCCTGAGCTCAGAGCGCTTTGCTGTGTCTTTTGTTCGGTGAATTCTAACCCCAGGAATCAATTTTGAGAGTGGGAGTGGATTATTATAAAGCTGTACTTGGCAACCTTGCCCACAGCAGAGAGGTTGGAACTCAGTGATCCTTAAGGTCCCCTCCAACCTAAGCTATTCTATCATTCTAGCCAAATATATTTTCTTAAAGCTAGAAGCCATGCTGTGTTCCCTCTGCTGGCTCAGCAGCACAACAGAACCCTGCTCCAAGAACACAAGTGCAAAGGGAGTGGAAAATAAAGGGCATTCCTGCACTCATCTACCTCCTTCCTGATAAATGTGTTTACCAGTTTGCACGTGTTCCTATACTTTTAAAATGTTTGCTACTTTTTCAGCCCTACCTGTGCTCTGTAGGCCAAGTTCAGGGTGAGAAGTTTTGGGGGGAGTACTCGTGTGTTTGGCTTTTTTTCTCCTTTTGCAAACAGGAACGGATGTTCACATACTGAGTTACTTCCTGGAGCCAGAGCTAAGGCACTTTAAAAGCTAAAATCCCCCACTGCTGCTTTCAGAAAGCAGAACACGCTGTGTGCTGCAGCTCTTCAAACAGCTGCAGGCGTACAAAGTCAATGCAGTAACCTCAGAGCAGCTCTCAGCCTCCCCCAGGATGCTGCGTGCAGCTGAGGTCACCTCCTTGGTAACATCTGCTCAGCTCTATTTACAGCCCACACAAACACTGGGACAAATGGCTCCAACTTCAGCTACAGAGGAAAGAAATGAGTCACTCACCGGTGTGACAGCAGCACAGTGAAAATACACTGGTTCAGGCATGGCAGCTGGGAGCTTGACCCACTGGAAAGTCTGCAGATTCAGCTTCCAAACATCTCCCAGAATCACTTCTCCATTGTAGCCTCCACAAACAAACACATCTGCAGAGAGAGGAAACTCACAATGCTTACCTTCCTTCAGGAACTGCAGAAGGTGCTGTGCATCACCTTTCTAAAACCCTTTCAGGATCAACACTTGTTTCACCTCCTGAGAAATATAACTCCTTGTATCACTCTTTTCCATGGCTCAGCACGCTGAAGCATTCAGGAGAAATTTTGAGGAGGATCAACTCTGCTTCTTCAGTCCATCGTGAGCAGCATAATCATCAAGATTGGAAAAAAGCATTCTCAGAGGACAACAAAGCTATGGGAGAAGTGCAAACCCCACTGAGGGAATGCCCCATGAATCTGTAGGTTGTGTAAAATACTACAATTCCAGAGTGACAGTACTGCCTACTGCAGGAATAAATTTGCTCCCTCATATGAAGAGCAGTGCCAATTGGACAGGTTAAGGATGGTTAAAAGAAGGAATCCTCCTTCAGAAAAGTCACGCATGCCCTGCAGTTCTCTCAAATGCTCTGGAGGCCATCATCTCTCAGGCTGAAGAGATGGGCTTCCCAGTGCTAGGCTGTAGCAAGATACACCAATGTTCAAGAGGAGGACTTTACCATTTTTGATCTGAACACAGCTGTGGCATCTTCTAGCTGCTGGGAAGCCTGAGGAGGAAAAACAAAAAAAATTAGACATGAGAAAAGAGATCACAGAATCACAGAATGGTTTGGGTTGGAAGGGACCTCAAGGATCATGAAGCTCCAACCCTCTTCCTGCATGCAGGGCCACCAACCTCCCCATTTCACAGCAGCCCAGGCTGCCCAGGGCCCCATCCAACCTGGCCTCCAACACCTCCAGCCATGGATGGGGCATCACAGCCTCTCTGGGCAGCTGTTCCAGCACCTCACCACTCCCATAGCAAAGAAGAGATCTCAGCTATTGCTGCTTTTAAAGAGCTTGCACAAGTGGTGTCTGTATCTCAACACAGAATCACAGACAAGAATCACTTTTTTTCTTCACTTACAAGAGCTTTTGCTTTCCCACCCTCACAGCTATGATACGCAGCTGCTTTGGGACGTTTGGCCCCTCTTTGCACTCCAGGGAAGGATGAGATGTGCCAAAATCTCACACCTCACAAACTCCAGCTCTGGCTATTCAGGGGAAGTCTCTCTGCTAAGCAGAACAGCGCCTGCTCCCTCAGAGGGAGCTGAGATTTGCACCTCCTTCTGCAGTGAGAGCCAGCCCCTATCACCTCACCTTATCCAGGAGGGAGAGAAGCCAGAGTGCCAGCTAGACTTCAGCTGGGTTAATTCTCACTGCTGAAGCTATAAGGCAGCAGGGTCCTGAAGCCAGTGCAAGTCTCCACAAGGTAACAAGAAAGGCTTCCAGATGGCCAGCTAACAGCACCTTCACACACCCCAGCCACTCTCTGGCGTACAGGAGATGATGTGAAATTGCAGACTCACCAACTTTTTCATGAGGTTTTGTGGCAATTTCCTCCCAGGTGTTGGTTTCAAGGTTGTAAGCATGGATCTGAATGGGAAAAAGAGAACTGTTAGATCCTCTTGGCTCTGCCAGAACTACAACGCAGCCTCAGGGTAAGCAAATTAGACAGATTAGACGCAGGGAGTTCACTGTTTCATAGTTTCAACTTTCTGGAAGTGGGACACTATTTAAAGTTTCTTCATTTATTCTCTCAGCCCCCAGAAAGAATTCACTCTTCCCTCTCCCAGTTTTAATGGGGAAAAATGTTTACCACACAAAAGGAAGACAAGAAAAGAGTCACCATGATCAACATGCAAACTTAAAAGTCAAGGAGCTCCTTTCTTTGGCCTTTTCCTGTTTTGGCATAGTTACAACATTTCCATCCTAAGTGCTCTTAAATGAGGATCTTTGATAACAGATCTACAACATTTCTGCAGATGTGTGTGGTGATGGGTTACCACGGATTCACCATTTCTAACAGGACACGTCTGTGGTAACCCCAACCTTTACAGAAACTGGAGAAAAATCTGCTCCCAGTAATGTATTTTTGATTAACATTATCTTTTTGAAAAATCAAAGCTCTCCAAACAAATGAAGTGACTGTGCTGGTTACACTTCACTGCAAAATTGTGTTCAGGCAAGCTCTGGAGGCATCTCACCACCTTACCTTATCTAGGGAATAAGCTGTCCAGGAAGTTCCACCTCCCAGGATATAAATCCTTTGACCATCGTGTGCAATTTCATGCCTGTACCTGAAGGTGTGCAGAGGTGGATATTTAGCAGCACAAGAAATCAATGCAAGTGAGCAGCAACAAAACTTTCTGGAAACATTAACAAATCTGAGTGGTTGAAACAGACATTCCAAGCATGGCTACGCTGTATCAGACCCCCAGGCTGGGAGTTTTCAGATGTGGAAGTTTTCACGAGCAACCTAAGCAGCACCTCAAGAGCTGGGAAGAGCTTCTGAGAGCAGAGTTTCACAGATCTCAAGTACAACAGTTTATAGAGCACCGTGGCAGTCCTTAACACTTCTTTCCCTTTTCTCACTGAGAAGGTCACCAACTGAAAGCTTGCTACAGAATGAGGCAAGGAACAGGGATCAGCTGGAGCCTCTTCAGCACTCAACAGCTGCCTCAAGTTCCCAGCTCTGTTCTGGCACTGCATATTGTTCTGGCAGAGGCTTCACACCCCCTCCCCACACCCCTGTGCATATCATAATGCTGGAGCACTGGTTGTGCAAGGCTCACAGCCAAAAGCACCGCTCTGACAGTACTGTCTCAGCTTCTCAGCAAAGGTGGTGATTTCCCAGTTTAAAAGCTCTCCTCACCTCTCCTCTGGCATGTCGCAGGACATGTTGTTTGGTTTCAGTTGGATCCACTCTCTGGTGTTGAGGTCTAGTTTATGCAGGTCGGTGCTGTAAATGTAACCAGTTGTTCCACCAAACACATACAGAGACCCATTGATGATGGCCATGGCCTGGAAGGCAGAGAGAAACCAGTTAGAAAGGACACAGAGCATCAGCACTGAAACAGAAAGAGTCCCAGCCTCCCAAAGGAAGGACACACAGCACACGCAGTGTGTCTGACAGAGGGTCTTCCCTCCTACCTGGCCATAGATCCGGTTGGGTTTCTTTCCTCTGCAGCTGAGCAGGGCCCATCTTTTGTACTTGACATTGCAGACGTGGACATCGTTGCCATTACTTTCCCCAAATGGGATTCCAGTGCCCCCAAACACGAGCAGGTTGTTGCCATGCAATACAACTAGGAGAGACAGACAGGGCAGAGATGTTTGTTGCAGTGAAATGCAGTGAAACAGAACTCTGGAAGGAGAAGGCAGCAAGCGTTGGTTGTTGTTCAGATACCCTACAACTCACATTGTGCATTTATGGCCTTAAAATGCTCTAAAAGAGAAAGAATGCAAGCTAAAACCATGGCAACCAAAGACTTACTTTAAAAAATGGCTAGTGAACAACGGGATCTATTTTTGGGTGCTCTGTCTGACTGCAGCAAGCATCTATCCACTGAGAGCAGAGGCCTTGCAACTGTTAAGCTAAATTTCCAAAGACTCTCTCTTGCATTTTACATTTTTAACTCCTCAACCCTAGCAAAAGGGCAAAGGAGAAAAAGAAATAATCAAAAATCCCATTCCAAACTCAAAGCCTAATTGCACAAGAGTTGGAAACAGGATCCAGATTTCCCAGTTCTTGTCTGGTTTTTCATTCCATCAGGGACACCGATTAAAATAGCTTCAGGCTTAGGTGCATAGGAATTGGATTTCCATACGTACGTGACATGGAGGCCAGCTCCCTGGGCATGTAGCCCTCAGTGCCCATTTGGTGCCACGTGTCTGTAGCAAAGTTGTACCGCCAGAGCTCCCTGAACAGTGGGTAGTCTTCGTTCTCTGGCCCACCAGACTCATCGTAGTCAGGATTGTAGCCTCCAAACACGTACAAATTGGCATTATCTGCCACGCAGCGATGGCCGCTTCTCGCTGGTGGAGATCTCTGGCCTGCAGCAAAAAGACAGAACAGCTCTGTGAACAAACAGCAAAGGAGCTGAGCTTCTGTCTGAGGACACCGCACTGGGGTGGTCCTCCAGCAGGAGCAGCTGGTGTGGAACAGCAAGGAAACGCATCTGCATCCAGGAGGTGACAGCTCTGATGCCAGATCCACACCTGAGCAAGAACACAGACAGCTCAAGTGCTCCCAGTGCCTTGCATCTCAGCTAGGTTCTTCCACGGCATGCAACACAAGTATGATACAGCAAGAAGTCAACAGCAAAGGCATCAGCACAGGGAGGGAGTGCTGCAGGGAGCCCATCTCTGCAGCTGTGCCTCAAGGAGCCCTTCCCTAAAGGGAGCCCTCTGCCTCTTCCCCACAATGATACAGGTGGAGTGCAGGGAACTGAGGCTCAGAACTCAACCAGAACAGGCCAAAAGACTGACACACACACATGGCAGCCAGTCCAGGGAAACCCAAACAGCAATAAATTGAAGTCTGAACTGGTAAGTGATGAAAAAGTAATTCCAAGCTTGTTCTAATTCAGAGCTGTAAGAGTCTAGCATAGTGCCAGGGACAGAAGTGAGACAGAGGACCATGCAATGAATGAGAAAGATGAAGGGAAGAAAACCAATCAGGTCTCAGAACAAAGGGATCCAGTTATGAGACATTTCAAACTGACCTGGAAGGTTTCAAAACCAAAGTGGATCCCCCAAGATTCCCTCATCCACGCACCACCCATGTGCTCTCCCTGCTCTATTATGGACTTTTATGATGGAACAGGACCCAGAGAAGTGCCTACTGAGGAACCATCATGCTTCTTACAGCTCATTGCAATTATCAGCAGTGAATCAGATGTGCAGAGCAATAACAAATGAGACAAAATCAATGATTAATCCAGACTGAATTCTGGATTTCAGCTTAGCATGGGCAGATGTGTTTCATCACATTCCCACTTTGCTGCTGTTGGAAACTCCAACTGTTGTGCAGAATTAAGCTGTTCTGCAGGACTCAAGCAAACCCCTTGAGGCAAAGTTCTAAGGGATTTGAAATCCTTCCAGTAGTAACTGCATTTCACAGTGATTCCCCACTCAGAAAAGCAATAAACTGAAAGCGAAGGAAGAAAATGAAGGAATTTTGCTCTTGACCAATGGGAGCTCACCCAATTCGTGCCTTCTTCTGGGTGCTCCCTGACGGTCTTCAAAGGGGGCTGCAAAGAACAGAGATGGGAGAGCTTAATTCCAGGAGACTGGGAGCACTGAGGCACTGGAACAGGCTGCCCAGGGAGGCTGTGGATGCCCCTGGATCCCTGCAGGCATTCAAGGCCAGGCTGGATGTGGCTCTGGGCAGCCTGGGCTGCTGGTTGGTGACCCTGCACACAGCAGGGAGGCTGAAACTGGATGATCATTGTGGTCCTTTGCAACCCAGGCCATCCTACGATTCTATGATTCCTTAGGGCAAAAGTGGGAATGGTAAAATTTACAGGGAACGAGCAGCCACAGCAATGGAATGAAGCTGAAACAGCAGAGCAGGGTCAGAAGGAGGGAAGTTCTAATTTTGGGCTGAGCTATCTGACAGCAACGTGCTGGCTGTCACTGCACACTGACCTGTTAACACCCTGTTACATTCACCTCCCCCAAGGGATTCATTAAGTGACTTCAGAGGGAGCTGCTGGGATGTCCCAGGTTGACTTCGTTAGAGCAGATTCCTAATTGAATATCTCTGCAGCGTAAGGAATTGATAGAACAAAAGGAGAGGAAGGAAAAAAAGGCAGTGTGAACGTCTGCTCCTGAGGTGACACGGTGCAGCATCCATGCAGGAGATGCTTCCCACCTCTCAGAAAGCTCTGAATGCAGAATGAGGAGAAGAGAGATGTCATGAACTTAAAGACACCCTTCATTTTAGAGGAGGGAAGTTTATTAAATCCCAGCTCTGCAGCCTCCACAGCCTCCACACCACTGCATAGAAAGCCTGGAAAAGATGAAAAAGCCTTCTTGCTTTCAAGTAATCAGCAGATTTCTTGGAGCTATGCAGCAGATTAAATGCTATCAGCATGCCCAGTGTGTGTCAACAGCTACAGCCAACCTGCAGGGATTGCTCTGCTGTATTCCAACACCTGCACAAAGTTACACAGGAGGAAAATCAAACTGAGTGAAGATTCAGCTCAGCCACTGCATCAGCAGCAGCAAGAAGGGTAAGGTGAGAGGCACTGACACACAGAGCAGCACAAAGACTTGCAGAGAACAAAGGCATTTTCTTTCCATCTGATTATCCTCCCTTTCATGAGGGCAGGAAAAAAAACTCCAGGCTGGCATCATCTCACCAGCTGGGTTAAAGGAGAGCAGGATACCTGCTATTCCAGTTTGTGAGCTACCAGCTGGCTCTCTTTGTTTGTTTGTTTGCATTTAAAAGAAGGGGAATAGGTCTAATTAGGTGAAAGCATTTCTTAGGAATAGAAATAAGCAACAACAGACTCGAATACAAATTTGTTTTGGGAGCCTACTTGAAGCTGCCCTTTTCTTATCAGGACTGTGCTGCCAGATAAACAAATTAATGTATTAATCAGTGTCAAACCTCTTGGCAGAGACTGAGATCTGCCTCCATCAGCTTCTGTAGGACTTGATTTTACTTTTGAAGGGAGTTTTCTTTCCTCACTACAATCCCTCACTATCAATTCCCAGTAAAGCGATGCAATGCTGTTCTCCAGAGGTTGCAAACTCACAGCTGCTGTTGCCTCCCTTGTCCTCAGCAGCCCAGGAAGGATCCAGACCCCATCACCTCCTCAGAAACACAGAAAGGAGAATGAGAAGAGCCCCGGGTCGATCTCACCATGGGCAGGCACAAGGCTGAGCAGTGGCCAAGGCTGAGCAAAGCCAAAGAAAAGTAATTCCTAGATCCTACAGGAGCAAAGAAGCCTTGTTTCTAAGCTCTGCTTGCCAAGGATACCAAAAATTACCCTTTGGCACAGCCAGAGCACCAGAATCCACCCCAGGAGCCCTTGAGAAACTTTGGCCTCCCTCTTTTGGTCTTGAAGGACCGTTGGAGACCCATTTGAAGCTGGAGTGCAATAGGAGGTTTAAATGCACTCAGGGAACTGGTGGGAGGTATTGGCACCGACCTCTGCTCATCACTGATCAATGAGGTGAACACACTGCACATCATCCCACATGGATGACAAGAATTAAAAGCACAGCTGGTCTTGATGTTCAGGATTGACAACACACAGTTGAAACTCAGGGTGAATTTAGGAGAAACGTTTGGCTTCTAACCTTCAGAAAAGAAGAAAAGTTACCAAAGTGCCTACAACTCAAGGATAAGCAAGCATTCTGTGCATTTTCTAACCAAGATGCATTTGAAAATTCACTTTAATTTCCATTCTAGTTAAAAGAATTGCATCCAGAGAGATGTTCCTCTCAGAACTTAGGGACTATTTGCTTTTTCATATTTACTGATGAGAACCATTTGCACACACAGCCACGGATCCTCTTCACTGTATGTGTGACTCACATCTCGACTTGAAAAGAAGGCTGCAGGGTGGCCTCATTGCAGCCTTCCAGGACCTAAAAGGAGCCTATAAAAAGGAAGGGAGTCAACTCTTTTGAAGTGTAGATGATAGCAAGACAAGGGGAAGTGGTTTGAAATTGAAGGAGGGCAGATGGAGGTTGGATGTGAGGGGGAAGTTCTTTGCTATGGGAGTGGTGAGGTGCTGGAACAGCTGCCCAGAGAGGCTGTGATGCCCCGTCCATGGCTGGAGGTGTTGGAGGCCAGGTTGGATGGGGCCCTGGGCAGCCTGGGCTGCTGTGAAATGGGGAAGCTGGTGGCCCTGCCTGCAGGAAGAGGGTTGGAGCTTCATGATCCTTGAGGTCCCTTCCAAGCCAAGCCATTCTGTGATTCTCCCCTCCTGCAGACCACGTGGAACAAAGCTTCCTTCATTACTCCTGGAGCAGATCTGACAGCTATCAGGGGCGTTTTGGAAACACAAAATAATAAGTAGAGGACACAAAGCTAACAAATACAGCGTGTCTTTTGGTGACATCTTTTCAAATGCTGCTGCTGAATAATTAAGGTTCCTGCACACATCCTTTTTGCTGCTTCTTAAGGCTTCATTAACACGTTATCAGGACTCTGTTCAACATATGGAATAGGTTTCAGTATCTTCCTTCCCACACGTGACTTCAGCAAGACTTCTGAAGGACATTCAGGCTGAGGGCTGAAGCCTAAGCACTGCTAGCTCCTGGGAGAGAGAAGAGAACAAGTCAGTATTGACTCCAACACATTTTCAGCTTCGGCTTCTTCACACTGGCCTGAACAAAATACGTTTGTAATTCACGTGGTAGATTCCATTATAAAAATCACAGCTGCCTCCCAGCAGCCTCTTGCATTTCTGAAGCCTCCAAAGGGGAGTTTGGAGAAGGATCCATCATCCCACATGATGAGAGCTCGGATCGATGGGCAGAACAGGGCTGTCTCTCTCTGTGCTTCCACACATCTTTGCATTTCAAGCATTCATACAAGAAAGCAATTGATTTTTGGTATTTGCCACGAGGGAAAGGGCCAAAAATAAAGAAAAATGTTGAGGATGATCGATGAGAAGCAGAGCAGAATGGACACAGCTCACACAGTGAGCTTCAAACGACACTCAGAACAAAGGAGCCCCGAGGAAATAACCATCCTTAGCGAGAAACCAGAGCAAAAGAAGAAATGTTTCCCCTAAAAATGCAAATATCACTGGGAAAATTATAGCTCAAGGCACAAATATAAACGCTGAGCTTGGAAGGAGCAAAGATATAAAGATATTTAGGTCTCCAGCTTCTTTCTACCCATTTAACCCCAGGAGTGTGGTGAAAACACTGAACAAAATGTATATATATATTGGTATTGTGATCATTCATTCTCAAGGTGGACAGGAAGATTTCCAGCGGGGAAACAAAACACAATGCCTACATTTGACATTTTGCATCGTTCTAAAGCTTAGAATTCAATATAGCTCCTTCCTTTCCCATAGCCAACATAGGATTTCAGATGTCTTGAAGAATCTTTATATACAAATGACCATCAGAAATAACCCTCTGGAGAAAGCAGCTCTGCACAATTCTGACATTAAAACGCCCTCAAAACTTATCCGTGGTTGTACAATAAATGGCAGAGGGTGAATGTGAGGAAAGCAGCACCTGAATTCACACCGTGGTGTTTAAGTGGTGATGTGTTTTAGCCAGGAGATTGCCCACAGCCACTTGAAATGACACTACTGGCAGCAGCAGAGCTCTGCAGAGAAGGACGGAGGGCACACATCCACTTCCAGAGCACATTACCTGCTCCTTGCATGCTGGCACAATGATTACTAACCAAAAAAAAAGAAAAACAACACAAACACAGCATGCTTTATAGAAAGAATCTAGGATACTAAATGGTGGGGAAGGTGAAAGAGTGACTTGAAAAGTCCAAGAGAGAATTCAGAAGAAAGAAAACAAACGCAGTTGGAGGAAATGGAAGGAGGGGAAGAAAGCTGTCCCTAAATCTCAATGTTTATGCAACAGCTGCTGTTGGAGTGCTGTAAACAGGACATTAACAGGTGTCAGATCAGGAGAAAACTCCAAGGATGGATCCAGGAAGATCTTCCATCACTTTTTCACCAAGTGATCTTCAAGCTTGTTGAGGTTGGCTTTAAGCGCATACGCTGAGCTGAGCAGGATCTGTTTGTCCCCAGTTGTCAGATGGCAGAATTCCAGGTTTGGGAATGACCCTTAGCCAAAAGATGGGATCAGTGCAACCATCTCAGGAGGAACGCATGGTTACATTTGCTCAAGCCAAGTGACTGTAAACTGAGAGTGAGAAAATAACCAGCCATTGTGATACTGCCTTATCACGAAAGGAAGGAAGGAAATGTGTCTGAGCACTGGCCCAAAAATAGGTGTGGAGCTGCTCAGCACATTCACACAAAGCCTGAGGGCGTCTTTCTTTGCTCTTGTGCAGGCACAACAGTGACAGACTGGGTCCAGAGGAGAGCCACAGAGATGATCAGGGGACTGGAGCACCTCCCCTACGAAGACAGGCTGAAGGAGCTGGGCTTGTTCAGCCTGGAGAAAAGAAGGCTGAGGGGTGACCTCAGTGCAGCCTTTAGTACCTAAAGGGAGCCTACAAACAGGAGGGGAGTCAACACTTTGAAAGGGTTGATAACTGCAGGACAAGGGGAAATGGTTTGGAGTTGAGGGAGGGAAGATTGAGGTTAGATGTCAGGGGGAAGTTCTTGACAGAGAGAGTGGAGAGGTGCTGTGAGGCTGTGGATGCCCCATCCGTCCCTGGAGGTGTTCAAGGCCAGATTGGATGGGGCCCTGGGCATTTGCACAGGTGGGAACAGGGGATGGGATTTGAAGGGATGGGAAATGTACACCATGTACTTGCAAGGATGGGATTCAAAAGGCTGGGGAACATCTCCCATGGCCCATCACAGAACCAAGGGGTGCCCCAATACAGCAGGAGCAATGGGATGGGGGTGACTGCTCCAACTGTGGGTTAATCTCAGCCACCTCCCTTAATGCTTTGGGGCTGTTGGAAGGAGAGAACTCCCATACCCAGAGCCTGGGTGGTTGGGCGGGTTTGGGGATCCATGGCCCCATCTGTGTGCACCAACTCAGGGAGAGCTGAGGGGAAACAGGGGAGAAGGAACTGGGCTTTCCTTCTTAGGGAATAGGGCTAAGCTTACACAGCACCCAAAACTTCTACAAGACCAAATCCTCCCAGAGGGGCAGCACAGCACCCAAAATCCCCATATTAGAGCTGGCACCTCCCCCTTCCCCCTCACCCCCCCCCAGAAAAAAATCTTAAATCGGGGATTGAAGATTAACACTACATTCCCCCCCAATACACTGATATTGGGGCCGAGAAGATCGACAGCCCCCTCCGTGCCTCCCAGTGCCCCCAACACCCCCACCCCAAAAAGCTGAGTGACACTGAAGCCCTCACGGCCCCTTCCGGCCCGAGGGTCCCACTACTCCCAAGAGGCCCCTCCCACCGCTCACCCGCCGTGTGCGGCCTCCCCGGCAGCTGCACGAAGCGGTTGAGGAGCCCGTCCTCCGCCCTGCCCCGCAGGCCGTTCAGCTCCCGACCACCATCAGCCGCCGCCATGGCCTCGACCGCTTCTCCTCAGGGAAAATCCCCCCCCCCCTCCCCAAAGGGCCGCCATGCCCGTCGACCAATCAGCGATCGACTTCTGAGGGTTCTGCCAATCAGATGCGGGCTTGTTGGAAAGTGGGGAAAGAGTAAGGGAGGAGCTGCACCTTTTGCTAGCCAATCAGAGAGCGGTTTTCCGAGATGCTGCCAATCAGACGCGGGCTTGTTGGGAAGTGGTGAGGCGCTGAGAGAGCCGAGCGATCGATTGGTGCGCGTATGGGGCAGGCTGAGCCAGTGAAGCGCCGAACTGGGAGGGGGAACGGAAACCGGCGGAACGAACGTGCGCGGCCGCGGTGCCCCCACCCGGCCCCTGGGCAGTGCTGCGCTGAGGGACCAAGATGGCGGCGCCCAGCGCCGAGGCGGCCGGGGGGGGTCGGGGTAGGCCGCCCGCCGTCACTCCGCAGCAAATCCGGGACCTCATTGATGGAGGCATCGCTTCTGAGGGCAGCGGGCCCGAAGGGTGAGGGAGGGGGGGCGGCGGCGGCGGCTGGGCTTGGGGAGAGCGGTGGGACCTGGGATGGGGCTGGGTGGTGCGGTACCGAGGGAGGGGGCTGGGGGTTGGAAGGAGAGCTGTGAAGGGACGCTGGGAGTCCTGGGGGGCAGTGGGAGGTGTTGGGTTTTGTGGGAAGGGGTAGTGGAGAGGCTGGGAAGCATAGAAGGGGCAGTAGAGGGGAGCAACTGGGAGTGCTGACAGGGTACTGGGGACGTTGGAGGGGTATTAGGAGGCGTTGTGTCCTCTTGTAGGGAAGGGTAATGGGTAAACGAGATGCTGAGATGGGCTGGGAGGGATGGGAAGCATGGGGAGGCACTGTGAGGTGTTGGGGTTTGTTATGGGAAGGGATTCTGGGGACACAGGACACTGGGGGGGGGCTGGGAGGCACTGGGAACCATAGGGTGGTGGTGGGGGGGGAGTTGGTAAGTGAGAACACTGGGGGTGATGATGGGAGGCTGGAGATGTTGAAGGGGTATTAAGAAGTATTGAGTCTTTTTGTGGGGAGAAATACTGGTGAAATGGAGTGCTGGGAGGGACTGGCAGTGATGGGGAGGAACTGGGAAGCACTAGGAGGCACTGGGCATGCTGAGGGTGTATTAGGAGATGTTGGGGTTAGTTATGGTAAGAGACTGTGGAAAAGCAGGGCTCTGGGAAGGACTGGGATGCATGCAGGGACACTAGGAGGGGGCAATTAGAAAGCACCGGGCCAAAGGATGTCTCTGAGGGGGTTCTGGGGATGCTGAGGGGTCACTGGGTTGGGAGTGGGTGGGGTTTGTTATGGGAAAGGTTGCTGGGGAAATGGGACATTGGGAGGGATTCGGAGAGACTGGGGGGTAATGAGAGGGGCAACTGAGAGAAACTGAGGATACTGAGAGAATAATGGGAGGTGTTGGGTATTGTTGCGGGGTTGGTTACTGGGAAAACAGACACTGGGAGGGACTGGGAAGCATAGAGAGGCTACTGGCAAGGAAATGGGGGAACTGGGAGGGGGCACCTGGGAAGCACTCGGTGGTGCTGAGGGGATACTGGGACTCACTAGGAGATACTGGAGGTGCTGAGGACATATTAGAACTTTTTGGGTCTTGTTGCGGGAAGGAGTTCTGAAGAAACAGGGCACTGAGACAGGCTGAGAGAGACTGGGAATTATGGGGGGACACTGGGAGGGGACAAATGGGAGACAATGGGGGTGCTGAGGGGGCACTGGGTCTTGTGGGAAGCACAGGAGACACTGGGAGGAGGTGAGTGGGAACTCTGGAATGTAGCAAGGCACTGGGAAGGTGCTGGGAGGCAGTCATGAGCAATGGGAGATGGTGGGAGAGCAGGAAGGGGAAGCAAATGATCTGCCAAGATCCTAAATGAGCTGAGTTGTCCAGGAACCAGCTCTCTGACCCCAAATGCATGCAGTCCCACCATGGGGGCTCTATGGGACACCAACAGACAGTGGTGTGTACTGGGGTTTCTGGATGAGCACTGGAAAGTGCTGGTGGGCACTGGGTTGTTGGGCAGCTTTGGGGGGTATCACTAAAAATCAGCACTTGTGTTTCCCCTCAAAGACACCGATTTCTAGATGAGGGATTACAGTAAGGATGAGCCTGAAGGACGAGATGGTCAGAAGTGCTCTATGCATTTTTGATGCATTGATGAAATCTTTCCAGGACAGCACAGAAGTTTCCCTTGCTGACTCGCTATTCCTTTCAGGAAGGACACGTCCGACTGGTCGGAATCAGCTAATGGATCTTTGCAAATTGATGCCCTCTCCTTGGAGTCAACAAGCAAAGAAGCTTATTTCAGCAGAGTAGAAACGTTCACTATATCCTTTCTGATGCTGAATTTCCAGCCATCCCTCCCCTTGCTTTGCTGTCAGCATCCTTGTAGTTTCCCCACAGGCTCCATCTTTTTTGAGGACTTTCTTCTTGAGACAAATCACCCTATGAGGAACGTCTCACAGGTCAGCCTGTAATTCATGGGGTTTTATCCTTAACACCAGCACCCTCTGAAGTGGGCAGGCAAACCCCACGAGCTGTCTCCCTTGGTCTGTGCCAAGTATGGCTGGACCAACGTGGAATGTGACATGCTGAAGTGCTCCAGCTGCCAAGCCTTCCTCTGCGTCAGCCTGCAGCTCACCTTTGACTTCAACAAATGTACGTATGGCAGAGCTTAATTAAAACCCCTGCTCTCCTTGTCAGGGTTTGCAGGCTGCTTGGTCTGCTGCTGTGAGCCTCTGCTGTTTTATCTTGATGCAGGGCACTGAGTCCACACGTGCAGGTGCTCATCTTCTGTCATTTAATACATAAATCCCTCTACTGACTTGCTTAAGCAACTTTGGGTTCCTAGCAGTAAAACTCCCCTTCCTGCTAACCTGTGCTGGCTACAGAATGTTGGCCAGTTCTGATACTTTGCTGCATAGGCACAAAGCAATAACAGCTCCAGAAATGCTTCCCTCTCAGCCCCATGGCTTCAGAACAGAAGTAGGGCTCAACTGTGCTTTATCACTGCTCAAACCCTTATTTTTCTTCACCTGGGTCTGCCCTCTGTGCATTTTTTGACCTGCTTCCACTGGGTGCCCTCTCTTCTTTCCATTTTTTCTCTCCCAGCTCTTGTTACCTGCAAGACAGTAGAGGGTGCAGCCCCAGTGTCTGACAAATGCAGTGCAGATCATGCGTAGCTGGGAGCTTCATATGCTTTTCCTTTGGGCTCCCTCTGAATACTGATGCCCTCTGTTTGTCCAAGCTATCTTTGTTAAACAAACCTTGGCCTAATTATTCCGTTAGTAATCATGCTGCTGGTTTGGGAAAACCTAAAGATCAGAGAGGGGAAAGAAAAGCAAACGTTTAAAATAAATAATAATAATTTGGTGTGAATAAGTTAAATGCAGCACCCATTCTTTTGGGGGAGGTGGGAGCTTGATTTCCAGCTACGATGTGGCTCCTACAGCCCAAGCAGAGGAGTCAGCTGAGTTAGCCAGGGAATGGCAGAAGCTCAGGCAAACAGAAAGTTAGGAAGAGCCAAGCAGTCCCTGTGCTGGTGGCTCGCTTGAGCTGTGTCTGCTGCATGCATACAGCGTGGCAGGCTCCTCTGGTCCGTGCTTGCTGCTCCCAGAAGCAAGAGGGGGGTTTGGCTGCACTGCAGTGGTTGGGCTTGGTGTTGTGCAGATGATCCAAACTCACTGGAGCAGCTGTTCCCTTTGGCATGTGATTTCCTGCAGGGAGGCTGGAGGGGCAGGATGCTGCCAGTTCTTTTTGGAAGGGAGCTAAGAGCTTCAGGCCCTGCACGTTACAGCCTCGGGAACTGGAGGATCTCAGCTGCCAAGAGCACAGGCTTCTGCCTTCCTCTCTCCCTTGCTTTGCTTTTCCCAGCCCTTCCCTGAGGAGGTGGCTCTGCAGAGGTGTAGAACTGAGTTTTGCCTTGCAGATAAGGAGCGCTGTGCGGAGCTGAAGAAGTCCTTGTGCACTGCTCATGAGAAGTTCTGCTTCTGGCCAGACAGCCCCTGCCCAGGTTGGTCCTATAGAGCTCACATAGTGCACAGCTCTGGGTTTATCCCTTTGCTTTCACCCTTTCTGTTGTTGTTGTTCTCCCTCCTTGCTGTGCCTGTGCATTCTCTCCAATGCATAGTGCCACTGCAGGCATTGCCATAGCAGTCTTCTTTTACCCATCACAAGGATGTTGAAACAGAGATATAGGAAAGGCTCTCAGCTGGTAACTGAGCCCCAGATCTTGAATTCTGGGCCAGGCTGAACCCAGTGCTGCCTCTCTACCTTCCTGTGCCTTCTGGGCAGCTAAAATGCTATTTGGGATACAACTGAGAGGAGATAGGGGAGGATAAATGACATGGGACACTCAAAGGGTGAAAGACTTCATCTTCACGATGATCTTTGGGGTCTTTTCCAACCTAAGTGGTTCCATGATTCAAAGCTGTGCTGCACTGGAAAGGATGATTGCAAAGGAACAAGAGACCCTCAGCTTTTCCTTTAAAACATAGGAGACTATTATTGGAAGACCCTTGCTGGTCGTTTCCTCTCTTTCTGTGGGATAACAAGGAGGGGGGAAAGCAGGTGCCACAGCCCAGGTTTTCTTTCACCAGATCGCTTTGCTCTTTTGCTGGTGGATGAACCCAGAGCACTTCTCCAGGACTTTCTGGAGCGCTTCCAGAACCTGTGCCAGCTGGAGCTGCAGCTGCCCTCCCTCAGAGCGGAGGACATGAGGAACATGGTGAGTTTTTTGGAGGGGGACTGGGGACATTCAAGTCACTGGTGACAAAGCCAGACGTCCCTGTGCGTGCAATATGTTAATGTCATCTCCTTGGCTTTCTGCATGGATGTTTCCTGTGTTTCCAGGCTTTCACCTGGCCTTTCTGGAAGCATCTTAAAAGGAGTTTGGAAGGGTTTCTGCTGTGTAAGCTCTCACCCAGAGCTGGCACATCTGACTTGTGCCATCACAGTGCTGCCAGTGGGAATAGGGCTGAAGCGTTGGGCTCCTGCTCTGCGCCTTTGTTAGCATGCGGGCTGCCCAGCAACAGTGATCTGCGGTCCTGCAGGCTCCTGGCACAGAACTCCCATTTGTTACCTTCAGGGGCTCTGAGGTACAGCAGCAGCCTGTGAGTCACTTCTCTAATGAATAAATGCAATCCTACATGAATCTGGAAATGAGAGCTTGCATTTTCAGGGAGAAAGAGGGGAAAGGCAGGAGCTAAGGTTGTAGCTGCAGCCAGGAACAAGTGTGGGATTGCCTCCTTGCAGTGCCCTGGCCAGGCCTTGCTCTGCTGCAGCCAGGTCTGGCTCTCTGGGCACGCTCCCTGGGAAACAGATGGTTCTCAGCAGTGAGAAGTTGCAGAGAAACCAGGAAACTCTCCATCCATTCAGCAGAAAGCACAGAGATGTTCTGTGGTCACCACTGCTGAGCGGTGGAAGCCAAAGGAATGAAGGGCTGAACGCGTTGGCTCGTGCATTTCGCCTTTGGGGTGGGTGGAAATGGGGTCTCTCCATTTATGTAGCATGGTCTGTGGGTAGAAATGGTGTGTTTTGTCAGACAAACTTGCCTGATGTGGGGAGAAAGACTTATCTGAAGGCATGAGAAGCATTTATTTTTCGCTCACTCGCTTTTCTAACCTGAAACCCTCTAACACTCTTCCATCTCTATGGGTTTTCCCATGCTCATTTTCCTGCTGCCAGCATTAGAAGTCTCGAGGGCAGCACTGCAGTAAGAAAGGAGTAAAGTGGCACCAAGCAGGAGGCAGAAGTCAGCCCCAAACTCCAAAACGATCAAAGGAATTTGAATGCTGCCTCTGACCTTCATCTCTGCTTGCTTTTTCTGTCCCCCACAGTCCCTTACAGAGGAGAAGATCAGCCTGCTCCTCCAGCTGATCAAGGAGGAACTCGAGCACAGGACCGAGGGAGAGAAACCACCGGTGAAGTTTGCTTCAGAAACCCTGCAGGTGCACATTGCTGCCTGTGTCCTGGCTCTGTGCGGCTGGACCTGCAGGTCAGCACATGGGGGATGCCTGGAGTGATCCCAAGGGTCTGCTCTTTTTGCCCGTGATGCATCTTAGGGGCTGGAGGAATGTGAAGGTGTCTCTCGTGATGTGTTTGCTGTCCCCTATTTCACAGTTTTTATTATCTTCAGCTGTTAAAATGGATGGGCTTATAGAAACCCCAGCTCCTACCTCATCTAAAGGAGATGTCTTTCCCTGAGACGTCAGGATCTGAAATGAGATCTCTGAGCTGTCAGTCACCCCATTCAGTTCAGTGGTGATTTGGATGTTGAAGCCCCTGAGGTGTCAGACCCGGGGATGCTCTCATGGCTTGTCAGGCCTGCAGGAAAAGAGGGAAGTTTCATGACCCGAAGGTTTGTGCTTCCCAAAGTGTGTGATGTGAGCAGAACAGCTGCATTATTTGAGCCTGAGGCGTTCTGCTCTTACAGGAGGAGGGCTGAAGATAGGACAGTGATGTCTTGGGGCACTTTCAGCTGATAGCTGAGCGTGCTGCTGATCTGTGGCAAACCACACGAAATGAAAAGAAGCTGTTTTTAAATCAGGGCTGTAGGTGGGTTTTAATGTACTTCAGCACATCAGAAAACAAAGAAAAAAAAAAAAAAAGTGACAAATACCTGCATCTGCTCTGAAAGCTGTGATTCCAGGGAGGAGTCCAACCTCATGCCAACCTTTTCCCATTCTTTGGCTCTGTCCCCATAGCGCTGTGTCCGGCTCTGTGCTCTCAGTCATCACCTGCTCTCGCTGCATGAGGAAGGTGGGACTGTGGGGGTTCCACCAGCTGGAATCTGCGGGGCTGGAGCTGGATTCCTGGAGCCCAAGCACTGCTTTGACAGCATCTGGAGAGCGTGGCCCTCCCTTGCCCACATCTCCACGCAGGATGCTCACACGGAGCCAAGACACGATCTCACCAGGCTCTGAGCAGGTATGGCATGGTCCTGGTGTGATTACTAGAGCATGCAGACTGCTGTAGTTTGGGATGTCTAAAGGGACTCACCTCAGTGTCTCCAGCCATGGGGGTCATGTCTGTGGTGGTGCAGTTGCTGGCAGGAAAGCCGAGAGAGCTTTGATCCCTTGTGGAAGCTGGGTGGCATCTCCCTGTCCCCTTCAGGATGGTGGCCAGAAGAATCACAGAATCCCACCCTGACTGGGGCTGGAGATACCTTGGTCCATTTGGTTTCCACCCTGCCCAGCAGGTCCACCAAAGCTGTACCCAGCCCCATGTCCACATGGGTTTGGAGACTCCTAAGAAGATCCCACAGCCTCTGAGTCCCTATGTCAGGGATTTGGCACCCACCTGGTGTTCACATGGCTCCAATTTATGCCCAGTGCCTCTGAAACTGCTCTGGGCACCAACTGAAGAAGCCTGGCTCCATCTTCTTGGAGTCCTTTCTTTGAGTGTATGGAGAGATACACCTGAGCCTCCTGTTCTCCAGGCTAAACACTCCCAGCTCCCTCAGCCCTTCCTCGTAGGAGAGATGCTCCAAACTCTCCATCATTTTTAACACTTCTCCAGCATGCCCAGGTCTCCCTTGTACTGGGAGCACAGCACTGCTCCCAATCCTTAAGCTGTGACCTCACCAGTGCAGTGCAGAGGGGTAGGATCCCCTCCCTCATCCACCTGGCCAATACTTTAGCCAGTGCAGCCCATAGCACTTTGTGTCAAAGGCAACGTTGCCAACTCATGTTCATCTTGGTGTCTACCAGGACCATAGGTCCTTTCTGTCAGGCTTCGCAGCATGTCTTGGGTTTGGAGCTTCATTAATTCCTTGTTCCTGTTCAGGAGAAGAGCCCCTCCCCATCAATCTCTCGCCCAAGGGCTTCAGATCCCCCCAGCAGCCCCATGGAACGAGGGGGTGAGCTGGAGGCTGCCAGCCCCACGCAGAGGAACCGCCCCATTACCCGCAGCATGGGACAAGGGGACAACGTGGAGGTGCCATCCAGTCCCCTCCGTAGAACCAAGAGACCACGGCTCTGCTCTTCCAGCAGCTCAGTGAGTGCCATGGGGATGGACAGTAAGAGTCTGGCTGGATTGGGGGGCAGATCTGGCTCTCTGATCCATGGGGTGGTGTTGTCCTCATAACATGGATCTGGGCTGGGGTTTGAGCATGGAGAGGGTTTTGTTGTGTTATTGGAGTCTGTTTTAAAGCATGCTGTCATTGGAGGTGCCTGAGGCTAGCCTGGGTGGGGCTCTGGGCAGTGTGTTCTAGTGGTTGGCAACCCTGTCTGTGGCAGTGGAGTTGGAAGTAGATGATCTTTAAGGTCCCTTCCAACCCAAGCTATGCTATGATTTCTTTAACTGTCACTTTCCCCTACTGCTCAGGACACTTCTCCAAGGAGTTTCTTTGACCCCAGCTCACAGCATCGTGACTGGTGTCCCTGGGTCAACGCAGTGGAGGGAGGAGAAGCGCCAGAGGATCCTGAGAAGGAGCCTGCAAAGGGAGAGCCAGGCTGGCAAGTGGTCCTGAGCACACTCCTTGCCAGCAGAAAGTGTGACCGAGTGCCTGAGACAGAGCCTGTGGTGAGCCTACAGTCCTGAACCCAAGCATTCAATCACTGCTTGCTCCAGCCTTTCCCAAACCTGAATGCCTATGGGGTACATGAGACCCAGCAGAGAGTGGATAGGATGAAATGTGTGTCTGCAGAGCCTCTGCTTCCCCTCAGGCTGTGCTGACAGCCTCTCAGCCAGGTCTCATCTGAGCACAGATCTGTCCAAAGGCTGCTATAAATAATAGTGTTTCAGAGTAGCTCAGTGCTGCCCGAGATCCAGTTTCATTTTGCATCCCAGCTGGGATGTGACCACTGGGTCCTGCCCTCCACAGCCCTGGGCTGCTGGAGTGGTGGCTTTGCTGAGCCAGGGGAGCAAAACTGAAGCTACAGCCCACTCTGAATGGGTTGCAGGCATCCTCTCTAGGGCCCTGTTATCTGCTCTGAGTGCTCCTGCCTTCTTCCCTCCACTCTGCTTGGGGCTGAGCTGCAGGGAGTGCTGGAGCAGTCCTCCTTCATCAGTTCTCTCAGGCATTTTGTATGAGTTGTGACCCCATAAGGGCTGATCTCTTAGCATTTTCATACACGTGAGTAAACCAGAACAGGGAAAAGCTGAAGCTAACTGGTTTGTTGATATCCAAAAAGAATATTTCCAGATGGCTTTTTCTGAGGGCAGCGGTTTCTCCTTGCATGCTTTGGTGGTGGGTACCTGGAGCTGGAGGGGAGTCCTTAGATCAGCTGTCTGTGGGTCTCTTTGCATTGCTTTGACCTCTGTCGCTTTGCTCCCCTCTCCCGCAGAGCCTCTCGGTGAAATCCTGCAAAGTGTTCCGCATTTTCCGCCAGTGGGAGAGCATCAATCCCTCCTGAACGGGCTGCTGCCTCCAGGAACTGCAGCCTTGCAGGCAGAGTGGGGCATCGTGTCGATCCAGCATGGTTCTGCTTCACAGCTGTGTGCTGCAAAGGCCGTGGGCCAACCCAGTGCCAAACACAGCCCCCAGCGCCTGCTAGGACCCCCCCCCCATCCCCAGTTGCTTTCCTGGAGGCCCTTTCTCTTCACAAATTGCTGCTGGAGGCTTTGGACCCTCCCCCTTTTCTCTCCCCCCAGGTTTTCAACAGCCCTGTTTGGAGCTGGGGGATGCGCGGGGTGAGACGTGGTCACCTGGTGAGGGTGACATCTGTCTGGCTGTGACCCTCCACCAGCAGCATAGGAAAAAAGTGATGCCAGGTGGGAATAAACATTTCACTTTTATTTCTTACAGTTGTTACAGCCCTTTCTCCTGGGGCAGGGCAGGCAGCTGCCCAAAGTGGATTCTATTGAAGCATCAGGGTGTGTTTCCAACCTGTCGAAAGCAGATAGCATCCCTGGTCCTCTGCTCTGGGCTGATAAGTCAGCCAAGGGAGGCTGCGACACAGCCAAAAACCCTGCAAAACCCTGCTTGGGGCTTTGGTGCTGATCTCCCCACTGAAAAGGGGAGAAGAAGCCAAGGAAAGAAACCTCAATCTGTCATCTCCATCCTTTAAGGGTGATAAGGAAGAGGCTTCGGGGAGGGCTCAGGCCCCACAGCCACCCCTCCCCCCCAACAGCTCTGTTGCTGTGGGTGTGCTGCTGTCAAAGTGTGGGTGAACGCATAGGGAAATGTCACTGCTGTTTTGCAGAGCAAAGGCTCTCTCTTATCCCCTCTTGGGGGCAGGGGGTGCCTCTGAGTTGCTTGGGTTTTTGGGGTTATTTTCTGGCTGTGAAGGCAGCGGCTGCCTTCAGCCATAATCGTGCATCAATTGGAAGAAATAAAGAAAAAATGTTCTTTTTTTTTTTTACCCTCTGTGCTCCCATCTGCCCATGGAACATTAAAAGGAAAGGGAGAATCTCGTCACCCCACATCTCAGCTCACATGGAAACTCCTACCCACCATTCCACCCCAAATTCTGCCCTGTGTGGCTCACTCAGGATGTGGGCTCTGGGATGGAGATGCCCTCTGGGGGCAAGGATCAGGGAAAACAGACTCAAACCCCAAACTTTGGGGTGAGGTTCCTTCTTTGCAGCAATGTGTTGAGGTTCCTCATTTGCATTTACTCAAGAGGAGGTAGAGTTGGGGTAAATTTGGGATGATGTCAGTGTCAGGAATGCAGGATGTCCACCCTGGGGTGTGGAGGTACATTCAACATCCCTTAACATCACTGTCACATGCCCTGCTGTCACCTCCATCCCATCCGCCCCATCCGGTTAGGTGAACTGAGGCAAACTGAGGCACGGGGTGATGCTTCAGCTCTGTCACACCGGAAACCCCGGCGTGACAACGGTGACGCTTTGACTCATTGTGGGGTTCTTTCGTTGAGGCGTTTCGCTGTGATTTTGGGTCCCTCCTTCAACGTCCCCACCGGGGCCTCGAACCCGCGACCCCACGACGAGCCCAACCTCACACGCGCGCAGGCGCAAACGCGTATAAGCGCACACACTGCAACTCCCATCACCCCCCGCGGCAGGGCGGAGCTTGCCGAACGCCGCCTCTCTCAACCAATAGCAGCGCGGCGGCGGGGGCTGTGACGTCACCTCGCAGTGACATCAGAGGGCCAGAGTGAGGCTCCGGCAGAGCGGAGCGGAACGGCGCTGGGGGAGCGCGCGGCGGCCGCGCCGTCACCACAGGAGAGGGCGGAGTGGGGGGGGGGGGGTGGAAGAGAGAAAAAGAAAGAGAGAGACAGAGAGGAAGAGGAGGCGACAACAACGACGACAGTCGATGACCGAGGGGGGGGTCCCAGCGGCTCCCCCACCAGCTCCATTCACTCCTCAGCTGTGACGGTATAGAGGCGACGGAGCTGACAGCCAGCCCGGAGCACCGGGGGCGGCCGAGACCACCATGTCCTCCCCCAGCCCGGGCAAGAGGCGGATGGACACCGACGTGGTCAAGCTGTATCCTTCCCTTTAACTTCTTTTTTTTAATTATTTTTTAATTATTATTATTATTATTATTATTTTTACTCCCGTGATGTGGGTTTGGGGCCTAGCACCGGGTTGGGGGGAGGAGGGGAAAGAAACCCTTGTGTTGTCCCCCCCCCTCAGCCGTGGCAGCGTCCCTTTGTGAGGCCTCAGGCTGAGGCCTGCCCTTAAAGCAGGGTTAGGCTTCCCTTCCCCACCTCTTCCGTCCCCTCATTATAGAGCCAGAGCTCACCCCCCCTCCTCCCCCCGCTTCCCCCCTATAGAGAGAAGGCCTCACCCCCTCTCAACCCCCCCTGCTTCGAGCTTTGCCATTATTTTAGCAGGGGGGTTTTCCCACCTTCAGGATCTGTCATTATTTCCCCCCTCCCCACTCCTGGACCCCTCCCATATTTCTATAGGGACACATTTCCACCTTAACACCCCCCCCAAAACCTTCCAACAGAAAACACCCCTCAAACCCATCCTTATTCACCCCACACCTCCCTCAGAACCTTCAGCTGAAAGGCTTTCGTTTGATTTATTTCTGTATATTTGGGGGGGATCCCCTTAAACACCTCTGTTTGGGTATGTGGGGGTGGAGGCACCTCTTGGTGCTGTTTATGTAACATCCCACATTGGGTTAAGGCTTTATTCCCCCCCCCCCCCCTTCCTCCTTTCGTGATAGAACTGTTTATATTTCTCCTCCAACCGTTCCATGTTTATATTGCCCCCCCCCCCCAAACCCTTTCTTTTTATTTTCCTCCTTTATTAAGAAGGTGAATCCTTTCCTCTCTCTCCCCGTGTTGACAAATATGGTTGGGAGTTTGCCTATGGGATCCCTTTCTTCATAGTTCATCCCTCAAAGCGTAGGGGTTGGGGGGGGGGAGAGAGGGGGCACAAAAACCAGCACTGGCCCCAGCTGTTTTCCAGCCCCTCTGGGGCTGCTCCCTCTGTACCACGGAGGTCTGATTGAGTTTCCAGCGAGATAAACAAACTTGCTTGGATTTTATATTATTTTTAGTGGTTTTTTTAGAAGGGGGGGAGGGGATGGGAGGAGCTCTGCTCCCGTTTGTGGCTTATCGAAGGGAAACTTCTGTTGACGTTCCGCGCGTGCTTCGCTCTCCCCAAAGCCTCTCTCGCTGTGTTTTCGCCTTGTTTTGAAAGCAGATAGGAAATGACTCGCGATCATGGTTGAATCGCAGCTATTTTTATCCGGGGGGGGGAGGTTGTGCTGGGGGGGAGTTTAAAGTTACACACATGTCATTCTCTGCCCGATGCAAATTGCCATCGGTGCTTAATCGCTGTGGAAGGAGGGGGCTGGGGGGCGATTCCAGCTGTTTGATGGTGGGGGAAGTGTCTTCCTTCGAGGCCCAACCTGAGCCCGATGCTGCTCTCCTTTCAGCTCCCCCTGTTCCTTTCTTTTAATTATTCCTGTTTTGTTCCCATCGTAGCCGTTTTAAGAGACAAAGAAGAGGTTCTTCCAAAGTGCTTTTCTATGCTGTGTATCCCTAAAGTCGGCGGGGGAGATAGAAAGCCCCCAGATCTCCACACTTCCCTCACCCCCCACAAAACGCTTTCTGCTTTCTGCTCTCCTTCTTCCCCCCCTTTCGACAAAAGAACCCAAAAGGGTTCTTCCAACAAGCAGAGATCTCTTCTTGTGGGGTTGGAAGGGACAACAAACTTAGGAAGTTGGATGTGTCAGATGACTGCTCACCGCTCCTCCCTCCCTCCCCATGGCCCTTTTTTGTTTGTCTGTCTGACTCGCCCTGCCTGGCAGGGTGAGATCAGCTCGCTGGGCCCCAGATCCCTTCCCTTCGTTTATGCTGGGGTGGAAGCAGAGAGTCGTGTGGGATCCTGGAGCTCTTCGGATGGTTTTGGTGGTGACCAAATGAGAGAGGACTCCTCTGAAGGAATGCACTCCTCCCTGAGGCTCCAGGGTGTTGTTGTCATGGTGGTTCCCCCCTCCCATCCCCCCCCCTCCCTTTTTGCTATCATTTTAATTACAGCTTCCCTTCTCAACCTCTTATTTTTAATAGAACGATGGCATAGATTTAGGATTTACAGCCTTTACATTTAGGATGGCTGTGTTACAGCACAGCCCTGCTGCTTTCCCCCCCACACACACACTCTGACAGGTTCAGGAGCCGAGTGGGTTCCTTTTATGCCTCCCATTCTCAATCCCAACACGTCCGTGTCCTTTTGTGGCTGCCTCTTTGTGAGCAGGGAACGGGGAGAGGTTGCTCCGTGGGGTGGAGGGGGGGTTGGAGTGAGGGGGGAGGTGGGTTGGAGCAGAGCTGTGTGTGCGTTAATGTGCCCGTGTTTAATAACCGCCTGGCTGATGATGATGATGCTGATGTGCTGAAACTCTGAGTCACTCATTGTTTCTCTCCTGGTCTTGCAAACATCGAGGATGTGGCATCTGTGCCGCGTTCTCCCATTGGAGGGGGAGGCTGCAGACCCCGCTGTTGCCTCTCAGACTTTTTGGGGATGACGCAGAGCGGGGGGCACATTTTCCCCCCCCTCGTCCTCCCCACCCCCATGCGCTGTGGCTTTGTCACCCTCATGCTGTATCCTTCTTGTTGAAGCTCTGCATCCCTCCAGATACCCCTTAGGATTTTGAGGCCCTGCTGTGCCCCCCGTTTTAGGGTGAGCCGTTGCGTTCAGATCCCTTTTCACAGGCAGGAGGCCTCGGGCAGAGCTCACAACTCCACTCATTGGCTGCTCTGTTACTACCCGGAAACCAGGGCCGGGGCGGAGCGAGCCGACAGCTGATGGGGAGCGGTGACCCTACAGCTTTACCTGGAGCAGGGAGCACAGCTGGGGGTCCCTGAGCCCACCATGGGGCAACTGGGGGCTGCTGTCCCCATTCTGAGCCGTGGTTTATTGTTCCTTGAGGTGGGCTCGCTGCAGCTTCCCCTCGGATGGGAGTTTATTCGCAGCCATTTATTTTCCTCCTTTGCTCGATAGGATTTGAGCTCTGTTTTTAAGCATTTGGAGGTGATGTTAGCAAAGGGGGGGGGGTTGCTGCTGCCCTGTTGTGTGCGTGGAAGGAATTCTAAACGGTGCCCAACTTTGCTCAGATCTCCCCATCCCTGTGCTGCTTGTGGGGCCGAGCGCCGTCACGCTGTTGAGGAGGGTGATACACGGACTCTGCTCGAGGGGGAATGGAAGCACAAAGCTCCTCATTTACCTGCCCAGCCTTTTGTAATCTCAAAACCTCAGTGTTTGCCCCTCACTGGGATCGACCAGAGGCGAAGGGTAGGAGGCAGTTTACATTGGGCTGAATTCTTTTTGCTGCTCATTATGGGCTTACGCCGCACTTATCGCCCGACTTGAACCCCTTCCAGGTTGTGTTGAGCAATAGGGCCGTCACGTGTCGTTGTTCTCTTGGCCTTTCCCCAAGGGAAGAGCATGTGCACTGGAATGTCTTGTTTTGGTAGGGTTCAGCGCTTGGTTTTCTGTTGTTTTTTTTCCTTTTTTTTTTTTTTTTTTTCTTCCCCTTTAAGGAGAGTTCTGGAAACTTTTACAAATGGGAATGTCAATGGCAACGCTGCTTTGCTTTCCTTTTTTTTTTTTTTTTTCCTTTTTTTGCTGTACTTCTGGGGTTTTGCTTTAATGAGATCTCTGGGGATGGGGGTAATGGTGGTGGTGCTTCAGAATGCACCAAGATCACAGGAGTCACGGATGGACATCAGAGATGATGCCATGATTCTGTTTCAGAACCCAAAACCCCACTGAAATGCAGGTACAGGTTATGCCTTACAAACAAAGCGTGCTGCTGTTAGCAGAGCAGGCACTGTGCCTTCCATTACTGGAGCTCTACATCAATGTATTGATAAGAGGAGAGGCGAAAATCTTTGTTCCCAAATGCCAACTTTTAGGGGATCGGTGCTTTTTGAGCCCTATTTAAAACCAGAAAGCACCAGGAAGTCGTTGTATCTCTTTGCACCTCTTTGTGTCTCTTTGGGTAATTTTAACTATTTCTGGGGTGATTTTGGTGCTCTGGATTGCAGAGCAGCCCTCATCGTGCTTGTAGTACCCAGTTCTTAAACGTCAGATGACTAAATGCTGATTAAACAAATCTTGGAGGCTGTTTCTTTGTAGTAACAGTTTAAAATCCTGCATCAACTCTTTTTTTGTAGCAAAGCTAATGCCTTGTGTTGCAAAATGGTGCCTCAGGAGGCACGCTTGATATTTCCCTGTCTGTTCTATGGGGGGACACTGTGCTCTGGGCAGACTTGGATCTGTAGCAGGTGATTGTTTTTAAGTAGCATCACGACTTCTCTTAGATCCCTGCAAGATTTGGAAGCTCTGAGTGCCCTCCTGCTCGCTCAGCACCAGCAGCAACTTGTAGCACGGCTGTGCATGATGCAACAGCCCTGTTCAAATCTCAGTGCCTTGGATGAAACAGAAGGTGCCCCCCAATGAGAATCAGTGTGATTTCATTTCCCAGCCCCAATATCACACCTGATCTCTGTGTAAGTAGAAGATGTGCTTTCCGGACTCTTTGTAACCTCTTGTTTTTAGGAGAACATGGATCAGTTTCTGCTTCACCTTGCTGTCCTGCCCTGTGTCTACCTGTTCTGTGCTCACCTAGAAGCCTGCAGGGTTGCACTGCCTCGACAGCTCTTGCAGCTCACCCTTCAGTGCTCCAGGTTTGCTGTGGCAATGGGAATCCTTCTCCCCTGCTTTGTGGGGTGGATCATAGGGTCTGTATAATTATGCCCACGGAGGCTCTGGTAGGGGCAGGAGCTCTGTAATGACAGCTTATGCCTGCAGCAGACCCATAACCAACACCCCAAACACACACGGTTCTCCTCGCCTTTGTGGATCCCTCTGTCCCAAATGCTCCTGCAAAAGCAGAACCAGAGTGCTTAAAATAAGAGCCCCGACAAACTTTTCTCCTTAATTGTGTTGTAAATTTTCAAAGCAGCAGGAATTGGGCAATGGCAAGCTTACTAGGGAGGGGAGGGTACATCTGAAACCAGCCCAGAGTGCAGTGATTGCTGGTTGTGTGTTCTCAGCACCTGTTGGTACTCGGTGCCCTTCTTAAACCGTGATTTAATCGGAGTCACAACCAGGATAAACACATAACAGGTTGTTGTTAAGGTAGGACAGTGCCCGTGGTTAAAGGGCCAGGCTGCTCTATGGGGTGGTTCCCAGCCCCATAGCTGTCCATTCTCCTGTCTGCTTGAATCAGAGGTGATGTGACACGATGGGAGATGCGTCTGGGTTTTCTTCTTGGCTGTCCCAGAGTCCTGGACCTTATTTTGCCAAAGTTTGCTGAACGCCGTGTTCTAATACTGATAGATGTGGGTGTGCATATAGGAGCTCAGCCTTCATTGTGTGTCTTATTGTGTGCGCTCAGCTCTTCTCCTTTCACTCCCTCCATTTCCCTGTGGGTTTTGTCCATGTATTTCTGGAATAACGAACGCACAGCGCTGCTCTTTTGTTTCTCCTCACCCAAACAAAGCTCTCATGACCGCAGCATCACACGACTTTGCCCCCTCTGCTTTCTTGTAGGTCAGCCAACCTGCATGCCCGGCGCTGTGGGCACGCTGCCCTCCACCAGAAAATGCTGGATCTCATTCTTCCCCCCAGTGCTGGATCTCCTGCTGCATCCCATGCAAGCAAATCCCTTTTACTGCTGCCACAACCATGATGACCCTCTCACCGCTGCTTTTTCTTTTTCTTACCAGTCATTCCTGTCTCTTTCTCTGTCTTCTTGGGATGCTTAAAATCACTCCTTGATGCTGATGTGGTTTGAGGACTGTTTGGCTGTTCTGGAGAAGTGCACGCAGCCACTTATTTGTCACTGAGGAGATCTGTGCTGAGGTTCTGCCAGGTTCTTTCCCCTCCTGTTCCTGCTCAGTCCTTTTGGCCACCGATAGGGGAAACGTGATCTCGTCATCTCCAGTCCCTGTCATCTTCCAGTCCCTCCCATAACGATCTGGCTGAGATGGAGGGTGGATTTACAGGCCTTGGAAAAAGGTGATTTCATTGCCTCTTGGGTCTTCGCTAACGATTCTCTGCAAATTGGGGCTGATCCTGGATTCAGGGCTGAGTTTCTTTTGTTGTTCTCGTTACCGTTGCGGCTTCCAAGAGCTGTCCTGTGGCCTTAAATCATTGCACTGCATCTCCAGAGCAAATTGATTCAGCCTTCAAAGCGAAGCCCAAACACCCATAGCTCATGTTCTTGGCGTCGCCTGTTTCAGATCAGGTAGAGGCTACATCTGTATTGTTCTCAAACTGAAGTATTGTTGGTATCCTGTTGTCTTTAATGCCTTTTAAAGGGCAAATGGCAGAACATGTCTGTACATCCTGCACACAGACCATGCAGGAAAGCACAGAAGCTGGTGTAGACTTCCAGATATTGGTGAGTCAGTGTGAGGAAGGGGTTTTTACTGCAGCATTTTTGATCGGTCTCTTAGTGTCAGATGCTCCTTTTCCAGAAATGACTGTGTTTCATTGTTCCCTTCTTTCCTTAAAGGCCAGAAGAAAAGTGTGAAACGTTTTCCTTGAGACTGTACAAACAGAAAACCTGGGTGGAATATTCTGCAACATCTTGTGCCATTTGGCTGCAGCTGGCTGCAAATTTTTTTTGGTGATGCTCCCTTAAAAAAAAACGAATGTTGTAATGTTTTTGTTAGGCAAAGTCTGCATTTGTGACAGTTGGAGCTCCTTAAGGGGGCTCAACCCTGGAGGCATTTGTCATCCGTCCAATGGAAGGTGGAGGTTAAAAGCTGACAGTTGATTGTTAGATAAATCTTGCATTATTTCCAAATTCCAGTGGGCTTTTCACCTGGCCTTGAGCAGTGATGGGGGAGGCTGTGGGGGGGGGGGGGGAGAACCAGCACGTGAATTATGGATGTGCAAATCATTGCTGCTTTCCTGGCTGCCAGGGAACTGCTCAGGTAACAGCTGTGGACCTGTTCTAATGATGATGTTGTGATAGGATATATTGGAGTGGAGCTGGAGAGGAGGTGGTGAGAACCATAATGAATGCATGGAACTGAGAGGGTGAACGGTGTCCGTTCTCCCCCATGCAAGGTTTGGCATTGAAAGGTGACCTTAAGTTTGGGTGCACTCAATAGAGGCTTCTGCACCTGAGAAGTCAGATTTGGGCTAAAACCCATTGGGGTTGAGGATAGGATTAGGTACTTCACAGTTAACAAGGATAGGTGTTGGTCTGATGGTTGGGTAAGATGGTCTTAGTGGTCTTTTCCAATCTTAATGATGCTGTTACTCTTTTTAGGACATAATTTAGTGGGCATGGGTTGGTGGTTGGACTGAAAGATCCTAGAAGTCTTTTCTAACCTCGATGGCTCCAAGTCACTGGAAGAAGGAGGAAGCAATCTTGATGGGAGACTCTTGGAGTGTGGGCAGAAACTTCATGGGAGGTGTGGTTTTCTCACCTGCCTGATGTTCTTTATATATATAAGAAGTAAAAAAAAAAAAAAAAGAAGTGTACTGGTAAAGCAGTTACCCATGTCCTCGACTGACCTCTAGCATGGTAAACTAATGCATACAATGTTGAAACAATTGATAAATTATTAACTTTGGTGCTGCAGTGTCTCTTGGCTGTTGGCGTTATGTTGATTCGTCTCGAGGGTGGCAGGGCTGGTTGTGCTCTGGAGCTGTGAAGTGAAGCATTGGGGCTGAGGACAACGTCCAGTGAGACACCCACTTTTCTCTGTGTGTGTGTGCCTGATAAGAGCATAAACCAGGGCTGATGGGAGCTCAAATGTTGCTCTTTGAGGTGCCCCTGGGTGGATGTGGTGCTGAGGGATGTGGTTTGGTGGGTGCCTACTGCATGAGTTGATGGACTGGATGATGTCAGTGATCTTTCCAACTGAAATCACAGAATGGCGTGGATTGGAGAGGACCTTAAAATATCATCTAGTTCCAACCCCCTGCTATGGGCAGGATTGCCAACCACCAGATCAGGCTGCCCAGGATCCCATCCAGCCTGGCCTTGGATGCCTCCAGGAGCGTAATGCATTCATGACTCAATGATTCTGTTTAGGATTATGGCTTAGTGGGCATGGTGGTGATGGACTGATGGCTGGACCTGATGACCTTAGAGGTCTTTCCAACCTTCATGGTTCTTTACCTTCTGTAAAGAGTTCAACCTTCTGGATCTGAATGCTATTAGAAAATTGCTACTGAGGTGTAGTTTATTTTTCAGTGGCTGGTGTGGATGTGATCTAAGAGTTCAGACTCATCTTAGTTTTAGGGACAAACAAAGCTGCTCCTTTGAGTCGTGCTCATTCAGCTGAATGACCTGGCTCCAAGCCATTTTGTTTTGGAAAGAATCAGGTTTGGCTTTCAGTTTGTGGAGAGTTTGTTGGGTTTGGGCTTGTTTTTTGTTTTTTTTTTTTAAACTCAGGGTTAACCTTGGGAGATCTGCACTGAGAGCAAGCTGATGCTTTTAAACAGTGGTGGAATGGAACCATGGAATTGATGTGGAGTTTGTGATAGGAGTTATGGTAGATGCCATGCAAAGCATACCCTCGTGTCCTGGCTGATCCCAAACTGTTTTATTTTGAGGGATGTTTGTTTTTTAGAGGGAGAGGAATCTCCTGGCTGATGCTTTCAGTCAAAACTTCTTTGTTAATGGAAGACTTCAAAGCAGGTGGAAGTCAAAGCCCTTTTAGAGTGTGCTGGCTGCTTGAAGCCAAATGAAAACTGTTTTTCTCCCATCTAGTGCCATTAATTCGAACTTGCTGACCTGCCCTCCCCAATCTTTAAAGCCAACCCAGCTGAATGCGAATGCCAAGGGTTGGTATCATGTAGCACAAGCTTTAAACCTCACAATAACCAGGCTGCTTTCCTGCTGAGCTCATGTTCCGTGTGACAGAGGGGTCCTGTGTGCGGGGAGATGTGGCAGCGCGGCGCTTCTCAAAGCATCTCCACCACTGGGGACGGGGGAAGAAGATGTGAGCAGAGTTTGGGAATGGCTTTGCAATCCTCTAATTTGTAAGATTGTAAACTGGAAGAAAGAAAGAGCCCTTTCAGGAGCCAAAGTCTTCTCTTGGTAATGTTCAATCTGACAGGTGTGACTCAGCACGGTGATGCTGGCTGCTCCTCGGCGCTGCCCAGCGCGCCTCCTCCTTTTTCCCTTTAAGACCTGCCAGGAGGGGAGCAGTGGGAATAAGGAAGCAGAACGATCAGCACTTTGCCCAGCAGCCTGCCATCGTGGGTAACTCGATCCTCCCAGCAAGCAGAGGAATCCGTGTGTGGTTATTGGGGTAAGCTCAGATCCCAAAAGGAGAACACGGCAACGGTGACTCGCGGTGCAGGAGCTGAGATGTCCGAAATCAGATCCTTGTAACGCAGCACCAGAGCCTGTGTTCCTTGAAAGGGAAGGTATGCACCGAGGTGGCAGCTCACCCTCCTCTGTCCCATGGAGACCGTGCAGGGAAGTGTCCTGCTAAGAGCTTCTGCTTGCTTTTTTAGGATTGTGGGCGCTAATGAGCTCGTGTGCCTCGTGTTGGATTAAAACGGATTCTGGCTTGCTTGTAGCTGGTGATAAAGTTATGTTAGGTCGTATTTTATTTTTTTATTTCATTGTTTCTGCTGTGTGTTCTTTTGTTTGATCTGAGCAGAAGGTAAGGGTAAGTTTATACACACATTGTTTGGGCCAAGAAGGGAGAGTTCACCAGCAAATAGCCACTCTCTGTCAACTTACCCAAAGACAGATGCAATCATAGAATCATAGAATGGCCTGGGTTGAAAAGGACCACAGTGATCATCTCATTTCAACCCCACTGCTATGTGCAGGGTCATCAACCACCAGACCAGGCTGCTCAGAGCCACATCCAGCCAGGTTTTGAATGCCTGCAGGGCTGGGGCATCCACAGCCTCCTTGGGCAACCTCCTTGGGCAGTCACAGTGCCAGTGAGCAGAACAAGGGAAATCCCACAGCTCTAGTTGTGCAGACCTGAAGGAATGTACCCCCATGGCTTCAGGAAGTCACTGAACACTGGGGCACGTAAACCCCATTTTAATTAGCAATTCAGTTTCCCCAGGGTCATGAGATTTGCATCTTGCCAAATGGGGAAAAAATATACGTGTGTATTATGTGCAGGCTGCCAGAAAGGTTGTGGATGCCCCCCCCCATCCCTGGAGGTGTTCAGGGCCAGGTTGGATGGGACCCTGGGCAGCCTGGGCTGGTGTTGAGTGTGGAGGTTGGTGGCCCTGCATGCAGCAGGGGGGTTGGAGCTTCATGATCCTCGAGGTCCCTTCCAACCCAGGCCATTCTGTGATGATTCTGTTGTAAACTTGAGATGATTTGCAGTAAGGTGCTCAGAACGCTGAGCCCTTTGCACCACTAGAAAGACACAGTTTTGCTGGTGAAGGCATGCCATAAACGTGTATATGCTCTGAAAGAATGAAGAAAATTTGCTAATGCACTGCAGTGTTGAGTCCTGTAAGGCTTAATGACCAACTGGACAATTAAATCATCTCCCCTTCCTCTGTTGCTGGGCTCACTTTTACAAATTTAGAGTATGACTTGGGAGAGGAGCATTGGAACTGTGGTGTGTGTTGAAGCTAGAGGATCAGATTGTCGTGCTGGGATTTGGAACAATCCAGTGCAAACATGGGAGCTCCCTCCATGTTCCCTGCAGGCACACGTCCATTTGTGCAGGTCCTCAGCTTTGCTCACCTTTAGGAGGTGATTTTTGTTGTAAAAAGAATCTTTCATGGCTTCACCATGATGCATGGGGGGGAAAAGACTGCAGGCTTAGCAAAGATCTGTGTGTTACGCCTGCTTAGTCATACCCAGAAACGTGTTCTGTGGGGTTAATTGTGCAGAGAGCAGTTTCAGACTTGTGCAAAGGTGCCTTGGGAGAGCCCAGGCACTTCTTGCACCTCTGTTTGAATGCTGTGTGTATGGTCTTGGTGCTTCCTATGCTTTTTTCTACCTGTTGCTTTCAGCCGTGGAGCTGGCTGTGCGAGTGGGGATCAATAAGGAGCTGCTTTAGGTCTGCCCTGATGTCTTTTTCCTGTTACAGCCAAAAGTTTTAACTCCTCTACTTAAAGAGTATTGCATTTGATGTCATTTCCTTTTTTGGACTTCATTTTGCCTGTTTGCAAGAGCTTCCTGTGCAGTCTGGCTGGGGTGTAACTGGATTCTGTAGGCTGCATTAAGGCTTTTTTGCGGTTTTATTGCTGTTTTTTTTTCTTTCAGAGCCTCTGAATGCATCCAGGTTAGTGAGCCCTTAAATAGTCCTTCCTGCCTTTTAGTGGCTTTCAAAGCCACAGTTTCTTTGCTCCTATCTGAAGCCTAATGTTAGTTAGGCCAGCTTACTCTCAGCAGCTTTCTGCAGGCTTGGATGGTACAAGAAGCATTGTGAGATGTGAAAGCTTCATAATCCCTCATGGCTTTTATTTCCAATAACTGGGAATCTGCTGCTGCACACCAGGAGAGCCCATTGCCAGCTTTTACACTCCTTCCCAAAGGGTTTCCGGCAGGAGACGTCCCCTAATTCTCCAGCAAAACGCAAAATGGATCAAGCAGATCAGAAGCTGAAGCTGCAGGGCTCAATCCATGCCACTGCATTCAGGTTGGAATCGATAACTGCTTCTCACCATTCCCTTCTGAAGTCACCCAGGAGCTACAGAGGCTCTGCAACACGCACGTCCTTCTCACCAGACCTGAATGGAGCTGACCAGGCTGTCACATGAGTCACAGAAACCCACATCAGCCGTTTTTAGGTCATTGCCAGACGGGGCTAAATTTAGCAGATGAGCCACAAGTGTGAGGCTTTGCATCCAGCTCCTGCCTTACAGTTTCTGGGATTTTTTTGGGGCTGTGCCTTACGACTCCTTGTACGTCTCTTGAAGGTGAAGGATGAGATTCTCCACCCCTTTTCTGTTCTGAATCCCGCAGAGCACCGCCGAGACTTGCTTGCAGAGTTGCTCAGTGACAACGTATGAAGCAGAGGAAGGGAAGAGGACAGTAATAGGATCTGGAGCTTTTCACCTCACGGATTACTGCCTTGAATCCTGTCTGGGTTGCCAGTGACGCTTCCCTGGGAGGAGAAACCTGATGGTTTTATCATCCACCTGCATCCACGACCACATTGCAGTGCTCCTGGAGGTGTGTGCCAGTTTGGAGGGGAGCAGCTCACGCCTGGGGCGCCTCAAGCAGAAAGCATTCCTACGGCTGTTCTTTCAAGCCCCACATCTCTGCTAAAATAGTCAAGAGAGGAGTAAAGGAGGGGGGAAGAATAATACTTGTGCTGACAGCACAGTGGCAAGTTTCAGTCCTGCTGAGAGCGATGTGCTGGTTCTGCAATCCCAAGCTGTTCTGTATTTTAACTTCATTGGTTGTTTCTGGGTTCTGTTTGTTTGCAGCAGCACGTTGGGTCGTTAGGGTTGAGGTTTTTTTGTGTGTGTGGATGAGGAATATTGTCATCAAAACAGGTTTCAGGTGTGTCAGGTTTTCTTAATTCTGATTTATGAAAGGAGGCAGCGATAAATGTGTGGCTTTGAAAGTGTCGCTGGGTCTGCTGGAGGTCACCTGTAATTCAGAGCAACTGGTAGAGGTCAGTGCTGGGCTTTTTGTTCTGTGGCATTGCCAGCTTTGGGGTTTTTTTCAGCTCTTCATTGAAGGAGGAGACACTTCAAACTCGGTGACAAAATCCCACTTTTCAGGCAGCTGCGCCGCTAACGACTGAACTGTGTTAATTAGTTTTTAGTGCAGTGGTGTTCCTTTGTCCCTCCTATAATGATGACCCAAACAGATGATGTCAAGGAATCTTCTGTTCCAGCTGAATTTAACTAATTATAAGAAAGCTTTGCCTTTGCTCTCCGAAGCTCAGGAATGGTCTAAGAGCTCAGAATTGCAGTGGGCCAACGATAGTGTTTGTATTGATAGAATGGCTTGTATTATGATGATGCTTGCAAAACTCGATTACAGAGTTCATTTTGAAAGGAACTGCTTTTATCAGCCACGTGACAAACTTCAGGTATTGCTGCTCCTGCAGGGAATGGCTCGAGGCAAGTGTTTGTCCCCTGGCAATCGGGAATCCACAGACATAAATTGGGATGGTTCATTTGTATAACCCCCCCAGGCTCTGTCTCTGGTTAACTGATGTGCCTCTCGTTAGGGAACTGGGAGAGAAGGAGATAATTAAGCCTGGGCAGATGGACTAGGACAGGCTCTTGGCTCGGAAACAAGGGGGCTGGATGATGTGCTCCTGACCTGGGGAACCAGGACAGGGTGAGTTTGTGTTTGCCCATCCCAAAATGGACTTTGTGCTTTAGGATGAGAGACACGGGGACTACTTACCCCCAAGTGCTCTTAGATTATCAGAGTGGAGAGCACCTCCCAAATGCCTCTGGAGAGAGCTCACGCTTTCCCCCAGGCTCAGGGAGGTTGTTTCAGAGGAAACTGCCTGCTCAAAGCACTGAGGACTGCGTGTTCCTGTGCTTTTAGCAACGCCCGCTGCTGTTCTACTGGTTGCACTTCTGTTTATTAAAAACAACAGCAACGCCTTTTTCCCTTTCTGAGATTGTGGTGGTGCCAAAGCAGCTTTACTGTAGCCCTGTGAGATGCTGAGATGGGAATTCTACTTGCTGAGGAACAGCCTGGACCCTGTGCTTTTGCTCCTGAAGCTGCCAAGCCCAAGACCCACTCTGTAAGGCATAAAAAAAGGTATTTCACATAACTCAGTGCAGCGTGGAGGCTGTCCCAGCACCAGGGCACCCCCTGTTCCGGGCACCCATGAGGTTTTTATTGGTAGCTGATGAGCTGCTGCATTCACAGCCCTGAACAAAGGCCTAAATGCTTTGTTGGATTCTTCCTTGGCAGCCTCTCTGCTGTCCCCGAAAGCTTGCCTTGCTGCTGCGCAAGGAAGCTGGTGTGGGGATCATTGTTAAGCTCCAAGTGTGGCTTTTTCATGTCTTCCTCTTGAACACAATGCATCTTGAGACCTTAAACGCCAGCAATATCCTGTACAGTTAATCCTTTGGGAAAGGCCAAAAAACCCTTCA